>NC_136468.1:7136433-7780978 GCF_902686455.1 Sciurus vulgaris
AAGTTCCTTGAACTGCGTATTGGGTCAGAACGACAGGGTTGGTTTGTTACCAAGTGTGTTAGAATAGACCTCAGTCACTGGAATGTGTTTTAGTGGGGACTCACCATGGGCCACAGCATTGGGCTGTGAGAGCCATTCCAGCAGCCAATGGTTCTCCAGGCTGCTGACTGCACCAGTCCCTGAGGCTGGGAAGACATGGGCTACAGGCATTTGAGGGGGGAGCCTGTCTGTTGTTAGCACAGTGGTGAGTTTCCTCTGACCCAGGCCTGGTAGCTGCCAAGAGCTCCCACCCTTAAGCAGCGACTCACAGGTCACAGGAGGTCTGGGCTGATGGACTAAGCATTGCATGGACTAACGGGGTGGTAGCTGTAAGCAGCTGGGGTGGAGCTGGAGGAGTAAGCCACTGGGGACGTCACTGGGGCTTACATTTAATTCCTGGAGGCTCAACCACTGTCTCTGCTTCCTGCCTCCCATGAACTGGACACATTTCCTTTGCCACACTCTTCCTGCAAGATGTTCTGCCTCACCTTTGACCCAGGATTCTGAAATCAGATGTCCATGGACTGACCCTCTGAATTCATGAGTCCAAAGTGAACTTTCCTTTCTCTAAGTGACTCTGGTCAGATATTTTGGTCACCATTATGATTTAGACATGAGGAGTCTCCCTCAGCTCCTGTGTGAGGAAATGCAAGACAGTTTAGAGGTGAGATGACTGGGTTATGGGAGCCTCAGCATGATCAGTGCCTTGATCCCCTGATAGGGCTTAACTGGGTGGAGGCTGTAAGCAGGTGGTGTGTGGCTGGAGGAGGTGGATGGCTGGGGCCCTGCCTTGGGGTGTATATTTTTGTCTGTGGTGGGGAATCTCTCTGCTTCCTGGAGTGATGTCCTGACCCACTGTCCTCCACCACACCCTCCTGCCTTGATGCTCTGCCTCACCTCAGGCCCTGCAGAATGGAGCCAACTGGCCATGAAATGAGACCTCTGAAACTATAAAAGCCAAATAAACTTCATCCTTAAAATCTTTCTCCTCAGGTCCTTTGGTCTCAGTGATGAAAAAGTGTCTAAAAGAGTCACAGTAGTGAGAAGCTGACTAACACAGGCCCAGATTAAAGCCATAGCCCAAACCCGTCTGTGAGTCAGATCCTGCAGGGAGCTGCTAGAGTCACAGGGGATCCCTGGGTCCCTTCCCAGCGGGTTGGGTTAGGAGTTCTGAGGGGGAAACCTAGAGGCTTTGCTCTTGCCCATCCCGGGTCCCACTCTCACTTCCAAAGGGTCTGTTGAGCAGACAGCTCTTGGATTCTGGCTCCTCTAGTTGAGTGTGAAGGAGGTTCCTGCTGCAGACATCCATGACATTTAGGTCCCACACTGAGCCAGGTTCTAAGGAGGAGGAGGGTGCTTGTTATCCCTAGAGGTGTGTAGATAGGAAAGGGCATGGCCAGGCAGGAGGGAGAGGACTAGCAAGTGACATCTCCAGGAGGAGCATCCTGGGTGTGGCCATCCACGTTTAAGGTGCTTATTACATAGTTTTATGCGGGGGGGTGGGGGGTAGAGCTCAGGGGTAGAGCATTTGACTGCAGATCAAGAGGTCCCTGGTTCAAATCCAGGTGCCCCCTACTCATGCTTACTTTTGACCTCCTCTCCTACACAGATGCCCCAATTTCCTCTTCTTTAGTACACACCAGGATAAACACTATTTTTGCCTCAAGCAGCCCATGTTGAGGTTTTACTGTGGTTATTTGAGCCCCAAGTATGAATCAGAATCACCTAAATAGTCTAGCAAAGTGAAATTTCCCAGGCCCCACTCCAAACCCATTTTAGCATAATATCTTACAGGGAGAGGTTTGTCTATTGTCTTCTTTTTTTGTTCCATGGAAGGTAGTGAGATGCTAAATTTGAAGGCACCACATTGGACATTGTAGGAGGCTTTCTACTGCAACTATGTGGGCTAGAATAACTGGAGAGAGGGAATATGGCCCTGGACCCTATGCTATCCAAGCCAAACCTGGACCACCTGATTGAACTTCCGTGTGGTAGAAAAGGAAACTTCAGGCTTAATTTCTTGTTAGTGTGTTGTGTGGATTCTTGGCTCTTTGGGTGTTCAGCATGCACAGTCAAGTCTAATCCTACACAAACCCCCACTGGATCCACACTCACAGCTGTTCCCTCTCACAATCTTAGAACCAACAAGGTCCTTTCTGACTCCTCAGTTCTTCCTCTTCTTCTTCTTGCTGTTATTGAACCTATTCATTATCCTCGTGTTGACCCTCATCTCCATATCTGTCTGGGCTATGATGGTAGGCAACCTTGTGGCTCCCCTGTTTGTGAACCCCTTATGGACCCTACAGTTGCCTCTCAGTCATGAATCTGGCTCCTGTGGGGTCTTTGCCTGAGGCCCCTCTCCCTTCCTCACAGCTCCCGTCTCCTTCTATGGATGAAATGCCAGTGAATATTTTTTCCTTTGGGGTCTTCCTTCTAGGGTCACCTGTTTTCCTGGAGTAAAGGATAGAGCCAGATAAGAGGTGTCATGCAAATATGTGGAGTGTGACCTCACACAGCACCCTCTGTTAATGAGCAATCTTTGATTCCTTTCCAATTCACCACTTCTGTATTTCCCACAGATCAGGCTGATAGTTTTTTCTTTGTTCCAGGTCGTGAGCATCATTGTACTTGTTTTTCTCTTTTCTTTCTTGGGAGATCAAGGCCATGTGATGTGAGGCCCTCAGCATGCTCATGTTGTTCTGTCTTTACTTCTTACTGCCTCTCTACAAAGAGAAATAATCTGTCCCTTCTTCCCTAGAGCACATGTTGTGTTTCTGCTCTACTTTCTGCTTTTCCTGGGATTTGACTTCATCACTTGGATTGGTTCCACATATGCAAAGGATCAAGGAAAACTTCCTAATGGAAGGGCATTTGTGACAGGAGAGTACAGAGGTCAGAGAGACAGAGCTTGCTATCAATGTTATCATTATTTTTTTTCCAGAATGGGGGTTTTGTATCAGGGATAGAAAATTTGACTGCAGATCAAGAGGTCCCTGGTTCAAATCCAGGTGCCTCCTGATGGTATCTCCTATCTCTCTGATTTAGCAGTTTCCTTCCTAGAAAGGTCTTTGGTCATCTTCCCCACTCTTCCCAGACTGTGCTGGCTTCTCAGTTGTGCCTCCTCTGCATGTTGAGGAGGTACGCTCACTCCTCTCCACAGTGTATCACCTCTGTGTCTATAGCTCGTGCTCTCCTTGAGCTTGGAGACGTTTCTGTACCTCTCCACAGCAACAGCACCCTCCACTCCCTGTGCACTGTGCTCCTCCAGATGTCTCAGTCCCTGCAAACAAGAGAGAGAAATCACAGAGCAATTTCTAGCAGGGAGATTTACTAGATAAAATACTGAAAAAATAGGGAAAGGAGAGTAAGAATCAAGGGTCAAAAATAAAGCTCTAAATATCCATCGTCTTTTAGGACCCAACCAAGAACAATTTTGCAAGCAAGATCCCTCTGAATCTGGAGTTCAACCCTGAATGGTGAAAGTGTGTTTGTGGTGAACATCCTGGCTGCCCTAGCCAGGTGTGATGTTGGAAGATCTCCATTAGTGGATTGGGGATTTTGGAAACCAAAGAGCCTCCCTCTCAGAGCTGCATGACATGGGACCACACTGATATACATTTTAGTATAGAATCCCCCTCTTCAACCCCACTATCATCCCCAAGAGACCCAAAGCCAGCTCAACTTGGAGTCCTCCAACTCATGAGAACAGTGCACACACAGTAGGTGTCAGAAGCCACCTGGAGAGCCCTTCCCACCTCCCTGGACCTCCCCTTTTACTTTCACTGCTCCACACCCCACCTTCATCCCATGCTCTCAGGGAGAAATGATGCATGGGTTGGCCCAGACCTGGTTACTGAGTGATGGGATACATTTATGAGTTCCCAGATCCCCAATCATCAGGTTTATGTTGGGGAATGGTGCTGAGACCATGCTAAAGGACAAGCTTGAGGTGAAGACCTCAAGGACGATGTGCATGTCCGCAGAGTCACCTCCGTTACAATCAAAACTCACTGAATGTCATCTGCTGAGCAGGTGCCAACCTTGCGTAGTGCTCAGGATTATGAGAATGAGTTGCACCTTGTCCACTTCTGTCAGTTATAGGAATGTTGCCGAGGTTCCCTTGGGGTATCTGATTTTGATTCCAAGTGGCAGAACCTCCAAGATGGTTGCTGGGGTGAATGAGTTTAATCTCCTCTGATAAGTTGCCCAACTTCTATAGTGTCTTGTTTTATGAGTAATTACAGTAGGAGCTGCTAATAGTGTGTGCTAATACTACTTTATAGTGTGTGTGTGTGTGTGTGTGTGTGTGTGTGTGTGAATTTGAAGCACTGAGAACAATGCCAAATACTCTAACACACATGTTAAATGTCCCAGTTAAAAGAATTTTACTAGATTAAAAAAATAATTCCAACAAACTGTATCTTCCTCACTGAAAACACATCTGCATCAAGGATACATACATGTTAAAAATAAAAAGACAGATACATGTACCACACAGTGTAGCTTCATTATTACTAGAAACATAGCTTCTTGAGGCAAAAAGCATTACTAAGTGCTGTAGATTGAATCTGGAGCGTCCCTGAAAACCACACATTAAAGTCCTAGTCCTCATATTGGTGCTATGGGAAGGTGCTGGAAACTTAAGAGGAGAGGCTTAGCGTGAGGTTTCCTGTAGTGGGCTATGTCTTTGAGGGGATATTGTGTCCCCAGCCCCTTCCTCTTCTTCTCATTCATCATATCCCATCTGGGAAATGAATGATTTCCCTCTGCTATTTGTTCCTTGCTATGAGGAGCTGCCTGGTTGTGGGCCCAAAACAAAGATACTAAGTTGCCAGGGGCAGAAACTCCAAAACTATGAGAATGAATACATTTTTTCTTTACAAAATTGATCTCAGGCATTTGTTACAGTATCAGAAAACTGACTAACACTAAGAATAGAGAGAGTCATTCTGTATTGTTGAAAAGGTCAACTAACCAGGAATGAAGAGCAATTCTGAATTTGGTGAATTTAATGACAGCTTCAAAACACCAGAACACAGGTTAATCAAACTAAAAAGGAGAAATGGGCAAATTCCCATTGGATCCCTTAAGGAGAGGTCTTTATTAAACACCTGTCTTGTGAGGTGATATTAAAGACTTAAACATGATTAATAAACTTGACCTAATTAAAATATAAATATTCTTTTGCTTAAAGGAAAAATATGCATTTTTCAAGTTCACGTGCAATATTGACAAAATGACTATACTGAAGTATAAGGCAGTTTTAGAAAATCCAAAGTAATAAAATCATAAAGATTATTTTCTGATCAAAATAAAATTAGAGGCTAGGGTTGTAGCTCAGTGGTAGAACACTTGCTTAGCATATGAGAGGCACTGGGTTTTATCCTCAGTATCACATGAAAAAATAAATGAAATAAAGGCATTGTGTCTATCTCCAACTTTAAGAAAAGAAAAAAATAGCATTAACCTGGAAATGAGTAACATCGAATAAGTAGAAAAAATGAGATTTATTAAATTCTCATATGTTTAAAAACTAAAAATTGTACTTCTAAACAACCGTGGATCAAAGAAGAAATTATATTAGGCATTAGGAAATATTTTGAACTAACCGATGGTGATGAAAATACTAGATATTAGAACTTGTGAGTTGTAGCAACAGCACAACTTAGAGGACAATTTATAGCCTTAATTCACCTACAATAATTTACATAGAAAAGTGAAAATAAACAAAGTGAGCACTTATCTCAACAAAGGTACAAATGGAATGGTAAAAATAAATCCAAGGAAAAATAAGAAAGAACTAAAGATAAATAGAAAATTAACAGGATCAATGAAGCAAAAGTTGTTCTTTGAAACAAATAATAAAATTGATAATTCAGACAAGATTAACAAAGTGAAAACAGAAACCCTCATAGCCAACATGACCTTTCTTAGAAAGGATGCATTAGCATAATTTCCAAAGACATTGAAATGCTTGTACCATGATATTACGAGCTGCTTTTGACTATGAAATATGATATTAAATGGCATAGAAACATTTCTAGAAATATGTAATTTGCATGAAGACAGAGAAATTCTTTGCTTGATGATCTTGCTTCTCTCTCCCTTCTCACTAATCCGTTTTAGTTTCGTAGGACTGATCTTGTTCAATGGAAAATACACTATCCGAGCTGACAGAGGTCCTAGCATGGCTGCTTCCTAAGCAGTTGATGGCCCAGCTTCACAGTGTCTTGTCTATTGATAGGCCTTTCCTTCCCCAGGAGTCTTCCACTGTTGTGTGGTCCCTCCGAGCTTGCTGTAAGTACATGAGGTGGGATGTACCTTCTGGCAGACTTTGTTAGGATGTGTCCAACTGTGTCCAGCTCAAGAAATGTTTCCTTGAAATAAAGGATGATTCATGGAAGTGTAGGTGCCATGGTGCAGTTTGCACCTGCTCCCCAATAAATTCTATTTACACCTGATCTTTGATGTTTGTCTGCACTCTTAGCTTACTTTTACAGAATCAACTGAAGAAGAAATGGAACTCATGAATAATCCAACAACTGTTGAAGACTGAAATTGAAATTGAAACCATAGTGAAATTTTTTTGTCTTAAATAGCAATCAGGCATATTACCTCATGTACACATGACTGCGTGACCTATGTGACCCTGCAGTGACTGTAGGTGTCTCAGCCCTGTTCCCCAAGGTTGAGAAAAAGGGTGATTGCTGGAGGATGATGTTGGCTGTTTATAAATCAATTATCCATAAACAACTGCTCAGTAAACACACAAGACCAATACTCTGTATAAATGAGAGGGGGCCTGATGGGGTCTAGCCATACCAGCTGTGGCTTGTAACAACATGGAGTCACCCAACTATCTTATATATAGACATACAGGTAAAGGGGGCCAAGACTGCAAGAAGCTTCTTCTGTGATGGGCAGGATAAGGTGGAGTTGGGGAGCCATTTCGTAGGGGAAATATTCCAGAAGGAGACAGGAGCCACTCCATGCAACTTCCTGGCAGTTCCTAGAAGCCAGACATCAGCATCCCATGGCTTAACCAGTCTGATTCTGCTAGATAAGGATGGCTTCCCACATGTGTGATCAGGAAAATGAGAGTTTACACTCTATTTATGCATGATCTATAAAAATGTGTAAATGCATTCTACTGTCATGTACAACTAATTAACATAAATAAATAATTTTAAAAAGAAAAAATAATAAAATCTCCATTGTAGTTTCAACTCATGTTACAGTAAACATTTCAGAAAGAAATAGTGCAGGTCTTAAACAAAAACTTTGTGAAAAGAAAAGTAACCCAAAATCCTGGGTAGATTTTGGTCTGATTTTGGTCCCATTCTTCATTTGCATGGTCCTATTCCTTCCCCTGGATGAGATGTTTACTCTGGGTCATTGTATCTTCTACTTGATTTTAATTTTAAATGGGCTCATAGTTAAGAGTTTACTTGGAGACTTTGGATTTGGACTTTTGGATAATTCTGGAACTGTTAAGACTGTGGGGACCCTTAGAGATGAACTAAATGCATTTTGCACTTTGAGATGATCATAAGTTTTTTGGGGCAAGATGGGGATTGTTTTGGGTGAGGTATGAGGTATCCCCTGCAAACTCCTGAGTTAGGTGAGGAAATAAAGTGATTAGATTGAGGAGCTGTAACCTAATCAGTCCATCCTGGGGTGAATGGACTGACTTGGTGGTAGCTATAGGCAGATGGGTCAGGCAGGAGGAGGTGGATCTCTGTGGGGACAGTCTGAAGGGTTCCTCTTCCCTCTGGTCCTGTCGCCTCTGACTTTGCTCCCTGGCTTCCATGTATGGAGCAGCGCTCCTCCTCCACACTCTTCCACCATGATGTCTGCCTCACCTTGGGTTCAGAGCAATGGAATTAGTGTACCATGGACTGAACCTATGAAGAAATGAGCCAAAATAAGCTTTTTCTCTATTAAGCATGTGAAAGAATGCCCACATCTCATTGCTTGCCAGGAAGATGTCACCACGTTCTCAGCACAATAGTAAAAATGGGAAAAACTAAGGGTTCCTCATGCTGGTGAGGATGTATGGTCACATAACACCCTACTGGTGGTAATGGAATCTGGTGGAACCACTTTAGACACCAGGCTGGCATTTCCTATGTCAAAAATATGAGTACCCTATCACTTAACTATATGAGAACCCTAGTACTTAGCAATATGAGAACTCTACCACTTAGCAATATGAGTACCTCTTAGTTAGCCATATGAGAACCCTACTACTTTGAATATGAGGATCCTACTACTAAGCAATATGAGTACCCTACTACTTAACAATATGGATACCCTATTACTTCCTATATCCCTACATGTAGACCTCAGAAGATATTGATGTATATACAAGAATGTTCATAGCAGCACTTTCTCAATAGCCCCTGTTACAGTATAGCTAATAGTGTCCCCAAAATCTCACGTGTAACACAATGAAAGAACGTTGAGAAGTGAAGGATGAGATTGTGAGAGCACTAACCCGTCAGTGGATTAATCTGCTCTATGGATTAACAGGGTGGTAACTCTGGGCAGGATGGGTGTGACTGAAGGAAGTCAGTCACTGGTAGTGTGCCTTGGGGGTATTTATTTTGTCCCTGGAGAGTGGATTCTCTCTCTGCTACCTGAGTGTGATGTCCTGAGCTGCTTCCCTCTCCTACACCATACCTAGGATGTTCTGCCTCATGTTGGGTCCAGAGGAATGGAGTTGGCTGACCACGGAGTGAACCTCTGAGAACTGAAGCCAAAATAAACTTTCCCTCCTCTAAATTCTTGTCAGATCTATGGGTCAAAGAGAGGAAAAGCTGACTAAAACAGCTCCACACTGGACACAGATGAAATTTCCATCTACAGCAGGATAGATAAATCAATAGTGCTTGATCATAACACAGAGTACTAAGCAGGAATCTAAATAGCAGATTGTTGCCATAGGGGACAAGTGTGGACGGCTCTCATTGACATGAGGTTGGGTGAAAGACACCAGACTCAGAAGAACCACTAGTGTCTGACTCCACGGAGATACAGCTCTGGAGCAGGTCAACTCATCCACGGGGATGGTCCTGGGAGGACAAAGTAATAGGAGGGAGTCCAAGGACTCCTGAGTGCTAGAGAAGGAAGGTGTCTTGATTCAGGTGGTCACAAGTGTGCATGCGTGAAAATCCATCAAGTTGTACATAAAGACTTACACACTTGACTGTGCGTCATACAAGTGATTGTCGTTCACTTTCATGTAAAATACTCTGACTTATCTAGTCGTTTCCTATGTGGGGTCTTCGCAGGTTGAGCTCCAGTGTTATTCTCTCTTGACTCAGTGAATAGTGCTGATTCCTGGTGAGTCTGTTTGTTCCGCAGACAGTGGGTAGAACTGAGTTCGTGCCAGTGCTGTCTGGAGTGCTGCACGAAGATTAAGTCATCTATCCTGCAGAACAGCCCCTCAGGGGTGGACTCCTACTGTCCCCATTTTACAGGTTTGCAGTCGAGGCACAGGAGGGGGAGTGACCTGCCCCTGGGACTTGAACCCAGCTGCCTGGCCTCAGAGTCACTGTCACCCTGCTACTGCCAGCTGCTGGGAGCGTGTCCTGGACTTGAGCTGTCCTGGTGTCAGTTCTTTGCTGTGCCAGGATTCCTGACTCTACTCTGATTAATTCTGGATGGGCTCATTCTGCATCATTCTCCATCTGTGCTACCTGAACCTTTTCCTAGGTTGTGGTTGTGTGGAAAGGGCCTGAACTGAGTTTGGGGCCAGGAGGGTTAGGCCCGACTGGGAGGGCCCTGAGTGTGTGAGGGGGACACTCAGCCCCTGGAGTTTGTGTTTGTGGGGATCTGCCAAGAGGGCCCAGCATCTAGCACCCAGTGCCTCTCAGGCTGCAGCCTGCACCTGGCCCTGAGGCTGGAGGACACAGGCTGAGGGCCTTTGAGGAGGGAGCCTGTGTGTCGTTAGGCAGCAGGGTAAAGAGTTTCCTGCGAACCAGGCCTGGCAGTTGCCAAGAGCACCTGTCTTGAAGTCCTAGCTCATGGGTCACAGGTGAGCTGGGTTTTGGAGTGAAAGAAATAATGAAGCCTCATCAGGATAGGAGGGAATAGCTTGAGGATAGAGTATCTGACTGTCGATCAGGTGGTCCCTGTTTCAAACCCAGGTTCCCCCTTCTTACTCCTGGTTTTGACTAATCCTAATTAGACCCCCAGAATTTCAACCTCCTCTTTAGTACCCACCAGGATAACATTTTTACCTCAACCTGCAAATGCTGAGGCTTTACTATGGGTTGTTCTTAACCCCAAATATGAATTAGAATCACTTGAAGTGTCTACAAAAGTGCCATTTCCCAGGCCCCACCCCAGACCAATTAAATCAGAACATCTGACAGGGAGAGGCTTGTCTCTTCTCTTCCTCTTTTCTACACCATAGAAGGAAGACATGATTCTAAGGTGGGGACAACATTTTGGATCATGGATCGTGGGGTCTTGGTATGAAAGCCATGCAGGCTAGAAGAACCAGAAGATGGTGTGTGGCCTCGTAGGAAGGATGTACATATGGCAGAGTGCTAGTCAGTGCACATCTGAAGGTGGAGAAATCCAGGGTGTGACCATCCAGGTTTAAGGTGCTGATTACACCCTCATAAGCAGCAGGGGGTATAGCTCAGGGGTAGAGCATTTGACTGCAGATCAAGAGGTCCCTGGTTCAAATCCAGGTGCCCCCTTGCTAGAGTCTCTTTTACATGCCAAAGAGGAAAATTCCTGAGTAGCAAATAATAATGAGTCAACATGGACCATGTCATCCATATTCACCCTAATCCTGTAGCCATGTCCTAGGCAGGAAGCGCAGTGTGCTCATTTGTACTCTGGATTCTGCTCAGGTGACACCTCTGTTGTCCTCTGTAGAAGGAGACAGCAACGGGCTGGATGTGAGGCTACCCCAGGTCACATGTGGTCATGCTCTGACGCAGGCTGTGCTCTAAGGCGAATATAATGCCATTCCCTCACTGCATGAACATCCAGCCTTCTAAGAGACCTGTGGGGATGAGCAGCACAGCTTCCTACATAGTCAGAAGTCCTCAGTGTAGGCTCTGTAGGTGGCTTCTCCTAACCCCTGGGCAGGGGCTCCTACTCCTGGCTCTCTGAGGACTTTGCTTAGTCTCCTGTTGCTTCTGTGGAAATATTATGGATATAATATAATATTGTCATGAAGATCAAAACAATGCCTTGTTTTTCTCTGTGGCTTCAAGAGGATCCAGCACCTAAGAGGCTCCGTGATCATTTGCTGAGGGAAGGAGCAATGCATGAAATAATCACACCTCTCCTTGAGGCCTTGGAGTATGGAGGAGGCTTTCCCTGGGCTTGGTGCAAAGTCCACGAAGATATATACCACAGTCTGATTACCACATGTACACTTGCAAGAAACACTGGAGCCAGGTGTGCTTTTGACAGGCTCATGTGGTGCCTCCATCACACTCTGAGAGAGGAGGTTGAGGGGGACTCATTAAAGTTGGAGATGAAATACGTGAAGTCACATTTCAATGGAGAAAGCTGGCAGTTTCTGTAGCTTTATCAGCTTTCAAACTCTTTTCTGTATCTTTTGCCGACACCATTGATGCTGTTGCATTGTCAGTACTATGGATGGTGTAGGTGACAATGGCTGTTTACTTCACTGCTAAATCTAGTTCATGGGTATTTATTATTTTTGCTCTTGGCAGTTGATGTCACCACCATTATTATTTTTGTAATCATTGTTGTTGTAGATTCCATAGATACTGGACACATATTTTAATGCTGTATATTGTTTGCTTCTGTTGATATTGTTTGTTTTCCCCTTTTCTGTGTAGTCCTGGGATTACACTGGCACACTACAAATTCACAGAGTAGAGGTTCTCCTGCTGAGCTACACAGAGCCAGGAGGCAACAATCCTTGTTTCCCAAATATACTAAGCATGGTCAAACTTCAGTGATACTTTAAAATAGAAATGAAAGAGACAAAAATTTCAAACTAATGACTAGACCTCAAGTGAAGATGACTGTGGGGGACCCACAGGTCCCACTCATAGCCATCCATTCTTCTCACCAAAATAGAGAATGAACACAAAGACTGTGGAAACTCCACCTATCAGGGATTTCAATTTAGATAACTTCCACTGCCCTTTAGATATATAAAGGTGTTAAAAGAAGAAGATCAATCATAGAAGGTATACCTCACATACCATGCTATATGCAACACAATGATCCAGAAGAAGAACCCCACTCTTTTGAGACCTATAAGGAAAATGGAATCCTCAAACTCTGAGACAATATACACTGTATCAAAATACACTAATCATCACCAAAGAACTTGCAGGGGAAGTGTACTACAAAACCCATTTGGACATGGAAAAATTCACATCAACATTATATTCCAGAACATTTTGGCAAGAGAGGACGGGGCCTCAGCAAAATATTCCATGAGGAAGAGATGAAAAACAAAGAAGCAAATCAGCAAAGGGAGGAATTATCCTAAAGGAATTGTCAAATAAAGGAGGAAACAAGTTGTGTCAAACAAATAAATAAATAAAATTTAAAAAATGAACCAAATGACTGGGAAACCAAATCATATCTCTATAATAACCCTGAATGTTAATGGCCTGAATTCATCAATCAAAAGACATAGACTGGCAGATTGGATTAAAATGAAAGATCCAACAATATGTTGCCTGCAAGAGACTCACCTCATAGAAAAAGATACCCATAGACTAAAGGTGAAAGGATGGGGAAAAACATACCATGCACATGGACTCAGCAAAAAAGCTGGAGTATCCATCCTCATTTCAGATAATGTGGACTTCAAGCCAAAGTTAGTCAGAAGGGATAAAGAAGGTCATTTCATACTGCTTAAGGGAAGCATACATCAGCAAGATATAACAATCATAAACATCTATGCCTCAAACAGTGGCTCATCCATGTATGTCAAACAAATCCTTCTCAATTTCAGAAACCAAATAGACCATAACACAATAACACTAGGTGATTTTAACACGCCTCTCTCACCACTGGACAGATCTTCCAGACAAAAATTGAACAAAGAAACCATAGATCTCAATAACACAATCAATAATTTAGACTTAACGGACATTTATAGAATATACCATCCAACCAAGAGCGAATACACTTTCTTCTCAGCAGCACATGGATCCTTCTCTAAAATAGACCATATATTATGCCACAAAGCTAATGTTAGCAAATACAAGAAGATAGAGACACTAGCATGTATTCTATCAGATCATAATGGATTGAAGTTAGAAATAAATGAAAGAGTAAAACACAGAAACTATTCCAACATCTGGAGATTAAACAATATGCTATTATATGATGAATGGATAACAGAAGATATTAGGAAGGAAATTAAAAAATTCTTAGAGGTAAATGAGAACAAAGAAACATCATATCAAAATCTCTGGGACACTATGAAAGCAGTACTTAGAGGGAAATTTATTTCATGGAGCGCATTTAATAAAAGAAATAAAACTCAACAAATAAACGACCTAACACTACAGCTCAAAGCCCTAGAAAAAGAAGAACAGAACAGCACCAAAAGTAGTAGAAGACAGGAAATAGTTAAACTCAGAGCTGAAATCAATGAAATTGAAACAAAAGAAACAATACAAAAAATTGACAAAATAAATAGTTGGTTCTTCGAAAAAATAAACAAAATTGATAAACCTTTAGCCACACTAACAAAGAGAAGACGAGAGAACACCCAAATCACTAAAATTCGGAATGAACAAGGAAATATCACAACAGACAGGATTGAAATACAAAACATAATTAGAAGCTATTTTGAAAATCTATACTCCAACAAAATAGAAAATTTCGAAGACATCAACAGGTTTCTAGAGACATATGAATTGCCTAAACTGAACGAGGAGGACATAAACAATTTAAATAGACCAATTTCAAGTACTGAAATAGAAGAAGTCATCAAAAGCCTACCAACAAAGAAAAGTCCGGGACCAGATGGGTTCTCAGCTGAGTTCTACAAAACCTTTAAAGAAGAGCTCATTCCAATACTTCTCAAAGTATTCCATAAAATAGAAGAGGAGGGAACCCTCCCAAACTCATTCTATGAAGCCAATATCACACTGATACCTAAACCAGACAGAGACTCATCAAGGAAAGAAAATTTCAGACCAATATCCTTAATGAACATTGACGCAAAAATTCTCAACAAAATTTTAGCAAATAGCATACAAAAACATATTAAAAAGATAGTGCACCATGATCAAGTGGGTTTCATCCCAGGGATGCAAGGTTGGTTCAACATCAGGAAATCAATAAACGTAATTCACCACATTAATAGACTTAAAGTCAAGAATCACATGATTATTTCAATAGATGCAGAAAAAGCATTTGATAAAATACAGCACCCCTTCATGCTCAAAACACTAGAAAAAATAGGGATAGTGGGAACATTCCTTAACATTGTAAAGGCCATTTATGCTAAGCCCATGGCTAATATCATTCTAAATGGTGAAAAACTGAAAGCATTCCCCCTAAAAACTGGAACAAGGCAGGGATGCCCTCTTTCACCACTTCTATTCAACATCGTTCTTGAGACTCTGGCCAGAGCAATTAGACAAACCAAAGAAATTAAAGGGATACGAATTGGAAAAGAAGAACTCAAACTATCCCTGTTCGCTGATGACATGATTATATATTTAGAGGAACCTGGAAATTCCACCAGAAAACTCTTAGAACTCATAAGTGAATTCAGTAAAGTAGCAGGTTACAAGATCAATGCTCATAAATCCAACGCATTTTTATACATAAGTGATGAATCTTCAGAAAGAGAAATTAGGAAAACTACCCCATTCACAATAGCCTCGAAAAAAATAAAATACTTGGGAATCAATCTCACAAAATAGGTGAAAGACCTCTACAATGAGAACTATACAACACTAAAGAAAGAAATTAAAGAGCACCTTAGAAGATGGAAAGATCTTCCATGTTCTTGGATAGGAAGAATTAATATTGTCAAAATGGCCATACTACCTAAAGTGCTATACAAATTCAATGCAATTCCAATTAAAATCCCAATTGTGTACCTTACAGAAATAGAGCAAGCAATTATGAAATTCATCTGGAAGAATAAGAAACCCAGAATAGCTAAAGCAATCCTTAGCAGGAAGAGTGAAACAGGGGGTATTGCAATACCAGATCTTCAACTCTACTACAAAGCAATAGTAACAAAAACGACATGGTATTGGTACCAAAATAGAAAGGTAGATCAATGGTACAGAATAGAGGACACGGACACAAACCCAAATAAATACAATTTTCTCATACTAGACAAAGGTGCCAAAAATATGCAATGGAGAAAAGATAGCCTCTTCAACAAATGGTCTGGGAGAATTGGAAATCCATATGCAACAGAATGAAACTAAACCCATATCTCTCAGCATGCACGAAACTAAACTCAAAATGGATTAAGGACCTCGGAATCAGACCAGAGACCCTGCAGATTATAGAAGAAAAAGTAGGTCTAAATCTTCACCTTGTTGGTCTAGGATCAGACTTCCTTAACAGGACTCCCATAGCACAAGAAATAAAAGCTAGAATCAACCACTGGGATAGATTCAAACTAAAAAGCTTTCTCTCAGCAAAGGAAACTATCAGCAATGCGAAGAAAGAGCCTACAGAATGGGAGAATATGTTTGCCAATCATACTTCAGATAGAGCACTAATCTCCAGAATATATAAAGAACTCAAAAAACTTTACTCCAAGAATTCAAATAATCCAGTCGACAAATGGGCTAAGGAAATGAATAGACACTTCACAGAAGAAGATCTACAAGCAATCAACAAACATATGGAAAAATGTTCAACATCTCTAGTAATAAGAGAAATGCAAATCAAAACCACCCTAAGATTCCATCTCACCCCAATTAGAATGGCGATTATCAAGAATACGAGCAACAACAGGTGTTGGCGAGGATGTGGGGAGAAAGGTACACTCATACATTGCTGGTGGGGCTGCAAATTAGTGCAGCCACTCTGGAAAGCAGTGTGGAGATTCCTTAGAAAACTTGGAATGGACCCTCCATTTGACCCAGCTATCCCACTCCTTGGCCTATACCCAAAGGACTTAAAATCAGCATACTACAGAGATACAGCCACATCAATGTTCATAGCTGCTCAATTCACAATAGCCAGACTGTGGAACCAACCTAAATGCCCTTCAATTGATGAGTGGATAAAGAAACTGTGGTACATATATACAATGGAATATTACTCAGCCATAAAGAATGATAAAATTATGGCATTTGCAGGCAAATGGATGAAATTGGAGAATATCATGCTAAGTGAGATAAGCCAATCTCAAAAAGCCAAAGGACGAATGATATCGCTAATAAGTGGAGGATGGCACTTAATGGGGGGGAGGGAAGGGTTAGTGTTAGGGTTAGAGTTAGGGTTAGGGAGGGGGGCAAGTATGGAGGAAGGAAGTACTGTATAGAGGGTAAAGAGGGGTGGGAGGGGTGGGGGGAAGGGAAAAAATAACAGAATGAATCAAACAACATTACTCTATGTAAATTTATGATTACACAAATGGTATGCCTGTACGCCATGTACAAACAGAGAAACAACATGTATCCCATTTGTTTACAAAAAAAAAAAAAAATATTGTATATACGCCAAAAAAAAAAAAAAAAAAAGAATTCAAAAGAATGTTTATATAGATGATCAATGAATTCCAAGAGAATAGAGAAAAACTAGTGAATGAATTAAGGAAGTCCATATAGGACATAAATGAGAAATTCAATAAGGAGACAGAGATATGAAAAAGATTCAAACAGAAATCTTGACGATGAGAAATGGTTAAATAAAAGGCCAGTAGGAAGTCTAATAAAGTAGACCATGCTGAAGACAGAATCTGAAAGCTGGAAACAAAATTGTCAGCCTTGAATATTCAAATCATATTAAAGAAAAAAAGTGAAATGAGCTGGACAGTAATATTCAAGCACTCGGGGCAACATTAAAATTTCAAAATGAAGAAGCATTGGAATTGAAGAGTATTGTGAGATGCAGGCTAATGTTATAGATGGTATTTCTTTAGGGAAATAATAGAAAATTTCTAAACCTTAAGAATGAGATGGACATCCAGATACAGGGGGCATTCAGAATCCCATATAGATAAGATCAAAAAAGATCTTCTCCGTGACATGTCGTAGTGAACATGTGTAACGAAGAGATGGAGAATAGAATTTTAAAGGCCTCAAGAGAAAAATGTCAGGTCATATTTGGGATCCACCCACCAGAATTACTTCTGTTTTCTCAATACAAACTATAACATCAGGAAGACTTAGAATAATGTATTCCAAACCCTATAAGAAAATAGGTGTCAACCAAATAACAGTGAACCAAGATCACTATCCTTCAGAATTAAAGTAGAAATAAAAACCTTTCAAGATAGGCAGAAACTAAAAGAATTGTAAGCCAACACTACAGAACAATTTTAAAGAAATACTCCACACAGAAGACATAAAAAACAAACCCCAGAGCTAAGAAATAAAAAAATCTCATAGAAGAGTAGTTTAAAATGATAACAAGAACAAATTAAATATTATAAATAAATAAAGCTGGCATGAGTTAATAAACATCTCTGTATCATAACATTGAATGTAAATGGTTTCTACTCACAATTGAAAACATGGAGTTGCCTAGGGCTCCGATCTTGAACTCGTAGATCACAGGTAGTCCGAGTGTGGCTGTCGGAATGGAAGATATTAATTTAGCCTCATAGACAGAGGAGGGGAGAGAGTTCAGGGGTAGAGCATTTGACTGCAGATCAAGAGGTCCATGTGTGCCAAGCTGGGAGAGGGCACAAAGGTTTGGATTCCATCTGCGCACTGGGGAACTTGGGGCAATATATGTCTCTTTATCTGCTGTTGGTACTTATACAGCTCCTGCTTCATTATTACAAGTAATTCTGCAGGGGGCATGCGAATAGAAATTATTGACCATTTACGTGATTGTGTTCTTTGGAAAGATTTTGAGAGCTGGAATTGTGAAGTTAAAGCATATGCATATTTCTCCATTTATTCACATACCCTTTAATGTCTTTTAGTGAAGCTTTAAAATATTGTAAACACACACACACACACAATAATATATAGACATACATTTATTCCCAGGGATCCTATACTTTTTTTAAAAATTTTATTTTTATTATAAACAAATGTAATAGATGTTGTTTCTCTGTTTGTACATGAAGTAAAGGCATACCATTTGTGTAATCATACATTTACATAGGGTAATGGTGTTTGATTGATTCTGTTATTTTTTCCTCCCCACCACCCCTTCCACCCCTCTTTTCCCTCTATACAGTCCCTCCTTCCTGCATTCTTGCCCCCCTCCCACCCTCATTATGAGTCGTCATCCGCTTATCAGTGAGATCATTCATCCTTTGGTTTTTTTGAGATTGGCTTTTCTCACTTAGGATGATATTCTCTAATTTCATCCATTTGCCTGCAAATGCCATAATTTTATTATTCTTTAGGGCTGAGTAATATTCCATTATATCTATCTATATCTATATCTATATCTATCTATCTATCTATCTATCTATCTATCTATCTATCTATCTATCTATCTATCTATCTATCTGTCTATCTATATCACGGTTTCTTTATCCATTCAACAACTGAAGGACATGTATGTTGGTTCCACAATATCGCTATTGTGAATTGAGCACCTATGAACATTGATGTGGCTGCATCTCTGTAGTATGCTGATTTTAAGTCCTTTGGTTATAAACCAAGGAGCGGGATAGCTGGGTCAAATAGCGGTTCCTTCCAAACTTTCTGAGGAATCTCCATACTGCTTTCCAGAGTGGCTACACTAATTTGCAACCCCACTAGCAATGTATGAGTGTATCTTTTTCCCCACATCCTCGCCAACACCTATTGTTGCTTGTATACTTGATAATCACCATTCTAATTGGGGTGAGATGGAATCTTAGGGTAGTTTTGATTTGCATTTCTCTTATTACTAGAGAAGTTAAACATTTTTTTTTATATATCTGTTGATTGCTTGTAGATGATCTTGTGTGAAATGTCTTTAATTTCCTTAGCCCATTTGTTGATTGGATTATTTGTATTCTTGGTGTAGAGTTTTTTGAGTTCTTTATACATTCTGGAAATTAGTGCTCTATCTGAAATATGAGTGGTGAAGATTTTCTCCCACTCTGTAGGCTCCCTTTCGCATTGTTGATAGTTTCCTTTGCTGCAAGAAAGCTTTTTAGTTTGAATCTATCCCTGTTATTGATTCTTGCTTTTATTTCTTGTGCTATGGGTGAAGTGTTAAGGAAGTCTGATCCTAAGCCAACGAGTTGAAGGTTTGGACCTACTTTTTCTTCTATAATCTGCAGGGTCTCTGGTCTGATTCCGAGGTCCTTGATCCATTTTGAGTTGAGTTTTGTGTAGGGTGAGAGATAGGGTTTTATTTTCATTGTGTAGCATATGGATTTCCATATTTCCCAGCACCATTTGTTGAAGAGGCTATCTTTTCTCCATTGCATATTGTTGGCCCGTTTGTCTAGTATGAGAAAATTGTATTTATTTGGGTTTGTGTCCATGTCCTTTATTCTGTACCATTGATGTACCTGTCTATTTTGGTGCCAATACCATACCGTTTTTGTTACTATTGCTTTGTAGTATATTTGAAGTTCTGGTATTGCGATCCCCCCTGCTTCACTCTTCCTGGTAAGGATTGCTTTAGCTATTCTAAGTTTCTTATTCTTCCAGATGAATTTCATGATTGCTTGCTCTTTTTCTGTACAGTTCATCATTGGGATTTTAATTGGAATTGCATTGAATCTGTATAGCACTTTTGGTAGTATGGCCATTTTGACAGTATTAATTCTGCCTATCCAAGAACATGGGAGATCTTTCCATCTTCTAAGGTTTTCTTTAATTTCTTTCTTTAGTGTTCTGTAGTTCTCATTATAGAGGTATTTCACCTCTTTTGTTAGATTGATTCCCAATTATTGTATTTTTTTTTTTGAGGCTATTATGAAGGGGGTAGTTTCCCTAACTTCCCTTTCTGAAGATTCATCATTTATGTATAAAAATGCATTGGATTTATGAGCATTGATCTTATAACCTGCAGACTTAAAGTCACATGATTACTTCAATAGATGCAGAAAAAGCATTTGATAAAATACAGCACCCCTTCATGCTCAAAACACTAGAATAAATAGGGATAGTGGGAACATTCCTTAACATTGTGAAGGCCATCTATGCTAAGCCTATGGCCAACATCATTCTAAATGGTGAAAAACTGAAAGCATTCCCCCTAAAAACTGGAACAAGGCAGGGATGCTCTCATTCACCACTTCTATTCAATATTGTCCTTGAACTCTAGCCAGAGCAATTAGACAGACCAAAGAAATTAAAGGGATACGAATAGGAAAAGAAGAACTCAAGCTATCCCTATTTTCTGATAACACAATTATGTATTAAGAGGATCCAGGAAATTCCAGCAGAAAGCTTTTAGAACTCATAAGTTAATTCAATAAAGTAGCAGGTTATAAGAGCCTATACTTTTTATATGATCTTACATGATATCTTCTCAAATAGTTCATTTTTTAAATTGATGTGTAAAATATATTTTATTTTATATCTTATAATTTATTGAACTTAATAAGTCAAGTAACTTTTGGTTAATTTGTGTTTTCTATGTAGATCATCATAGTATCTCTGAATATTTGGTACTTTGTTACTTCTACTTAAAAACGATTTTTTAGTTGTAGACGGACACAGAACATTTATTTCATTTATTTATTTTTATGTGGTGCTGAGGATCAAACCCAGTGCCTCAAATTTGCCAGTTAAGTGCTCTACCACTGAGCCACAACCCCAGACCCTTCTATTCCATTTTCAAGTCCTTATTTATTTATGTTTTTTGCCTAATTCACGAGTTCTGGCTTTCTATACAGTGATAAATTGAAACAATACTACCAGGCATCCTTGTCTTGTTTCCAGTTTTCAAGAGGATGCTTGTAGTGTATGAGGGATGTGTATCACTAAGAATGATGGTTGCCAGAGTTTTCTTGCAGACGGATGGACTTAAAAAGAGCATTGCTTTTGTTTTAAGAAAGAATTCTTAATATGTGGGTTTCCTTATTCCCCTCCTTGCTCCTTCCCTTTTCAATAAAACAGGATACTAGTGCTCAGGAGACCAGCAGGGCAGAGTGCCTGGACAGTGTCCTGTGGCTCTGGCCTGGTCCTCTCTGCCAGCAAGGAGGATTGGTGCCAGAGCTCTGGGGAGCGTGCATGCCTGAGTTTGGAGAACCAGACCCCAAAGCAGGAAGAGAGCTCGTCTCTCTGCTGTCTCCTCAGTTCATTGACATTTATTCCACACTTAGATGTCTTTGCTAATTTTGCTCCTTTGACTTCTATCCAACAAATATTCATTGCATACCAAGTTTGCTGCTCCGTGTTGTGTTCCACATTGTAGAAAGATGCAAAGGGAATGCATTTCTACCCTTTCCACCTGGAGCAGTTTATTTATTTATTTTTTTGTACTAGGGATTGAAACCAAGAGTGCTTAACTGCAGAGCCACATCCTCAGTCCTTTTTAATTTTATATTTAGCGACAGGGTCTCCCTAGGTTGCTTATGACCTCACTAAATTGCTGAGGCTGGCTTTGAACTTGAAATCCTCCTGCCTCAGCCTCCCAAGTCTCTGGGTTTATAGGCATGTGCCGCTGGACTGACTGAGCACTTTTCTTAAAAAATTCATTTAAGAGGGGTGGGAGGGGTGGGGGGGAGAAAAAAATACCAGAAACAGCACTATTTTCTTTTTTTTATTATAATTTATTTTTATTGTAAACAAATGGGATACATGTTGTTTCTGTTTGTACATGGAGTAACAGCATACCATTTGTGGAATCATACATTTACATAGGGTAATGATGCTTGATTCATTCCGTTATTTTTCCCTTCCTCCCACCCCTCCCACCTCTCTTTACCCTCTATACAGTACTTCCTTCCTCCATACTTGCCCCCCACCCTAACCCTAACTCTAACCCTAACACTAACCCTTCCCTTCCCCCCATTATGTGTCATCCTCCACTTATTAGCGATATCATTCATCCTTTGGCTTTTTGAGATTGGCTTATCTCACTTAGCATGATATTCTCCAATTTCATCCATTTGCCTGTAAATGCCATAATTTTATCATTCTTTATGGCTGAGTAATATTCCATTGTATATATATACCACAGTTTCTTTATCCACTCATCAATTGAAGGGCATTTAGGTTGGTTCCACAGTCTGGCTATTGTGAATTGAGCAGCTATGAACATTGATGTGGCTGTATCTCTGTAGTATGCTGATTTTAAGTCCTTTGGGTATAGGCCAAGGAGTGGGATAGCTGGGTCAAATGGAGGGTCCATTCCAAGTTTTCTAAGGAATCTCCACACTGCTTTCCAGAGTGGCTGCACTAATTTGCAGCCCCACCAGCAATGTATGAGTGTACCTTTTTCCCCACATCCTCGCCAACACCTGTTGTTGCTCGTATTCTTGATAATCGCCATTCTAATTGGGGTGAGATGGAATCTTAGGGTGGTTTTGATTTGCATTTCTCTTATTACTAGAGATGTTGAACATTTTTCCATATGTTTGTTGATTGTTTGTACATCTTCTTCTGTGAAGTGTCTGTTCATATCCTTAGCCCATTTGTTGACTGGATTATTTGAATTCTTGGAGTAAAGTTTTTTGAGTTCTTTATAGATTCTGGAAATTAAGAGCCCTATTTTCTATTGTGATAATGTAATTAAATTAAGCTGCTTGATGACAGGGAGAAGTGGCCCTTGCTCTGACTGCCTTTACAAGCCTCTGTGTGTTCTGAGCCTTGTTCTCCTTTGCAGAGTTACAGAGTTGTCACAGCATTGCCACCACCTCATGTGCCCCTGTGGGACACATTTTGAGATATATGTGGCCTTTTGATCTCAGTGGTGGCCGCAGTGTTTGGAGTTTGGCCAAGGGCAAGGCTTGCTTCCTAGGGCCTGTAGTGCTGAGCCTCTGGACAGGGGTTTGACCACAGAGGAGAATCTCTGGTCCATTCTGTTCCCACTGTGCTGACCTTCTGGTCTGAGGCCCTTCGGAGCAACTGGGGTGGCTTCATGGGTTCCAGTAGGGCCACGGACTTGAACTATTTTATTTGGTCTTCCCTCCATTCAGTGAAGATCCTGCCAGAAACCAAGAAGCAACTGAGGTGAGGAAAAGGAACAGAGAAGAGGAGACAGGGAACACAGGCCCCTGTCCATCCAGTGGTGTAGGAATAAGAGGTGAAGATGGATGCTGGAGGAGTTTCAGGGTCTGTGGGCTCTCTGAGGGGAGGAAGGAAGGAGGGAGGCAGGAGGGGCAGCTCTTAGCAAAGACTTTTCAAGAAGATGCCTTCTGTTACGGTTGGATATGGGGTGTCCCATAAGCTCACCTGTGAGACAATGCAAGAAGGGTCAGAGGAGAAATGACTGGGTTGGGAGTCTTACCCCACTCAGTGATTTAATCCCCTGACAGGGATGAACTGAGTGGTAACTGAGTGGTAGGGTGTGGCTGGAGGAGACTGGAACTGGTGTGTGGCTTTGGGTGTATATTTTGTATCTGGAGAGTGGAGTCTCTCTGCCTCCTGATCACCGTGATGTGAGCTGCTGCCCTCTGCCACTCTCTCCTGCCATGATGTTCAGCCTCACCTCAAGCCCCAAGGAATGGAGCCGGCCTTCTGTGGACTAAGACTAAGACCTCTGAAACCGTGAGCCCTGAAATCAACTTTTCCTCCTCTGTCACTGCTGCTCAGATCCTTTGAGTCACAACAACCAAATAGCTGACTAAAACACCTTCAAGGAAAAGATGGAAAGGTTGTGAGAGAAGGCAGCTGGGGGACAAAATGGGGAGGGGGTGTTCTGTGTGGTAAAAGAAGACCGAAAGAAGCTAATTTGCTGGGAGGAAAATTTCCATATCATCAGAACTTTCTGAGAGTTCATTGAACACTCAGTCCCTAGGAAGTGTGGGGTGTAATGCAGGTGAAAAGTATTTATTAGACATTTCTTGTGGGAGAGAGGGCACAGCTCAGGGGTAGAGGATTTGACTGCAGAGCCAGAGGCTGTGGTTCATATCAAGCTTCTCCAAAAAGATGCCTTCGGGTTGCCTCGACATCTGGCCGGGGCAGGGCAGAACATCATGGTGAGAGTGAGGGGCAGAGGAAACTCTTCCCCTCTGGGCGGCTGGGGAGCAAGACACCAGGAGGAAGGGCTGGGGTCCCAATGCCTCCCACGTCTTAAAGATGCACCACCTCCCGACAGTCCACAGGCAGGGACCACGCCTTTCCCACATGGTCTGGTCAAACAGCAGCTCTCCCTGGAGGCTGAGCCGCAGGGTCTTGCTGCCTGGTCCACTTTCTTCACAGGCAGATTGGCTTCTAGCCTCCTAGCAGGTCAAGCTCCATTCCTGTCCCCTCCTTGGGCCATTTTAGCAGGTCTTCTTATTCCTCAGGCACCTGAAGGGAGGGGGGATGGAGGAGTTAGCACCTTCCTTTGATTTTTTGTTGGCTCTGTGATTCCTTGAGAGCCACTGCAACTTGGAAACCAGCTGTCTGAGAACTTGGGGGGCATGTCCCTCTGCAGAGGGTGCCCACTGCAAGATGGTGTGGGTGTGTTTCTGAAGGGGACCTAGGGAAGATGATGGAGGAATCCTCAGGACTAGGTGTGACCACTGGTACCAACTGTGACCTACCAAGGTGGTGGATGTGGAAATCTGTGGTTGGCTAGAAATCCACACAAAGTAGATGTGTCGTGGTTATTCCCGCTTTTCCCCATCCCTGCAGGACCTGAAGGACCCCTCTGCTGGGGTCAGGCAGAGGCCAGGACAGCTCAGGTGAAAGCTCTAGAAGTTGTCCAGACTCCTCCTTCCTAATTAGCCTCTCCACAGACTCTCCCTTCCGCCCTGGGGTGGGAGGTGGGAACCCGATTTGGGAATGGGAGTAGTCCTGTAATTGGAAAGATCCAGATTTGTGAAATGGTTATCATTTCTTGTAGCCAGGGCTTTGGAGAGAAAATTCAGACACTGCAGATAGGTGAGGCCTAAGCATGGTGACCTTGCTGAGACTCTGCCCAGAGGCCCCTTCCCTCCCACACCAGCCAGCCCCTCTTCCCCATGGCACCACTGCTGGGTCTCCAGGAGATAGTTTCTCAGGCTCCATCACAGGTGGGAAGGTGTGGTGAAGACAGGGAAGCATACTTTCCTTGGTATCTAGAAATGATCAGAGAACGAGGACCTCTGTGTAGCTGGGCTGAGGTTCTGGACGTCACTCACGCAGCTTAGGATTCAGGCCCAAGACCCCCACCTTTCCAGCAAGAGCTCATTGAAACCCCTCCTGATCAATGGCCTAAAATGTAATAGAATCTTTGGAAGATAACGTTGAAGCAAAATGAAATAAAGAGAAAAGGAAAATGTAATAAAAGAGATAAAAATAATGAAACTAGAGACTGAAACCAGGTTGTGTAAAAACCAACTAATGAGCCGGGTGTGGTGGCACATGCCTATAATCCCAGCAACTGCAGAGGCTGAGGCAGGAGGATAACAAGTTCAAGGCCGGCCTCAGCAATTTAATGAGACCCTGTCTCACAATAAAAATATAAATAAAAATAAAAGGAGGAGGCCGCTCGGCACAGCGCTGGGACTTGGAGCAGCCACTGGGGCTCCGGCGGCTGCCCAGGGGAAGAGTGGCGAGGAGAGCTGTGTGGACTCAGGACACCGGGGCCTGCCGTGAGGAGGAGGAGGAGGAGCGTGGCCACTTGGATTCGGAGAGACTGCACCAGAGCTACAGGAGATTGCCAGAGGAGAAGCCGCGCGGCGAGCTGTTTGGAATCAGAACGACGCTTCTGAACACCGGGGCCTGCCCTGAGGACGAGGAGGAGGAAGAGGAGCGTGGCCGCTTGGATTCGGGTGACTACACCAGAGCTACAGGCGGTTGCCAGAGAAGGGGCTGCGTGGCGAGCTGTTTGGACTCTGACCACTTCTGAACCCCGGGGCCTGCCCGGAGGAGTAGGAGGAGGAGGAGGAGGAGGAGCGCGGCGGGTCCTTTGGACTCGCAGTGACTGCATTAGCGCTCCAGGCGGCTGCTCAGAGGAGAAGGCGAGTGGTGAGTTGTTTGGTCTTAAAGTGACAGCGCCTGAACACAGGGGGGCTGCCTGGAGGAGAAGCGTGGTGGGACGCTTGGTCTTGAGGGGCCGCACCAGAGCTCCGGGCGGTTGCCCAGAGGACCCGTGCAGCGGGTCACGTGGATTCAGAGCCACTCAGAGGGACTGCTCCTGAACACCCCGGGGGTTATCTGGAGAAGGAGGAGGAACGGGGAGGGTCACTTCGACTCGGAGTGATTGATTGCCCCGGGCTACGGGTGGTTGGTGGGAGGAGGAGGCACGAAGTGAGTTTCTTGGACTCCTAGTGACCGCACCGGCATACTGGGCGGCTGTCTGGAGGAAGAGGCGTGTGGCGGGTCCCTGGGACTCAGAGCGATTGTTCGGGGCCACAGGTGGCTGCTCAGAGGAGGGGCCACACAGCAAGGCGATTAGGTGCAGAGCAGGGTCCCAGGATCTAGGAGGCTTCTGGGTGGAAGAGCCGCACAGAGACAGGATTAGGGCGGAGCGAAGGTTCCAGGCCTGCGGGCAAATTCTCTGAGGAGGGGCAGCCTAAGGAGATTCATCTGCGAAGGGTGAGGCTCCCAGGCCCAGGAGGTAGGGCCGGGCCCCTGGGAACTTTGCAGAGGAAGGCAGCCCAGCCCAGGCGGTAGCTGTAAATTGAGGGGAACCTCTAGGAGGAAACTGACCAGCGAGACCTCCCCACTGGGTGAGTCTTCCCTGCCTGGTGAAGTTTCCCCACAAGGACGGTAAAACCAGAGACACAGGCCCAAACAGGCCTTGCCTCAGCCCGCAGCCTAGGTCCCCTTTGGATGACCATTGGTCAACAAGTGGAGGCACCTCTGCCCACTAGCAGGGATTATACCCCACCTGAAGGCCACCACTCCTAGAGAGGCAGCTTCCTTGTGGAGCACCGCATTATCAACTTCCTCCATGACTTCAGCCTACGGAAGGCTAAGAGGGGATATATATAGAAATCTTCAGGGACATTGTAAATCAATAGAGGAAATCTGCAATATCTCAGCGGTCCACTGATACCTGAACAATATGAGAAAACAAGGAAAGAAAATGATGCAAACAGATCTAGATGTTACATCAATAAAACCCAATGACAGCATGGCAGAAGAAATGACAGAAAAGGAGTTCAGAATGTACATAATTAAAATGATCAGAGAAGCAAACGATGAGACGAAAGAGCAAATGCAAGCATTGAATGATCGCACCAATCCACAGTTAAAAGAGCAAATACAGGAAGCAAAAGATCATTTCAATAAAGAGTTAGAGATATTGAAAAAAAACCAAACAGAAATCCTTGACATGAAGGAAACAATAAACCAAATTAAGAACTCCATAGAAAGCATATCCAATAGGATTGAACACCTGGAAGACAGAACCTCAGACATTGAAGACAAAATATTTAACCTTGAAAACAAAGTTGAACAAACAGAGAAGACGGTAAGAAATCATGAACAGAATCTACAAGAACTATGGGATATCATGAAAAGGCCAAATTTAAGAATTATTGGGATTGAGGAAGGTCTAGAGAAACAAGCCAAAGGAATGAACAACCTATTCAATGAAATAATATCAGAAAATTTCCCAAATCTGAAGAATGAAATGGAAAATCAAGTTCAAGAGGCTTATAGGACTCCAAATACACAAAATTACAACAGACCCACACCAAGGCACATTATAATGAAAATATCGAACATACAAAATAAAGACAGAATTTTAAAGGCTGTGAGAGAAAAGAACCAAATTACATTCAGGGGGAAACCAATACACATATCAGCAGATTTTTCAATCCAGACCCTAAAAGCTAGAAGGGCCTGGAACAACATTTTTCAAGCCCTGAAAGAAAATGGATGCCAACCAAGAATCTTATACCCAGCAAAACTTACCTTCAAATTTGACGATGAAATAAAATCCTTCCATGATAAACAAAGCTAAAAGAATTTACAAAAAGAAAGCCAGCATTACAAAACATTCTCAACAAAATATTCCATGAGGAAGAGATGAAAAACAAAGAAGCAAATCAGCAAAGGGAGGAATTATCCTAAAGGAATTGTCAAATAAAGGAGGAAACAAGTTGTGTCAAACAAATAAATAAACAAAATTTTAAAAATGAACCAAATGACTGGGAAACCAAATCATTTCTCTATAATAACCCTGAATGTTAATGGCCTGAATTCATCAATCAAAAGACATAGACTGGCAGACTGGATTAAAAAGAAAGATCCAACAATATGTTGCCTGCAAGAGACTCACCTCATAGAAAAAGATACCCATAGATTAAAGGTGAAAGGATGGGGAAAAACATACCATGCACATGGACTCAGCAAAAAAGCTGGAGTATCCATCCTCATTTCCGATAATGTGGACTTCAAGCCAAAGTTAGACAGAAGGGATAAAGAAGGTCATTTCATACTGCTTAAGGGAAGCATAAATCAGCAAGATATAACAATCATAAACATCTATGCCCCAAACAGTGGCTCATCCATGTATGTCAAACAAATCCTTCTCAATTTCAGAAACCAAATAGACCACAACACAATAATACTAGGTGATTTTAACACGCCGCTCTCACCACTGGACAGATCTTCCAGACAAAAATTGAACAAAGAAACCATAGATCTCAATAACACAATCAATAATTTAGACTTAACGGACATTTATAGAATATACCATCCAACCAAGAGCGAATACACTTTCTTCTCAGCAGCACATGGATCCTTCTCTAAAATAGACCATATATTATGCCACAAAGCTAATGTTAGCAAATACAAGAAGATAGAGACACTAGCATGTATTCTATCAGATCATAATGGATTGAAGTTAGAAATAAATGAAAGAGTAAAACACAGAAACTATTCCAACATCTGGAGATTAAACAATATGCTATTATATGATGAATGGATAACAGAAGATATTAGGAAGGAAATTAAAAAATTCTTAGAGGTAAATGAGAACAAAGAAACATCATATCAAAATCTCTGGGACACTATGAAAGCAGTACTTAGAGGGAAATTTATTTCATGGAGCGCATTTAATAAAAGAAGTAAAACTCAACAAATAAACGACCTAACACTACAGCTCAAAGCCCTAGAAAAAGAAGAACAGAACAGCACCAAAAGTAGTAGAAGACAGGAAATAGTTAAACTCAGAGCTGAAATCAATGAAATTGAAACAAAAGAAACAATACAAAAAATTGACAAAATAAATAGTTGGTTCTTCGAAAAAATAAACAAAATTGATAAACCTTTAGCCACACTATCAAAGAGAAGACGAGAGAAAACCCAAATCACTAAAATTCGGAATGAACAAGGAAATATCACAACAGACAGGATTGAAATACAAAACATAATTAGAAGCTATTTTGAAAATCTATACTCCAACAAAATAGAAAATTTCGAAGACATCAACAGGTTTCTAGAGACATATGAATTGCCTAAACTGAACGAGGAGGACATACACAATTTAAATAGACCAATTTCAAGTACTGAAATAGAAGAAGTCATCAAAAGCCTACCAACAAAGAAAAGTCCGGGACCAGATGGGTTCTCAGCTGAGTTCTACAAAACCTTTAAAGAAGAGCTCATTCCAATACTTCTCAAAGTATTCCATAAAATAGAAGAGGAGGGAACCCTCCCAAACTCATTCTATGAAGCCAATATCACACTGATACCTAAACCAGACAGAGACTCATCAAGGAAAGAAAATTTCAGACCAATATCCTTAATGAACATCGACGCAAAAATTCTCAACAAAATTTTAGCAAATCGCATACAAAAACATATTAAAAAGATAGTGCACCATGATCAAGTGGGTTTCATCCCAGGGATGCAAGGTTGGTTCAACATCAGGAAATCAATAAACGTAATTCACCATATTAATAGACTTAAAGTCAAGAATCACATGATTATTTCAATAGATGCAGAAAAAGCATTTGATAAAATACAGCACCCCTTCATGCTCAAAACACTAGAAAAAATAGGGATAGTGGGAACATTCCTTAACATTGTAAAGGCCATTTATGCTAAGCCCATGGCTAATATCATTCTAAATGGTGAAAAACTGAAAGCATTCCCCCTAAAAACTGGAACAAGGCAGGGATGCCCTCTTTCACCACTTCTATTCAACATCGTTCTTGAGACTCTGGCCAGAGCAATTAGACAAACCAAAGAAATTAAAGGGATACGAATTGGAAAAGAGGAACTCAAACTATCCCTGTTCGCTGATGACATGATTATATATTTAGAGGAACCTGGAAATTCCACCAGAAAACTCTTAGAACTCATAAGTGATTTCAGTAAAGTAGCAGGTTACAAGATCAATGCTCATAAATCCAACGCATTTTTATACATAAGTGATGAATCTTCAGAAAGAGAAATTAGGAAAACTACCCCATTCACAATAGCCTCGAAAAAAATAAAATACTTGGGAATCAATCTAACAAAAGAGGTGAAAGACCTCTACAATGAGAACTATACAACACTAAAGAAAGAAATTAAAGAACACCTTAGAAGATGGAAAGATCTTCCATGTTCTTGGATAGGAAGAATTAATATTGTCAAAATGGCCATACTACCTAAAGTGCTATACAAATTCAATGCAATTCCAATTAAAATCCCAATTGTGTACCTTACAGAAATAGAGCAAGCAATTATGAAATTCATCTGGAAGAATAAGAAACCCAGAATAGCTAAAGCAATCCTTAGCAGGAAGAGTGAAACAGGGGGTATTGCAATACCAGATCTTCAACTCTACTACAAAGCAATAGTAACAAAAACGGCATGGTATTGGTACCAAAATAGAAAGGTAGATCAATGGTACAGAATAGAGGACACGGACACAAACCCAAATAAATACAATTTTCTCATACTAGTCAAAGGGGCCAAAAATATGCAATGGAGAAAAGATAGCCTCTTCAACAAATGGTGCTGGGAGAATTGGAAATCCATATGCAACAGAATGAAACTAAACCCGTATCTCTCACCATGCACGAAACTAAACTCAAAATGGATTAAGGACCTCGGAATCAGACCAGAGACCCTGCAGATCATAGAAGAAAAAGTAGGTCCAAATCTTCACCTTGTTGGTCCAGGACCAGACTTCCTTAACAGGTCTCCCATAGCACAAGAAATAAAAGCTAGAATCAACCACTGGGATAGATTCAAACTAAAAAGCTTTCTCTCAGCAAAGGAAACTATCAGCAATGCGAAGAAAGTGCCTACAGAGTGGGAGAATATCTTTGCCAATCATACTTCAGATAGAGCACTAATCTCCAGAATCTATAAAGAACTCAAAAAACTCTACTCCAAGAATTCAAATAGTCCAGTCAACAAATGGGCTAAGGAAATGAATAGACACTTCACAGAAGAAGATTTACAAGCAATCAACAAACATATGGAAAAATGTTCAACATCTCTAGTAATAAGAGAAATGCAAATCAAAACCACCCTAAGATTCCATCTCACCCCAATTAGAATGGCGATTATCAAGAATACGAGCAACAACAGGTGTTGGCGAGGATGTGGGGAGAAAGGTACACTCATACACTGCTGTTGGGGCTGCAAATTAGTGCAGCCACTCTGGAAAGCAGTGTGGAGATTCCTTAGAAAACTTGGAATGGACCCTCCATTTGACCCAGCTATCCCACTCCTTGGCCTATACCCAAAGGACTTAAAATCAGCATACTACAGAGATACAGCCACATCAATGTTCATAGCTGCTCAATTCACAATAGCCAGACTGTGGAACCAACCTAGATGCCCTTCAATTGATGAGTGGATAAAGAAACTGTGGTATATATATACAATGGAATATTACTCAGCCATAAAGAATGATAAAATTATGACATTTGCAGGCAAATGGATGAAATTGGAGAATATCATGCTAAGTGAGATAGGCCGATCTCAAAAAGCCAAAGGACTGAATGATATCGCTGATAAGTGGAGGATGACACACAATGGGGGGGAGGGAAGGGTTAGAGTTAGGGTTAGGGAGGGGGGCAAGTATGGAGGAAGGAACTACTGTATAGAGGGTAAAGAGGGGTGGGAGGGGTGGGGGGAAGGGAAAAAATAACAGAATGAATCAAACAACATTACTCTATGTAAATTTATGATTACACAAATGGTATGCCTTTACGCCATGTACAAACAGAGAAACAACATGTATCCCATTTGTTTACAATAAAAAAAAATAATAATAATATTCAGTGATAGCATCACTAAAATGGAAAAAAAATAAAATAAAATAAAAGGAGCTGGTGATTGGCTCAGTGATAAAGTGGCCCTGGGCTCAATTCCTGATACAAAATAAATATATATCAAACAAGAAACCAACTACTTAGAGTTACTGAAAGACAATATGCTAGGGGGACATTATTCAAGAAAATTACCCAAAATGAAAGGATGTGGGTTCCCATGAGAAATGATCTCTGAGTACTCAGCACAAGGAATAAAAAGTGAGCCACTCAAGTACATCACAGAGTACTCACAGAAGCCCAGGACTAGAAGGAAGAACTTAAAAACTTGAGGAGGAAAAGAACCTGGTGATACACACAGAACAGGGAATCAGGACGGCACTTGACTTTCAACAGCAACACTAGATCCTAGAGAAGAAGAAAAACCTCTCACAGTACCAAGTCCTCTGATTTGTAACTAGAGATCTAAGCCCATCCAGACTCTTACACAATTGATCCTCAAGACATTACACATGGTCTTAAAAAATTTGCTTCCACTTGTTACAGAAAGAAATTGTAAGAGGTCTTTGACTCAAATAAGGAAGTAAATTAAGAGGCTTTTGAGACTTAAGTCCTGGAAAGAGGGAGTACTACACAGGAGAGAAACAGAAAGGAAGAAAGTCCTGGTAAGGGTGAAGGAAGCCCCAGGCGTTGATGAGACTCTACAGAGCAACCAGGCAAAGCTGGATGGCTACTAGCAAACAGGAAGAGGAAATGTGAATGATCTGACACTTTCACAGTGTGGAATGTTGTTTTGAAGGGAATTTTATAGAGAAATTAGAGGTTGTGGGAGAACTTAGATGTTAAATGATTGTTAAGGAATTGAGAACAAAAGGCGACCACTAACCTCAGAATAAATAAAAAGTTCTACCCGAATTCCTAGTTTTGCTAAGCACTACATGAACACTATTAATAATCGTCATAATAACAACATGTGAACCAGGAGTCAAGATACAAAGACATTGTGAAAGTGAGAACGGAAGAAGACAAGTGAGTTGTATACTTATCTGCTTCAGTCAGTTAATGGTATCTAAACCTGTGGAAATTAGACATAGTGTATTAAGTTTATTTTATTGATACTCACAGGGAACACATTAGAAGAAATAGTCTAAAAAGTGGAGAGTGACTATTTCTGGGTGGCAGGAGAAAAATATGAGATTTGAGGGTTTTTTACAAACAACATTTGACTTTAAATAATTGCACACCATACTTCGAAAGAAAAAAATATATGTGATATTGCTAGGGATATAAATGTGAAGATCAGAGTAGAACCTTCTTCTAGGTTTCCAGAGTTCCCTGGCCAGTTCCAGAGACCTGTGTGTCCTCCACTGTGTTGTCTCTATGATGCTTCTTGGAACTTCTCTATGGTCCAAGTCAGACTGGGAAGTTCACCGACTGCCACGCTTAGGGTTGGATGCATAGATCCACAGGCTGGAGAAATGTCTCCAGAGGCAGGTACTGCGAGGGTCTCAGAAAGGGTTAGTCAGGATCCCTTCAAGGTGAGGTTTTGTCACGTGTAAGGTGAGGAACTCACATGTGTCCATCCTAAAGCTCTGTCGGTGCTTCTCCCGGCTGCTGCTGTCCCCACAGACTGAGGAGCAGCTGCGTGAGCGCGTGTGCTTGCAGACGTGGGAGCAGCGATGGGTGCAGGACCCTGGGACTGGAGAGGACCTTCCTGAGGTGGGACTGTGCAGGAGCTGGTTGATGGTCTCTCCAGCTCTAGAGATAAGTGGGAACTTCCCACACGTTGTCGGAAAGCTGGGAGCGAAGAGAAGGGAAAGGGTGCTGACTGGACACTGGCGACAGCAGGGGTGCGATTCAGGCCAGAGCTGCGACAGCAGAGCCAGAGGGCGTCTGCTCAAGTGCGAGGGCCCCAGGTGCTCCTCCACTAGCAGGAGCCACTGGTCATCTCCCACCTACTTCCCTGTCATGCATTCCAGCTGGGATCCTCCAAGGACTGGAAGCAGCAGGTCAGCCCCTGCACAGCTGCAGTGGGGACGGGTCACTATCTCCCCACCCGTCCTGCACTCTAGTGTCCCTCATGTTCCACACATCCGGCTCCCTCCCCTGCATTTCCTGATTCCTCCAACCCTATTGGATCCTCAGAGAGAAGGCAGGGACTGTCCGGCAGAATTCTTCGGGGCTTCTCCAGGGCAGACTTCCTAGGAACACAGAGTAACCCCAAGATGTCTCCTTCCCTCCTCCTGCCCACTTTAGCAGTTTGGTGCTGTAGCCTCTGGGTCAGACCTGGAGAGACAAATCTCAATGGTTCTCTATGTAGGGAAGGTATTTCCCTTTGATAAACTGCTTTCTCCTGTGCACGGGTCTACCATAGGCTTGTTGGAAACTCAAAGGCCAAATCCCTGGCTTGGATGCTATGTTAGTCACCTTTCATGGCTGTGACCAAAAGTCCTGACAAGAATAACTTAGAGGAGGAAAAGTTTGTGTTGGTTCATGGTTTCTAAGGTTCAGTCCATGGTCAGCCAACTCCATTGCTCTGGGCCTGAGGTGAGGCAGAACATCATGGTGGAAGGGCAAGCGGGGTAGAGCTGCTCAGCTTATGACAGCTAGGAAGGAGGTGGGGAGTCATGAGGAGGAGGAGCCAGGGACAGCATAGGATTCCCAAGGCTCTCCCCCAGTGACCTACTTCTTCTAGCCAGGCCTCACCTGCCCACAGTACCACCCAGTAACCCAAATTGTTAATCCATCAGATGGATTAATCTACTGTGAGGTACAGCTCTAATAATCTAATACTTTCACCTCTGAACATTCCTGCATTGCTGCTTGAGATTTTCAGGACACATCTCATATTCAAACCATGATGGTGCTCTAACAGGGAAGAGGGGGATTCTGCTGTGTTGTTTCTTCTAATGCCAACTGTCAGAGCTCCGTGACAGCATTACCTCCTTCTGTCTTCACTGAAGGAGGACAAGCTGGGGACAGCAGGAGGGCGTGGATAGTTTTGAAGACAGTTGTCCAATTGTGGGTTAAACCAGAAAAATCAATGGGAAATGGGCTGGGGGATCTGCAGGCAGCCTATCTTCTTTGGCTGGTGATCCCACTCAAGGATAGGCCTGGAAAGCTGGATGGTTGTGGGAAGGTATGTTGCAAATCAGGTTTGGCCTCTTCTTGAAAGTCAGTAGTGAGGGTGACTATAATTTAACTTTGCAAAGCTGACTATTAACACACAAATAAAAGGTATTAACTAGGTGACACTGGTGTAACAGGGGGTATAGCTCAGGGGTAGAGCATTTGACTGCAGATCAAGAGGTCCCTGGTTCAAATCCAGGTGCCCGCTATTGACATGTAATTTTGGTACCTGACTCAGGTGGCCCAGAGTGAAGTTAGGATTCCTCCATTCATTGGAGTTTCTAGGAATAACTGTAGAGCTTCCCCCACTGGGCTGTAAAACATGGAGCCACATTGAAGTCCCCTTTTAAATGTAGGACTTACCTCTCTTCAACCCCACTATAATCACCAAGGGCCCAAAGTCTACCCTGACTTGGAGTCCTACCTTGTGAGTATGGTCCAGGCATGGTACGTCTCAAAAGCTGTCTCATGGAGAGCCCTTCCCACCTCCCTTACCTCCCCTCTTCTTTTAGTCCTCCACATTCCAGGCTCACGGTCCAGAAGAAATGGTTTGGTCCAGAGCTGGCCACTGCACAGTGAGATGGGTTTCTGAATTCCTGGATCCCTCTTGGTTGTTTAAGTCTGGCGACAGGGGCAGAGCTGTGCTAAGAAGAAGCACAACGAGAAGTTGGAGACCTGAGGGAGGCTGAGGGTGTCAGGAGAGCTACCATCCAGTTAGGTCATTCCTCACTAGATGTCATCTACTGATCAGGTGCCAGCGATGTTCTTTGCATACCTCTGTTAGGAGTGGGAAGACCTGGAAAGTACCTTGAGGTGTCCGATTTTGATTGTAAGCATCCGAACCTCCAGGATGCTGGCTACTGAAAAATAGGTGAGGAAACCACTACTCAGGGCAGGAAACATGGTGGCTATGATAAGCCAGAGGCAGAAAATATACTTGAATTTGCAGAGTTGGGGGAGGATATTGAAGGGCATATTGTGAAATGCGTGAGCAATTTGGGACAGGCTGCATTTGACAGGGTGCTACAAGGAAGATTTGACTTGGGAAGAGGAGTGATTGCTGTATAAGTAGGTTTCAAAGTCCGTGTACATAGTGCAGAGATGGCACACTTAGAACAATGAAACTCACATCGAAGGTGAGACCATATCACTTTAGGAAAGAGAAATTTCAGAGCTTTCAGAAAAGATAGAACCTCAGAGAACACACCAAACTCTGTGGCCTGAATGCCCTTTCTTTTCTTCTTCCTATTTTATTTTTTATTTTTTTGGCACCAAGGATTGAACCCAGAGTGCTTACCCACTGAGCCACATCCCCAGTCTTTTTTTATATTTTATTTAGAGCCAGGGTCTTGCTGAATTGCTTAGAGCTTCAGTAAATGGCTGAGGCTGGCTGTGAACTCACCATCCTCCTGCCTCAGCCTCCTGAGCTGGGATTTGAATGCCCTTTCTTAAGACCACTAAAAAAAGTAAGGTGGTACCAAGAAGATGCTTCAGTTGGAGAAAAATGTTCTAGAGAGAATAAGGGTGTTGTTCCACAGAAAATATAATGTACCCAAATATTTATAATTGAACTAGAGAGAAAGCAATACCCAAAAGAAGTATGATTATGGTTTTTGGAGAATGGAATCAAATAAGTAGAAAATGCTCCATTTTTTTTTTTTTAAAGGGAGCTCTGTTGACAAAGGCATTAACAAGTTGGACTCAGTAGCTGAGACTGTCTGCTAAGTAGAAAGACCTTCCTGGGCTCTATCATTCTACAGATGGAAGCAAGATGAAGGGTCTGCTCCTCCATCAAGACCACATCTTCTACAATGACCTCTTCTGAAACTGCATAAGAAGATGATGGGGAAAGACAGATTTTCAGAGGCAGGGCTGAGGGTTATGTAGAACAATGAATTGGGAGCTACCTCCAGCAGAACCAAAGTCCCATCAGGGAACATCACTGAACGAAGAGATGCTTGTTGTTCCATGTCACTAAGTTTTGGGGAGGCTTGCTCTGTTCCAGGATTGTGAAATGCTGGCAAACACTGAAATGGGTATCTGGAAGGGGACTCCAGGTGTAGCAAAAGGTGACAGAGGGGCAGGGCCACTTCTGCCTGACAATGGAATGTGAGCCAGTACTGTGACCATGTGTGCTTCCCATCTGGTTTGATCTTCAAGTGTAAAAGTTTATTGCAGGAAGTCTTTTCCTGTACTTCTGTTTGGGGTGGGTGAGGGACAGTAATCTGGCCTTTTAAGCTTGTAGACCTCTGATTCAGGGAAGCTTCCATTGGATTCAATGTCAATCACAAGATCTTGAACTTTACAGGATGAGGCTCCAGGGCTTTGGATAGAGGTGAGTGAATTTTGCCTGAGTCTGACGGAGAGGGCAGATTGTGGCAGGTGAATGTGAGGCCAGTTCCTTGCTCATTCCTGCATGTGGCCTTCTGCCATGCGACCTTTCAGATCTTCCATTATAGAGAGGACCTGCCTGCCTGCCCTTGAGTTTGGGCTCACATCTGGAACTTGTATCACCACAGAGCTGGTGGCATGTGAAGCAGCTTCCTAAGAGCCATGATTCCTACACCTGCCACCCCAGCACCCACCAGCTAGTGAAGGAGGAAAGAGGAAACTTCAGCGAATTGTAGAAATTCAGATTTGGGGGATCAGGATAGAGAAGAGCCTATCAGGCAGCTGAGTGTCCTCTGGGTGATGAAGCTGAACTCACGGTTAAAGAGGGGCCTCCGGGCAGCGTGTGGTGCGTCTGTGGTGCTCACAGTTGACTATGAATGGGTAAAACAGCGCTCTAGGAAATTCTTGGATGTGGTAACCCGGGTGAAAGATGCTCAGGAGGGACCCAGTCAGGCGAGGGGGCACAGTCATGGGTAGAATATTTGTGTGGGTCAAATCCTTGGTTACAATCAGGGTGCCTCCTGGAAGCTAATTCTTGATTTCCGAATCTGATTTGGAATTTTTCTTAGCAGTAACCTTATCACAACCCATTTAGGAGTGTGTAACTGTTTTCCAGTAAAAATCACTTATTGGGCACAAGTCAGGGTCCTATTGTTAGTGACCTCCTTGTCTTTTTGAAGATCTTAATTATTTGCTCTGTGAAGTTTACAATAGAGTGACACACAGCCTCAGGATCACCCAGACTGAGTTGCATCTGAATTACTGGCTGATCTTGTTCAGACTCTGGATCACCCCTAGTAATTCTGGTTAGTTGATCTTAGGAGGAGAGTAGGAACTTCAATTTTGGGGGGCATATTCCCCTACTAACACCCACTATAATATCCAGTGATTCTAAGTGGCAGAAGATTACGTTGTGACTTGCACCATGATGTAGATAAAGGACATTCCAGGGGTGAGCAACATCGATGTGCAGCTGCTGCCTTCAGCCCCTGAGTGAGGGACAGAGGGGGCAGGGTTGCAGCACACACAGTGGCCAGGGGGGTGGAGGAGGGCGAGTGTGGGAGTGTGGCAGCTGGATGAGCTGTGGGTGAGGAGAAGGAGAGGGTGACCCAATCTCCAGGCAGAGCACTGTGGGGTGGTGGAGGCCATAGGGAGGCCTGGACTCCCTGCAGTAAAGCTCAGCACTGGAACAAGCTCATTAGGCAAAGGTAACATCCACAGCCCAGTTGTTGTAGGGCAGTGGTATAGGTTGCAAAGACCAAGGACGACACTGGTAGAAGAGACACCAGATATGAGGGTCATCAGGAAAAGCCTGCAGGGAAGGCCCAGTGGGGATGGGCTGGGCAGGTGCACCTCTGTTGCGCCTGGTGCTTCTGCAGCTTCCCCAGAAGGCAGTGCCTCCATCCCTCCTGATGCTTTGTCCAGGGGCAGTCACCTGCACCAGTACTTCCCTCCCCATGGTGCTCTGCTCTGCCAGTTACTGCAGGCAGGGGGGTTATAGGCTGGGTACAGAAGCACCCTCAGCTTGGCTGGCCTGGTCCCACTGTGCCAGGCACCCCAAGGAAGCTGAAGTGTGTGCAAGAGAGCTGCTGCCTGCAAATAGCCCTCACGTGCCCTAATCCTCATCAACTTGAGGAAAACCTGTGGCCTCCAGGATGATATGATCTGGACATTCTGGTGGAAGTTGGCTCTCATTGTTCTCTTAACTTGGCTAGGTTTTTGGGACTGGAAAGGGGCATTTTAGGAACATGGTGTTGCCCTATCTTCCTTTTCCTTAAGGAAGACATAGCAACGGCAGATCCTTTAGGAAAGCATTTGACTGATCACAGGGTCCTGACTCAATTCATGTTCTTCCTACATACTGTTAATTTTGATCTCCGAACATGGCTTTAGAAAACAGTTTCCCGACCCCTCCAGGGTCCCCTAATTCTCAATCTTCCTGCAAGGAGGGACCACAGGTGAGCAGGTGAGTTTGTTCTGCCCTTCCAGATGCTGGGGAGGGACCTCCCCATAACCCGTCAGACCTGATCTGGTCTCCCATCACATTTCTTGAGTGGCCATTTCTCTGGGGTTGGCTTCCTTTTAAATGTTATTTCTTTGAGAGAGACGAAGCCTCTGTGCACACACTGACGATCTCCATGCTGTGAGCTTGTGAGGAAATGGCTGCCCCCTCCTTTCACACTCATCATACATTGGCCATCTCTGTGTGACTCTAGAGACTGGAGATCTCTCTGACTCCCCATTGTGAGGACTGAGTCCTGACTTCAGGTTTCTTCTGTCTGAAGTGCTTAGGGATTCTGCAGATGAAGAAAATGAGGGGAGGAGTAGGAGAGACAAAGGGGCAGCTCATGCCCTGCCCAGAGCATTTGGTGCCAAGAGGCCCTAGATGTGGACTCCAGTCATGACTCCTCAGCTATCAGATAGCTTTTTTTCTGGCATAATTATAACTTCTGTCATATCCTTTCAGATCTGTACACTTGAAAAGGCACAAATTACATAAATAGCTCCAAAGGTAAGTCAGCATCATCCAGGTCACTTCTCAGAGCCACACATGATGCCGAGGTTTAAGAGTTCCCAGGGGAGAAACTAGAAGTTTTGCATATGTCTAGAACTATCCCCACCTTGACCACCAAAGGGTCTGTTGAGCAGCCAGCTCTGACTTCAGAGGCTCTATTTGCTTTGTTGGGGTTCCTGCTACAAATGTCCATGATTTTATTGTCACTGACTCACCTGGAATCTAGGGAGGAAAGGGTACTGACCATAAGTAGAGGTGGCAGGCAGTTGTGTAGAGAGGAAGGGGCATGGCCTAGCAGGAAGGAAGTGTATGATGAAGGAAGCTTATGACCCTGTCAAGTGCACGTCTCCAGGTACAGGATCCAGGGTGTGGTCATCTAGGTATAGAGTGCTTAATACACACATGTAGCAGCAGGGGGTATAGCTCAGGGGTAGAGCATTTGACTGCAGATCAAGAGGTCCCTGGTTCAAATCCAGGTGCCCCCTTGCAAGAATCTCTTTTAGAGGCCAAAGAGAAAAAATTTTAAAGTTGTGAAGAACAAGGAGTCACATAATGACCATATCATCTCTATTGACAATAATCCACAGCCCTGTCCTGTGAATAGCTGTGTGTTCACCTGTGCTGTGGATTCACTCACCATATCTGCGTCATGGTCTCCAAAAGGAGACAGCAGAGGGCAGGCTGTGAAGCTCTTCCAGGTCATGGCTGGTCATCTGTGTCACAGGTTATCCTCCAAGGCAATGACCATGAGGCGTCCTCATTGCATGGACATCCAGCCTTCTGAGGTCATGGGGCTGAGGAGCCCAGGTTTTCCTTAGAAAAATCCTCCTTGTCACTTCTCTAGGAAGACCCTCCTGATGCCTGAGCAGGGCTCCTTTCTCTCTGCTCCCTCAGGTCTGTACTTAGCTCTGTCACATGTGTGGAAACATTTTGTTCCTGTGTTTTTACCCCCTTTTGACCAAGATTGTTTGAGGAACAAAGAGTGTATCTCTCCTGTCTCTCTGACCTTAACATGAATGACATATCCAGTGCCCAACAAGCTCCATGATTGTTTGATGAGGGAATGAGTGATGGAGTGAAATAACAAGCCCCCTCCTTGAGGCCTTGGAGCATGGAGCAGGCTCTCCCTGGGCTGTGTGTGAGGTTCACTGAAGACCAGGACCAGCAGCTCTTGTCTGAACACTATGTGTGGACGTAGGGATATGGTGGAGTCAGGTGTGCTTTCCAGGTGCAAAGATGGTTCCCCCAGCACAGTGTGAGGAGGGAGGGCAGCTGGGGTGACTAGTTAAGGTAGGGATGAAAGAGGGTAGGGCAGACTTCAGTGGAGAAAGCTGTCAGATGCTAGAACATGCAGAGAAACCTGCAATATAAATGACAGGTAGCCTGGGTGTGGTGCCCTGGATGAAAAGGTGCTAATGAGAGATTCCATGTAGGTGGGGGTATAGCTCAGGGGTAGAGCATTTGACTGCAGATCAAGAGGTCCCTGGTTCAAATCCAGGTGCCCCCTTTTTTACCTACTGTCCTGTTTTGGTAGCTACCTTAACGTCTTCTCTCAGGAGGGCCCCAGTTGTCGTTGGAAGACCTCCATTAATCGATTGGGGATATCAGAAATGACCTAGAGCCTCCCTCTGAGAGCTGCATGACATGGGGCCAACCTCCTCAACCCCATTATCATCCCCAAGTGTCCAAGGGCCACCTTGTCTTGGGAATCCCTCACCTCTTGAGGACAGTGTGCACACAGTAGGTCTCAGAAGCCACCTGGAGAGCCCTTCCGACTTCCATGGGCCTCCCTTCTTACTTTCACTAATCCATACCTCACCTTCATCGCACGCTCATAGGGAGAAATGCTGCATGTTGGCCCAGAGCTGGCACCTGGGTGATGAGATGTGTTTCTGCTGAGACCTTGCTAGACAACAAGCACCAGCTGGAGGTGAAGACCTGAAGGACCTGTGTATGTCAGCACTCACCTCCAATTGTAGGAAGTTGATCACTAGGGCCATGCCTGTGAGATTTATATTTGTCTCTGGTGACCAGAGCTCTTTCTGTCTCCCTCCTTCCTGGTTGCCATGTCTTGAGCTGCTCTCCTCTGCCACACCTTTCCACCATGATATCCTACCACATCTCATCCAAGCATGATGGAGTCGACCAGTCATAGTCTGAACCTCTGAAACCATGAAGCAAAATGAAATTTTTGTTCTCTAAATTGTCCTTTTGAAACGTTGTTGTCCTTTTGAAAAAAGCTGACAAAAATATCTCCACACTAGAAATAAATGAAATGTCTATCGATAGTAGGAGAGATAAATAAATCATGGTATAGTCAGACCATGGAGCATGAAGCAGGAATTAAAATAATGAATCATTTCCATAGTGGATAAATGTGGATGGACCTTATTGACATGAGGAGGGTGACAGAAGCCATACTCAAGAGAATACGTAGTGTGTGAGTCCATGTAGATTCAGCTCCAGAGCAGGCCAACACATCCACAGGGTGGTGAGTGGTTAGGTCCTGCAGGAAGGAAATAGGGGGCAGTTCAGAGAATCCTCTCTGTGCTGGAGACTTCCTGAGTCTTGATTCAGGTGGTTACATGTGTAGGCATGTAGGTAAAATCCATCAAGCTATACATAAGACTTATGCACTGTACTATATAAGCTGTATTTCAATAAAAATAAATACAAATGATATGTTAATTAAATTTATATTTCATAGATGTCTCATCTGATTCATTCAAAATATGTATTTGTTCATTTTGAGAGCTTTTGATCCTTAATTCAGCTTTCATTTCCTCTCTAATGAAAGACTGATTTATTCTAATAATATCACATGTGTGGTCTCTGCAGGTTGAATTCTAGCGTTTATTCTCTTTATTACTCAGTGAACGGAGTCAATTCCCAGTGAGTCCATTTGTTCAGGAAACAGTGTGTAGAACTTAGTATGTGCCAGTGCTGTTGGACGTGTTCAGTGGATTAAACCATCTAGTCTACACAGCAGCCCATCAAGTGTGTTCTCTAGTTCTCCCCATTTTACAGATTTGCAGCTGAGGCACAAGGAGGGGAAGGGCCCTGTCCCTGGGAGTTGAACCCAGGCTGTGTGGCTTTAGGGTCCAAGCTGTCAGCATCTGTGTCACCTGCTCCTGCCAAGCCGCTGGGAGCCTGTCCTGGTCCTTGAGCTGTGTTGGTGTTGGTCAGTCAATATTTAGAGATTCCTCAATGTTCCTGAAATTCTTGGAGGGGATCATTCAGCATCATTCTCTATGTGTATTAGCTAAGGAAGAAGCTGGAAGGGGTAGCATTTCTTGTAGATTTTAATTTTGAGCAAGTTCCTTGAACTGAGTATTGGGTCAGAAAGATGGGGTTGGTTTGTTACCAAGTGTGTTAGAATAGACCTCAGTCACTGGAATGTGTTTTAGTGGGGACCCACCATGGTGGCCAGAGCATTGGGCAGTGAGGGCCATTCTAGCAGCCAATGGTTCTCCAGGCTGCTGACTGCACCAGTCCCTGAGGCTGGGAAGACATGGGCTATGGGCATTTGACACACATGCCTGCAACACAGTGATGAGTTTCCTCTGTCCCAGGCCTGGTAGTTGCTGATAGCTCCCACCCTTAAGCAGCGACTCACAGGTCACAGGAGGTCTGGGTTGATGGACTAAGCATTGCATGGACTAACTGGGTGGTAGCTGTAAGCAGCTGGGGTGGAGCTGGAGGAGTAGGCCACTGTGGACATCACTGGGGTTTAAATTTAATTCCTGGAGGCTCAACCACTGTCTCTGCGTCCTGCCTCCCATGAACTGCACACATTTCCTTTGCCACACTCTTCCTGCAAGATGTTCTGCCTCACCTTTGATCCAGGATTCTGGAGTCAGATGTCCATGGACTGACCCTCTGAATTCATGAGTCTGAGATGAACTTTTCTTCCTCTAAGTGACTCTGGTCAGATATTTTGGTCACTATTATAATTTAGACATGAGGAGTCTCCCTCAGCTCCTGTGTGAGGAAAGGCAAGACAGTTTAGAGGTGAGATGACTGGTTATGGGAGTCTTAGCATGATCAGTGCCTTGATCCCTGATAGGGCTTAACTGGGTGGTGTCTGTGAGCAGGTGGTGTGTGGCTGGAGGAGGTGGGTGGCTGGTGACCTGCCTCGGGGTGTATATTTTGTCTGTGGTGGGGAATCTCTCTGCTTCCTGGAGTGATGTCCTGACCCACTGTCCTCCACCACACCCTCCTGCCATGCTGCTCTGCCTCACCTCAGGCCCTGCAGAATGGAGCCGGCTGGCCATGAAATGAGACCTCTGAAACCATGAATGCCAAATAACCTTCATCCTTAAAATCTTTCTCCTCAGGTCTTTTGGTCTCAGTGATGAAAAACTGACTAAAACAGTCACAGTAGTGAGAAGCTGACTAACACAGCACAGGCCCAGATTAAAGCCATAGCCCAAACCCGTCTGTGAGTCAGATCCTGCAGGGAGCTGCTAGAGGCACAGTGGATGTCTGGGTTCCTTCGTAGAGTGTCGGGTTAGGAGTCTCAGGGAGAAACATAGAGGCTTTCCTCTTGCCCATCCCAGGCCCCACTTTCACTTCCAAAGGGTCTGTTGAGCAGACAGCTCTTGTATTCTGGCTCCTCTAGTTGAGTGTGAAGGAGGTTCCTGCTGCACACATCCATGACATTTGGGTCCCACACTCAGCCAGGTTCTAAGGAGGAGGAGGGTGCTTGTTATCCCTAGAGGTGTGTAGACAGGAAGGGGCATGGCCAGGCAGGAAGGAAGGGTTTGATGGGAGAGCACTAGGTAGTGACATCTCCAGGAGGAGCATCCTGGTGTGGCCATGCAGGTTTAAGGTGCTTATTCCACATTCTTAAGCAGCAGGGGGTATAGCTCAGGGGTAGAGCATTTGGCTGCAGATCAAGTGGTCCCTGGTTCAGATCCAGGTGTCCCCTACTCATGCTGACTTTTGACCTCCTCTCCTACACTGATGTCTCAATTTCCACTTCTTCTTTAGTACCCACCAGGATAAATGCTATTTTTGTCACAAGCAGTTCATGCTGAGGCTTTACTGTGGTTATTTGAACCCCAAGTATGAATCAGAATGACCGGAACAGTCTAGCAAAGTGCCATTTCCCAGGCCCCACTCTACTCCCATTTTAGCAGAACATCTTACAGGGACAGGTTTGCCTCTTTGTCCCCTTTTTCTGTTCCATGGAAGATAGTGAAATCTTAAGTGGGAGATGCCACGTTGGACGTTGGAGGAGGTTTGTAATGAGAGCCATGTGGGTTAGAATAACTGGAGAGAGGGAATATGGCCCTGGACCCTATGTTATCCATGCCAAAACTGGATCCCACACTGAACTTTCATGTGGGAGAAAAGGAAACTTCTGGTTTATTGCCTGTTAGTGTGTTGTGATGATTCATGGCTCTTTGGGTGCTCAGCATGCACAGTCAAGTCTAATCCTACACCAACCCCAACTGACCCACACTCAGAGCTCTTTCCTCTCACGATCTTAGAACATGCAAAGTCCTTTCTGACTCCTTTCCTCAATTCTTCCTCTTCTTCTTGCTGTTACTGAACCTATTCATTATGCTCGTGTTGACCCTCTCTCCTCCATCTCTCTCTGGGCCATGGTGGTAGGCAACCCTGTGGCTCTCCTGTTTGTGAACCCGTTATGGACCCTACAGTTGCCTGTCAGTCATGAATCTGGCTCCTGTGGGGTCTTGACCTGTGGCCCCTCTCCCCTCCTCACAGCTCCCGTCTCCTTCTATGGATGAAATGCCAGTGAATATTTCTTCCATTGGGGTCTTCCTTCTGGGGTCACCCATTTTCTCGGAGTAAAGGATAGAGTCAGATAAGTGGTGTCATGCAAATCTGTGGAGTGTGACCTCACACAGCACCCTCTGTTAATGAGCAATCTTTGATTCCTTTCCAATTCACCACTTCTGTATTTCCCACAGAGCGAGGCTGATAGTTTGTGTTTGTTCCAGGTGGTGAGCATCACCCTACTTCTTTGCTCTCTTTTCTCTCTTGGGAAGACCAAGGCCACATGATGTGAAGCCCTCAGCATGCTCATGCTGTTCTGTCTTTACCTCTTCCTGCCTCTCTACAAAGAGAAATAATCTGTCTCCTCCTCCCCAGAGCACAGGTGGTGTTTCTGCTCTACCCTCTGCTTTACCTGGGATTTGACTTCATCACATGGATTGGGTTCACACATGTGAAGGACCAGGGAAAGCTTCCTAATGGAAGAGTATTGGTGACAGGTGAGTGCAGATGTCAGAGAGACAGAGCTTGCTGGGCTGTGCCAGTCAGTGTGTGTCAACTTATGTAAAGGGTATCAATTTTATCGTCTTTTTTTTTTTTTTCAGAATGGGGGTTATGTATCAGGGGTAGAGAATTTGACTGCAGATCAAGAGGTCCCCAGTTCAAATCCCAGTCCCCGCTTCTGGTACCTCTTTTCACCTTTCAGATTTAGCAGTCTCCTTGCTAGAAAGGTTTTTGGTCATCTTCCCACTTTTTCCAGACCGAGCTCGCTTCTCTGGTGTGCCTGCTCTGCATGTTGAGAAGGTATGCTCACTCCTCTCCACCTGTGTCTGTAGCTAGTGCTCACCTTGAGCTTGGAGACGTTTCTGTACCTCTCCACAAGCAACAGCACTCTCCATTCCCTGTGCACTGTGCTCATCCAAATATCTCAGTCCCTGCAACCAAGAGACAGAAATCACAGAGCAGTTTTTAGCAGGGACATATTCTAGGTAGAATACTGAGAAAGTAGGAAAAGGAGGGTATTAATCAAAAGTGAAAAATAAACCTCTAAATATCCACTGACTTTTGGGACCCAATCAGGAACAATTTTGCAAGCAGGAATCCCCCTGAATCTGGGGTTCAGCCCTGAATGAGGAAAGTGTGCTTGTGGTGACCATCCTGGCTGCCGTAGCTACTTCGGGGCACAGCCACCAGGAAAGCACAACATTTCTGTAGGGGACACGGTGAGACACTAGCAAATGAGACCTGAAATGTAATGTCCTTGAAGGGCATGGGAACCAGGCTTCTGGGGAGGTAGATGAGGCTGGTGGGCAGTGGGTGATGATCATGGGTCTGGCTGGGACTTCGAGGCCAGTGAGGGTCTACATTCCCTGGGTATGTGCCTGGGAAGAGCAGCAGCCATGTGTGTGTGCACCACGGAATATCCAGCAGCAAGAGGCAGGAAAGCAAAGCACATGGGGCAGTGGAGTAGAGGCCTCTCCTGAAACACCCTTCAGTGCCCCTCTGATCACATCTACCAATGTGCTGCTCATGGGAAGGAGCCCCTCAGCAAGAACCAGTTGAGGAAAAATGAGAAACTCCAGAGCTTTCCAGTAAAGCATGAGCCCCAACACCGACCAGATCAGCTGTGGCTTGAATGCCCTTTCTTTTTCTATTTGAAAATTTTTTTTTTGCTTCATTGTACACGAATGAAGTACAACTTTTCATTTCTCGGGTTGTACAAGATGTAGAGTCACACCATCTGTGTGATCACACAAGCATATAGGGTAGTGATGTTTATCTCATTCCACAATCTCTCCTTCCCCCACCTCCTCTCCTCCCTTCATTTCTCTCTACACAGTCCAATGTTCTTTATCAGAGAAAACATTCCACCTTGGTTTTTTGGGATGAGTTTATTTCACATATAATGATATTCTTCAACTTCATCTGTTTACCTGCAAATGTCATAATTTCATTCTTCTCTATGGCTGAGTAATATTCCATGTGTATATATACCACATTTTCTTTATCCATTCATCTATTGAAGGGCATCTAGGTTGGTTCCACCATCCAGCTATTGTGAATTGAGGTGCCATAAACATTGATGTGGCTGTGTCACTGCAGTGTGTATTGTTTGCCCTTTCTTAAGACCACTAAAATCATTAAGGTGGTGCCAAGTATGTATTCTCAGTTCGAACAAAGTGTTCTTAGGAAGGTCACAGGAATGTAGTGTGCCCAAATTCTTATAACTGAGATATGAAAGTGATGTAAAAATGATTTGTGATCATGACTTTGGGAAAATGGAATTAAATACATAGGAAACCCACCTGTTTTTTAAAACATGGCTGTATTGACAAAAGCATTAGCAACTGGACCTAAAAGACCCTGGGACTGTGTGAGCACTGAAACGATTTCTGGGCTTCTCTCCTTTCCACGGGGGAAGCAAAGTGAGCTTGGTTGCTGCTCAGCCACCAAGGCAGATATTTACCATCGACTTCTTCAGAAAGTGCAAAGGAGAATGATGGAAAGGGAGGGTTCTCTGAAGGTGGAGCCAGGCAGGCTTTCATACAGAATTTCTGAATTGGAGCCACTCCCCATTAATTAAATAGGGCCTAGTCAGGGAACCTTCTCTAAATGTGCGTTATCGGTGTCACTGAGTTTGAAGTGGTTATTTATGTATAATCATTGGGAATGTTCTGGCAAATACTGAAATTGGTATCTAGAAGGGAGTTCCAACTGTAGCACCAGATTTAAAATGGCAAGGCCACCTTTCCTGGTAATTTGAATTCCTGTGAGGTTTTTGTAATTCCAGTTTTTCCAATCTCTGCGCTGGAATTTTCATTGAAGAAAGTCTGTTTTAGCACTTCCACTGTGTTTGGGATTTGCCATGGACAAAAATACTGTCTTTTAAGTTCACAGATCTCTGATACAGAGAAACCTCACCTGGATCTACACAGATCCTTGGATCTCATTGGCAGATCCCACGTGTTGTGAGGCAGTGTCCCAGGAGTGGCTGACACAGCCCTGACCCTGCCTTCCTCCCTTCAGTGTATCTCACCTTCTGAGTGAGGGGAGGGCTCAGAATTCCACTTACTGAAGGAATGGAGAATGAGCTCACAGCAAGACTGGGAGGAAAGAGCATTTGGGGCCTGTAAGGTTAACAGTGGCCTGTAGGGGGTCCCTAGTCTGGTTGTGGTGCATGGGCAGTTACCATCAGGTAGGAAGGAATGACACTCATAGAGCACCATGGAGTCCTGGGGTGTGGGGACACAGGTGACCCATGCTAGTGGGGAACCCAGTCAGTCAAGGGGGCATAGCTCAGGGGTGGAGCATTTCACTGCAGACCAAGGGTCCCTTTTGTGAATCCAGGTGTCCCCTCTGGCATGTTCTTCTGTGGCTAAGCTCTCTGGCATCTCCTCTGGTCACTGTGCTCCTTGCTGTTCGCCCTCAGCACCACCCTTCCTAAGACTCATGTCAGCTTTGTCTGGGCCGTCAGTTACCTGGCAGAAGGCAGGCTGCTGTGGTCAGGGGTCTCTGAAGATCGTCCTTAGTTGCTCTGCAAGGCTGAGAGTGTGGAGGGACGTCATTGCTGAATCATAGTTAGCCAACTGAATTTACATCAGAAGAACCAGCTGACCTTGCTAAAGGGAGAGATCTCCCTTCATCTTTCTGATTAGTTTAGTTTGGAATCTTAGAACTTTAATTTTGCGGTGAGGGATCACAATCCCTTGCTAGTGTCCATCCTAACATCCAACAATTCCAATTGACTGGATAATGGTATTGGAACTTACACTTGGCTAGGTTTTTGGGAATGGGAAGGGACATTTTAGGAATATGGTGTTGTACTATCTTCCTTTTCCTTAAGGATGACATAGCAACAGCAGATCCTTTGAGAAAAGCATTTGCCTGATCACAGGGCCCTGAATTAAATCCGTATTCTTCCAACTTATGCTTATTTATTTATTCATTTATTTATTTACTTTGTGGTGCTGGGATTGAACCCAGGGCCTTGTGCTTATGAGGCAAACACGCTACTCACTGAGCTTATCCCCAGCCCCTTGTGCTTATTGTTGGTCTCTGAATATGCATTAGAAGACATCTTCCTTGGAGCTGTGGTTATGGTTCAGCAATGGAGTGCTCGCCTAGTGCATGTGAAGCACTGGGTTGGATCCTCAGCAACACCTAAAAATAAAGGTGTCCATCTACAACTGAAAAAAAGAAAGAGGGAGAGAGTGTTTTCTGATTTCTTCAGGGTCCCCTAATTCTCAATCTTCCCGAAAGGAAGGAACACACGGTGAGTAGGTGAGTTTGTTCTGCCCTCCCAGATCCTGTGGAAGGACCTCCCCACAAAGCCCTTCACACCTAATCTGGTCTCCTATCACTTTTCTTGAGTGGCCATTTATTTTGTGTTGGCTTCCTTTTTAAATGTTATTTCTTTGAGAGACATGAAGCCTCTGTGCACACATTGAAGATCTCCATTATGTGAGCTTGTGAGGAAAGGGTTGCCCCCTCCTTTCACACTGACCATACATTGGCCATCTCTGTAAGACTCTAGAGACTGGAGATCTCTCTGACTCCCACCTCTGAGGACTGAGTCCTGACTTCAGGTTTCTTCTGTCTGAAGCGCTTAGTGACTCTGCAGATGAAGAAAATGAGGGGAGGAAGAGGAGAGACAAAGGGGCGGCTCATGCCCTGCCAAGAGCATTTGGTGCCAAGAGGCCCTAGATGTGGACTCCAGTCATGACTCCTCAGCTATCAGATAGGTTTTTTTTTCTGGCATAATTATAACTTCTGTCATTTTCTTTCAGATCTGTACATGAAAAGGCACAAATTACATAAATAGCTCCCAAAGGTAAGTCAGCATCATCCAGGTCACTTCTCAGAGCCGCACATGATGCCGTGGTTTAAGAGTTCCCAGGGGAGAAACTAGAAGTTTTGCATATGCCTAGAGCTAGCCCCACCCTGACCACCAAAGGGTCTGTTGAGCAGCCAGCTCTGACTTCAGCAGCTCTATTTGCTTCTGAAGGGGTCCAGGTGCAAACATCCATGATTTTATTGTCACTGACTCACCTGGAAACTAGGGAAGAATGGGTGCTGGTCATAAGTAGAGGTGGCAGGCAGGTGTGTAAAGAGGAAGGGGCGTGGCCTATAAGGAAGGAAGTGTATGATGAAGGAAGCATATGACCCTGTCAAGTGCACATCTCCAGGTACAGAATTCAGGGTGTGGCCATCCAGGTATAGAGTGCTTAATACACATGTGTAGCAGCAGGGGGTATAGCTCAGGGGTAGAGCATTTGACTGCAGATCAAGAGGTCCCTGGTTCAAATCCAGGTGCCCCCTTGCAAGAATCTCTTTTAGATACCAAAGAGAAAGAATTTTAAAGTAGAAAATAAAAAGGAGTCACATAAGGACCGGGTCATCCATATTGACACTTACTCCACAGCCCTGTCCTGTGAACAACTATGTGTTCACCTGTGGTCTGGATTCTCTCAGGTCATATCAGTATAATCATCTGCACAAGGAGACAGCAGAGAGTTGGGTGTGAGGCTCCTCCAGGTCATGACTGGTCATCTGTGTCACAGGCTGTCCTCTAAGACATTGACCATGAGGCTCCCTCATTGCATGGACTCCCAGATTCTGAGGTCTGTGGGACTGAGGAGCCCAACTTCTCCTTAGGCAAATCCTCCTTGTCATTTTTCCAGGAAGACCCTCCTGATGCCTGAGCAGGGCTCCTTTCTCTCTGCTCCCTCAGGTCTGTACTCAGCTTCTGTCACATGTGTGGAAACATTTTGTTGCTGCGTTGTTCTCCTGTTGGACCAAGACTCCTTGAGGATCATGGAGTGTATCTCTCCTGTCTCTCTGACCTCAACTTGGATGACAAGGTCCACTACCTAACAAGCTCCATGATTGTTTGTTGAGGGAATGAGTGATGGAGTGAAATAATGAGCCCCCTCTATGAGGCCTAGGAGTATGGAGGATGTTCTACCTGGGCTTCTTGGAAGGTTCACTGAAGTCCAGGACCAGCAGCTCTCGTCTCTGATCACTCTTTGTGGACTTAGGGAAATGCTGGAGTCAGGTGTGCTTTCCAGGTGCAAAGATGGTTCCCCCAGCACAGTGTGAGGAGGGAGGGCAGCTGGGGTGACTAGTTAAGGTTGGGATGAAAGAGGGTAGGGCAGACTTCAGTGGAGAAAGCTGTCAGAAGCTAGAACATGTAGAGAAACCTGCAATATAATGACAGGTAGCCTGGGTGTGGTGCCCTGGATGAAAAGGTGGTAATGAGAGGTTCCATGTAGGTGGGGGTATAGCTCAGGGGTAGAGCATTTGACTGCAGATCAAGAGGTCCCTGGTTCAAATCCAGGTGCCCCCTTATTTACCTATGTCCTGTTTTGGTAACTACCTTAAGCAGTTTTTTTAGGAGGGCGCCACATGACATTACAAGACCTCCATTAATGGATTGGAGATTTTGGAAACCAAAAAGCCTCCCTCTCAGAGCTGCATGATATGAGACCACAGTGATATCCATTTTATGCATAGGGTCAACCTCCTCAACCCCACTATCATCCCCAAGAGCCAAAGGGCCACTTTGTCTTGGGAATCCCTCACCTCATGATAATAGTACACACACAATAGGTCTCAGAAGCCACCTGGAGAGGCCTTCCTTCCTTTCTGGACCTCCCCTCTTATTTGGACTGCTCTATACCCCTCCTTCATTCCATGCTCACAGGGAGAAGTGTTGCATGTTGACCCAGAGCTGGTCAGTGCAGGATGAGATGCGTTTCTGAATTCCCAGATCCCTAGTTTTCAAGATTATGTTGAGGGATAGAGGCCAAGACCTTGCTAAAGGACAAGCACCAGCTTCAAGTGAAGACCTGAAGGCTGCTGTGCATGTCAGCAGAGTCACCTGTTACACAAAACTCACTGAATGTCATCCGCTGAGCAGGTATCAGCCATGTGTAGTGCTCAGGGTTAAGAGGATGCGTTGCACCTTGTCCACTTCTGTCAGCTGTAGGAAGATCGCCAAGGTTCCCTTGGGGAGTCTGATATTGACTCCATGTGGCAGAACCTCCAGGATGGTCACTGGGGTGAATGAGTTTAATCTCCTCATATAAGTTGCCCAACTTCTGCAGTGTCTTACTGTATGAGTCAGCACAATGGGTGCTGTTGGTAGTAGTACTGCTTTATAGTGTGTGCGTGTGTGTGTGTGTGTGTGTGTATGTGTGTGTGTGAATTTAAAGCACTGAGAACAATGCCAAATACCCCAACACACATGTATTAAATGTCCTAGTTAAAAGAATTTTACTAGATTAAAAAAATAATTCCAACAAACTGTATCTTCCTCACTGAAAACACATCTGCATCAAGGATACAAATATGTTACAAATAAAAACACAGATACATGTCCCACACAGTGTAGCTTCATTATTACTAGACAACATCATTTTTGAGGCAAAAAGCATTACTAAGTACTGTAGACTGAATCTGGAACGTCCCTGAAAACCACACATTTCAGTCCTAGACCTGAGATTGGTGCTATGGGAAGGTGCTGAAACCTAAGGGGAGAGGCTTAGTGTGAGGTTTCCTGTAGTGGGCTATGTCTTTGAAGGGTATATTGTGTCCCCAGCCACTTTGTCTTCCTCTCATTCATCACATCGCATCCATGATGTGAATGATTTCCCTCTGCTATGTGTTCCTTGCTATGAACAAGGAACTGCGTGGTCATGGGCCCCAAAGCAAACAGACCAAGTGACCAGGGAGAGACTTCAAAATGATGAGACTGAAAAAATTTTTTCTTTATAAAATTGATCTCAGGCATTTGTTACAGTATCAGAAAACTGACTGACACTGGAGTAGAAAGTGTCATTCTATATTGTTGAAAAGGTCAACTAATCATGAATGAAGAGCAATTCTGAATTTAGTGAATCTATAACAGCTTCAAAACACACAGAACACAGGTTAATCAGACTAAAAAGAAGAAATGGACAAATTTCCATTGGATCCCTTAATGAGCAGTCTTAAACACTCTGTCTTGTGAAGTGATACCCAAGATTTTAACATGATTAATATACTTGACTGAATTAAAGCGTAAATATTCTTTCACGTAAATGCAAAATATACATTTTTCAAATGCACGAGCAATATTGACAAAATGACTATACTGAACCATGAGGCAGCTTTAGAATATCCACAGTATTAAAATCATAAAGATTATTTTCTGATCAAAATGAAATTAGAGACCGGGGTTGTAGCTCAGTGGTAGAGGACTTGCTTAACACATGTGAAGCACTGGGTTTTATCCTAAGTATCACATGAAAAAATAAATGAAATAAAGGCATGGTGTCTATCTCCAACTTTAAAGAAAGGAAAAAAAAAATTCAACTGGGAATCATTAACATCAAATAGCTAGAAAAAATGAGATTTATAAAATTCTCATATGTTTAAAAACTAAAATTTGTACTTCTAAACAACCATGGATCAAAGAAGAAGTTACAATAGGCATTAGGAAATATTTTGTACTAACCGATGGTGATGATAATACTAGATATTAGAACTTGTGAGTTGCAGCAACAGCACTACTTAGAGGATAATTTATATCCTTACTTCACCTACAATAGAGTAAATAGAAAAAGTGAAAATAAACAAACTGTTTTTCTCAACAAAGGTACAAATGGAATGGTAAAAATAAATCCAAGGAAAAATTAAGGAAGAATTAAAGATAAATAGAAAATAAATAGGATCAATGAAGCAAAAGTTGTTCTTTGAAACAAATAATAAAATTGATAATTCAGGCAAGAGTAACAAAGTGAAAACAGAAACTCTCATAGCCAACATGACATTTCTTTAGAAAGGATGCATTAGCATAATTTCCAAAGACATTGAAATGCTTGTACCATGATATTACACGCCACTTTTGACTATGAAATATGATATTAGATGGCATAGGAACATTTCTAGAAAAATATAATTTGCATGAAGACAGAGAAATTCTTTGCTTGATGATCTTGCTTCTCTCTCCCTTCTCACTAATCTGTTTTAGTTTCGTAGGACTGATCTTGTTCAATGGAAAATACACTATCTGAGCTGACAGAGGTCCTAGCATGGCTGCTTCCTAAGCAGTTGATGGCCCAGCTTCACAGTGTCTTGTCTATTGATAGGCCTTTCCTTCCCAAGAAGTCTTCCACTGTTGTGTGGTCCCTCCGAGCTTGCTGTAAGTACATGAGGTAGGATGTACCTTCTGGTAGACTTGCTAGGATGTGTCCAACTGTGTCCGGCCCAAGAAATGTTTCTTTGAAATAAAGATCAATTCATGGAAGTGTAGGTGCCATGGTGCAGTTTGCAACTGCTCCCCAATAAATTCTATTTACACCTGATCTTTGATGTTTGTCTGCACTCTTAGCTTACTTTTACAGAATCAACTGAAGAAGAAATGGAACTCATGAATAATCCAACAACTGTTGAAGACTGAAATTGAAATTGAAATCATAGTGAAATTTTTTGTCTTAAATAGCAATCAGGCATATACCTCATGTACAATCACTGCCTGACCTATGTGATCCTGCAGTGACTGTGGGTGTCTCAGCCCTGTTCTGCCAGTTTGAGAAAAAGGGTGATTGCTGGTGGATGATATTGGCTGTGTATAAATCAATTATTCATAAACGTATCTACTCAATAAACACATAAGAACCAATACTCCATAAATGAGAGGGGGCCTGATGGGTGTGGCCCTACTAGCTCTGTCCTCCAACAACATGCAGTCGCCCAACTATCTCATTTACAGACACCCAGGTAAATGGGGCCAAGACTGCAAGAAGCCTCTTCTGTGATGCATGGGTTAAGGTGGAGTTGGGGAGCCAATTTCTTAGGGGAACTATTCCAGAAGGAGACAGGAGCCACACCCACACACCTTCCTGGCAGTTCCTAGAAGCCAGACATCAGCGTCCGATGGCTCAACCTAGTCTGATTAGGTAAGATAGTCTGGCTAGATGAGGATGGATTCCCACATACATAATCAGAAAAATGAGAGATTACACTCGAGTTATGCACGATCTATCAAAAAGTATAAATGCATTCTACTGTCATATACTACTAATTAAGAAATAAATAAAAAAATTTAAAAAGAAAAAAATAGCAAACTCTCCATTGTAGTTTCAACTCATGTTGCACTAAACATTTCAGGTAGAAATAGTGCAGGTCTTAAACAAAAACTTTGTGAAAACAAAAGTAACCCAAAATCCTGGGTAGATTTTGGTCTGATTTTGGTCCCAGTCTGTCTTTGTATGTTCCTATTCCCTCCTCTTGGAATGAGATGTTTACTCTGGGCCATTGTATCTTGCACTTGATTTTAATTTTAAAGGGGCTCATAGTCAAGAGTTTGCTTTGAGTCTCAGAGGAGACTTTGGATTTGGACTTTTGGATAATTCTGGAACTGTTAAGACTGTGGGGACCCTTAGAGATGAACTAAATGCATTTTGCACTTTGAGATGGTCATAAGTTTTTGGGGGCAAGAAGGGGATTGTTTTGGGTGAGGTATGAGGTATCCCCTGCAAGCTCCTGAGTGAGGTCAGGAAATAAAGTGATTAGATTGAGGAGCTGTAACCTAATCAGTCCATCCTGGGGTGAATGGACTGACTTGGTGGTAGCTGTAGGCAGATGGGTCAGGCAGGAGGAGGTGGATCTCTGTGGAGACAGTCTGAAGGGTTCCTCTTCCCTCTGGTCCCGTCCCCTCTGACTTCCACGTATGGAGCAGCGCTCCTCCTCCACACTCTTCCACCATGATGTTCTGCCTCACCTTGGGTTCAGAGCAATGGAATTAGTGCACCATGGACTTAAGAAATGAGCCAAAATAAACTTTTTCTCTATTAAGAATGTGAAAGAGTGTCCACATCTCATTGCTTGCCAGGAAGATGTCACCATGTTCTCAGCACAATAATAAAAATGGGAAAAACTAAGGTTTCCACATGTTGGTGAGGATGCACAACCACAGTAACACTCACCCTACTGGTGGTAATGGAATCAGGTTGAACTCCTTTAGACACCAGTCTGGCATTTTCTATGTCAAAAATATGAGTACCCTATCACTTAACTATATGAGAACCCTACTACTTAGCAATATGAGAACCCTACCACTTAGCAATATGAGTACCTCTTAGTTAGCCATATGAGAACCCTATTACTTAGCAATATGAGTACCTCTTACATAGCCATATGAGTACCCTAGTACTTAGCAATATGAGTATACTACTATTTAGCAGTATGAATACCCTACTACTTAGCAATATGGGTACCCTATACCTTCCTATATCCCTACATGTAGACCTCAGAGGGTATCCATGTACATACAAGAATGTTTATAGCAGCACTTTCTCAATAGTCCCTGTTACAGTATAGCTAAAAGGTATCCCCAGAATCTCACGTGTAACACAATTAAAGAATGTTGAGAAGTGAAGGATGAGATTGTGAGAGCACTAACCCGTCAGTGGATTAATCTGCTCTATGGATTAACTGGGTGGTAACTCTGGGCAGGTAGGGTGTGACTGAAAGAGGTCAGTCACTGGTAGTGTGCCTTTGGGGTTTTTATTTTGCCCCTGGAGAGTGGATTCTCTCTCTGCTACCTGAGTGTGATGTCCTGAGCTGCTTCCCTCTACTACACCATACCTAGGATGTTCTGCCTCACGTTGGGTCCAGAGGAATGGAGTTGGCTGACCACGGAGTGATCCTCTGAGAACTGAAGCCAAAATAAAGTTTCCCTCCTCTAAATTCTTGTCAGATCTATGGGTCAAAGAGAGGAAAAGCTGACTAAAACAGCTCCACACTGGACACAGATGAAAGTTCCATCTACAGCAGGATAGATAAATCAATAGTGCTTGATCATAACACAGAGTACTAAGCAGGAATCTAAATAGCAGATTGTTGCCATAGGGGACAAGTGTGGATGGCTGTCATTGACATGAGGTTGGGTGAAAGAAACCAGACTCAGAAGAACCACTAGTGTCTGACTCCACGGAGATACAGCTCTGGAGCAGGTCAACTCATCCACGGGGATGGTCCTGGGAGGACAAAGTAATAGGAGGGAGTCCAAGGACTCCTGAGTGCTAGAGAAGGAAGGTGTCTTGATTCAGGTGGTCACAAGTGTGCATGCGTGAAAATCCATCAAGTTGTACATAAAGACTTACACACTTGACTGTGCTTCATACACGTGATTGTTGTTCACTTTCATGTAAAATACTCTGACTTATCTAGTAGTTTCCTATGTGGGGTCTTCACAGGTTGAGCTCCAGTGTTATTCTCTCTGAACTCAGTGAATGGTGCTGATTCCTGGTGAGTCTGTTTGTTCCGTAGACAGTGGGTAGAACTGAGTTCGTGCCAGTGCTGTCTGGAGTGCTGCACGAGGATTAAGTCATCTATCCTGCAGAACAGCCTCTCAGGGGTGGACTCCTACTGTCCCCATTTTACAGGTTTGCAGTCGAGGCACAGGAGGGGGAGTGACCTGGCCCTGGGACTTGAACCCAGCTGCCTGGCCTCAGAGTCACTGTCACCCTGCTACTGCCAGCTGCTGGGAGCGTGTCCTGGACTTGAGCTGTCCTGGTGTCAGTTCTTTGCTGTGCCAGGATTCCTGACTCTCTCTGATTAATTCTGGATGGGCTCATTCTGCATCATTCTCCATCTGTGCTACCTGAACCTTTTCCTAGGTTGTGGTTGTGTGGAAAGGGCCTGAACTGAGTTTGGGGCCAGGAGGGTTAGGCCCGACTGGGAGGGCCCTGAGTGTGTGAGGGGGACACTCAGCCACTGGAGTTTGTGTTTGTGGGGACCTGCCAAGAGGGCCCAGCATTTAGCCGTGAGGCCCCTTCTAGCACCCAGTGCCTCTCAGGCTGCAGCCTGCACCTGGCCCTGAGGCTGGAGGACACAGGCTGAGGGCCTTTGAGGAGGGAGCCTGTGTGTGGTTAGGCAGCAGGGTAATGAGTTTCCTGCGACCCAGGCCTGGCAGTTGTCCAGAGCTCCTGTCCTGAAGTCCCAGCTCATGGGTCACAGGTGGGCTGGGTGTAGGAGCAAAAGAAATAATGAAGCCTCATCAGGATAGGAGGGAATAGCTTGAGTATAGAGTATCTGACTGTCGATCAGGTGGTCCCTGTTTCAAACCCAGGTTCCCCCTTCTTACTCCTGGTTTTGACTAATTCTAATTAGACCCCCATGATTTCAACCTCCTCTTTAGTACCCAGCAGGATAACATTTTTACCTCAACCAGCAAATGCTGAGGCTTTACTATGGGTTGTTCTTAACCCCAAATATGAATTAGAATCACTTGAAGTTTCTACGAAAGTGCCATTTCCCAGGCCCCACCCCAGACAATTAAATCAGAACATATGACAGGGAGAGGCTTGTCTCTTCTCTTCCTCTTTTCTACACATGGAAGGAAGACATGATTCTAAGGTGGGGACAGCATTTTGGATCATGGATCATGGGGTCTTGGTATGAAAGCCATGCAGGCTAGAAGAACCAGAAGATGGTGTGTGGCCTCGTAGGAAGGATGTACATATGGCAGAGTGCTAGTCAGGGCACATCTGAAGGTGGAGAAATCCAGGGTGTGACCTTCCAGATTTAAGGTGGTGATTACACACTCATAAGCAGCAGGGGGTATAGCTCAGGGGTAGAGCATTTGACTGCAGATCAAGAGGTCCCTGGTTCAAATCCAGGTGCCCCCTATTGACATGTAATTTTGATACCTGACTCAGGTGGCCCAGAGTGAAGTTAGGAGTCCTCCATTCATTGGAGTTTCTAGGAACAACACCAGAGCTTCCCCCACAGGGTTGTAAAACATGGGGCCACATTGAAGTCCCTTTTTTAATGTAGGACTTACCTCCTCTTCAACCCCACTGTAATCACCAAGGGCCCAAAGTCTACCATGACATGGAATCCCACCTGTGAGTGCGGTCCACACATGGTACATCTCAAATGCTGTCCCATGGAGAGCCCTTCCACCTCCCTTACTTCCCCTCTTCTTTTAGTCCTCCACATTCCAGGCTCACGGCCCAGAAGAAATGGAGCTTGATTTGGTCCAGAGCTGGCCACTGCACAGTGAGATGTGTTTCTGAATTCCTGGATCCCTTTAGGTTGGGTAAGTTTTGGGAAGGGGCAGAGACTGTGCTAAGAAGGAGAAGCACAATGAGGAGGTGCAGACCTGAGGAGGCTGAGGGTGTCAGGAGAGCTACCGTCCAGTTAGGGCATTCCTCACTAGATGTCATCTGCTAATCAAGTGCCAGCGATGTTCTTTGCATACCTCTGGTAGGAGTGGGAAGACCTCAAAAGTTCCTTGAGGTGTCCGATTTTGAACCTCCAGGATCCTGGCTACTGGAAAATAGGTGAGGAAACCACTACTCAGGGCAGGAAACATGGTGGGTATGATAAGCCAGAGGCAGAAAATATAGTTGAATTTGCAGAGTTGGGGGAGGATCTTGAAGGGCAAAATGTGAAATGCGTGAGCTATTTGGGACAGGCTGCATTTGACAGGGTGCTACGGAAAGATTTGACTTCCAAAGAGGATGGATTGCTGTATAAGTAGGTTTCAGAGGCCGTATACATAGTGCAGAGATGGCACACTCAGAAAAATGAAACCGACTTTTCCATAATGATGGTGAGGCTGTATCACTTTAGGAAAAATAATTTCCAGAACATTCCGATAACACAGAACCTCAGAGAACATACCAAATCCTGTGGCCTGATGCCTTTTCATTTTTTTTTTTTTTTTTTTTTTTTTTTTTGGCACCAAGGATAGAACCCAGATGCTTACCCACTGAGCCACACTCCCAGTCCTTTTTTATACTTTATTTAGAGCCAGAGTATTGCTGAGTAGCTTAGAACTTCAGTAAATGGCTGAGGCTGGCTTTGAACTCATGATCCTCCTGCCTCAGCCTTCTGAGCTGGGATTTGAATGCCCTTTTAGACCACTAAAAGAAGTAAGGTGGTACCAAGTAGATGCTTTCAGTTGGAGAAAAATGTTCTAGAGAGGTTAAGGGTGTTGTTCCACAGGAAATATAATGTGCCCAAATATTTATAATTGAACTAGAGAGAAAGCAATACCAAAAAGAAGTATGATCATGGTTTTTGGAGAATGCAATCAAATAAGTAGAAAATGCACTTTTTTATTTTTATTTTTTTTAAGGGAGCTCTGTTGACAAAGGCATTAACAACTTGGATTCAGCAGCTGAGACTGTCTGAGAAGTAGAAAGACCTTCCTGGGCCTCTAACATTCCACACATGGAAGCAAGATGAAGAGTCTGCTCTTCCACCAAGACCACATCTTCTACAATGACCTCCTCTGAAACTGCATAAGAAGATGATGGGGAAAGACAGATTCCCAGAGGCAGGGCTGAGGGTTACATAGAACAATGAATTGGGAGCTACCCCCAGCAGAACCAAAGTCCCATCAGGGAACATCACTGAAAGAAGAGATGCTTGTTGTTCCATGTCACTAAGTTTTGGGGAGGCTTGCTCTGTCCCAGGATTGTGAAATGCTGGCAAACACTGAAATGGGTATCTGGAAGGGGACTCCAGGTGTACCAAAAGGTGACAGAGGGGCAGGGCCACTTCTGCCTGACAATGGAATGTGAGCCAGTACTGTGACCATGTGTGCTTCCCATCTGGTCTGATCTTCAAGTGTAAAAGTTTATTGCAGGACGTCTGTTCCTGTACTTCTGTTTGGGGTGGGCGAGGGACAGTAATCTGGCCTTTTAAGCTTGTAGACCTCTGAATCTGGGAAGCTTCCATTGGATTCAATGTGAATCACAAGATCTTGAACTTTACAGGATGAGGCTCCAGGGCTTTGGATAGAGGTGAGTGAATTTTGCCTGAGTCTGACGGAGAGGGCAGATTGTGGCAGGTGAATGTGAGGGCAGTTCCTTGCTCAATCCTGCAGTGGCCTTCAGCCATGCGACCTTTCAGATCTTCCATTATAGAGAGGACCTGCCTGCCTGCCCTTGAGTTAGGGCTCACATCTGGAACTTGTATCACCACGAGCTGGTGGCATGTGAAGTAGCTTCCTAAGAGCCATGATTCCTACACCTGCCACCCCAGCACCCACCAGCTAGTGAGGGAGGAAAGAGGAAACTTCAGCGAATTGTAGAAATTCAGATTTGGGGGATCAGGATAGAGAGGAGCCTATCAGGCAGCTGAGTGTCCTCTGGGTGATGAAGCTGAACTCACGGTTAAAGAGGGGCCTCCGGGCAGCGTGTGGTGCGTCTGTGGTGCTCACCGTTGACTATGAATGGGTAAAACAACACTCTAGGAAATTCTTGGATGTGGTAACCCGGGTGAAAGATGCTCAGGAGGGATCCAGTCAGGCGAGGGGGCCCAGTCATGGGTAGAATATTTGTGTGGGTCAAATCCTTGGTTACAATCAGGGTGCCTCCTGGAAGCTAATTCTTGATTCCGAATCTGATTTGGAATTTTTCTTAGCAGTAACCTTATCACAACCCATTTAGGAGTGTGTAACAGTTTTCCAGTAAAAATCACTTATTGGGCACAAGTCAGGGTCCTATTGTTAGTGACCTCTGTGTCTTATTGAAGATCTTAATTATTTGCTCTGTGAAGTTTACAATAGAGTGACACACAGCCTCAGGATCACCCAGACTGAGTTGCATCTGAATTACTGGCTGATCTTGTTCAGACTCTGGATCACCCCTAGTAATTCTGATTAGTAGCACTTAGGAGGAGAGTAGGACTTCAATTTTGGGGGGCATAGTCCCCTACTAACACCCACTATAATATCCAAGGATTCTAAGTGGCAGAAAATGATGTTGTCACTTGCACCATGATGTAGATAAAGGACATTCCAGGGGTGAGCAGCATGGCTGTGCAGCTGTTGCCTTCAGCCCCTGAGTGAGGGACACACGGGGCAGGGCTGCAGCACACACAGTGGTGAGGTGGGTGGAGGAGGGCACTGTGGGAGTGTGTTAGGCTGGATTAGCTGTGGGTGAGGAGAAGGAGAGGGTGACCCGATCTCCCGGCAGAGCACTGTGGGGTGGTGGAGGCCATAGGGAGTCCTGGACTCCCTGCACTAAAGCTCAGCACTGGAACACGCTCTTTCAGCAAAGGGAACATCCACAGCCCAGTTATAGGGCAGTGGTATAGGTTTCAAAGACCAAGGACGACACTGGTAGAAGAGACACCAGATATGAGGGTCATCAGGAAAAGCCTGCAGGGAAGGCCCAGTGGGGATGGGCTGGGCAGATGCACCTCTGTTGTGCCTCCCCAGAAGGCAGCTTCCCCAGAAGGCAGTGCCTCCATCCCTCCTGATGCTTTGTCCAGGGGCAGTCACCTGCACCAGCACTTCCCTCCCCATGGTGCTCTGCTCTGCCAGTTACTGCAGGCAGGGGGTTTATAGGCTGAGTACAGAAGCACCCTCAGCTTGGCTGGCCTGGTCCCACTGTGCCCAGCACCCCAAGGAACTTGAAGTGTGTGCAAGAGAGCTGCTGCCTGCAAATAGCCCTCACGTGCCCTAATCCTCATCAACTTGAGGAAAACCTGTGGCCTCCAGGATGATATGATCTGGACATTCTGGTGGAAGTTGGCTCTCATTGTTCTTTTAACTTGGCTAGGTTTTTGGGACTGGAAAGGGGCATTTTAGGAACATGGTGTTGCCCTATCTTCCTTTTCCTTAAGGAAGACATAGCAACGGCAGATCCTTTAGGAAAGCATTTGACTGATCACAGGTCCCTGACTCAATTCAGATTCTTCCTACATACTGTTAATTTTGATCTCCGAACAGGGACATTAGAAAACAGTTTCCCGACCACTCCAGGGTCCCCTAATTCTCAATCTTCCTGCAAGGAGGGACCACAGGTGAGCAGGTGAGTTTGTTCTGCCCTTCCAGATGCTGGGGAGGGACCTCCCCATAACTCGTCAGACCTGATCTGGGCTCCCATCACATTTCTTGAGTGGCCATTTCTCTGGGGTTGGCTTCCTTTTAAAATATTATTTCTTTGAGAGAGACGAAGCCTCTGTGCACACACTGAAGATCTCCATGCTGTGAGCTTGTGAGGAAATGGCTGCCCCCTCCTTTCACACTGACCATACATTGGCCATCTCTGTGTGACTCTAGAGACTGGAGATCTCTCTGACTCCCACCTCTGAGGACTGAGTCCTGACTTCAGGTTTCTTCTGTCTGAAGCGCTTAGTGATTCTGCAGATGAAGAAAATGAGGGGAGGAGTAGGAGAGACAAAGGGGCAGTTCATGCCCTGCCCAGAGCATTTGGTGCCAAGAGGCCTAGATGTCGATCCAGTCATGACTCCTCAGCTATCAGATAGCTTTTTTCTGGCATAATTGCAACTACTGTCATTTTCTTACAGATCTGTACATGAAAAGGCACAAATTAAATAAATAGCTCCAAAAGGTAAGTTAGCATCATCCAGGGCACTTCTCAGATCCACACATGATGCCAAGGTGTAAGAGTTCCCAGGGTGCAAACTAGAAGTATTGCATATGCCTAGAGCTAGCCCCACCCTGACCACCAAAGGGTCTGTTGAGCAGCCAGCTCTGACTTCAGCTGCTCTATTCGCTTCAGACGGGGTTCCAGCTATAAATATCCATGATTTTATTGTCACTGACTCACCTGGAAACTAGGAAGGAAAGGGTACGGGTCAAAAGGAGAGGTGGCAGGCAGGTGTATAGAGAGGAAGGGGCATGGACAGCAGGAAGGAAGTGTATGATGAAGGAAGCATATGACCCTGTGAAGTGCACATCTCCTTGTAGAGCATCCAGGGTGTGGCCCTGCAGGTATAGAGTGCTTATTACACACACTTAGCAGCAGGGGGTATAGCTCAGGGGTAGAGCATTTGACTGCAGATCAAGAGGTCCCTGGTTCAAATCCAGGTGCCCCCTTGCAAGAATCTCTTTTAGAGGCCAAAGAGAAAAAAATTTAAGGTAGAAAATAACAAGGAGTCACACAATGACCATGTCATCCCTATTGACACTTACTCCACAGCCCTGTCCTGTGAACAGCTGTGTGTTCACCTGTGGTCTGGATTCTCTCAGGTCATATCTGTGTCATCCTCTCCAAAAGGAGACAGCAGAGGGCAGGCAGTGAAGCTCTTCCAGGTCATGGCTCTTCACGCAGTGGCACGGGCTGTCCTCCAAGGCAATGACCATGAGGTGTCCTCATCGCATGAACACCCAGCCTTCTGAGTCTATGGGACTGAGGAGCCAGCTTTTCCTTAGACAAATCCTCCTTGTCACTTCTCCAGGAAGACCCTCCTGATGCCTGAGCAGGGCTCCTTTCTCCCTGCTCCCTCAGGCCTCTACCTGGCTTCTGTTACAGGTGTGGAAACATTTTGTTCCTGTGTTTTTCTCCTGTTTGGACCAAGATTGTTTGAGGAACAAGGACTGTATCTCTCCTGTCTCTCTGACCTTAACATGAATGACATATCCAGTGCCTAAGAAGCTCCATGATTGTTGAGGGAATGAGTGATGGAGTGAAATAACGAGCCCCCTCCTTGAGGCCCTGGAGCATGGAGCAGGCTCTCCCTGGGCTGTGTGTGAGGTTCACTAAAGACCAGGACCAGCAGCTCTTGTCTGATCACTGTATGTGGACGTAGGGAAATGCTGGAGTCAGGTGTGCTTTCCAGGTGCAAAGATGGTTCCCCCAGCACAGTGTGAGGAGGGAGGGCAGCTGGGGTGACTAGTTAAGGTTGGGATGAAGGAGGGTAGGGCAGACTTCAGTGGAGAAAGCTGTCAGATGCTAGAACATGCAGAGAAACCTGCAATATAAATGACAGGTAGCTGGGTGTGGTGCCCTGGATGAAAAGGTGCTAATGAGAGATTCCATGTAGGTGGGGGTATAGCTCAGGGGTAGAGCATTTGACTGCAGATCAAGAGGTCCCTGGTTCAAATCCAGGTGCCCCCTTTTTTACCTACTGTCCTGTTTTGGTAGCTACCTTAACATCTTCCTATCAGGAGGGCCCCAGTTGTTGTTGGAAGACCTCCATTAATCGATTGGGGATATCAGAAATGACCTAGAGCCTCCCTCTCAGAGCTGCATGACATGGGGCCACACTGATATCCTTTTTATGCATAAGGGCCAACCTCCTTAACCCCATTATCATCCCCAAGTGCCCAAGGGCCACCTTGTCTTGGGAATCCCTCACCTCTTGAGGACAGTGTGCACACAGTAGGTCTCAGAAGTCACCTGGAGAGTCTTCCCACTTCCCTGGGCCTCCTCTCTTACTCTCACTGATCCATACCTCACCTTCATCCCGGGCTCACAGGGAGAAATGCTGCATGTTGGCCCAGAGCTGGCCCCTGGCTGATGAGATGTGTTTCTGAATTCCCAGGTCCGTTATCATCTGGTTTAGGTGGGGGGATAGAGTCCGAGACCTTGCTGAAGGACAAGCACCAGCTGGAGGTGAAGACCTGAAGGGCCTGTGTATGTCAGCAGAGGCACCTCCTTTTGGAGTACGTTGGTCCCTAGGGCCATGCCTGTGGGATTTATATTTGTCTCTGGTGACCAGAGCTCCCTCACTCTCTCTCTCTCCTACTCTTTCTCTCTCCCTCCTTCCTGGTTGCCATGTCTTGAGCTGCTCTCCTCTGCCACACCTTTCCACCATGATATCCTACCACATCTCATCCAAGCATGATGGAGTCGACCAGTCATAGTCTGAACCTCTGAAACCATGATGCAAAATGAAATTTTTGTTCTCTAAATTGTACTTTTGAAACGTTGTTGTCCTTTTAAAAAAGCTGACAAAAATATCTCCACACTAGAAATAAATGAAATGTCTGTCGATAGTAGGATAGAGAAATAAATCATGGTACAGTCAGACCATGGAGCATGAAGCAGGAATTAAAATAATGAATCATTTCCATAGTGGATAAATGTGGATGGACCTTATTGACATGAGGAGGGTGACAGAAGCCATACTCAAGAGAATACGTAGTGTGTGAGTCCATGTAGATTCAGCTCCAGAGCAGGCCAACACATCCACAGGGTGGTGAGTGGTTAGGTCCTGCAGGAAGGAAATAGGGGGCAGTTCAGAGAATCCTCTCTGTGCTGGAGACTTCCTGAGTCTTGATTCAGGTGGTTACATGTGTAGGCATGTAGGTAAAATCCATCAAGCTATACATAAGACTTATGCACTGTACTATATAAGCTGTATTTCAATAAAAATAAATACAAATGATATGTTAATATTATTTATATTTCATAGATGTCTCATCTGATTCATTCAAAATATGTATTTGTTCATTCTGAGAGCTTTTGATCCTTAATTCAGCTTCCATTTCCTTTCTAATGAAAGACTGATTTATTCTAATAATATCACATGTGTGGTCTCTGCAGGTTGAATTCTAGCATTTATTCTCTTTCTTACTCAGTGAACGGAGTCAATTCCCAGTGAGTCCATTTGTTCAGGAAACAGTTTGCAGAACTTAGTATGTGCCAGTGCTGTTGGACGTGTTCAGTGGATTAAACCATCTAGTCTACACAGCAGCCCATCAAGTGTGTTCTCTTGTTCTCCCCATTTTACAGATTTGCAGCTGAGGCACAAGGAAGGGAAGGGCCCTGTCCCTGGGAATTGAACCCAGGCTGTGTGGCTTTAGGGTCCAAGCTGTCAGCATCTGTGTCACCTGCTCCTGCCAAGCCGCTGGGAGCCTGTCCTGGTCCTTGAGCTGTGTTGGTGTTGGTCAGTCAATATTTAGAGATTCCTCAATGTTCCTGAAATTCTTGGAGGGGATCATTCAGCATCATTCTCTATGTGTATTAGCTAAGGAAGAAGCTGGAAGGGGTAGCATTTCTTGTAGATTTTAATTTTGAGCAAGTTCCTTGAACTGAGTATTGGGTCAAAAGGACAGGGTTGGTTTGTCACCAAGTGTGTTATAATAGACCTCAGTCACTGGAATGTGTTTTAGTGGGGACCCACCATGGTGGCCAGAGCATTGGGCAGTGAGGGCCATTCTAGCAGCCAATGGTTCTCCAGGCTGCTGACTGCACCAGTCCCTGAGGCTGGGAAGACATGTGCTACAGGCATTTGAGGAGGGAGCCTCTCTGTGTTAGCACAGTGATGAGTTTCCTCTGACCCAGGCCTGGTAGCTGCTGATAGCTCCTACCCTTAAGCAGCTACTCACAGGTCACAGGAGGTCTGGGTTGATGGACTAAGCATTGCATGGACTAACTGGGTGGTAGCTGTAAGCAGCTGGGGTGGAGCTGGAGGAGTAGGCCACTGTGGACATCACTGGGGTTTAAATTTAATTCCTGGAGGCTCAACCACTGTCTCTGCGTCCTGCCTCCCATGAACTGCACACATTTCCTTTGCCACACTCTTCCTGCAAGATGTTCTGCCTCACCTTTGATCCAGGATATTGGAGTCAGATGTCCATCACTGACCCTCTGAATTCATGAGACCTGAGATGAACTTTTCTTCCTCTAAGTGACTCTGGTCAGATATTTTGGTCACTATTATGATTTAGACATGAGGAGTCTCCCTCAGCTCCTGTGTGAGGAAAGGCAAGACAGTTTAGAGGTGAGATGACTGGTTATGGGAGTCTTAGCATGATCAGTGCCTTGATCCCTGATAGGGCTTAACTGGGTGGTGTCTGTGAGCAGGTGGTGTGTGGCTGGAGGAGGTGGGTGGCTGGTGACCTGCCTCGGGGTGTATATTTTGTCTGTGGTGGGGAATCTCTCTGCTTCCTGGAGTGATGTCCTGACCCACTGTCCTCCACCACACCCTCCTGCCATGATGCTCTGCCTCACCTCAGGCCCTGCAGAATGGAGCCGGCTGGCCATGAAATGAGACCTCTGAAACCATGAGTGCCAAATAAACTGCATCCTTAAAATCTTTCTCCTCAGGTCTTTTGGTCTCAGTGATGAAAAATTGACTAAAACAGTCACAGTAGTGAGAAGCTGACTAACACAGCACAGGCCCAGATTAAAGCCATAGCCCAAACCCGTCTGTGAGTCAGATCCTGCAGGGAGCTGCTAGAGGCACAGTGGATGTCTGGGTTCCTTCCTAGAGTGTCGGGTTAGGAATTCTCAGGGGGAAAGCTAGAGGCTTTGCTCTTGCCCATCCCAGGTCCCGCTCTCACTTCCAAAGGGTCTGTTGAGCAGACAGCTCTTGGATTCTGGCTCCTCTAGTTGAGTGTGAAGGAGGTTCCTGCTGCAGACATCCATGACATTTAGGTCCCACACTGAGCCAGGTTCTAAGGAGGAGGAGGGTGCTTGTTATCCCTAGAGGTGTGTAGTCAGAAGGGGTGTGGCCAGGCAGGAAGGAAGGATTTGATGGGAGAGGACTAGCAAGTGACATCTCCAGGAGGAGCATCCTGGTGTGGCCATGCAGGTTTAAGGTGCTTATTCCACACTCTTAAGCAGCAGGGGGTATAGCACAGGGGTAGAGCATTTGACTGCAGATCAAGAGATCCTGGTTGAATTCTAGGTGACTCCTACTCATGCTGACTTTTGACCTCCTCTCCTACACTGATGTCTCAATTCCACTTCTTCTTTAGTACACACCAGGATAAATGCTATTTTTGTTACAAGCAGTCCACGCTGAGGCTTTACTGTGGTTATTTGAACCCCAAGTATGAATCAGAATGACTGGAACAATCTAGCAAAGTGCCATTTCCCCACTCTACTCCCATTGTAGCAGAACATCTTACAGGGACAGATTTGTCTCTTTGTCTTCTTTTTTGTTCCATGGAAGGTAGTGAAATCTTAAGTGGGAGACGCCACGTTGGACATTGGAGGAGGTTTTGTAATGAGAGCCATGTGGGTTAGAATAACTGGAGAGAGGGAATATGGCCCTGGACCCTATGTTATCCATGCCAAAACTGGACCCCCGCACTGAACTTTCATGTGGGAGAAAAGGAAACTTCTAGTTTATTGCCTGGTAGTGTGTTGTGCTGGTTCTTGGCTCTTTGGGTGTTCAGCATGCACAGTCAAGTCTAATCCTACACCAACCCCAACTGACCCACACTCAGAGCTCTTTCCTCTCACGATCTTAGAACCTGCAAAGTCCTTTCTGACTCCTTTCCTCAATTCTTCCTCTTCTTCTTGCTGTTACTGAACCTATTCATTATGCTCGTGTTGACCCTCTCTCCTCCATCTCTCTCTGGGCCATGGTGGTAGGAACCCTGTGGCTCTCCTGTTTGTGAACCCATTATGGACGCTACAGTTGCCTGTCAGTCATGATTATGGCTCCTGTGGGTTCTTTGCTGTGGCCCCTCTCCCCTCCTCACAGCTCCCTTCTCCTTCTATGGATGAAATGCCAGTGAATATTTCTTCCATTGGGGTCTTCCTTCTGGGGTCACCCATTTTCTCGGAGTAAAGGATAGAGTCAGATAAGTGGTGTCATGCAAATCTGTGGAGTGTGACCTCACACAGCACCCTCTGTTAATGAGCAATCTTTGATTCCTTTCCAATTCACTACTTCTGTATTTCCCACAGAGCGAGGCTGATAGTTTGTGTTTGTTCCAGGTGGTGAGCATCACCCTACTTCTTTGCTCTCTCTTCTCTCTTGGGAAGACCAAGGCCACATGATGTGAAGCCCTCAGCATGCTCATGCTGTTGTGTCTTTACCTCTTCCTGCCTCTCTACAAAGAGAAATAATTTGTCTCCTCCTCCCCAGAGCACAGGTGGTGTTTCTGCTCTACCCTCTGCTTTACCTGGGATTTGACTTCATCACATGGATTGGGTTCACACATGTGAAGGACCAGGGAAAGCTTCCTAATGGAAGAGTATTGGTGACAGGAGAGTGCAGAGGTCAGAGAGACAGAGCTTGCTGGGCTGTGCCAGTCAGTATGTGTCAACTCATGTAAAGGGTATCAATTGTATCGTCTTTTTTTCCCCTCAGAATGGGGGTTATGTATCAGGGGTAGAGAATTTGACTGCAAATCAAGAGGTTCCCCAGTTCAAATCCCAGTCCCTGCTTCTGGTACCTCTTTCCACCTTTCAGATTTAGCAGTCTCCTTCCTAGGAAGGTCTTTGGTCATCTTCCCCACTGTCCCCAGACTGTGCTGGCTTCTCTGGTGTGCCTCCTCTGCATGTTGAGAAGGTATGCTCACTCCCCTCCACAGTGTAGCACCTGTGTCTGTAGCTAGTGCTCACCTTGAGCTTGGAGACGTTTCTGTACCTCTCCACAAGCAACAGCACTCTCCGTTCCCTGTGCACTGTGCTCATCCAAATGTCTCAGTCCCTGCAACCAAGAGACAGAAATCACAGAGCAGTTTTTAGCAGGGACATATTCTAGAGAGAATACTGAAAAAGTAGGAAAAGGAGGGTATTAATCAAAAGTGAAAAATAAACCCTTAAATATCCACTGACTTTTGAAACCCAATCAGGAACAATTTTGCAAGTAGGAATCCCCCTGAATCTGGGGTTCAGCCCTGGAAGAGGAAAGTGTTTTTTGTGGTGAGCATCCTGGGTGCCCTAGCTACTTGGGGGCACAGCCACCAGGCAAGCACAACATTTCTTTAGGGAACATGATGAGACACTAGCAAATGAACTGTAGTGTCCCTGAAGGGCATGGGAACCAAGCTTCTTGGAGAGGTTGATGAGGTTGGTGGGCTGGGGGTGATGATCATGGGTCTGGCTAGGACTTTGAGGCCAGTGAGGGTCTACATTCCTTGGGTATGTGCCTGCGAAGAGCAGCAGCCACGTGAGTGTGCACCACGGAATATCCAGCAGCAAGAGGCAGGAAAGCAAAGTATCCGGGGCAGTGGAGTAGAGGCCTCTCCTGAAACACCCTTCAGTGCCCCTCGTATCACAGCTACCAATGTGCTGCTCAAGGGAAGGAGCCTCACAGCAAGAACCAATTGAGGAAATATGAGAAACTCCAGAGCTTTCCAGTAAAGCATGAGCCCCAACACTGACCAGATCAGCTGTGGCTTGAATGCCCTTTATTTTTCTATGTAAAATTTTTTTTTGCTTCATTGTACACAAATGAAGTACAACTTTTCATTTCTCGGGTTGTACAAGATGTAGAGTCACACCATCTGTGTGATCATACAAGCATATAGGGTAGTGATGTTTATCTCATTCCACAATCTCTCCTTTCCCTGCCTCTTCCTCTCCCTTCATTTCTCTCTACACAGTCCAAAGTTCTTTATCAGAGAAAACATTCCACCTTTGGTTTTTTGGCATGAGTTTATTTCACATATAATGATATTCTTCAACTTCATCTGTTTACTTGCAAGTGTGATAATTTCATTCTTCTCTATGGCTGAGTAATATTCCATTTTGTATACATACTACATGTTCTTTATCCCTTCATCTATTGAAGATCATCTAGGTTGGTTCCACAGTCAAGCTATTGTGAATTGAGGTGCTATAAACATTGATGTGGCTGTGTCACTGCAGTGTGTGTTGAAGGCCCTTTCTTAAGACCACTAAAATCATTAAGGTGGTGCCAAGTATGCATTCTCATTTTGACCTAAGTGTTCCTAGGAAAGTCAAAGGAAAGTAATGTGCCCAAATTCTTATAATTGAGATATGAAAGTGATGTAAAAATGATTTGTGATCATGGCTTTGGGAAAATGGAATTAAATACATAGGAAACCCACCAGTTTTTTGAAAGACGGCTGAATTGGCAAAAGCATTAGCAACTGGACCTAAAAGACACTGGGATTGTGTGAGTACTGAAAAGATCTCTGGGTTTCTTTCCTCTTCATGAGGGAAGCAAGCTGAGCAGGTTGCTCAGCCAGCAAGGCACATATTTACCATTGACTTCCTCAGAATTTGCAAAGGAGAATGATGGAAAGGGAGGGTTCTCTGAAGGTGGAGCCAAGAAGGCTTTTATAAGAATTTCTGAATTGGAGCCACTCCCAGGTAATAAATCAGGGCCCAATCAGGGAAACTTCCCTAATCCTGGAGGGCTATTGTTGGTGTCACTGAGTTTGAAGTGGTTATTTATGTATTATCATTGGGAATATTCTGGCAAATACTGAAATTGGTATCTATAAGGGAGTTCCCACTGTACCATACGATTTAAAAAGTGGCAAGGCCACTTTTCCCAGTAATTTGAATTTACGTGAGTTTTTTTTCTTCCAGTTTTTCCAATCTCTGTGCTGGAATTTTCATTGAAGAAAGTCTGTTTTTGTACTTCCCCTGTGTTTCAAATGCTATGGGCGAAAATATTGTCTTTTAAGTTCACAGATCTCTAATACAGAGAAACCTCACCTGAATCTACATAGATCCTTGGATCTCATGGGACAGATCTGACATGTTGTGAGGTAGAGTTGCGGGACTGGCTAACACAGCCCTGACCCTGCCTTCCTCCCTTCAATGTATCCCACCTTCTGAGTGAGGGGAGAACTCAGAATTTCATTTACAGAAGGAGAATGAGCTCACAGCAAGACTGGGAGGAAAGAGTGTGGTGGATGAGAGCGAGCCCTGTGGGGCCTGTAAGTAGAACTCCTGGCCTGTAGGGCATCCCTAGTCTGGTTGTGGAGCATAGGCAGTTACCATCAGGTAGGAAGGAATAACACAGAGCACCATGGAATCCTGGGGCGTGGGAACAGAGGTGACCCATGCTAAGGGGGAGCCTGTCAGTCAAGGGGGCATAGCTCAGGGGTGGAGCATTTCACTGCAGACCAAGTGTCCCTGGTGTGAATCTAGGTGTCCACCCTGGCATGTTCTATTTTGGCAAAGCTCCCTGGCCTCTCCTCTGATCAGTGTGCCGTTCGCCCTCAGTACCACCCTTCCTATGACTAGTGAAAGCTTTGTCTGGCCATCAGTTACCTGGCAGAAGGCAGGCTGCTGTGGTCACGGATCTCTGAAAATCATCCTTAGTTACTCTGCAAGGTCCAGATTGTGGAGTGACATCATCGCTGAATCACAGTTACCCAGAGTGAATTTACATCAGAATTACCATTTGACCTTACTAAAGAGAGAGACCACATTTCATCCTTCTGATTAGTTCAACTTGGAATCTTAGAAGGTTAATTTTGCGGGAAGGGATCACAATCCCTTGCTAGTGTCCATCCTAACATCCAATGATTCCAATTGGCAGGAAAATGGTATTGGAACTTTGAAAGGAGCAGACTTGGATGTCTAACGAATAAATGATAAGCCCCTAGTGGATGGCAAACCTAAAAAAAAAAAAAAAAGATGTTTCACGAGAGCACTGCACCAAGGAGATAAGACACCATCTGGACCAGAACTGGAAACAAGCCAGAAAAAGGGTATATAGACTCCCCTCTCAGACAGCTCCTCAGCTCAGCCCAGATCTCCTGACGAATCCACGTCAGCCAGGTTCCCGAGCCCCATCGACCATCCATCCGCCAAGACTCCGCTGCTCTGACGGCTTCACGGTCAGCGGAGACCGGCCGGTCCTCGATTCCCTGACCATCGGCTGGAGAGAGTTCCGCAGCCAGGCGTCTGCTCTCCGACTAAGATAATGTCGCTTTCGGGGTCGTCGGAACCGACAAGGCAGAGAGGACTTTGGACTATTTGATTGAGGTGTGTTTATTTGCCATTCGATTTGATTGATGTGTAATATTAGAAAGATTAAGGTTTGTGTTATCCCGAGTGTATCAAATAAAGCCAATTAGTTTGGAACCAAAATTCTAGTCACTCGCCTCTCTGTTGCTCACGACAAACTTACACTTGGCTAGTTTTGGGGAATAGTAGGGGGATTTTATGAACATGGTGTTGTCCTACCTTCTTTTTCCTTAAGGATGACATAGCAATAGCAGTTCCTTGGAGAAAAGCACTTAACTGATCACAGGCCCCTGATTCAAATTCAGATTCTTCCTACCTATGCTTATTTTTGATCTCTGAACAGGGCATTAGAAGATAATTTCCTTAGATCTGGGATCTGGGGTTATGGCTCAGGGGTATAGCGCTCACCTAGTTCATGTGAGCCATTGGGTTGGATCCTCAGGAACATGTAAAAATGAAGGTGCAATTCTACAAAGGCAAAGAACAGAGAGAGAGAGAGAGAGAGTCCTGATCCCTCCAGTTACCCTTATTCTAAATCTTCCTGCAAGGAGGGACCACAGGGTGAGTAGGTGAGTTTGTTCTATCCTCCCAGATCCTGGCTAGGAACCTCCCCAAAACACTTCAGACCTGATCTTGTCTCTTTTCACTTTTTTTGAGTGGCCATTTCTCTGGGGTTGGCTTCCTTTTAAAATGTTATTTCTTTGAGAGAGATGAAGCCTCTGTGCACACACTGAAGATCTCCATGCTGTGAGCTTGTGAGGAAATGGCTGCCCACTCCTTTCACACTGACCATACATTGGCCATCTCTGTGTGACTCTAGAGACTGGAGATCTCTCTGACTCCCACTTCTGAGGACTGAGTCCTGTCTTCAGGTTTCTTCTGTCTGAAGCACGTAGTGATTCTGCAGATGAAGAAAATGAGGGGAGGAGTAGGAGAGACAAAGGGGCAGTTCATGCCCTGCCCAGAGCATTTGTTGCCAAGAGGCCCTAAATATGGACTCCAGTCATGACTCCTCAGTTATCAGATATCTTTTTTTCTGGCATAATTGCAACTACTGTCATTTTCTTCCAGATCTACACATGAAAAGGCACAGATTAAATAAATAGCTCCTAAAGGTAAGTCAGCATCATCCAGGACACTTCTTAGAGCCAGACATGTTGCCTAGGTTTAGGAGTTCCCAGAGGGGAAGCTAGAAGTTTTGCATATGCCTAGAGCTAGCCCCACCCTGACTACCAAAGGGTCTGTTGAGCAGCCAGCTCTGACTTCAGCAGCTCTATTTGCTTCTGAAGGGCTTCCAGCTGCAAATACTCATGATTTTATTGTCACTGACTCACGTGGGAGCTAGGGAAGGACCTAGGACAATTAGAGGTGACAGGCAGGTGTGTAATCAGGAAGGGGCATGGCCTAACAGGAAGGACGTATATGATGAAGGAAGTATGTGACCCTGTCAAATGCACATCTCCAGGTGGAGGATGCAAGGTGTGGCCATCCAGGTTTAGAGTGCTTATTACACTCATGTAGCAGTAGGGGGTATAGCTCAGGGGTAGAGCACTTGACTGCAGATCAAGAGGTCCCTGGTTCAAATCCAGGTGCCCTCTCATTTACCTACTATTCTGTTTTGGTAGCTACCTTAAGCAGTTCCTCTTAGGAAGGCCCCACGTGACATTGGAAGACCTCCATTAATGGATTGGGGATTTCAGAAACCATGTTAGAACCTTCCTCTCAGGGCTGCATGACATGGGGCACACTGATATCCATTTTATGCATAGGGCCAACTCTTCAACCCCTTTGACTAAAGGGTTAACTTGGAATCTCCCATCTCATGAGAACAGTGCACACACAGTAGGTCTCAGAAGCCACCTTCAGAGGCCCTTGTCACCTCCCTGGGCCTTCCCTCTTACACTCACTGATCCACACCCCACCTTCATCCCATGCTCACAGGGAGAAATGTTGCATGGTTTGGCCCAGGGCTGGCCCCTGGGTGATGGGATGCATTCTGAATTCCCAGATCCCTAATCATCAGGTTTAGGTTGGGGGATAGAGGCCGAGACCATGCTCAAGGATAAGCACCAGCTGGAGGTGAAGACCTGAAGGAGGCTGTTGATGTCAGCAGAGTCACCTCCTGTTACAGTCAATACTCACTGTCATCTGCCAAGCAGGTGCCAGCCTTGTGTCATGCTCAGGGTTATGAGGACGAGTAACACCTTGTCCACATCTGTCAGCTTTATGTAGGTCACCAAGGTTCCCCTGGGGTGTCTGATTTTGATTCCAAGTAGCAGAACCTCCTGGATGGTGCTGAGGTGAATGAGTTTAATCTCCTCTGATATGGTGCCCAACCTCTGTAGTGTCTCAGTTTATGAATCAGTACAATGGAAGCTGCTAATAGTAGTACCGCCTTATAGTGTTGGGTGTGTATGTGTGTGTGTGTGTGTGTGTGTGTGTGTGTGAATTTAAAGCACTGAGAACAATACCAAATACTCCAACACACATGTATTAAATATTCCAGTTAAAAGGTTTTTGCTAGATTAAAAAATAAAACCAACAAACTCTATCTTCCCCACTGAAAACACATCTATATCAAGGATAGAGACAGGTTAAAAATAAAAAGACAGATACATGTACCACAGAGTGTAGCTTCATTACTACTAGACAGCATAGTTTCTGAGGCAAAAAACATTAATAAGTGCTATAGATTGAATCTGGAACATACCTGAAACCCACCCTTTAAAGACTGAGTCCTCAGATTGGTGCTGTTGGATGGTAGTGGAAACTAAGAGAAGGGGCTTAGCATGAGGTTTCCTGTAGTGGGGAATGTCTTTGAAGAAAACATTGTGACCCCAGCCCCTTTCTCTTCCTCCCTTTCATTCACATCCTGTTACGCCACCTGCAATTCCCCTCAGTGCTTGACAAGAATTCTGCTGAGTAATAAAGGTGTTTGCAAAGTCTCATCATATTGGGAATTCGGTTGCAGACTTTCCTTCCTTGCTTGCTTAATATGTGTAGGTTTACTATTAATATTTTTTGTGTTTTCCCTGAAAACAGGGGTCTTAACAGAACCAGGGTTAAAACATAAAAAACAGACTTCTAATGGAACAGTGATTTCAGATTTAGTCATTTGTAATGAAACTTTGAGTAACCAAGAATGTTATGAGAAAATACAAAAATAGATTCTAGCTGCTGATTCACTATTGACTACTCTCAGATAACCTGAAGTATGTAGGCAAATAACTCCAACCTCAACAGGAATGATTAACAGGAACAGAAGAAATACAGAAAATAGAGTTCCTACAGTTAAAACACCTTATGACAATGCATATTTAATTAGTGGAAAGCCATGACATCCTTACAAAGGGATGCCTCTTAAGCCCCTGGATTTAGACCCTCCTTTATCTCCCAGGAGATATTTAGATGTAAAATCAGGATATGTTATAATCTGGTTTGAAAGCATACATACAAGAGTGCAAGATATTCCATTTCTTAAAGATTAGGATTTACTAAATGCTGTAAATATTACTGGTCACCTATCCCCCGGAGAAAAAGTTCCTCAATGTTAAGTTCACACAGTAGAAGATGATGTCATATTACTGTTAGCTTAAACTGTCTAGCACTTATTAACCACAGCAGTAGCCACAAAACTGACATTTACTCAACCCTGCTGAACTGGCTTTAACCTTTAAGACTAGTTAAGCAATATTAATATGTCTTATTGTTTAGTTATAGGTTATCAGGAGTAAGCAATTACTAAAAATAATTAGAATATTTCATTGCCTGCTCTAGTAATGATTATACAAGATATTTTTGTTATTTTTCCTTGTGATCTTTTGCTGTTCTGGAAAAACATGTAACTGTCAACCTTTTAATGTATAAGAAGCTGGCTGGGAAAAATAAAATTTAGAACTTAGCATCCATTCCTTGAGTCTGTGTTGCTTTGTTCTCCACCTCGCAGACACCTACTCCATCACCTGTGACCACTACGACCCCTGCTAGGGCTGGACCCTGGCAAATCCCAACCATGATGTGAAAGATTTCCCTCTGCTATGTGTTCATTTCTATGAGGTGTTACCTGGTCATGGGCCCAAAAGCAAAGAGACCAAGTGACCAGGGACAGAAACTCCAAAACTATGAGCCTGAGTAAATTTTTTCTTTACAAAATTGATCTCAGGCATTTTTTAGAGTATCAGAAAAATAACTAACACTAAGAATAGAAAGAGTCATTCTGTATTGTTGAAAAGGTCAACTAAACATGAAGGAAGAGCAATTTTTGTTGAATCTAATAACAGTTTCAAAACACACAGAACACAGGTTAATCAAACTAAAAAGGAGAAATGGACAAATTTCCATTGGATCCCTTAATGAGAGGTCTTAAACACTGTCATATGAAGTGATACCAAAGATTTAAACATGATTAATAAACTCAACCTAATTAAAATATAAATATTCTTTCACTTAAATGCAAAATATGCATTTTTCAAGTGCACATGCAATATTGACAAAATGACTATACTGAACCATAAGGCAGTTTTAGAATATACAAAGTATTAAAATCATAAAGATTATTTTCTGATCAAAATAAAATTAGGGATGTAGCTCAGTGGAAGAGCACTTGCTTAACAAATGTGAGGCACTGGGTTTTATCCTCAGCATCATGTGAAAAAAATAAATGAAATAAAGGAATTTTGTCTATCTCCAACTTTAAAGAAAGGAAACAAATAGAATTAAACTGAAAACCAGTAATATCAAATAACTAGAAAATACAACAAGATTTATAAAATTCTCATAGTTTAAAAACTAAAAATTGTACTTGTAAACAACTGTGGATCAAAGAAGAAATTATAATAGGCATTAGTAAATATTTTGTACTAACAGATGGTGATGAAAATACTAGATATTAAAACTTGTGAGTTGCAGCAACAGCACTACTTAGAGGACAATTTATAGCCTTAATTCACCTATAATAGAGTAAGTAGAAAAAGTGAAAATAAACTATCTCAACAAAGTTACAAATGGATTGGTAAAAATAAATCCAAGGGAAGAATAAGGAATAAAGTGTTAAAGATAAGTAGAAAATAAACAGGATCAATGAACCAAAAGTTGTTCTTTGTTTTTTTTTTTTTTTTCTTTTTTTTTTTTATTGTAAACAAATGGGATACATGTTGTTTCTCTGTTTGTACATGGCGTAAAGGCATACCATTTGTGTAATCATAAATTTACATAAAGTAATGTTGTTTGATTCATTCTGTTATTTTTTCCCTTCCCCCCACCCCTCCCACCCCTCTTTACCCTCTATATAGTAGTTCCTTCCTCCATACTTGTCCCCCTCCCTAACCCTAACTCTAACCCTAACACTAACCCTTCCCTCCCCCCCATTATGTGTCATCCTCCACTTATTAGCGATATCATTCGTCCTTTGGCTTTTTGAGATTGGCTTATCTCACTTAGCATGATATTCTCCAATTTCATCCATTTGCCTGCAAATGTCATAATTTTATCATTCTTTATGGAGGAGTAATATTCCATTGTATATATATATACCACAGTTTCTTTATCCACTCATCAATTGAAGGGCATCTAGGTTGGTTCCACAGTCTGGCTATTATGAATTGACCAGCTATGAACATTGATGTGGCTGTATCTCTGTAGTATGCTGATTTTAAGTCCTTTGGGTATAGGCCGAGGAGTGGGATAGCTGGGTCAAATGGAGGGTCCATTCCAAGTTTTCTAAGAAATCTCCACACTGCTTTCCAGAGTGGCTGCACTAATTTGCAGCCCCACCAGCAGTGTATGAGTGTACCTTTCTCCCCACATCCTCGCCAACACCTGTTGTTGCTCGTATTCTTGATAATCGCCATTCTAATTGGGGTGAGATGGAATCTTAGGGTGGTTTTGATTTGTATTTCTCTTATTACTAGAGATGTTGAACATTTTTCCATATGTTTGTTGATTGCTTGTAGATCTTCTTCTGTGAAGTGTCTATTCATTTCCTTAGCCCATTTGTCGACTGGATTATTTGAATTCTTGGAGTAGAGTTTTTTGAGTTCTTTATAGATTCTGGAGATTAGTGCTCTATCTGAAGTATGATTGGCAAAGATATTCTCCCACTCTGTAGGTTCTTTCTTCGCATTGCTGATAGTTTCCTTTGCTGAGAGAAAGCTTTTTAGTTTGAATCTATCCCAGTGGTTGATTCTAGCTTTTATTTCTTGTGCTATGGGAGTCCTGTTAAGGAAGTCTGATCCTAGACCAACAAGGTGAAGATTTGGACCTACTTTTTCTTCTATAATCTGCAGGGTCTCTGGTCTGATTCCGAGGTCCTTAATCCATTTTGAGTTTAGTTTCGTGCATGGTGAGAGATATGGGTTTAGTTTCATTCTGTTGCATATGGATTTCCAATTCTCCCAGCACCATTTGTTGAAGAGGCTATCTTTTCTCCATTGCATATTTTTGGCCCCTTTGTCTAGTATGAGAAAATTGTATTTATTTGGGTTTGTGTCCGTGTCCTCTATTCTGTACCATTGATCTACCTTTCTATTTTGGTACCAATACCATGCCGTTTTTGTTACTATTGCTTTGTAGTAGAGTTGAAGATCTGGTATTGCAATGCCCCCTGTTTCACTCTTCCTGCTAAGGATTGCTTTAGCTATTCTGGGTTTCTTATTCTTCCAGATGAATTTCATAATTGCTTGCTCTATTTCTGTAAGGTACACAATTGGGATTTTAATTGGAATTGCATTGAATTTGTATAGCACTTTAGGTAGTATGGCCATTTTGACAATATTAATTCTTCCTATCCAAGAACATGGAAGATCTTTCCATCTTCTAAGGTGTTCTTTAATTTCTTTCTTTAGTGTTGTATAGTTCTCATTGTAGAGGTCTTTCACCTCTTTTGTGAGATTGATTCCCAAGTATTTTATTTTTTTCGAGGCTATTGTGAATGGGGTAGTTTTCCTAATTTCTCTTTCTGAAGATTCATCACTTATGTATAAAAATGCGTTGGATTTATGGGCATTGATCTTGTAACCTGCTACTTTACTGAATTCACTTATGAGTTCTAAGAGTTTTCTGGTGGAATTTCCAGGTTCCTCTAAATATATAATCATGTCATCAGCGAACAGGGATAGTTTGAGTTCTTCTTTTCCAATTCGTATCCCTTTAATTTCTTTGGTTTGTCTAATTGCTCTGGCCAGAGTCTCAAGAACGATGTTGAATAGAAGTGGTGAAAGAGGGCATCCCTGCCTTGTTCCAGTTTTTAGGGGGAATGCTTTCAGTTTTTCACCATTTAGAATGATATTAGCCATGGGCTTAGCATAAATGGCCTTTACAATGTTAAGGAATGTTCCCACTATCCCTATTTTTTCTAGTGTTTTGAGCATGAAGGGGTGCTGTATTTTATCAAATGCTTTTTCTGCATCTATTGAAATAATCATGTGATTCTTGACTTTAAGTCTATTAATATGGTGAATTACGTTTATTGATTTCCTGATGTTGAACCAACCTTGCATCCCTGGGATGAAACCCACTTGATCATGGTGCACTATCTTTTTAATATGTTTTTGTATGCGATTTGCTAAAATTTTGTTGAGAATTTTTGCGTCGATGTTCATTAAGGATATTGGTCTGAAATTTTCTTTCCTTGATGAGTCTCTGTCTGGTTTAGGTATCAGGGTGATATTGGCTTCATAGAATGAGTTTGGGAGGGTTCCCTCCTCTTCTATTTTATGGAATACTTTGAGAAGTATTGGAATGAGCTCTTCTTTAAAGGTTTTGTAGAACTCGGCTGAGAACCCATCTGGTCCCGGACTTTTCTTTGTTGGTAGGCTTTTGATGACTTCTTCTATTTCAGTACTTGAAATTGGTCTATTTAAATTGTGTATGTCCTCCTCGTTCAGTTTAGGCAATTCATATGTCTCTAGAAACATGTTGATGTCTTCGAAATTTTCTATTTTGTTGGAGTATAGATTTTCAAAATAGCTTCTAATTATGTTTTGTATTTCAATCCTGTCTGTTGTGATATTTCCTTGTTCATTCCGAATTTTAGTGATTTGGGTTTTCTCTCGTCTTCTCTTTGTTAGTGTGGCTAAAGGTTTATCAATTTTGTTTATGTTTTCGAAGAACCAACTATTTATTTTGTCAATTTTTTGTATTGTTTCTTTTGTTTCAATTTCATTGATTTCAGCTCTGAGTTTAACTATTTCCTGTCTTCTACTACTTTTGGTGCTGTTCTGTTCTTCTTTTTCTAGGGCTTTGAGCTGTAGTGTTAGGTTGTTTATTTGTTGAGTTTTACTTCTTTTATTAAATGCGCTCCATGAAATAAATTTCCCTCTAAGTACTGCTTTCATAGTGTCCCAGAGATTTTGATATGATGTTTCTTTGTTCTCATTTACCTCTAAGAATTTTTTAATTTCCTTCCTAATATCATCTGTTATCCATTCATCATATAATAGCATATTGTTTAATCTCCAGATGTTGGAATAGTTTCTGTGTTTTACTCTTTCATTTATTTCTAACTTCAATCCATTATGATCTGATAGAATAAATGCTAGTGTCTCTATCTTCTTGTATTTGCTAACATTAGCTTTGTGGCATAATATATGGTCTATTTTAGAGAAGGATCCATGTGCTGCTGAGAAGAAAGTGTATTCACTCTTGGTTGGATGGTATATTCTATAAATGTCCTGTTAAGTCTAAATTATTGATTGTGTTATTGAGATCTATGGTTTCTTTGTTCAATTTTTGTCTGGAAGATCTGTCCAGTGGTGAGAGAGGCGTGTTAAAATCACCTAGTATTATTGTGTTGTGGTCTATTTGGTTTCTGAAATTGAGAAGGATTTGTTTGACATACATAGATGAGCCACTGTTTGGGGCATAGATGCTTATGATTGTTATATCTTGCTGATTTATGCTTCCCTTAAGCAGTATGAAATGACCTTCTTTATCCCTTCTGACTAACTTTGGCTTGAAGTCCACATTATCGGAAATGAGGATGGATACTCCAGCTTTTTTGCTGAGTCCATGTGCATGGTATGTTTTTCCCCATCCTTTCACCTTTAGTCTATGGGTATCTTTTTCTATGAGGTGAGTCTCTTGCAGGCAACATATTGTTGGATCTTTCTTTTTAATCCAGTCTGCCAGTCTATGTCTTTTGATTGATGAATTCAGGCCATTAACATTCAGGGTTATTATAGAGGAATGATTTGGTTTCCCGGTCATTTGGTTCATTTTTAAAATTTTGTTTATTTATTTGTTTGACACAACTTGTTTCCTCCTTTATTTGACAATTCCTTTAGGATAATTCCTCCCTTTGCTGATTTGCTTCTTTGTTTTTCATCTCTTCCTCATGGAATATTTTGTTGAGAATGTTCTGTAATGCTGGCTTTCTTTTTGTAAATTCTTTTAGCTTTTGTTTATCATGGAAGGATTTTATTTCATCGTCAAATTCGAAGGTAAGTTTTGCTGGGTATAAGATTCTTGGTTGGCATCCATTTTCTTTCAGGGCTTGAAAAATGTTGTTCCAGGCCCTTCTAGCTTTTAGGGTCTGGATTGAAAAATCTGCTGATATGCGTATTGGTTTCCCCCTGAATGTAATTTGGTTCTTTTCTCTCACAGCCTTTAAAATTCTGTCTTTATTTTGTATGTTAGGTATTTTCATTAATAATGTGCCTTGGTGTGGGTCTGTTGTAATTTTGTGTATTTGTAGTCCTATAAGCCTCTTGAACTTGATTTTCCATTTCATTCTTCAGATTTGGGACATTTTCTGATATTATTTCATTGAATAGGTTGTTCATTCCTTTGGCTTGTTTCTCTAGACCTTCCTCAATCCCAATAATTCTTAAATTTGGCCTTTTCATGATATCCCATAGTTCTTGTAGATTCTGTTCATGATTTCTTACATCTTCTCTGTTTGTTCAACTTTGTTTTCAAGGTTAAATATTTTGTCTTCAATGTCTGAGGTTCTGTCTTCCAGGTGTTCTATCCTATTGGATATGCTTTCTATGGAGTTCTTAATTTGGTTTATTGTTTCCTTCATGTCAAGGATTTCTGTTTGGTTTTTTTTCAATATCTCTAACTCTTTATTGAAATGATCTTTTGCTTCCTGTATTTGCTCTTTTAACTGTCGATTGGTGCGATCATTCAATGCTTGCATTTGCTCTTTCATCTCATCGTTTGCTTCTCTGATCATTTTAATTATGTACATTCTGAACTCCTTTTCTGTCATTTCTTCTGCCATGCTGTCATTGGGTTTTATTGATGTAACATCTAGATTTGTTTGCAGCATTTTCTTTCGTTGTTTTCTCATATTGTTCAGGTATCAGTGGACCGCTGAGATATTGCAGATTTCCTCTATTGATTTACAATGTCCCTGAAGATTTCTATATATATCCCCTCTTAGCCTTCAGTAGGCTGTAGTCATGGAGGAAGTTGATAATGCGGTGCTCCACAAGGAAGCTGCCTCTCTAGGAGTGGTGGCCTTCAGGTGGGGTATAATCCCTGCTAGTGGGCAGAGGTGCCTCCACTTGTTGACCAATGGTCATCCAAAGGGGACCTAGGCTGCGGGCTGAGGCAAGGCCTGTTTGGGCCTGAGTCTCTGGTTTTACCGTCCTTGTGGGGAAACCTCACCCAGCAGGGAAGACTCACCCGGTGGGGAGGTCTCGCTGGTCAGTTCCCTCCTAGAGGTTCCCCTCAATTTACAGCTACCGCCTGGGCTGGGCTGCCTTCCTCTGCAAAGTTCCCAGGGGCCCGGCCCTACCTCCTGGGCCTGGGAGCCTCACCCTTTGCAGATGAATCTCCTTAGGCTGCCCCTCCTCAGAGAATTTGCCCACAGGCCTGGAACCTTCGCTCCACCCTAATCCTGTCTCTGTGCGGCTCTTCCACCCAGAAGCCTCCTAGATCCTGGGACCCTGCTCTGCACCTAATCGCCTTGCTGTGTGGCCCCTCCTCTGAGCAGCCACCTGTGGCCCCGAACAATCGCTCTGAGTCCCAGGGACCCGCCACACGCCTCTTCCTCCAGACAGCCGCCCAGTATTCCGGTGCGGTCACTAGGAGTCCAAGAAACTCACTTCGTGCCTCCTCCTCCCACCAACCACCCGTAGCCCGGGGCAATCAATCACTCCGAGTCGAAGTGACCCTCCCCGTTCCTCCTCCTTCTCCAGATAACCCCCCGGGTGTTCAGGAGCAGTCCCTCTGAGTGGCTCTGAATCCACGTGACCCGCTGCACGGGTCCTCTGGGCAACCGCCCGGAGCTCTGGTGCGGCCACTCAAGACCAAGCGTCCCACCACGCTTCTCCTCCAGGCAGGCCCCCCTGTGTTCAGGAGCTGTCACTTTAAGACCAAACAACTCACCACTCGCCTTCTCCTCTGAGCAGCCGCCTGGAGCGCTAATGCAGTCACTGCGAGTCCAAACGACCCGCCGCGCTTCTCCTCCTCCTCCTCCTACTCCTCCGGGCAGGCCCCGGGGTTCAGAAGTGGTCTGAGTCCAAACAGCTCGCCACACAGCCCCTTCTCTGGCAACCGCCTGTAGCTCTGGTGTAGTCACCCGAATCCAAGCGGCCGCGCTCCTCTTCCTCCTCCTCGTCCTCAGGGCAGGCCCCGGGGTTCAGAAGCGTCGTTCTGAGTCCAAACAGCTCGCTGCGCGGCTTCTCCTCTGGCAACCGCCTGTAGCTCTGGTGCAGTCACTCCGAATCCAAGTGGCCACGCTCCTCCTCCTCCTCCTCAGGGCAGGCCCCGGTGTCCTGAGTCCACACAGCTCTCTTCGCCACTCCTCCCCTGGGCAGGCGCCGGAGCCCCAGTGGTTGCTCCGAGTCCCAGCACTGTGCCGAGCCACCTCCTTTACGGCGCTCCCAGCTGTCCGAGTTCACTGCTCCAGCGGGGGGAGGGGCGTCTCGCCGGCAGCTCTACTTCACAAAGTTTCCTGCGTTCCGGGACCACCGTCCCATCCGGGACGCCTTCCCAAGGGGTGAGAGTCACCCGGCTGCTTTGAGTTGGTCCCAAGCTCTCAATATCTCCTCTTTTGAATCCTGAGTCCTGGAGTAACATGAAATGCAGCCACCCTCTAGGCCGCCATCTTGAAACCACCCAAAAGTTGTTCTTTGAAACAAATAATAAAAATGATATTTCAGGCAAGATTAACAAAGTGAAAACAGAAAACATTCATAGCCAACATGACATTTCTTTAGAAAGGATGCTTTAGCATAATTTACAAAGACATTGAAATGCTTGTGCCATGATATTACGAGCCACTTTTGACTATGAAATATGATATTAGATGGCACAGAAACATTTCTAGAAAAATAAAATTTGCATGAAGACAGAGAAATTCTTTGCTTGATGATCTTGCTTCTCTCTCCCTTCTCACTAATCCATTTTAGTTTCGTAGGACTGATCTTGTTCAATGGAAAATACACTATCTGAGCTGACAGAGGTCCTAGCATAGCTGCTTCCTAAGCAGTTGATGGCCCAGCTTCACAGTGTCTTGTCTATTGATAGGCCTTTCCTTCCCCAGGAGTCTTCCACTGTTGTGTGGTCCCTCCGAGCTTGCTGTAAGTACATGAGGTGGGTGTACCTTCTGGCAGACTTGCTAGGATGCATCCAACTGTATCCAGTCCAAGAAATGTTTCCTTCAAATAAAGGACAATTCATGGAAGTGTAGGTGCCATGATGCAGTTTTCAACTGCTCCCCAATAAATTCTATTTACACTTAATCTTTGATGTTTGTCAGCACCTGTGGTTTAGTTTTACAAAATCAACACAAGAAGAAATGGTAATCATGAAAATCCAACAACTGTTGAAGACTGAAATTGAAATTGAAATCATGAAATTTGTTTGTCTTAAATAGCAATCATGCATATTACCTCATGTACATGTATGACTACATGACTGATGTGATCCTGCAGTGAATGTGGGGGTCTCTCAGCCCCATTCTGTGTGGATGAGAAAAAGGATAATTGCTGGTGGATGATGTTGGCTGCTTACAAATCAATTACTCATTAACTTATCTACTCAATAAACACACAAGAACCAATACTCTTTATAAATGAGAGGGGGCCTGACGGGTGTGGCCCTACCAGCTCTGGCCTCCAACAACGTGGAGTCGCCTAACACTCTCTTATTTGTAGACACACAGATACAGAGGGCAAGATCTTGAGAAGCTTTTTATGTGATGGTAGTATAGGGTGAATTTAGGGGAGTCATTTTCTTACGGGGACTATTCCAGAAGGAGACAGGAGCCACTCCCATGCACCTTCCTGGCAGTTCCTAGAAGCCAGACATCAGTGTCCCATGGCTCAACCTCATCTGATTCTATTAGATAAGGATGGCTTCCCACATGTATAATTAGAAAAAATGAGAGATTACACTCTATTTATGCATGATCTATCAAAATGTGTAAATGCATTCTACTGTCATGTACTACTAATTAACATAAATAAATAAAATATTTTAAAAAGAAAAAAATAGCAAACTCTCCATTGTAGTTTCAACCTGTGTTACACTAAGCATTTCAGAAAGAAATAGTGCAGGTGTTAAACAAAAACTGCGAAAACAAAAGTAACCAAAAACCCTGGGTAGATTTTGGTCCCATTCTTTCTTTGTATGTTTTCCTCTTGGAATGAGATGTTTACTCTGGGATACTGTATCTTGGATATATGTATTTGATTTTAATTTTAAAGGGGCTCATAGCCAAGAGTTTGCTTTGAGTCTCAGAGGAGACTTTGGATTTGGACTTTTGGTGATTCTGGAACTGTTAAGACTGTGGGGACCCTTAGAGATGAACTAAATGCATTTTGCACTTTGAGGTGGTCATAAATTTTGGGGGGCAAGAAGTGGATTGATTTGGGTTAGGTATGAGGTATCCCCTGCATGTTCCAGAGTTAGGTCAGGAAATAAAATGATTAGATTGAGAAACTGTAACCTAATTAGCTGTAACCTAATCAGGTTGAATGGACTGACTTGGTGGTAGCTGTAGGTAGATGGGTCAGGCAGGAGAAGGTGGATCTCTGTGGGGACAGTCTGAAGGTTCATCTTCCCTCTGGTCCCGTCCCCTCTGACTTTACTCCCTGATATCCACGTATGGAGCATCACTTCTTCTACTCCACACTCTTCCACCATGGTGTTCTGCCTCACCTTGGGTTCAGAGAAATGGAATTAGTGCACCATGGACTGAACCTATGAAGAAATGAGCCAAAATAAACTTTTTCTCTATTAGCCTGTAAAAGAATGCCTACATCTCATTGCTTGCCAGGAATATGTCACCATATTCTCAGCAGAGCAGTAGAAATGGGAAAAACTAAGGTTTCCACATGTTGGTGAGGATGCACAACCACAGTAATACTCTCCCTACTGGTGGTAGTGGAATCTGGTGGAACCACTTTAGACACCTGCCTGGCATTTTCAATGTCAAAAATATGAGTACCCTCTTACTTAACAACATAAGTACCCTATTACTTATCAATATGAGTACCCTACTACTTAGCAATATGAATACCCTATTCCTTCCTATATTCTTACATGTAGACCTCAGAGGGTATCAATGTCAAGAATGTTCATAGCAGCACTTTCTTAATAGTCCCTGTTACAGTATAGCTAAGAGGTGTCCCCCAAAACTCACGTGTAATACAATGAAAGAATGTTGAGAAGTGAAGGATGAGATTGTGAGAGCACTAACCAATCGGTGGATTAATCTGCTGTATGGATTAACAGGGTGGTTCATTGTACTCTGGATTCTGGATTCAGGTGACACCTCTGTTGTCCTCTGTAGAAGGAGAGAGCAACGGGCTGGATGTGAGTGTCCTCCAGGTCACATATGGTCATGCTCTAGCATAGGTTGTCCTCTAAGGCAATGACAATGACACTCCCTCACTGCATGAATATGCACTCTTCTAAGAGAACTGTGGGGATGAGCAGCACAGCTTCTTCCTCTAGTCAAAAGTCCTCTGCGTAAGTTCTATAGATAGTTCCTCTTAACCCTGGGAAGGGACTCCTTACTCCTGGCTCTCTCAGGACTCTGCTTAGTCTCCTGTTGCTTCTGTTGAAATATTATGGAAATAATATAATATTGTCATGAAGATCAAGGACAATGCTTTCTTTTTCTCTGTGGCTTCAAGAGGGTCCAGCATCTAAGTAGCTCCATGATTATTTGCTGAGGGAAGGAGCAATGCAGTGCAATAATGAGTCCCCTCTTTGAGGCCTTGGAGTATGGAGGAGGCTCTCCCTGGGCTGTGTGTGAAGTTCATTGAAGACCAGGACCACAGTCTTTTCACCACGTGTGGACTTGGGGAAACACTGGAGTCAGGTGTGTTTTCGAGATGCACATGTGGTGCCTCCAGCACACTCTGAGAGAGGGGTTGAGGGGGACTCATTAAAGTTGGAGAAAAAGTAGGTAAAGTCACATTTTAATAGAGAAATCTGGCAGTTTCTGGTTTTGGCCAAATTTCAGAATTATTTGTTTTATATAACTCCTTCTAACACCATTGATGCTGTGGCAACACTTAGTACTGTGAATGGTGTAGTTGATGCTTACTGTTTACTTCAATGCCAGATCTAGATCATGGGTGTTTATTATTTTTGCTCCAGGCAATTGCTGACACCACCATTATTTTTTTTTGTAATAATTGGTGTTGTAGATTCCATAGACACTGGGCACATATTTTAATGCTGTATGTTGTTTGCCTCTGTTGATATTGCTTGTTTTCCCCTTTGCTGTGAGGTCCTGGGAATCTGCTGGCACCCTAACAAGTTCACAGAGCAGAGATTCTTTCGCTGAGCTAAACACAGCCAGGAGGCAACAGTCCTTGCTTCTCAAAATTAATCATGCTCGAACTTCAATGATACATTAAAATAAAAGTAAAGAGACAAAAACTTCAAACTAATGACTACACCTCAAGTGGAAATGGCTATGGGGGATGCACCGGTCTCACTCATAGACATCCACTCTTCCAACAAAAACAGAATGAACACAAAGTCTGAGGAAACCATACCTATGAGGGCTTTCAATCCAGATAGCTTCCATTGCCCTTTAGATATATATAGAGGTGTTAAAGGAAGAAGAGCAGTCACAGAGGGTATACCCCACATGCCCTGCTGTATCAACAAGCTGGAAGATCTACAAGAAGAACCCCACTCTTTGGAGACCTATAAGAAAATGGAATCCTCAAGCTCTGACGCAATACACACTGTATCAAAATACTCTAATCATCACCAAAGAACTTGCAGGGGAACAATACTACAAAACCCATTTGGAAATGGAAAAGTTCACATCAAAATTATATTCCAGAACATTTTGGCAAGAGAGGACTGGGCTCTAAAAGGGTCAACAAATAAGAGTGTAAGAAAAATCCTTCCCAGGTAACGGGGCTGAGCGGTATTCTCTGAGCAGTGTGAACATGAATGACAGAGGACTTGGATCTCAACTAAAAGATAGTATTCCAGTTTCAGAACTTTCAGTAAGTGGGCCTTTTGAAAGTCATGATCTTCTTTAGAAAGTTTTTTCTTGTGTGAAAATGAACTTTTGCCCAGTCATCCTCTTGAATTATCAGAAAATAATTTCCAGCTCAACCAAGATAAAATGAATTTTTCTACACTGAGGAACATCCAGGGTCTATTTGCTCCTCTAAAATTACAAATGGAATTTAAGGCAGTGCAGCAGGTTCAGTGTCTTCTATTTCTTTCAAGCTCAAATCTTTCCCTGGATATTTTGAGGGGTAATGTTGAGACTATTGGATTTGAAGGTATTCTTATTGATCCATCTCAAAGTGTACTAATGGGCCAACCACAATTGATGGTGGAATATAAACCCAGTTTACTGTAAGGTAGTGTACTGTTCATGAATCAGAGGCACCGTATCTTGTTATAGTTGTCTTTTGTTATAATTCAATATATACAACATTAAAAATACTGACACATAAGATTCTGCCTAAATAGTATCTGTGATTATTTGGTATTATTTGAGTCTTCAATTTATGACCATGTGACAGTTGAAAGCACTAAAGGAAGATGATTTTCAAGCTCCAATTTATATGAAAACCATAGCTTCCATTGTCATTCAAAATTATTTTTCAAGAATATTATAAATTATCAACAGGTTCTAATTCAACCTACTTTCTAGATTTCCACTAAGTTTAATATTTGAAAATAACCATTATCAATATGTCAGTCTGCCAACTTCATAGCAACATCTTTTGGAATAAATATTTGTAACTGACTTCAATGACAGCACCTCAAATTGAGTACAGAAAATATTTATCATGTTTCAGCATAGTCTGTGAGAAGAATATTTGTTATATTGATAGTATTTTAGAATTATGGCTCTTTGATTCTTTGAAGAAAAGTATAATTTCAAGGGTTTTGATTTTGTTTTTATGTGAAAGATTAAAGCAACTAGCAGATGTAGATTAAACCATAGTACTTCATGGATATAATATATATTTGAATATGAGCAAGCTACACTGTTAAAAAGGTAAGACTCATTTTTATATATACTGTGCATACCTGAACAGATTCATATTAATTTGTTTTAAGCAATTATCACTGAGTCCTCTTCTTATATTCTTTATGATCTTGCCATATACAAATTAAAGATTTTTTAAAACATTAAAAAAAGAAAAGTCCATCCCAACAAATCCATGAAACCCAATAGAAGAATACAAGAAATATGAAAATAAAGCTAACATGAAGCCTCCTAAAGTCAGGGACATGGAATCATGTTCCTGATTCAACAGCAGATGCTCTCTATCTGCCCTGCTTTTTCTCACTGAACATGGTATAGAAAACAGTGGCCTTTCTCTTCCTAAGTTCCCTAATGCTGAAACTTCCTGTAAGGAGAGACCAGTGAGACAGAAGTTCAGTTTGCTCCATCCCTCCCTTCTTCAACTGGCCCATGCGACCTCCCTGCCCCAACCCTTCAGTCCTGCTTCATTCCTGCCTCTATTTCCTCGAATAGGCAATTCTCGTGCATTAGTTTCTTTTTCTTGTGTCCATTCAGTGAGCACTCTGCACGTTTTGAGGATCCCAGTGATCCTCAAAGGTGTGAGCCTTGTGAAGAAATGGTTCTGCATGCAGTGTCAAGGCTCCGTCCTCCCTTTTGCCTGACTCTTTTTTCTGGCCTTCCAGGAGACTGAGACTCATGCTGCATGTGCAGACTCAGTGATGTAAGGACCAGAGGCAGCTTAACACTGTTTTGTGAACAGAAGGCCTTCATTATGAATGTGGACTCCATTATAAATCTGTCACCAATCAGGTGTGTTTTGTTTGGACATGATTAATTACTCTCATTTTTTTCAGGTTTACAGTATAGAAGGGCACAGTTTAAACTAGCACTTCCAATCTGTGAATCAGAATTGGTTATTAATCTTGTTAAACTGATAAGAACAGATACTACATTTGATCTTAGCCAAATGGCCGAGAAGTGATTTGTAAGCTTGTTAGATAAACACATCCTCCCAGGGGATGTAGTTTGGGAGTTCTCAGGGAGAACCAGGAAGTTTTGCTTTTGCCCAACCCTGCTCCACCTTCACCTCCACAGGGCCTGTTGACTAAAAAACTCTTCGAGTCTGGCTCTTCTAGATGAGTCTGAGGGAGGTTCCAGCTGCAGACATTCATGATATTAAGGTCACCTTAGAACTAGAGAGGGAAGGGTACTGGCCATAAGTAGAGGTGGCAGGCAGATGTGTAGACAGGAAGGGGCGTGGCCTAGCAGGAAGGAAATGTATGATGTAGGAAGTATATGACCTGTCAAGTGCACATCTCCAGGTGGAGGATCCAGGGTGCGGCCATTCAGGTTTATGTTGCTGGTCACACATTCCTAAGCATAGTGGGTACAGCTCAAGGGTAGAGCATTTGACTGCAGATTAAGAGGTCTCTGGTTCAAATCCAGGTGCCCCTTTGTTGGAGACTCCTTTAGGTGACAGAGAGGACAACATGTGGACTAGTAAATAATAAGGAGTCACATAAAGGCTCTTAACCCTCGCCCATCTTCCAGGTGGGAACTGTGGTATGTTCACCTTGTGTTCCTGATTCTGCTCAGGCCACATCTGTGTCCCCCTATTAGAAGAGGACAGCAGAGTGATTTTTTGGAGGCTCCTCCAAGTCATGGCTGATCTTGCTGTGTCTTAGGACGTTCTCCAAGGCAACGGCCTTGAGTCTTCGTAATTGTATGGACATCCAGCTTTGTAAGAGTCCCGTGTGTTTGAGGGGCCCAGCTTCTTCCTCTGGCAAATCTTCCTTGTCACCTCTCCAGGAAGCACTTCCTGACAAACCAGGCTGCTTAATTCTGCTCCCTAAGTCCTCTACTTAGGCTCCTGTCACATCAGTGGAAGTCTCATGGAAATACTTGGACTAAGACTCTGAAGATCAGGGATTATATCTTCCCAGTCTCTCTGGCCTCTACAAGGATGAGAGTGTCCAGTTACTAACAAGTTCTATGAGTGTTTGTGGGGTGAATATGAAATAGAGTGAAATAATGAGCTCCCTCTTTCAGGCCTCAGAGTATAGAAGAAGCCCTTCCTGAGGTATCCGTGAGGTTTGTTAAGGACCCAGGACCAGCAGCCTTGTGTGATCATTGTGTATGTATTTAACAGAATACCTGCATCCGGTGTTCTTTACACAAGCAAAGTGTAAAGTGTAAAGTGTAAAGTGCCCCCAGCACACCCGGAGGTGGGAAAAGTGCAGGGGGACTAGTTAAGGTTGGAGATGAAAAAGTGGAGGGCAGACTGCAGTGGAGAAATCTGGCAATTTCCAGAACATGCTGAGAATACACTGGACTATAAATCATTGATTTCCTGGGTATCATGCTGTTTGAGTCAGTTTTGTTTTTTGTTTTTTTTTTTGTCACTGTGACCATAAGACTTCACTTGAATAATGCAGGGGAGGAAAAGTTTATTGGGGCCCATGGTTTCAGAGGTCTCAGTCCTTAGATAGCCAGCTCCAGTGCTCTGGGCCCAAGGTGAGGCAGAACATCAAGGGAGAAGGGAATGGTGGCGGAAAGCAGCCCAGGACATGACAATCAGGAAGGAGAGAGAGAGACTAAGCTGGACTCACGAGGGACAAAACATAACCCAAAGGCATGCCACCAGCAACCCACCTCCTCCAGCCACAACCTACCTGCCTGCTCTTGTCACCCAGTTCACGTATTCAAGTGGATTAATGCACTGATTAGGTTAAGGAAAATGTGCTAATGAGAGGTTACAGATAAGTGGGGCCATAGCTCAGGGGTAGAGCATTTGACTGCAGATCAAGAGGTCACTGATTCAAATTCAGGTGCCCCCTCCACTTTTAGTCAATGACCACAATGTTCTACTTCCTGTTCTTTTTCTCACCACATGGATTTAGCCATTGTTTTCTTTTGTGACTGAAGGACCTGGTCAGCACAACTACAGAGGAGGAAAGGTTTATTTGAGGGCTCAGGGTTTCAGAAGTTTCTGTAGGAGGCTGGCTCCATTCCACTGGGTGCTAGGTGAGGCTGAACATCATGGCGAAGTGTGTGGCAGAGGGAACCAGCTCATGTGATGATGCTGGGGGTGCCAGGATGATCACAGGAAATACTGCCGTGTTGTCCTGGAAGTACCTGCCACGGGCCCTAGGACACACCCAGCAGAATGTGATTGAAACAGGCATGGAGAAGGTTGTATCCAGAGGAAATCAAGTTAGAAATACTGAGTGAAGAACAACTTGCTGTGCCTTTGTGTCTAGTGAATCTGAACGGGTGGGCGTGATTGCGTTTGGAGACTAAGCCTAGGAAGGCTGCATTCCTGAGCAGCAGGATGAGAGCCCTATGGAGGGTCACTCAACTGCCCTACAAGAAGAATTCTCATAAGGCTCCTTAGAGGTAGATGCTCAGCAGAGATTGGCATCTGCCTGGCCCCAGGGATGTTTGGATCTAACCACCAAAGAGCAGGTACCACCCCCGAGTCCCAAAGGCCTTGTAGAGCTGTGCCACTGTCACTAGGACTTTCCATTGGGAATTCTGCTGCAGCCTCACCCTGAGAGTTCCTCCAGCTGCTCTGTCCAGACAAAACTCCAGTCGCCAGCACTTCCCATCCTGTCCTGCCTTGAGAAGGGATCTGAGAGCCCCTTCAACCAGCTTCAGATTAGGTCACTCCAGCTGACACCTCAGTGAGCAGCAAAAGAGCAGGGGGCTAAGACCCCCCAGTCCTTGTTGTCTCTGAGAAGTCCAAAGCCCTAGAAGAAATGGAAAGGAGGAGAGCTGGCCACAGGCAACGCTCATCCATCCTCATCCACAATTTGTACCACCTAAGTGGAGACAATTCTTTCATTTTTTGTTAAGAACTTCTCCTCTCTCCCTCTGTCTCTCTATGGTTGTCTCTCTGACTGTCTCTCTTCTCCTCTCAGAGCTCTTGCTGAGTTGCTGTGCTGAGTGGTTCATGGAGATCCACACATGTGCACATACATTTATTTGTTTTTTCTTCTTTTTACCATTTTAAATGTTATTGTTTCTTCCTACTCTTATTTTTGAGGGTGAGGGTTTTTGTTTTGGTTTCTCTTGTTTCTCTTTCTCTCCTTTCTTCTCCCTCTAAGAGCCAAATTATCTGATTCTCTATTTTTATTCACTTTATTTTCTCCTCCTTCTCTGCAGTCATGACTTGTTACATCTCTTCTGTTTTCTCTCTCTTCACATTTTGAACGTTCTAAGCTTTCTCTTACCTTCCTAGCATACCTGCTTTTCTCCTAATGGCCTGTATTTTTATCGTCTTTCAGAACTGTTTAGTTCCCTGTTCCAGCATTTGTGCTTTGGCAGTTACTAGTACTGTGGGGGCGTAGTTGACACTGCTGTGTACTTGATGCCAGACCCAGTTCATGGGTATTTATTGCTTTTGCTGTTGACAATTACTGACAACATTCCTGTTTTTTGCTAATTTGTACTGTGGATGTTGTAGTTGGTACCAAGCATTTGTTTTGATGCTGAATATTTTTTGCTTATGTTGTTGCTTTTGTATGTTTACTCCTTCTCTTTGAGGTACTGGGAATCCATTGTGATACTACAAGTTCACAGAGAATCTGCTGCTGAACTAAACCCAGATGAGAGCCCCCACCCTGCTCCCCAAACAAACCGCCTATATTGAAATTTATTCTCAAGAATAAAGGGCACAAAACCCAAAACCAATGTCCAGGTCCAAGTGGCAATGGATATGGGGAGCCCTCAGGTCCCCCTGCAGCACCTACTCCTGCAGCACAAACAGCATTAACACCAAGGCTCTGGACATCACACCTATGAGGGTTCTCTTCTGTGGATACTGTGGATTGAACTCAGGGGCACTCCACCACTGAGCCACATCCCCAGCCCTATTTTTTTATTTTCTTTCATTTCATTTTATTTTCTTTCATTTCGTTTTATTTTCTTTCATTTCATTTTATTTTCTTTCATTTCATTTTCTTTCATTTCATTTCATTTCATTTTTTTATTTTATTATTTTATTTTATTTTATTTTATTTTATTTTATTTTATTTTATTTTATTTTATTTTATTTTAAGCCAGGATCACACTGAGTTGCTTAGCATCTCACTTTTGCTGAAGCTGGCATTGAACTCGTGATCCTCCTGCCTCAGCTTCCCAAGCCACTGGCATAACAGGTGTGCTCTAGATCATTCCTATATATTTTTTAGAAAATCCAACATTGTTAAGCAAAGAAGAGCCATAATCACAGAGGGCACACCTCACATACCCTGCTGTATAGAAAACAAATTGTTTGAGCAAAGGTTTGAGACCTTCAGGGAAAGTGGAATCCTCAAACTCTGACACACCATACATGCGTTCAAAATAGACTAGTCATCACCAAAAACTCAGAAGGAAACTATATAGCAAAACACATTTGGGCAACTCAGGAGGCTGAGTCAGGAGGTCTGTGAGTTCAAAGCCAGACTCATCAATGGCAAGGCACTAAGCAACTCAGTGAGACTGACTGTAAATAAAATACAAAATAGGCTGGGGATGTGGTTCAGTGGTTGAGGGCCCCTGACTTCAATCGCTGGACAACCACCACCCTTCCTAAGACTCGTGAAAGCTTTGTCTGGGCCCTCAGTTACCTGGCAGAAGGCAGGCTGCTGTGGTCAGGGGTCTCTGAAGGTCGTCCTTAGTTGCTCTGCAGGGCTGACAGTATGCAGGGACGTCATTGCTGAATCACAGTTACCCAACTGAATGTACTTCAGAAGTACCAGCTGACCTTGCTAAAGAGAGAGAGCTCCCTTCATCTTCCTGATTAGTTGAACTTGGAATCTTAGAATGTTAATTTTGGGGAGAGGGATCACAATCCCTTGCTAACATCCTTCCTAACATTCAATGATTTTAATTGGCAGGAAAATGGTACTGGAACTTACACTTGTAGATGTAAATGAGATTCCAGGATATGACACAAACGATGGCCTAACACTAGTGACTAAGCTTGTGAAGGTAAAACCCAGGTTGTAGTCCCCAGGTTTAGAGTGCTTATTAGACACACACAAGCAGCAGGGTAGAGCTCAGGGGTAGAGCATTTGACTGCAGATCAAGAGGTCCCTGGTTCAAATCCAGGTGCCTCCTTCTATTTTCACTCAGTGAACACAATCTTTGATTTCCAGATTTTTTCCACCACTTTGATTCAGTCTCCAGTGTGGAGAGAGGTGAGGCAGGTGGTGTTCACTGTCAAGTGTCCCTGACACCTGTAGATCTAGAGACGCCCAGTGTTGTCAAAGGTGAGTCACTGCTCATGGGTCCTGGACAGAGGACATTCTAGGACTGGCCCAAACAGTTGTGAAGTGGGTAGTTCTGCTTTCTGCATGGCGACCCCATAACCTGGAGACACGGGAAGAGCAGACATGGCAGCTGTAGTCACAGACAGTTCGAGGCCACAATTCAGCATTATTTAAACTTATACTCATCCTGCTTTACAAAACACTCCAAGGATCCACATCTACACAGCTCTCTGGAAGTGGCTTCATGAAGTTACTTTAGTGTGTATCCCTAGCTCCCAGCAACTGGTACCAGTGTCAGCTGAGATCTCACCCCAGGCTGGTCACCAGACAGTGGGTGGGACAATCTGTCTTTGTAATACAGACTCAATCAGGGGTTTGAACAATTCTCTCTTCCTCCGGAACCTCTGGTTTTTCTCAAATGCCCAGTCAATTATTCCACAGGGCCCCTACACTTGGAGGGGCAATGGGCTTGACTCAGAGTCTACTGATTTAAGTGTTAATCACATCCAAAAAATGCCTTTGCCTTTGCAGCAGCATCCCATAGGTGTTTGGTTGAACGTGTGCCCACCACAGCCCACCCCAGCAGACATACAAAATCACCCAGCTCACTTGCTAATGCCTTAGGCTTGGTCAGCTGTTGACCCCAAGTAAGACTCTGAGTGCTGAGTCAAGTACACAGAGAGGGAGGCCGAGGTGGGGTTTATCCTGGAGGTGACAGAGCCCAGGCACTGCCAGGGGGCCAGGGGCTGTGGTCAGTGTCCTTTCTGGAGGTGGGCGTGGCTCCCTAACCAGGTTGGCTGCCATCCTGGGCCCCTGGCTTCCCTGGTTCTGCCCACTCTATGAGCCTGGGTCTTCAGACTTCCCTGCTGGGACAGGAGCTCCTTTCTACCCTACCATTCACTGACCTCTGGGTTTCTGTCAGCCTGAGATGGGCTCCTCTCTAATTCAAGTGCCCTGGCTAGGACCAGCAATGGGGACCAGGCAGAAGACCCTCAGGCAAATGAAGGGAGTGTGCACTGGTAACTGGGCCTTATTGACTAGAAGATAATGAAGATTTAGGTTGTTTTGGGGGATGGAAATGCAGAAGTTCTGATTCTACAAGCGAAAGGTTGGGTGAGACTTTCCCATGGTCCACCAGGGACCAAGAACAGCAAGAGTGGCTTTAGGTGGATGGCTAATCCCACCCAGTTGAGGAAATAAATGATAGGTTCAAAGGTCATAGTGTGGGCTCAGGCTCTCATGGGCCCCAAATGCAGGGCCCTCTGACTGTGTTGTGAGAATCTCTGACTCTTGTCACTGAATTAGTGAAAGAGCTGCAATGGAGACCAAAGCTGATCCTGTGCCTGCCTCAGCGCCACAGGTGGGGCAATAAGAGTTTCCCTGGATCTTTGGACTAAAATCAGTTTTCCTATTAAGGAAGAGTGCAGCGTTTGGAAAGGCAGTGTGGATTATGAGAGATGTGGGAAATTCAAATCATACCCACTCTGTGTCAGTTAAGCTCACGTTTAGGTCTTTCTTTCACCTGGAATGGAACTTTGAGTGTGAAAGTATTCCCATTTTTATATGGAAAGTAATTTATTTCAGTACCATTTGTAGAACAATTGTACTTCCCCAAGAAATTGTAAGCCTACCTTTTGTTTTTTGATGGTCCTGGGTGTGGATCCCAGATCCAGACACATACAGTCTAGTGCTCTACCACTGAGCTACACCCACAGAACTTTTCTTTAAAAAAAAAAAAAATGGGGGCAGGGTCTTGAAAAGTTACCCAGACTAACCTTTAGTCTGCAATCTTCCTGCCTAGGCCTCCCCTGTAGCTGGGACTACCGGCGTGTGCCACAATGCCCACCGGAACTCTGCTTTCATTATGTGATTCTTCCTTTTATTTTTCATCCCACCAGGAAAACATCGGGAGTGGGGGGTGCTGGTCATGCTCATGCTGGGCCTGCAAGCACCAACTGGACTGTGTGTCCAGGTGGGTCAAGACACAGTCACCTGTTCCTCCTCAGGCCCCACCTCCGCATGGGCCACGCCTTCTGGCCACCCTGGCCTCTGTCTCTTCCTGCGCTCACTGGTTAGTTACCTTCACTTGGTTTAGTTACCTTCACTTGGTTTAGTTACCTTCACTTGCTAAGTCTCACCATCTGCAGCCCAAGTTCTACCTCATTGTTCTCATATCTGAACTTGTCATGGCTGGTCTTAAACTTCTTCTGTTCTCGATTTTATATTGGTTTTTCAAGTTCTACTAAAACCTGAAAAACCTTTTTAGCCTTTGCTGAAATTATGTGAAATAAAATAAGGAAATTGGAGATTTATGTTTTTGTAATGTGAAGTTCCTCATCCATGAGTAAGGTATCATTTCCACTAATTCAGATTTCTTTTACACACAGCAGTTATTTTATGTTTTTGTTCATGAACAACAAAATCATACATATATTCAGTTATTTCTAGTTAACATATGACTTTTGTTTTTGTTATGAATAGACTATGTACACCAATTCATTATTTAATTGATTACTGATGATATGTGAGGAATGACATTCATTGTTGTATATTGATTTTGTATGGAGTGATCTTGCTCCTCTATCTTGTTAGTTCTTGTATGAGCCCATTTTTGTTGCTATAACAAAGTATCCAAGACTTGAAAATGTATTAAGAAAACAGGTTTTTGTAGTTCACAGTTTTGAATGCTGGCACCTTTGTTTTGGGCTTCCAACCTGCAGAGAAAGGTAGCAGAGAACACAGTGGATGATGAATAGGTAGGCAGCACAGGTGTGGAGCCACGGCTGAAAAGGTGCTCATGAGAGGCTGTGCATGAGTAGGGGTACAGCTCAGGGGTAGAGCATTTGACTGCAGATCAAGAGGTCCCTGGGCCAAATCCAGGTGCCCCCTACTTTGTCAGACTTTTAACCTCTGAGCTGCTCCAGTGTTTTGTTTTTCTCTGGCAAGAACCTCAGGAGGAAAATGATGAACCAGGTCATTCTCAGTCCACGACACCGCCAAGTGCTGACTCAGGAGCCCCAGTTGCTTTGGAAGTTTCTCTTATGGAGGGACAGGCTGCTTCCGTGTTACCCAGCTTGACTTTGCATCAGAATTTCTGTCTGACCTTATTTAAAACAAGATCATGCCTAGTGATCCTATTAGCAGAACTTAGGAGGAATGGGGAACACTAATTGGGGGCCACAGTCTCCTGCTCACATCTACTTTAACTTCCAATGATTCTACGTGGCAGAAAAGTGACGTTGTCACTTACCACCTGATGTAGTTGTAAAGGACATTCCAGGTTGAGCAGCAATGATGTGCAGCTGGTGCCTCAGTCCCTGAGTGAGGGACAGAGGACGTGGGGCTGCAGGCAGAGACAGGGGCCAGGGCAGGCTAGGGGGGTGACTGTGGGAGGTGTGGCCGTTTGGATGAGCTCTGGGTGAGGACAAAGAGAAGGTGACCAGCTCTCGAGGCAGAGCACTGTGGGGTGGAGACTCAGCACTGAAACACGCTCCTTAGGCAACCCTGGGTGTTGGAGTGAGGCCCCCTGAGGAGCACAGGTCTGAGTTGCAGGCACAGGACCCTGTGCACATGTTCTTTGCTCACTGAACATGGTATGGAACACAGTGTCCTTTCCTCTGCTGGGTCCCTAATGCTGAATCTTCCTGCAGAAGAGACCAGAAGGTCTAGGTCAGTTTCTTACACACCTTAGCTCTCTGCTGCCATTTCCGTAACCCCCTGCAGTTCTGCTTTGCTCCTGCCTCTCTTTCCTTGGGGGGGGGGGGGCAATTCCCCTGCGCTGGTTCCTTTTCTTCTCATTTGTCCCAAGCCTGTGAATGCCCTTTGCTTATTGAGAGGGTCCCCAGTGGTGTGAGCCTTGTGAAGAAATGGCTCAGCTTGCAACCTCAGAAACAAAGTCAAGGTCCTTCCTCCCTGGTCCCTATGTCAATTGTGGACCACCAGGAGCCCATGACTCACCTGCAGGTGCAGATGAGTGATGCAAAGACCAGAGACTGAAGAACACTGTTCCTCCCTGTCTTCTAAAGGCCTGTGGAGAAGTTCGAAGACTCATGTCATGTGTATCGGAGTGTATTTCATAGCTCACACACATGCTTCATATATCCCTGGCCAGAGAAGAAAACCTGAGTCCTTGGCCTGAGGATCTTTGCAGATCACATGAGTTCTGGGCTCCAGCCTCCTGAGCTCCCCCCAGCTCTCTGCCTCTATATGCGACTCCCTGTTGGGTGACGGCTCTGACTCTGCACCCTTGGGCCTCTGTGGTCTTTGGTCTGATAGTGACGCTTCCAGGGGAATGGCCCACAGGGAGGAGATGCTGGTCCCACTCCAGTGTGTGCTGGAGGCCTGAACTGGAGCTCAATGACCTGTCCTGTGTCAGGTCCTCCTGTGCCGGCTGTGCTGAGCTTCTGGTTGGGGCCAAAAGGGAGTCATGGTGTCTCTGGGAGGGGGTCTCCCAGTCAAAGGCCAGGTCTAGAAGCTGAGAAGAGAGCAGAGCAGAGAGTGAAGGTGCAGGACACTCCCTAGGACCAGGGTTGGGCACAGGTGGACGAGGTGGAGAAAGGGGATGGACATCAGAGGGCAGGAGAGGGTGAGGTTGCAGCTCTTCACAGGGACTATCCACCCCGATACCCACAGCTATGGAGGTCGGCAAGTGCAGGGTGCTGGGCAGGGGGGATTTGTGCCTGTTCTGGCACAGGTCCATGGGGAAGAGTGGGGAAGTAGAAAGCTTGAGTGAGGCCTGTCTGAATGATGACAAGTTCATCAGAAAGGAGGGGACCTTGCAGGAATTCCTGGACCCTTGGGTATAGTGATCGGGACCTGGTGTTCATTGGGGAAGTCTGAACAGGAGGTGGGTCACTCAGGAGAGGCCAAGGGTCTGCATATCGAGGAGTCACTGGTTCCAGCCTCCTTGGCCTGCTGGCCCTTCCTTCCGCTCTAAGCACAGGTTTTGAGTCCAGGAGCTGTCATGATGCAGAGAGCAGAGTTCTCTCTGACTCTGGCACATCATTTCCTGGAGGTTGGATCCTGTGTGCCAGTTACTTCTTCTGCCTGACAGGATGAGAGATTCTGCAAGTGGAGAATAGGGCAGGAAGAGAGGGAAGGCAGGCACTCATCTCCTGCCCCAGGGCTTTTGGTGCAAAGAGGCCCTTCAGCATCAGTGTGGACTCTCAGTAGGGTTTGGTCATTAATCAGGTGTGTCTTGTTTAGGCATGAATTTAACTTCTGTCCCTTTCTACAGGTCTGTAGCTTGGTAGGGCAAAGATTCCATGAACCACTCCAAACTGTCTGTGAGTCAGATCCTGCAGGGAGCTGCTAGAGGCACACATGATCCCTAAGTCCCCTTCCCAGAGATTTGGGTAAGGAGATCTAGGGAGGAGATGAGAAGGTTTGTTTTTGCCCATCCCAGTACCCCACTGTCACCTCCAAGATGGGAAGGCAGGGAAGGAGCGGGAAAGTGCTGGGGAGTGACATTGGCCAGATTACAATGTCATATTGTGTGCATGTCCAAATATGTAACCACAAATCCATCATCATGTACACCTGTAATGCAGCAAGGAAAAATGTGGACAGAATGTTTTCTGCCATCTATGTCTTTCATTCTTTTTCTTTTCCTGTCCTCCCCCATCTCCCTCCTCCTCCTCTCCCTCCTCCTCTTCCTCTTCCTCTTCCTCCTTCCCCTCTTCCTCCTCTTCCTCTTCTCCTTCTTTGCTTCTTCTTGAGGAAGACTTATGCAGATATACATGCACATACATATTTACTTCATTTTTTCCCAGTTTTACCTTTTGTAGACTTTTATTCTTGATGTTGAAGGTTACGGTTGTTTTGTTTGTTTTCCACTTTTTCTTTGTTTTTGTTTATGTTTTTGTTCTCTTTTCCTCTCTAATAACCAAATTATCTTGTTATCTCTTTCCCTCTCCTTACTGGCTCTTCCCTTTTATTTATTTTCCCCTCCTTACAGCCATCACTCTCTAGGTCTCTCTGCTTTCTCTCTGTTCACAGTTTGAACATTCTAAACGTCCCCCACCTTCCTATCCTATTTCCCTTTGTCTTCATGAGGTGTATTTTACCACCTTGTAGAGCTTTTGGTCTATATAACTCCTGCACCACCTTTATGGTTGTGCAGTGACTCAGACTGTGGGTGGCACAGTGCACACCTGCTGTTTATGTTAATGACACATTCAGTTCATGCCTATTTCTTGCTTGTGCTATTGACAGTCACTGACTACCATCCCTAATTCTATGGCTGTGGTGGGCTTCATGTCATAGTAGGCCCTGGGTTTTTGTTTTAATGCAGTATATTATTTACTTGTGTTGTTGCTATTGTTTGTTTTCCTTTTTTCTGTGAGGTTCCAGGAATCTGTGGTGACACCCCAAGTTCAAAGGGTTGAGATTCTGCCTCTGAACTAAACCAGACAAGACAGAGCACATCTTGATCCACACACAAATTAGCCACCCTAAAACTTCAATGTCACTTTTGTCCAAAGCATGTTATGAATGAGCCCCCAAACTAATGCCCAGACCCCAATTAGAATTCAATATGGGGGACTCTCAGGTCCCAACATGGACATCAACTCCTATAGCAAAAAGAGAAAGAATTAAACCAAAGGCTGTGGACACCACTTCTATGATGTGTGTTAGTCTACATCATTCCCATATTCCTTTCGCATGTATAGAGTTATTAAGTGAAGAAGAGCAATCACAGAGGTGAATCCCACATACACTGCTTTATACAACACAAGTTGTCCTATCTATAACAGATGTGTAGAGAAAGTGTAATCCTCAAGCTCTGACACAATTCACATTCCATCAAAATATACTAATCATCACCAAGGATCCAGCAGGGATGCTACATGACAAAATTCATCTGGAAACAGGTTGAACAGTTCACATCAGGCTGATGTCCTCTAACACTATGGCAAGAAATGCTGTGTCATAAAAACAGGACCCCACATCAGAGTGGAGGAGAAATCCACATCAACAGAGGAATAAAACCCAACCCAGGAATACAAGAATTATGAAATAACAAGGGAACGTGTTGCCTCCAAATCTTCATAATTCACCAGCAACTGTGATACTAAAGATATGAAATTGCAGAGAAAAAAATTACAAAGAATGTTTAAGATGATGAATGAATTCCAAGAGAACACATAAGGGAAACTGAATGAATTAACGAATTAAGTACAGAATATGAATGAGAAATTCAATATGGAGATAGAGATATTGAAAAATCAAATGAATCTTGGAAATGAAAGAAATGAAATAAATTTAATAAAATGTTCACTTGAAGGTCTCTGTGATAGAGTAAAACATGCTTAGGCAGAATCACTTAGCTGGAAGACAAAGTGGCCAGTCTTAAACAATCAGATCATAATAAAGAAAAGAGGTAAATAACTATGACCAAAATAAGAGACTGATCTGGGCATTTATGGACAGGAGGCATTCAGAACCTCAAAGAGACAAGACCAGAAATTAATCTCTCCATTTTTATATGATAATTAAAATGTCTAATATGCAGAACAAGGATAGAATTGTAAAATCCTCAAGAGAAAAATGCCAGGTTGCATTTAGAGTCAAGCCCATCAGAAACATTTCTGATTTCCTGGTATAAAGTATAAAATCCAAGAGGGCTTGGAATGCGGTGTTGCAAGCACTGGAAGAAAATAACCGTCCACCAAGATTGCTAGATCCAAAGCTATCCATTAGAATCAAAGAAGAAATAAAAACCTTCCAAGATAAGCAGACACTACAGGAATTCATGACTACTAAGTTGGTGTTACATAAAATATTGAATGAAATACTACCTACAGAAGAAATCAAAACCAGACCTCAGAGCTTGCAAATGAACTAATCTCGTTTGTTAAGCAAAACTCGCCAAATCAGCAAGTCACAGGTGGTGTATTTTCTCTCATATGTGATAGATACAGAGGAAAAAGGAAAAGAAAGTTGGTGGAATCTCATGAAAATGTAGGTAGATCAGTAGAATAGAGGAAAGGGACCAGAGTGAGAAAGGAAAGGATGGAGAAGGGAAATACTGGAGAATGATATTGGTCATAATATTGTTCTATTTTGTACACATATGAATATCTAAAAATCAATCCTAGCATTATGTATATTTGCAATGCAAATAAAAAAGCAGGGGAGGGAACAACTGGAGTCTTGGGAATGACAGTATTCCAAGAGAATAAGGAAAACTTATCAATAGGATGAGGCCTTGACTTTGTGTAGAAATGAGTATATTTTGCACGTTACTGATCCAGAGAGCAGACGGTGTCAGAAGAATCTCTTGGCTCAGTTCCTTGCTTATTCCTGTATCTGGCCATTTGCTAAGAATTTTTTGAGATCTTCCAATAGAGATGGAGGCCTGAGGGTTGAGGACTCAAGCAGCCAGGTGCTGTGCCTGGTACGGTCTCTCCAGCTGTGCAGAGCTGAGGGTGTGGGGCCAGATTGGTGTCCTGGCCTCTCTGGAAATGTGTCTCCCTTTCCACCCAGGACTGGAACATGACAGGGGAAGAGAGCAGAGAGTGGAAATGCAAGACAAACCCCTAAGGGCAGCAATGGCAGAGGGTGAGAGGAGGTGGGAGTCCTGATGGAGGGGATTAGTGGAGAAAACTCAGGAAGGAAGGAAAGAGCCAGATTCCATCTCTGAACAGTGACTCTCCAAACTGTAGCCCCACACAGGTGCTGAGGAGAAGCAGGTGCAGGGTGCTGGGCAGGAAGATTTCTAGAAGTGCTGGGATGGGTCTCTGGGGAAGGACAGGCCCAGCTCAAGGCGAGAATGAGGTCTGCCTGAGTGAGGTCAGTCATGGCCCCCTAGTTCACTAGATGAAGAGCTATGAGAGTCCACCCTGGATTTTAGGCTGTGATTCAGTGTTAATCAGGAAGGTCTGAACAGGGACCAGGGGATAACTCAGGGCAAAGCAAGTGTGTGCACAGCAGGCAGCCCTTGGTTCAAGACATGGCCACCTGCTGGCCCCACTTTCATAGGAACCACATGTTTGCAGCCACTGTCCTATTCATGCTCCAGGGACTGTGGGTCTCTAGACTCCCATTTCTCCTCCTTTCAGTGGACTGGATCCTCTGTTCAGGCTCCTTCTGTCTGAGCTTTGAGGGATTAAGAAAAGGCAGAATTAGCAGAGCGGAAGGAGAGACAGAGGAGGTTCATCCCTGCCCCAGAGTGTTTGGTGAACAGAAGCCCTTCATCATCAATGTGGGCTCCATTATGACTCCATCACCAAGCAGGTGACATTTTTCTGGCATGATGAATTACTGTTTTTTTTTTTTTTCAGGTCTACAGTATGAAAGGTCACTGTCATGGTCTGGATCTCTGATATCTCATAAAACCTACAGTTTCAGTGTAGGAAAGTTCAGAGGTGAAATAATTTGATTATGAGAACTGTAGCCCAGTTATTGGTTTAATTCATTTCATGGATTAATAATCTGGATTTATAGTAACTCTAGGCATTGTGGTGTAGCAAAAGGAAGAGGTCATTTGGAATGTGCCTTTGGGGTTTTAATTCTGTTCCTGGTGCCTCACTTGCTCTCTCTGCTTTCTGGCTGCCATGAACTAGTATCTCTGCTTTCTGGCTCCATGAGCTTGCATCTTTCCTTCACCACAATCTTCTCTCATGATGTTCTGCCTCACCTTGAGCCCAGAACATTTCAGTCATATGATCACAGACTGAACCTGTGAACCTGGGAGCCTTAAACAAACTTTTCTTCCTGTAAGTAGTTCTTGTCAGGGATTTTGATCACAGGGATGAGGAGCTAACATAGGTGCAGATTAAATTAATACCTCTGAACTGTATATGAGTTAGAATCCCACAGGGAACTGCTAGAGGCACACAAGATCCCTAGATGCCCTTCTCAGAGGTTGGGTTAGGAGTTCTCAGCGAGAAACCAAGATGTTTGCTTTTGCCATCCCAGGCCCCACCCTCACCTCTGAAGGTCAATTGAGCAGCCAGCACTTGTGGTCTGGCTCCTCTAGTTGAGTGTGGAGAAGGTTCTAGCTTCAGACATCTCTGATTTTTTTGTTCTTGCCTCAGGTTCTAGGGAGGAAGGTGTGTAGACAACATGGGGTGTGGCCCAGCAGGAAGGAGGCATATGCTGGTAGGCACTAGCAAGTGCCCCTCTCCAGGTTGAGGATCCAGCGTGTGGCTATTGATTTAGGGTGCTTATTACACACAAATAACAGCTGGGGGTATAGCTCAGGGGTAGAGCATTTGACTGCAGATCAAGAGGTCCCTGGTTCAAATCCAGGTGCCCCCTCTCTAGAGTCTCTTTTGCATGCCAAAGAGGAAAATTCCTAAAGCAGTAAGTGACAGGAAGTGACATAAATACCCATGTCATCTACTTAAGTCTTATCCCCTTCGGTGTCACAGGCATGAACTTATGTACATACACTTTGTGCTCTGGATTCTGCTCAGGTCATATCTGTGTCATTCTCTCCACGAGGAGACAGCAGAGGGCAGGCTGTGAGACTCCTCCACGACATGGCTGGTCATCTGTGGCACAGGTTTTCCTGCAAGCAATGACCTTGAGGCTCCATAATTCCATGGACACCCAGCCTTCTGAAGTCTGTGGTGTTGGAGAGCCCAGCTTTTCCTTAGACAAATCCTCCTTGTCACATCTCCAGGAAGGTCCACCTGATGTCTGTGGGGCTCCTTTCTCCCTGAAACCTCTGGAAAAATTTTGTTTCTGGGTTTGTCTCCTGCTTGGACCAAGACTCTGAGAAACAAGGACTATATTTTCCCTATCTTTCTGACCTCAACCTGGATGACAAGGTCCAGTACCTATCAAGCTCCATGATTGTTTGTTGAGGGAATGAGTGATGGAGTGAAATAATGATCCCCATCCTTGAGGCCTTGGAGTATGGAGCAGGCTCTCCCTGGACTGTGTGTGAGGTTCACTGAAGACCAGGACCAGCAGCTCTTGTCTGATCACTGTGTGTGGACGTAGGGAAATGCTGGAGTCAGGTGTGCTTTCCAGGTGCAAAGATGGCTCCCCCAACACAGTGTGAGGAGGGAGAGGAGCTGAGGGTTACTAGTTAAGGTTGGGGTGAAAGAGGGAAGGTCAGACTTCAGTGGAGAAAGCTGTCAGATGCTAGAACATGCAGAGAAACCTGCAATATAAATGACAGGTAGCCTGGGTGTGGTGCCCTGGATGAAAAGGTGCTAATGAGAGGTTCCATGTAAGTGGGGGTATAGCTCAGGGGTAGAGCATTTGACTGCAGATCAAGAGGTCCCTGGTTCAAATCCAGGTGCCCCCTTATTTTTATACTATTTTGGTAGCTACCTTAACCAGTACCTCTTATGTGGGCCTTAGGTGACATTGGAAGAAGTCTGTTACTTGGGTTTCTATAAACCACTTTAGATCCTGCTGTTCAGAGCTGCATGACATGGGACCTCACTGATACCCGTTTTATGTATAGGTTCTACCTACATCCTCAACCCCACTTTCATCACCTAAAAGCTTCAAACCACCTTGTGTTGGAGTCCCCCACATCATTAGTACAGTGCCCACACAGTAGGTCACCTGGTGCTGTGTTCCATCTTCCCCTGCCTCTGCTTCACTTTCACACCTCCACACCCCATCTTCATCCTATTACAGTCAAGGAGAAATGGTGTTTCATTTGGCCCAGAGTTGGCCACTGGGTGATGAGCTGTGCTTCTGAATTCCCAGATCCCAAACTGGCAGGTTAGGATGGGGGTCAGGGTAAGACCATGCTAACAGGGATAGACAGAACTACGAGGTGAAGACCTGAAAGAGGCTATGGACCTCTGGAGAGTTACCTTCTGTGTATAATCAGTACATACTGAATTTTATTGGTTTCAGCTTTGATTTTATTGATCTCATGTTCTACTGGTTTGGGTGTTGGTATGTTCTTAGTCTAGAGCCTTGGTATGTCATGTTAGATTATTTATTTGGTATCATTCTATCCTTTTAATGTATGTGCTCAATGCTATGAACTTTCTTCCTTTCTTCTTAGATCTGCCTTCATAGTTTTTCAAAGATTTTGATATGTGATATCACTATTCTCATTTATCTCTAAGTATGTATATTTTTTTATTTCTCCCCTGATTTCTTCTGCTTATCCATTCATCGTTAAAAAATGCATTATTTATGTTTTGGGTTGTATCTCAAGGGCAGAGCTCTTACCTAGCATGTATGAGGCATTGGGTTTATTCCTCAGTACCACATAAAAATAAGTAAATAAAGGTATTTTGTCCACCTACGAAAAAAGTCACGAAAATGTATTATTTTTCTCCAAGTATTAAATTAGTTTGTATTTTTATCTTCTCATTAATTTCAAATTCTACTATCTGATGGAATGCAGGATATTATCTCTATTTTTTGTATTTGCTATGATTTGATTTGTGGCCTAAAATATGGTCTATTTTAGAAAGTGTTCCACGTACTGCTGAGAAGGAAATGAATTCAGTCATTGATGAATGAAATATTCTATAGATGTCTATTAAGTCCAAATTATTACTTGTATATTTTAGTTCTGTAGCATCTTTATTTAGTTTGTGTTTGAATGATCTATCAGGTGAGTTAAAGTCAATGTGTATGATTGTATTGTGGTCTATTTGATTCTTTTTAAATATTTTTTCTCTTTAGTTATACATGAGAGTAGAATCCATTTGATTCTTTATGTTGAGAAGTGTTTGCTGTATGTAGATACTTCATTGTATTTAGTTGTAAATATTTATGATCATTATCTCCGGTTTTATGATTCCCTAAGCATTATGAAATGACCTTCTTTGTTTATTCTGATTAATTTTTCCTCAAAGTGCACTTTATCTGATATGAGACAATTAACCCCTTCTCATTTATGAGATCCAGGTGAATCATATGCTTTTTATTTTTCCCATCCTTTCAATTTCAGTCTGTGAATGTCTTTGCCTATGAAGTGAGTTTCTTGCAGACAGCATATTGTTGGGTCTTGTTTTTTCACACAATCTGCAAACACATGTCTCTTGATTGAAGAGTTTAAACCATTTATATTCAATGTTATTATTGTGAGATGATTTTTATTTCCTATAATTTTGATTTATTTCTAGTGTTTAAATGGGATAAGATTCTCCTTTGATTAAGTATTCTATTGTAATCCTTTCCTCTGCTGGTTTTCATTTTTATTTTTCATTTCTTCTTGGTGAAATATTATATTGAGTTTGTTTTGTAGTACAAGCTCTCTAGTTATGAATTCTTTTAGCTTTTGTTTTTCATGAAGAGTTTTATTTCATCTGCTCTTCTAAAGCTTAGTTTTGCTGGATGTAGTATATTTGCTTGGCATCCATTTTCTGTCAGAGCCTGGAATATATTATTCCAAGACCTTGTAGCTTTTAGGGACTGTGTTAAAAATTAGTTGTGATGCAAACTGGTTTGCTTCTAAGTTTGACCAGGTGTTTTTCTCTAACACCTTTAAAAATTCTATCCTTATTCTGTATGTTAGGCATTTTCCTAATAATATGTCTTGGGGTGGATCCATCATGATTCTGTATATTCAGAGTCCTATATGCCTCCTTTATTTGAATATCCATTTCATTTTTAAGGTGTGGAATTTTTCTGAGTGTATTTCATTGAAAAGGTCATGCATTCCTTTAGTTTGTATTTCAGAGTCATCATTTATCCCTATGCATCCTAAATTTGGTCTTTTAATCTTATTGTGTATTTTGTTAATATTCTGTTCATAGTCTCTTAAAGTCATTTCTCCATGTTCAACTTTATTTTCAATACTTTGTCTTTGAGACTCGAAATGTATCTTCAAATAGGTCTAATCTATTGGTGATGCTTTCCAGTGAATTTTTAATTTGGTTTATTAATTCCTTCATGTAGAAGATTTCTGTTTGGTTCTTTTTCAGAATCTCTCTCTCTCTTTAATGAAGTGATCATTCACTTACTATATTTTTCTCTGATTTCACTCCTTACATTGCCTTTTAGCTCAGAGAACAGTTTAAATATATACTTTCTAAATCCCTTCTCTGATGTTTCCTCCACTGTGGCATCAATGAAGTTTGTTGTTGAAGTTTTTGGCTTGTTTGTGATGGTTCATTCCCTTATTCTTGTTATATCATTTGTATGTGTACTCATTTATCAGTATTGTCCTGACTTCTTTTAAGTGAAGGAAATTTGTGATCTTGTTTTTACTAAGAGCACCCTCAGTTCTGCTTTTCCTTCCCTGCTTCCTTTGGTGTTGTGAGGAGGTTGGGACAACTGCCTAGCTCACTTCCAACATCTCCATTCAGGCACCATCAACGCTCTACTGGAATTTCTTATCTGATGTCTCTTAGGAATCCTGTTACTGTCACATACACTTGAGCTAATCAATTGATAAAGAGAAAAGATTAGTATGGAATTTTACCATGCATGATATGTTGACCCACACTTTGGGGCTGATGGTGAGGCAGCAAGTCATGGCAGTGAGCTGTGGTTTAGCAATGCTGTTCACCCCATGGTCAGAAAGGCAAAGAGTGTGAGGAAGGGCCAGGGTTTCACTATTCTTTCCAGTGACAACTCTGAATGACCTGATGATGGCCCATTATGCCCACATACAAATGCTCCACCATCTTTCAATAACATTTTGAACACAGGAACAGAACGTCCAGAGTGTACCCTGGGGTGAAGGGTTTAATCTTTGATAACATGCCCAACCTCTATTTGTGTCTCAGTTTCTGCATCTGTACAATGGGGAATGGTAATAATAGTACCACCTCTTTGTGCTTGTAAGAATTTACAGTATGGAGAACAACACCATGTACTCCAATGTGTTTTACAATTATCTCCAAAATCTACTCAGGTGAAGGAACAGAAAGTGACTCTTTGGGCTGGGAAGATAGCTCAGTTGGTAGAGTGCTTGTCTTGCAAGCACAAGGCCCTGGGTTCGATCCCCAGCACCCTCCCCTGCCAAAAAAAAAAAGAAAGTAACTCTTAAAACTGACTAGCTATTTTGGATAGTTTCTGCTAAAGGAAAAGATTCTGGTCTTGTCTTATTGCATGTTAAATTATTTATTTCAAGGGACACAAGATTCCAGGACCCATATCCTTGGAGAACTTTATGAATCCAGGCTCTGTTGTGGGAAGATGCATGATCTTCCATTCCCCACAGTACAAGATCTATGCTGAGTTGTAGGATGGTTTCCTACAGGAAAAGGAATTCATGGAATACTACTGTAATTTCTTATTTTCATCTCTTAGGAAGTGTGTTAGTCAGAATACTGTGACTATACATATACATGGGGTAATCAACTGGTAAGGAGAAAAGGTTTACTTGGAGGTTCCAGTCTATGATATGTCATCCCTGCTGCTTTGAGTGTCTGGTGAAGGAGCATATCATGGCAGGAGTGAGTGGTTTAAGTAATGCTGCTTGCCTCAGGACACAAGAGAGTGAGGAGGGGTTGGGTTCCACCATTCCCTCCAAAGACATCCCAATGACCTGAAGATCTCCCATGTATAAAGGCTCCACCAACTCCCAAGAGCACCACCCCAGGGACCAAGCCATGAACACCCGTTCCTTAGAAGACATTTAAGATCCAAACTACAACAGGAAATACTCCCAAAGAGCCCAATTTATGTAACAAAAACCCTCATGTTATGCAAAACTCAAGTCCTGTTTGACAGTAGGGAAATGGAATCCTGGCTGGTGGTAGCAGGGTTATGCCTGGACCTCCTCCACTCCCCAACACCATGGTGTGTGGGGATGGGCAGGGTCATTGTTTTCGTGGTGATAGCTGAATCTCTGAGTGACCCTGGTTGTTTTCACTGTTACAAATGTCCAGGGCAATTCAGTCAGGAAGAAGAACTTCTGAGGAAGCTCCAGGTGTGGGGGCACTTGGCTTGGCAGAGACTGGCACTTAGAATCTGTAGGGCATAGCAGGGAAGGGGAGAGGCAGAGGTGTGGTGTGAGAGGGGAGGGAAGATGTCTTGTGGGGCCCTGTGTGCCTGCTCAGAGTTCAGCTTCCAGGGTGCATGTTGAAGGTTCCTTCACCTGGGCCTCCACAACACGCAAACACCCTGCACTGTGTCTCCAGTGTTCCAATTGTTTCGCGTTTTCATTTTTGTTGCTCTTCCTCCCACTTCTGAGGCCAAGTCTTTGCTGGTTGCTGCAGACATTCATAGTGTGTCACTTTATGCAAATGAGAGCCCACGTTCAAACACAACTGTTGGCCTCTTGTGGAGAGATGAGCCCCTGGGGAAGCCATCCTAGTACTGCCATGTATCTCCTGGTGTGAGGTGCTGCCTGGCCACCGGCCCCAAACCAATGACACCGTGTGAGCAAGGACTGAAACCTCCAAATCTATGAGTCCAAACAAACCTTTTTAATGAATCTGTGATCTCTGATATTTCTTACTAGAAAAGAAAGCTGACTAACACAATGATAAAGAGAGTAATTTTGTATTAATAAAAAGTGCAAGTGTAGTATTTCAAAAATTTGTTCACCTAATGACAGAACTTCAAAACACATTGAGGAGAAGTTAACAGAACTAAAAAAGAGAAATGGACAAATTGTCCTTGCAATCCTTATGTGAGAGGTCCTCAAACCTTGTCTTGTGAATTGATATGGAAGATTTAAACAACATGATTAACAGACATGATGTAAATAAAATGTATGGAATATTGCATTTAACTGCAGAACATGTTTCTTTCAAGAAATCATGACATACTAACTATTGAACTATAAAGCATGTTCAAGAATTCCAAAGTATTAAAAACATAAAGGTTATGTTTTCTGACCAAAATAAAATCATGCTAAAGATCAATAGTACCAAATAACTAAAAACCCAGCCAGATTTAGAAATACTCTAGTATAAGTAGAAACTGAATGTTTTACTTCTAAATAACCCATAATAAATAGCCTCAATTCATCTACAACAATGTAAAAGGAAAAGTGAAGAATAACTTAACGTTGATTTCAAAAACCATTGAAATAGAATGGAAAAATAAATTTAAAAAGGGTAAGGATGTTGGTAGTAAAGTTTAAATAATGAAAGCATCAATTACTGCAGTACAAAACAGATAGGATCAATGAAGCTATACTTGTTCTTTGAAATAAATAATAAAAATGATAATTCAGACAAGGTTAACAAAGGATAAAAGAAAAGACTGATAACCCAAATCAGGGTTAAGAGATTACATTATTAAAGTTTCCAAAGGCACTAAAAAGGTTGTAAAATGATATTATGAGCCAATTTTGCCAATAAAACATAATATAAAATGGCATAGAAAATTTTCTAGAAAAATACAACATGCACAAGCAGGGAGAAAGCCTTTGATTGATGGTTCAGATTCTCTCTCCCTTCTCACCAATCCACTCTGGTTAGTTTAGCAGGACTGATCTGGCTCAATGGAAAATAATATACTTGAGCTGATTGGGTGCTAGTATATGCACTTTCTAGGCCGGTGAGGGCAAAGACCCACACTTTCCTAACTACCAATAAAGCCTTTTTAAGCCCTGAAAGCTTCCACTGTAAGGTGGTCCCTCCCTCGTTCCTGTAAGAAGATGATGTGTTATGTATCTCCTGGAAGATTTGCTAGGCTGTGTCCAACGATGTGCAGTCCAAGAATATGATTCCTTGGAATATAGGGAGATCCATGAAATTATCTCATAATGAACTGTTTGCAACGGCTCCTTAATAAGTCCTATTTATACTTACACCTTGATCTTTGTTACTATTCTCTGGCTTAGGTTTACCAAATCAACACAAGAAGAAATAGAAATCACAAACAATCCTATAACTATGGAAGAAGCTGAATTCATGATTAAAATTTTTTGTCATTAAAAAAAGAAGAATGAGGCTGGGGTTGTGGCTCAGTGGTAGAGAGCTCTCCTAGCACATGTGAGGCACTGGGTTCAATCCTCGGTACCCCATAAAAATAAATAAAATAAAGTAAAAGAAAATAAAAAAGAACAGGCCTTAAAACATAAGAAAATCCCTCCACACACTTATTTCAACACTTGTTTGACTAAACATTTCAGAAAGAAATAATGTAAGTCTCACACAAACACTTCTCAGAGTAAAAACTAAACAAAAAGTCAACTTCACAACTCATTTTGTATGATCAATTAAATAAACTATAAAAAAGCAAAGATTGTGTAAGAACAGAAAACAACAGGCCAGCCTCACACATTAACATAGATACGTAAAACCATAAACAAATGTTTCCATAAATCAAATTCAGCATTACATAAAAATTACATGTGTGTGTACCTTTTCCCCTACATCCTCGCCAACATGTATTGTTGCTTGTATTCTTGATAAATGCCATTCTGATTGGAGTGAGATGAAATCTTGGAGTAGTTTTGATATGCATTTCTCTAATTGCTAGAAGTGTTGAACCTTAGTTCATGTATATGTTAATCACGTGTTTGTATTTTGGTGAAGTGTTGGTTCAGTTCCTTAACCCATTTATTACTTGGGTTATTTGGTTTTTTGGGTGTTAAGTTTTTTGAGTTTTTTATATATCTTAGAGATTACTGTTTTATCTGAGGTGCATGTGGTAAAGATATTCTCCCAATCTGTAGGATCTCTCTTTACATTATTACAATCAGAAAAATGAGAAATTATACTCCATTATGTATGACCTATAAAAATATATAAATGCATTCTACTTTCATGTACAACTAATTAGAAGAAACAAAATTAATAAAAAGCATGTAATAACCAAATTAATTTTACTCCTGTGTGCATACATGTAAAATCCACCACGTCATACATGGAGCTTTGTACACTTCACCCTGTAAGGTATACTTCCATGATAGTGAATACAATGAGAACATGTCAGTCACATTTTCACTTCCGACATGTGTCGTTCAACTCATTCACAGCATCTGTTTGTTCACTTCGGTAGTCTCTGCTCTCAGTTCAGCCTCTAGTCCCTCTTATGGAAGACCCTCTGTTCATCCCATCATTTCACGTGGGGTCTCTGCAGGTTGAGTTCCACTGCTGCTTCTTTCCTGTTCCTTGGTGAATGGAGCTGGTTCCTTGTTAGCCCTTCTGTTCAGCACACAGTATGTAGAACCTGGTATGTGCCAGTGCTGTTTGAAGTGTTTTCACAGTAAGTGATGTAGCCTGCACAGCAACCCAGCAAGTGTGTACTCTCAAGGTCCCATTGTGCAGGTTTGCAGCATGAGGCCAGGGAGACGTGTCCTGCTGCTAACACTAAAACCCAGGCTGTCTGACTTCAGAGTCCCAACTGTTGGCATCCCTATCACTTGAAGGCCAACTTAGGCAGAAGGGGTATAGCTCAGGAGTAGAGCATTTGACTGCAGGTCAAGAGGTCTCTGGTTCAAATACAGGTGCCCCCTACTTGGGCTTGATTTTGGCTTTCCTTTCTGAGGAAGGGAGCTGGGACCTAAACTGTGCATTAATCTATTTGATGGCTGAAGCATTTGCATGGACTCACTGGGTGGTAACTCTAGGTAACTGGGGTATACCTGGAGAATGTACTCGACTATGGTTATATTTAGTTCTTGGAGGAACAATCACTGTCTCTGCTCCCTGCCTACAATGATCTCAGCAATTTCCTTTGCCGCACTTTTCCTCCATGAAGTTCTGCCTCACCTTGGCCCAAGACATTAGAATCAGAAACCCATAGACTGACCCTCTGAAATCCTGAGTCCAATATGAACTTTTCATTTTCTAGGTGGTTCTGGTTAGATATTTTGGTCACGGTTATGTTTTAGATATGAGGTGTCCCCAAAAACCTTATGTGTGAGAAAATGGAAGACAGTTTAGAGGTGAGATGACTGGGTTATGGGAGCCTTAGCATGATCAGTGCCTTGATCCCCTGATAGGGCTTAACTGGGTGGTGGCTGTAAGCAGGTGGTGTGTGGCTGGAGGAGGGGGGTTACTTTGGGGTATATATTTTGTTGTGGTGAGTGGACTCTCTCTGCTTCCTGGAGTGATGTCCTGATCCACTGTCCTCCACCACACCCTTCTGCCATGATGCTCTCCCTCACCTCAGGCCCTGCAGAATGGAGTCAACTATTGATGAAATGAGACCTCTGAAACTATGAGCACCAAATAACTTTTCCTCCTAAAATTTTTCTTGTCAAGTCTTTTGGTCTCAGTGGTGAAAAACTGACTAAAAGAGTCACAGTAGTGAGAAGCTGACAAGCACAGGACCAGATTAAAGCCATAGCCCAAGCCCTTCTGTGAGTCAGATCCTGCAGGGAGCTGCTAGAGGCACAGGGGATCCCTGGATCCCTTCGCAGAGGGTCAGGTTAGGGGTTTTCAGGGGGAAACCTAGAGGCTTTGCTCTTGCCCATCCCAGGCCCCACCCTCACTTCCAAAGGGTCTGTTGAGCAGACAGCTCTTGGATTCTGGCTCCTCTAGTTGAATGTGAAGGAGGTTCCTGCTGCACACATCCATGACTTTTAGGTCCCACAGTCAGCCAGGTTCTAAGGAGGAGGATGGTGCTTGTTATCCCTAGAAGTGTGTAGACAGGAAGGGGCGTGGCCAGGCAGGAAGGAAGTGTATGATGGGAGAGGACTAGCAAGTGACATCTCCAGGAGGAGCATCCTGGGTTTGGCCATCCAAGTTTAAGGTGTTTTTTCCACACTCTTACACAGCAGGGGGTATAGCTCAGGGGTAGAGCATTTGACTGCAGATCAAGAGGTCCCTGGTTCAAATCCAGGTACCCCCTACTCATGATTAATTTTGACTTCCTCTCCTACACAGATGCCTCAATTTCTTCTTCTTTAGTACACACCATTAAAACACTATTTTTGCCACAAGCTGGCAATGCTTATGTTTTACTGTGGTTATTTGAACCCCAAGTATGAATGAGAATCTCCTGAATGGTCTAGCTGAGTGCCATTTCTCAGACCCCACTCTACACCCATTTTAGCAGAATGTCTTAACAGGGACAGGTTTGTCTCATCTTCTTTTTCTGTTCTATAGAAGTTGGTGAGACCTAAAGTGGGAGGTGCCACACTGGACCTTGGAAGAGGCTTTGTAATGAAAGTCATGTGGGTTAGAATAACTGGAAAGAGGGAATATGGCCTTGGACCAAATCCTATGCCATGCCAAACCTGGACCCTCTCACTGAACTTTCGTGTGGTAGAAAAGGAAACTTCTGGCTTAATTGCTTGTTAGTGTGTTATGCTGATTCTTGGCTCTTTGGGTGTTCAGCATGCACAGTCAAGTCTAATCCTACACAAAACCCCACCAGACAGAGACCCATAGCTGTTCTCTCTCAGGATCTTAGGACCTGCAAAGTCCTTTCTGACACCTCTCCACAATTCTTTCTCTTCTTCGTGCTGTTACTGAACCTACTCATTATCCTCATGTTGACCCTCATCTCCTCCATCTCTCTCAGGCCATGATAGTAGGCGACCCTGTGGCTCTCCTGTTGGTGTACCCATTATGGACCCTCATTTGCCTCTCAGTCATGAATCTGGCTCCTGTGGGGTCTTTGCCTGTGACCTCTCTGCCTTCCTCACAGCTTCCTTCTCCTTCTATGCCAGTGACTATTTCTTCCTTTGCTCTGGGGTTGCCAGTCTTTGATGGAGTAAAGGATAGAGCCAGATAAATGATGTCATGCAAATCTGTGGCATTGTGACCTCAACTATCACCCCTCTGTTAATGAGCAATCTTTGATTCCTTTCCAATTCACCTCTTCTGTATTTCCCACAGAGCCAGGCTGATAATTTGTCTTTGTTCCAGGTGGTGAGCATCACCCTACTTCTTTGTTGTCTTTTCTCTCTTGGGAAGACCAAGGCCACGTGATGTGAGGCCCTCAGCATGCTCATGCTGTTCTGTCTTTACCTCTTCCTACCTCTCTACGAAGAGAAAAAAAATCTGTCTCCTCCTCTCCAGAGCATACCCTGTGTTTCTGGTCTACCTTCTCTGCTTTACCTGGGACTTTGCAACCAAGAGACAGGAATCACAGAAATTTTAGGGGAAAAGAATTACATGACGAAAGGAGGGTAAAAATTAAGGGTCAAAAATAAGCCTCTAAATATCCACTGGCTTGTAGGACCCAATCAGGAACCGTTTTGGAAGCAGGATCCCTCTATATCTGGGTTCAGCCCTGAATAGGGGAAGTGGGTTTGTGGTGAACATCCCAGTTGCCCTAGCCACATGTGGTCACAGCCACTAGGTAAGCAGAACAAACCCCCTGCAGACACAGTGAGTCTCTTGCAAGTGAGGCCTGAATTGCAGTTTCCCATGAAGGGCATGGGAAGCAAGCATCTGGGAGGGACAGGCTGAGACTGGTGGGCAGGAGTGAGGATAGTGGGTCTGGCTTGGACTGTGAGATCAGCAGTCTTCATTCTCTGGGTATGTGCCTGGGAAGAGCAGCAGTCGGGTGTGTGCACCATGAACCGTCCAGTGGCAGGAGGCAGGAAAGCAAAGCACACTGGGGCACTGGAGTAGAGGCCCCTCTCCTGAAACATCCTTTCAGTGCCCCACGAATCACAGCTGTCAACATCCTACTCATCAGAAGGAGTCCCACAGAAGGAACCACTTGAGGAAAAATGAGAAACTCCAGAGCTTGCCAGTAAAGCATGAGCCCCAACACAGACCAGATCAGCTGTGGCTGGAAGGCCCTTTCTTAAGACACTAAAATCATTAAGGTGGTGCCAAGTAAGTATTCTCAGTTTGAACAAAGCGTTCCTCGGAAGGTCACAGGAAAGTAATGTGCACAAATACTTATAATTGATCTGGGGGAAAGTAAAGTTAAAATGATTTCTGATTGTCGCTTTTGGAAAATTGAATCAAATACATAGGAAACCCACCAGTTTTTAAAAAGAGAGCTGTATTGACAAAAGCATTAGCAACTGGAACTAAAAAACACAGGGAGTGTGAGCAGTGAAAAGATCTCTGGACCTCTTTCCTCTTGAAGGGGGAAGCAAGCTGAGCAGGCTGCTCAGCCACCAAGGCAGATATTTACCATCGACTTCTTCAGAAAGTGCAAAGGAGAATGAGCAAAGGGAGGGTTCTCTGAAGGTGGAGCCAGGCAGGCTTTTCTACAGAATTTCTGAATTGGAACCACTCCCAGGTAATAAATCAGGGCCCAATCAGGGAAACTTCCCTAGTCCTGGATGGGTGTCATTGGTGTCACTGAGTTTGAACTGGTTATTTATGTATAATCATTGGGAATGTTCTGGCAAATACTGAAACTGGTATCTAGAAGGGAGTTCCCACTGTACCATACGATTTTAAAAATGGCAAGGCCACTTTTCCCAGTAATTTGAATTTCTGTGAGGTTTTTTTCTTCCAGTTTTTCCAATCTCTGTGCTGGAATTTTCATTGAAGAAAGTCTGTTTTAGCACTTCCACTGTGTTTGGGATTTGCAATGGACAAAAATACTGTCTTTTAAGTTCACAGATCTCTGATACAGAGAAACCTCACCTGGATCTACACAGATCCTTGGATCTCATTGGCAGATCCCACTTGTTGTGAGGCAGTGTCCCAGGAGTGGCTGACACAGCCCTGACCCTGCCTTCCTCCCTTCAACATATCCCACCTTCTGAGTGAGGGGAGGGCTCAGAATTCCACTTACTGAAGGAATGGAGAATGAGCATATAGGCAGACATGGAGGAAAGAGTCTGCCAGATGAGAGAGAGCCCTCTAGGACCTGTAAGGTGAACTCCTGGCCTGCAGGGCATCCCTAGTCTGGTTGTGGTGCATGGGCAGTTACCATCAGGTAAGAAGGAATAACACTCACAGAGCACCATGGAGTCCTGGGGTGTGGGGACACAGGTGACCCATGCTAAGGAGGAACCCAGTCAGTCAAGGGGGCATAGCTCAGGGGTGGAGCATTTCACTGCAGACCAAGGTCCCTGGTGTGAATCCAGGTGTCTCCTCTGGCATGTTCTTCTGTGGCTGTGCTCCCTGGCCTCTCCTCTGGTCACTGTGCTCCTTGCTGTTCGCCCTCAGCACCACACTTCCTAAGACTCATGTCAGCTTTGTCTGGGCCATCAGTTATCTGGCAGAAGGCAGGCTGCTGTGGTCAGGGGTCTCTGACGATCGTCCTTAGTTGCTCTGCAAGGCTGACAGTGTGGAGGGACGTCATTGCTGAATCACAGTTACCCAACTGAATGTACTTCAGAAGTACCTTGCTAAGTGACCTTGCTAAGGAAAGAGATCTCCCTTCATCTTTCTGATTGGTTTAATTTGGAATCTCAGAACTTTAATTTTGGGGAGAGGGATCACAATCCCTCGCTAATGTCCATCCTAACATCCAACGATTCCAATTGGCAGGAAAATGGTATTGGAACTTACAGTTTTAGATGTAAATGAGATTCCACAATATGACACAAGTGATTACCAAACACTAGCGACTTACCTTGTGAAGGTGGTAAAATCCAGGGTGTGGTCACCCAGGTTTAGAGTGCTTATTAGACACACATAAGCAGCAGGGGGTATAGCTCAGGGGTAGAGCATTTGACTGCAGATCAAGAGGTCCCTGGTTCAAATCCAGGTGCCCCCTTTTATTTTCACTCAGTGAACACAATCTTTGATTTCCAGAGTTTTTCCACCACTTTGATTCAGTCTCCAGTGTGGAGAGAGGTGAGGCAGGTGGTGTTCACTGTCAAGTGTCCCTGACACCTGTAGATCTAGAGAAGCCCAGTGTTGTCAAAGGTGAGTCACTGCTCATGGGTCCTGGACAGAGGACATTCTAGGACTGGCCCAAACAGTTGTGAAGTGGGTAATTCTGCTTTCTGCATGGCGACCCCATATCCTTGAGACCCAGGAAGAGCAGACATGGCAGCTCTAGTCTGAAGACAGTCTAAGGGCACAGTTCAGAATTATTTAAACTTATACTCATCCTACTTTGTAAAACACTCCAAGGATCCACATCCACACAGCTCTCTGGAAGTGGCTGGATGAAGTGACTTCAGTGTGTATCCCTAGCTCCCAACAGCTGGTACCAGAGTCAACTGAGATCTCACCCCAGGCAGGTCACCAGACAGCAGGTGGGACAATCTGTCTTTGTAATACAGACTCAGTCAGGGGTTTGAACAATTTCCTCCTTCCCTGGAACCTCAGGTGTTTCTCAAGTGCACAACGAACTGATTCCACAAGGCACCCAAGCTTGGAGGGGCAATGGGCTTGACTCAGAGTCTACTGATTTAAGTGTTAATCACATCCAAAAAATGCCTTTGCCTTTGCAGCAGCATCCCATAGGTGTTTGGTTGAACGTGTGCCCACCACAGCCCACCCCAGCAGACATACAAAATCACCCAGCTCACTTGCTAATGCCTTAGGCTTGGTCAGCTGTAGACCCCAAGTAAGACTCTGAGTGCTGAGTCAAGTACACAGAGAGGGAGGCCAGAGGTGGGGTTCATTCTGGAGGTGACAGAGCCCAGGCACTTCCAAGGGGCCAGGGGCTGTGGCCAGTGTCCTTTCTGGAGGTGAGCATGGCTCCCTAACCAGGTTGGCTGCCATCTTGACCCTCTGGATTTCCTGGGTCTTGCCCACTCTATGAGCCTGGGTCTTCAGACTTCCCTGCTGGGGCAGGAGCTCCTTTCTACCCTACCATCCAGTGACCTCTGGGTTTCTGTCAGCCTGAGATGGGCTCCTCTCTAATCCAAGTGCCCTGACTAGGACCAGCAATGGGTACCATGCAAAAGATGCTCAGGCAAATGAAGGGAGTGTGCACTGGTAGCTGGGCCTTATTGACTAGAAGATAATGAAGAATTAGGTTGTTTTGGGGGATGGAAATGCAAAGTTCTGATTCTATAAGAGAAAAGTTGGGTGAGACTTTCCCCTGGTCCCCTAGGGACCCAAGAGCAGAAAGAGTGGCTTCAGGTGGATGACTGATCCCACCTTCTCAAGGAAAGCAAATGGTAGGTTCCAAGGTCACTGGGTTAGTTCTGGTCCTTGTGGGCCTCAAATGTATGGCCCTTCTGACTGTATTGTGAGAACCTCTGACCTCTTGTCACTGAATTAGTGAGATAGGTATAAACAAGAGCAGAGCCTGATCCTGTGGCTGCCATGCCACCACATTAGGGGCATGACATTTCTCCTGGTTTCCTGGGCTAAATTTCATCAGTGTTTAAGGAAGAGTGGAGCTTTTGGAATGGTAGTGTGGATTTATGACAGGTTTGGAAAACTCAAATCATACCAAATCAGCAATTGTGCAGTCTTTCCCTTGTCACCCAAGCTGGCCCCTTCATCAGTCTGAAAGCTGACCAGCCCAGGTTGGGGGCTTGCATTGCAAGGCCGATTGTCTCACCCACAGCCTGGTGATCACAGCTGGAGTAAGATCACAGCTGACTCTGGTGCCTGTTGCTGGGAGTCAGAGACACTCACCAAAGTCACATCATCCAACCCATTCCAGACAGTACGTGTGGATGTGGATCCTTGGAATGTTTTATAAAGCAGTAAGAGGAGAAGTTTAAATAAGTCTGAATTAATTATCCTGAGGATAGCCCCTCAACCTTCCATTGAAAATGTCTTAGTGTGCTCGCTTCGGCAGCACATATACTAAAATTGGAATGATACAGAGAAGATTATCATGGCCCCTGCGCAAGGTTGATACACAAATTCATGAAGCATTCCATATTAAAAAAAAGAAAGAAAAAGAAAAAGAAAATGTCTTAGCTTGAGAAGCTAAGATCAACCTGACACTTGGTTGAGGTAAACCTGAATGCACAAGAGGCCAACTCTAAATGCATGTGTGATGCTAGAGATTTCCTTGTATAATGTAGCAGGAATCCATAGCCCTCAGGGTATGAGGAAGCTGGTGTGACCTGCCCACCCCATCAACCACCACTCCCTTAGTCTGCACATCTGAGTCAGTTCAAAGACCCTAAACTTGATACAATAACCAAACAAAACATCCAGTCCTGGGCTGTGCTGCTCCCTGACTGATACACCCAGAGGGTATATCTGGAAACTCTGCATGGGGGAAGGGAGGGCCCACATAGTGTAAGGATCACTGGTGGTTGGAAGCCTCTGTAAGTTCTGGAAGTCCAGTATTTATAGCAACATCAGAGCATCCTTCAAAAACTACATCCTGCATCTGGCCCTGCTTAACCTCCACCTCCACCAGAGAGGACTGAGGAGGCTATGTAGACTACCCTTGGGTGCTGTTCTCACCCAATGGCTTCATTCAGGTAGGAGATCCAAACTCCCTGCTCCCACCAGAGTTTGTTCAGGCTCCTGCCACTTGAGGAAATATTTTGGTTCATGGGTTTTTCTCCTGTTTGCACTAAGACATTCTGAGGAATAAGAACAATGTTTACCCTGTCCCTGTTGTCTCAACATGGATGACAGACCTGGCACCTTACAAGCTCCATGAGTGTTTGCTGAGTGAGTGACTGATGAAGTGTAATAACAAGACCCCTCCTTGAGGCCTTTGATGTATGGAGAAGGCTTTACTGGGCTGCATTGAGGTCTATTAAAGACCAGGTGCAGCAGTTCTTCTCTGAAAACTGGTGTGAACCTAGGGAAACACTGGAGTCAGGTGTCCCTTCCATGTGCAATGGGGGATGGAGCAGGACCAGTTAAGTTTAGAGAGGGAAAGAGGGAATGCAGACTGTAATGGAGAAAGCAGAGAAAACAGTGGATGATGAATGTGTAGGTAGCCTGGGTGTGGTGCCATGGATGAAAAGGTGCTAGTGAGAGGTCCTACCTAAGTGGGAGTACAGCTCAGGGGTAGAGCATTTGCAGATCAAGAGGTCTTTGGTTCAAATCCAGGTGCCCCTTATTTGTCAGTGAATTGATGCAGTGGAAGAAATGATGAATCAGTCAAGATTCTGGCCAACAACATCTCAGGAGAGCTGACCCACTGGCCCTCTGGTAACTATTGCACGAATTAGAGTTTTCAAGGCACAGGCCCCTATGTCCTCTCACACTCTTAGTTTTATTCAGCTCCATGAATCTTCCAGGAGAAGGTGGTCCATGTCTCTTCTCTGTATGTGCTGCATAGCACTCTGCTTGGACTGTAGCAAAGGAGAGGTCAATTCAGTGGTAGCATGGTGCCCCCAACAATGGTTAGGTGCTCTGGTTTCCAAGTCCAGCATGCCAGGGTGCAGGTAAGAGGCCCTGACCCTTGGCACTGGGTCCTCAGGTCTGGAGCTTCCATCCAGGGTTCCTGCAGAGCCTCTGGTCATATAAGCTCATGCCCTGACCCACCCAGACCAAGACATGGATGAGCAGGATTTTAGGAGGCTCTCTGGGATGAAAGCCCAGGAGTGACAAGATGGGGTGTGTCACCTGGGGTTTCCTAAAGAAGTGACCTGACCCTCCTGGCCTTTTTTCTCTGTTCTCCTACAGACAAATTCATAATCATGGGCTTCAGTGAGAGAGAGTAAGCTGCCATCCTATTCCAAAACTCAGTGAGTAAAAATAACTGGTAAGGAACACTTGAATTGGAACCCTTGGATCTGTCCTTAAAAGCTCATCTTACTATTGCCTAATGAATACCTCATGATCTTTCTATGTCCAGCACCCTCTACGTTCAGTAGTCCATAGCCAAGTACATTAATGAAAAAACTGGAGACCTCCGTTTCCATGGGGACCTTGGATTAATCTGAATCCTAGATCCCCAGTGGGGCTGCCCATAACAGCATCTGGTGTGGGAGGTGCTGAGCCCAGAGAATGTTCTTGAATTGAAATAAAGGTCAACAAGCTGTATCTTGGGAATCCTGAATCTGAGTCCTTGGAGTGAGGCCAAAGGACTTTTAACAAGCTCCTTAGATGACCCCACGATGGGAACTGGGAGCCTCCAGTTTATTTTGATGCTTCCTGACAGGCTTGAAAAGAGGTTGTAATTAAGAGACATGCCCAAGCACACATGCCTGATTAATAACAGGCTTGGGACCAAACCCCACATGACTGGTCTTGGTCTTTCTCCACTAACCCCAAACTGGGCCAAGACAACCTGCTGCTTGCACCTGCTTCCTGTTCCCCAACATACCTGATGAGTTTGACCTTCCTAAAAAAGACCTGAAAGACTTCCAGTTTAGACATTACCAGACTAACTAGACCCAAAAGGAGACAGACTGAAAGAACACACACTGGATTTGCATCATAAACCTCTTGTCTGCAGTGAAATGCTCATCACTTTAACAGAAGCTCACTTCAAACAAGTTCCCTAATTGACACAATTTAACAATGTGAGTTCCCCCAGGAAGGTGCCCTCCAGTGACCCATAGTAGTTTCTGTTTATTCCTCGTTAAGCTCCATGTTGTGGACAATCCACCACATGAAAACAGCCCTCTTCGGCTCATCAGTTCCCTCCCTTTCTATGGCTCCTCATTTGAGTGCCCATAAGCCTCCTTGCCCTGCCCAGCATGTCTCCTCCTTCCGCCTCCAGCTCTGTGCACTGGCGTTGGACTTAATTGCTGTATCTTCCCCTTTCCTCTCATCCTTCCAGGCCCATTTACTCTCAATTCTCCTGCAACACTCTCCGTCCACCCCACGCTCACCCTTGGACTGCTGGCTGGGTTGTTTTCCTTTCCATCTCCTACCTTTTTCTCTCCTGTATCCCTTGGCCACATTCTTGGCCTTGGCCCTCTTGGGCTGAGCTGGGGGAGGTGGAAGCCACCCTCCTGGGGAGGAGCTCTGCTGGCTCCCAAGGTCTTGCCCCCATGGATCGGCACCCCTGGAGGAGCAGGATTGGGCTTTGGTCTGCTTGACTTGAGGTCCAGAGCACAGGCCCAAAGGGACTTCTGAACTGGGAGGAGGACTTTCTTCCTCTGCGGATTGAGCCACTGCCTGGGCACCCCAGAGGGCAGGAGAATGCTGCCCCTTTCCCCCTATACCCAAGGTGCATCCAGAGGAGACCACACAGCATCCTCTGCTGTAGCCAAAGGCCATGTAGATTGCAAACATATGGCATAGGGTTTCTTTCCTTCTTTCTTTCTTTCTTTCTTTCTTTCTTTCTTTCTTTCTTTCTTTCTTTCTTTCTTTTCTTTCTTTCTTTCTACTTTTATTTATTTTCTCATTAACTTTTTTTTGACAGTGATAAATATTTTTTTAGAAATTTTTTTTCATACATGTATATAGGGTAATAATGTCTGTCTCAATCTACCATCCTTCCCATCCCCACCTGCCCTGCCCCTTCCCTCACTCCCCTCTGTACAATCCAAAGTTCCTTCATTCTTCCCTACCCAACCCCCACTATGGATCAGTATTCACTTATCAGAGAAAGCATTGGGCCTTTGGTTATTTGGAATTGGCTTATTTTACTTAGCATGATCTTCCCAAGTTCTATCTATTTACCTGCAAATGCCATGATTTCATTCTTCTTTAAGGCTGAGTAATATTCCATTGTGTATATGTACCACATTTTTTTTAATCATTCATCTGTTGAAGGGCAACTAGGTTGGTTCCATAGTTTTGCTATCATGAATTGAGCTGCTATAAACATTGATGGGGTTTTGTCACTGTAGCATGCTGGTTTTAAGTCCTTTGGGTATAGACTAAAGAGTGGGATAGCTGGGTCAAATGGTGGTTCTATTCCAAGTTTTCTTAGGAACCTCCATACTGCTTTCCAAAGTGGCTGCACTAATTTGCAGTCCCACCAGCAATGTATGAGTGCGCCTTTTCCCCACATCCTCACCAACACTTATAATTGCTTGTATTTTTGATTATTGCCATTCTGACTGAAGTGAGATGAAATCTTAGAGCAGTTTGATTTGCATTTCTCTAATTGCAAGAGATTGATGAACATTTTTTCATGTTTGTTGACCGATTGTATTTCTTCTTCTGTGAAGTGTCTGTTCAGTTCCTTAGCCCATTTGTTGATTGGCTATTTGTTTTTTTGGTATTAAGTTTTTTGAGTTCTTTATAAATCTTGAGATTAGTGCTCTATCTGAGGTGTGTGTGGTAAAGATTTTTTCCCATTCTGTAGGCTCTCTCTTCAAATTATTGATTGTTTCCTTTGCTGAGAAGAAACTTTTTAGTTTGAATCCATCCCATTTATTGATTCTTAATTTTACTTCTTTTGTTTTAGAAGTCTTGTTAAGGACTCGACATGATGAGATTTGGGCCTGCTTTTTCTTCTCTTAGGTCACAGGGTTTCTGATGGGGTGGAAAGCCCCACCAGATGTGCTCGCTCACCATAATAACAGGCAGCTTCTGGCATTCTGTAAGGTCTTCTATCTGCTGGGCAAATCAGGACACATATATCCACCTTGGGCCACAGGAAAGGGATGGACACAGCACAATTGGGGTGGCCACCTGAGCCCTTCTGGGTCTGCAAGTCACTGAGCTGTTTGTTGAACCTGGACAGAGCTGCCCTTGCCCATCTCTTCTCCCTCCTCAGAGGAAGTCTCAGTGTTGGAGGACGACAGCTGATTCAGGATAAAAAAGATAAAAACTAGTGGGCACCAGAACTTCAGCCAGGCACCTCTTGACCTGTAGGCAAATGCTCTGCCTCCAGGCTATGCCCTGTCCCAGACTTCTGGGTTTGGGCTCAGCACTAATAACCAGCTGGCTCTCTCTCCCCCATGGACTGCCATGCATGTAGTTGACATCTGCCCTTAGGCTGCCCTGGCATCTGGCATACTGCCCTTTTCTGGCTGCAAGCTCACCCTTCCCTGTGCTTTGGGTGGACAACAGAAGCCTCCTTTGCCCTAACCTTCCTTAGCTCTCCTCCACCAAAACCTGTGGGAAGAGTTTTAAGTTTCTCTACCCTGTCCTCCCTTGTGGTCTTCTTCCCTTATCCTATATGGACAAGTCCATGGCCTTGGCAGAGTCTCTATGGATATTTGTCCAGAAAGGCAACAGCCTCCAGCTAGACCAGGATGAAACCCAGCTTCCCTGCAGGTGGCTCAGTTGGAGGTCACCACACCTGGTCATGCAGGACTGAAAGATCAGGCTTGTGGCCCCTGAGCTGGGACTATGCACTCTCCTCAGCCTTTCCTGGCACATCCCCACCCACAACAGGATGGCGCACATTGGAGAATATGTGCCTGTTCTCTGGTAGACTCACAGCAATGATTGAAGCCACTCAACACCCATCCTGACAGATACCCAAATCACAGCCACCCAGGGGCTATGGATGATGGTGGCCAAAGAGTGGGATTCAGTCATTCTTACCACACAGATAAGTTCAATGCAGTGAAAGGAAGGATGGAGGGGAAGAAGGAATAGGGAGAGAGAGAGACAGAGAGAATGCTGCTTTTAAAAAATTCCTACTTAGTGAACCCTGGTCTATTGTTGAATATATTATAGATTCTCAAGAAATGATCTCAACTGAAAATATATATAAAATTCAGAAAACACAAATAATCACCAGGAGCAAAATTTTAATGACCTATAATTTCACCAGTAAAATCACCACTATTAAGAGTTTGGATCCCATTCATAGAAACACACGTCCGTAGGCAGGACCTAGGGTCCAGCTGTGGCAGGGCCTGAGCACATTCCCAGCTGGGAGTCCTCCCATTGACCCAGCTCCATCCTGGGCTGCATCCCACCCTCAGCCGTGTCCCTGTCCTGCTACATAAAGACAACCATTTGGGTTTAACAGTGGCCATGTCCCTGAATATGTCCCAGAACAGAGCCCTAAGTTGTCACAGTGGGGAAACTGTGAATTACTGTGGTACTTTAAAAAAAATGTTTTTATTAGTGCATCATACATATACGTACTAGTGGGTTTCAATTTTTTTGTACTTGAAAAGATGTTTAATGTTGAATAAGAAAAATGTGATGACAATTTTTTTTTCCTGGTGCTGGAGACTGAACAAAGGGTCATGACAGACAAGTGCTCTCCCACCAGCTAACCTTTCTTTTTCTTTTTTAAAAATTTTGTTATTTTTATTTTTTGTAGTTGTAGATGGACAGAATGGCTTCATTTTATTTGTTTATTTTTATGTGGTGCTAAGGATCAAACCCAGTGCCTCATACGTGCTAGGTAAGCCCTCTGCCACTGAGCCACAACCCCAGTCCTCGATTTGTTCTTTTTAGAGTGTATTTTAACATATTATATATACATAGAGTATAACTTACTATAATTAGAATCTCATTCTTGCAGTTATGATGTGGAGTTTCACTGGTGGGGTATTCACATATGAACATAGGAAAGTTATATCTGATTCATTCCACCGTCTTTCCTATTTCCATTCTCCCTCCCTTCCCTTCATTCCCTTTTGAATAATCCAATGAACTTCTATTGTTTCCTCCTCCCCCCAATTGTGTGTTAGCATGTGCATATCAGAGAGAACATTTGGCTTTTGGTTTTGGGGCACTGGCTTATTTCACTTAGCATAATAGTCTCCAGATCAATCCATTTACCAGCAAAAGTCATAAAGTCATTCTTCCTTATGACTAATACTCCACTGTGTATGTTTACCACATTTTGTTTATCCATTCATCTGTTGAAGTGCACCTAGGTTGGTTTCATAGCTTAGCTATTGTGAATTGAGCTGCTATAAACATTGATGTGGCTGTGTCACTGTAGTATACTGATCTTAAGTCTTTTGGGTATAAACTGAGCAGTGGAACAACTATGTCAAATGGTGATTCCATTCCACATTTTCTGAGGAATCTCCATACCACTTTCCAGAGGGGTTACACTAATTTGCTGTCCCACCAACAATGTATGAGTGTACCACCTTTTTCCCCATATCCTTGCCAACATTGTTGTTACTAGTATTTTTGATAATTGCCATTCTGACTGGCGTGAGATGAAATCTCAGTGTACTTTTAATTTGCATTTCACTAATTGCTAGAGATGTTGAACACTTTTTCACATATTTTTAACCATTTGTATTTTTCTTCTATGAAATGCCTATTCAGTTCCTTTGCCCATTTATTGACTGGTTTATTGGATTTTTTTGGTGTTAAGTTTTCTGAGTTCTTTATATTTTCTGAAGATTAATGGTCTATCTGAGATGCGTGTGGTAAAGATTTTTCTCCCATTCTATAGATACTCTCTTCACATTATTGATGCTTCCTTTGCTGTGAAGAAGCTTTTTAGTTTGAATCCATCCCATTTATTGATTCTTGATTTTACTTCTTGTGCTTTTGAAGTCTTGTTTAGGAGATTGGTTCCTGAGTTTCCTTGATGGAGAGTTGGGCCTAGTTTTTCTTCTAGTGGGTACAGTATCTATGGTCTAATGTCTACGTCCTTGATCCACTTTGAGTTGAGTTTTGTGCAGGGTGAGAGATAAGGGTTTAATTTCATTCTGCTACATATGGATTTCCAGTTTTCCCAATACCCTTTGTTGAAGAGTCTACTTTTTCTCCAATGTATGTTTATGGTGACTTTGTCTAGTATGAGGTAACTGTATTTTTGTGGATTTGTCTCTGTGTCTTCTATTCTGTACCATTGGTTTTCATGTCTGTTTTGGTGCCAATACCATGCTGTTTTTGTTACTATAGGTCTATAGTATAATTTAAGGTACCTTAAACAATATGAAATGCCCTTCTTTATTCCTTCTGATTAACTTTGGCTTGAAGACCACTTTGTATGATATGTGAATAGAAACCCCTAATTGTTTATAAGATCCAGGTGAATGATATGTCTTTTTCCATCCTTTTATCTTCAGTTTGTGGATGTCTTTGCCCATGAGGTAAGTCTCATGCAGACAGCATATTTTTGGGTCTTGTTTGTAATCCAATCTGCCAGTATATGTCTTTTGATTGATGAGTTTAGGCCATTTACATTCAATGCTATTACTGAGAAATGGTTGTCATTCTCATGATTTTGATTTATTTCTAGTTTTTAATTTGAATTATTTTCTCCTGTGATTGACTACTCTTCTAGGATAGTTTCTCTCTTTGCTGATTTTCACATTTATTTTTCATTTTTTCTTCATGAAACATTTTATTCAGTATGTTTTGTAGCGCAGGCTTTCTAGTTGTGAACTTTTTTTTTTTTTTTTTTTTTAACTTTTGTTTATCCTGAAGGTTTTTATTTCATTGTCAGATTTGAAGCTTAATTTTTCTGGGTATAGTATTCTTAGATGGAATCCATTTTCTCTCAGAGCTTGTATATATTATTCCAAGACCATCTAGATTTTAGGGTCTGGGTTGAGAAATCAGCTGAGATCCAAGTTTGTTTGCTTCTAAGTTTGACCAGGTGTTTTCCTCTAGCAACTTTAAAAATTTTAGCCTTATTCTGTATGTTAGGCATGTTCCTCATAATATGACTTGGTATAGGTCCATTGTAATTTTGTGTATTTGGGGTCCTGTAAGTCTCCTATATTTGATTTTTCCATTTCATTCTTTAAGTGTGGGAAATTTTCTGATATTATTTCATTGAAAAGACTGTGCATTACTTCGGTTTGTATCTCCTCAAGTACTCTCTGTGTTGTGCAATGTGAGTTTGCCAGGCTTGTATTTTGGGCCCAGCTGTGGTTTGCCAGGAATTGACTCCCCCAGCTGCCAGCCCCATGCTGGGGCTGTAAAATGGTTCCTTTGTCCTCCTCAGGCAGTTGGGAGAGATGCGGCTTCTTTCCTGCACAAGGATATTGTGCAGCATACCTTTTTGGTTAGTCTGGCAGTGTCTTCGATCTCTGATCTCTGCATACCTGGACATGCCACAGACTCCTAAAAATGTGAGTTCCTTTAATTCCCTTATTCTGCCACTTTGCTTGTGGAGGGACTGTTCTGATTGGCTCCACTGGCAGTAGTGGGGGTGGTGGTGCTGGGGATTTCTTCTGAATTTTATTAAATGCAACCTCCTGAGTCCCTGATCTGCTCTGAATGTCCAGTATTAATTCCCAGTGAAGTTCCCCTCCCCTTTTTTTGACCCATCTTACAGAGAAGTTGCCTACCTGCTTTCTTGCTTTCATACCATGGTATAGCCAGGAAAGCAACCTCATCTATTCTGCCATGTTGAAATGCCCTCATTTTGACATAACCATATGTGCATGGAATATATGTGATTCTTTCAAAAGGCGATGGACACTTTTTACAGGGATGGTGGGTTGTGTTGTATTTATGTATCTTTTCTTGAAGGTTACTTGCAAGCAGAGTACTTTAAAGTGTGCATTTGGTTCATCTGTATTAGGGTGCAAAGATGTGTGCACAAGGTTGGCCACTGCAGTGTTGTTTGTAAGAATGAGAAAATAGACCAAACAGTACCCACTATTCTGTGTGGGTGCTCAGAACTCCACATGGACAGACTGTTTGCATCAACAGTATTTCTGTGGGCTATTAAGATGCCTGGCGTGTGGTGATCAAGGGCAACTTTAAGCCTTTTCCATTCTCTAAGAAACTTTCATCTGCAAATCTAATTAGAGGACACATTTTAGCTACAGCATCTTTCATGGATCCACAAAGACATGCAAATAAAATGGTTCTCAAAGATAATAGTCCTCGAGAAAATGCTGTATTTGTTAAGGTTGAACTGAAGGAGTTGTCATATAAACATTGTGTAGGAGGCAGAGGTGGCGACATCATGCACAGCATATTCCACTTTTCCCATCTAGATTAGTTTTCAAGGATGTTCTGGCATCTCAGTTTCATCAATTTTTGAACAATTTTGATTTGCAGTTTGAACTAACAATTTGAGCCAAAAATAAAAATAATCCTCAGCTTCTCCTGGTGGGACACTGAATCCAGAATTCAAAATAATAAGAAACACAGTAGAGTTTACCATTACTTTTTTCTCTCCTTGGCCCACTGCTGTCATGAATTAATTTCTACACACATTCCCCAGACTTTTGCTGATATGACTCAGCATAGTCTGTGATTATTTTGGCATTTAAACCTCTACCTGCAAGGTGTGACTCTTTAGTTGGCATGTTGGAATTTTCTGAATTTATAGATCAAAAGAAAGAGAGGCACAGTGCTGAGATAAGAGGAGAAGCAAGGGAGGAATAGCTCAGCAGGAGAGCAGGAGGGCCTCCAGCTGGCAGAGGAGGGTTGGAAGCTCTTGTGGTTAGAAATATTGCAGGCTCTACAAATCTCATGAATTTCCACGACAATTCTTAGGGATCTCACTTTTCAGATCAGAGCCCTAAATTGTCACAGCAGGGAAGCTGTGAATTAAATTGACATCATAATTTAGAGGTCTTGTAGATTCAAACACTGCCTGTAGTTTTCTGCAAAGTTTTATGGTTGCTAGAAATAAGGGATTTTTCTTTTCTAATGTCAACTCTATCCCTCTTTTTGAAAAAGTTTTTTCTATTATTTTTATTAGTGCATTATAGTTATACATAGTTATACTTAAGTTGACAAAATCAAACATACATGGAATTTGGTTTCAATTCCATTCCTACTCCTTGCCCCCCCTCCACCCTCCCTTATTCTCCTTCCTCTACTCTACTAATCTACTTTTCACTTCATTATTAATTTATTTTCCATTGGTGCTTTCTACATTGACATAAAGGTGACATTCTCTGAAGTACCATTTATATATACATATAACATGATTTAAACCTGCATGGCCACACCCAGGATGCTCCTCCTGGAGATGTCACTCGCTAGTCCTCTCCCATCAAACCCTTCCTTCCTGCCTGGGCACGCCCCTTCCTGTCTACACACCTCTAGGGATGACAAGCACCCTCCTCCTCCTTAGAACCTGGCTCAGTGTGAGGCCTAAAAGTCATGGATGTCTGCAGCAGGAACCTCTTTCACACTCAACTAGAGGAGCCAGAATCCAAGAGCTGTCTGCTCAACAGACCCTTAGGAAGTGAGGGTGGAGCCTGGGATGGGCAAGAGCAAAGCCTCTATGTTTCCCCCTGAAAACCCCTAACCTGACCCTCTGGGAAGGGACCCAGGGATCCCCTGTGCCTCTAGCAGCTCCCTGCAGGATCTGACTCACAGACGGGTTTGGGCTATGGCTTTAATCTGGGCCTGTGTTAGTCAGCTTCTCACTACTGTGACTGTTTTAGTCAGTTTTTCATCACTGAGACCAAAAGACCTGAGGAGAAAGATTTTAAGGATGAAGTTTATTTGGCGTTCATGGTTTCAGAGGTCTCATTTCGTGACCAGCTGGCTCCATTCTGCAGGGCCTGAGGTGAGGCAGAGCATCATGGCAGGAGGGTGTGGTGGAGGACAATGGGTCAGGACATCACTCCAGGAAGCAGAGAGATTCCCCCACCACAGACAAAAATATACACCCCAAGGCAGGTCCCCAGCCACCCCCCTCCTCCAGCCACACACCACCTGCTCACAGACACCACCCAGTTAAGCCCTATCAGGGATCAAGGCACTGCTCATGCTAAGGCTCCCATAACCAGTCATCTCACCTCTAAACTGTCTTGCCTTTCCTCACACAGGAGCTGAGGGAGACTCCTCATGTCTAAATCATAATGGTGACCAAAATATGTGACCAGAGTCACTTAGGGGAAGAGAAGTTCATCTCGGTCTCATGAATTCAGAGGGTCAGTCCATGGGCTTCTGACTCCAATATCCTGGGTCAAGGTGAGGCAGAACAGCATGCTGGAAGAGTGTGGCAAAGGAAATTGCTGAGATCATTGGAGGCAGGGAGGAGCAGGGACAGTGGTCGTTCCTCCAGGAACTAAATATAACCACAGTCGCCTACTTCCTCCAGGTATACCCCAGTTACCTAGGGTTACCACCCAGTGAGTCCATGCAAATGCTTCATCCATCACATGAATTAAGGCACAGATTAGGACGGAAAAGGTCCCGGAGCCACGGAGCCGCCGCCTCCCGGTCTCCCGAGCTGCGGGAGCCGACGCCGCGCCGCGCTGCCCTGGCGGCCGGGCTGCCCCTCCGGCCCTTCCCGGCCGCCGCGGCAGAGTCTGCGGTCCGACCGCGGCCCGCAGGAACCCCTTCGCCCGCCTGGACAATCGGCTGCGGGTCGCCGCGGAGGCCCGGGAGCTGGTTTTTAGATTCTAATCAAGAGAATGATTTGCCATGGGAAGAGACGTTATCCGAAAGAACAACAGTGACTGAACTTCCCCAGGCTTTGCGCCTAGCATTCTCTGAATCGGATAGTCTGTCCTCAGAAAATACCGAGTTACCCGTGGACTGGAATATTAACCCGACTCCTTGTCACCTCTTCTCAACCCTTTACCTGGCAGATCATTTGAAAGCGCAGGAAGAGGCTCGAGGTCTTGTCCAGCATTGGAGAGCAACAGAGGTTACTTTGCCTCAAAGTATACAGGATCCCAAACTCTCCACTGAGCTCCGTTGTGCCTTCCAGCAGAGTCTATTGGCTCCACCCAACCTTGTCTTGGCTACCACTGTTCCCTCGTATTGGAGCTGATAGAAAAATGATTGGAAAGACAAGCCCTTGGTTCAGTGATGGAACCGTGCAGCACATTTTAATGAGTGACTGGACTGTAAGCTTTACTTCTCTGTATAACCTGCTGAAGACAAAACTTTGCCCCTATTTCTACGTTTGTACCTATCAGTTTACTGTCTTGTTCCGAGCAGCAGGATTCACAGCTGTGATAACAGCTCTAATATCTCCTACAACTAGAGGTTTAAGAGAAGCTATGAAAAATGAAGGAATTGAATTTTCTTTGCCTCTAATAGAAGAAAGTGACCAAAAGAAGAAAGCACATGGAACAAGCGTGGGACTTGGGGAGGAGCAAACACTCAGTGATGAAGATGAAGAGGAAAGTTATTCTTGGCTGGAAGAGATGGGTGTACAAGATAAAATTAAAAAGCCAGATATACTCTCTATCACGCTCCGTAAAGAGAAACATGAAGTGCAAATGGATCACAGACCTGAGTCAGTTGTGTTGGTGAAAGGAGTCAACACTTTGACATTGCTCAACTTTCTGATCAACTGCAAGAGTTTAGTTGCCACCTCCGGTGCACAGGCAGGACTTCCACCAACCCTTCTATCCCCTGTAGCTTTCCGAGGTGCCACAATGCAAATGCTTAAGGCACGAAGTGTTAATGTAAAGACACAAGCTCTTTCTGGATACAGAGATCAATTTAGTTTGGAGATTACCGGTCCTGTCATGCCTCATGCTCTACATTCTATGACCATGCTACTCGAAGCATCACAGAGTGGGTCATTCTCTGCAGTGCTGTATCCACATGAGCCAACGGCTGTATTCAATATCTGCCTGCCACTGGATAAAACACTGGAAAAAGAAGCTGTTCATAAGGAGCTTATTAACTGTGGGCTGCACCCTAAGACTCTGGAGCAACTTAGTCAGATACCATTACTGGGGAAATCATCTTTATGGAAAGTGGAAATGAGTGACTACATGTGTAATTGGAGATCCTGAACACCAAAGTAAGCCGAAAAGGAATCTTTGAGGAAAAAAAGCAAGGAAATTCAAGATTCTTATACCTTTGGCTTTAAAGTTCATTTTGGAAGTTAAAGAAATGAATATACTTAAAAGATACTGAAGTGTTTATAAACATTAACTTTTTATATTAACTTTTATTACATGCACTGAGCAATAGCATTAAGGCTTTAAATCATTTTCCTTTTACTGTTTTAAACTAGATTTTCAAATATGAAGATGATGCAAACTTTTTAATATCCTCACATGAGAATTTTATATGTACACTGAGTAGAAAACAATTAAAATCAGTGTTTCCTTCAAAGTGAGAAATTGAGACTAAACCTGTAGCAGTTATTTCATGGCATTGTGACTGATGGTGTCAGGGCAAAGATAGTTATTTACCTAAAATTAACAGACTCGTTTTATTAAAAGTGGTAGAAAATAAACATAGGCAATTTGTGGAGCTGGTGGGTGATGAACCTACCTTATCATACTTCCTACTGATATATAATTCTTCTCAAATATAACTTAAGTTTTAATGCATGTTCAGATAAAAGGGTATTCTGTACTCTGTATAGAACAGTGTTGAATCATATGCCCAAATGTCATGGCAAAGTAGCATTTCATTTTGGTTTGTTTGTAGTTTGTTTGTTTGTTTGTTTGTGTGTGTGTGTGTGTGTGTAAAAGTATTTTCATATAAACATGTTTAAAAGATCAAAGGTAAAGAAATAGTATTAGTGAAGGCGTGTTTACTTTATAATCCAGAAAATAAAACACCACGTTTATTCCAGAAAAAAAAAAAAAAGGCACAGTTTAGGTCTCAGCTCCTCTCTTTAGAAGGAAAAGCCAAAATTAAGCCCAAGTGGAGGGCACCTGGATTTGGACCAGGGACCTCTTGATCTGCAGTCAAATGCTCTACCCCGAGCTATACCCCCTGCTGCTTAAGTTGGCCTTCATTATCTCTAAGTCCTATAGCCACACCAGACCACCTGTGACCTATGAACTGCTACTTCAGGATGGGAGCTCTTGGCAGTTGCCAGGCGAGGGCAGAGGAAACTCATCACCCTGCCACCTACAATAAAGAGGCTCCCCTCCTCAAAAGTCCTCAACCCGTGTCCTCCCAGCCTCAGGGCCAGGTGCAGGCAGAAGCCTGGAAGAGCACTGGCTGCTACAGTGGCCCTCAGAAACAAACAGGGGGCCTTCACGTGGGACCCACCCAAACAAACTCCAGTGACTGAGGTGTCTGCTCTGGCACACTTCCTCACCCTGTGCCTGACCTTCCTGGCCCAGCACTCAGCTCAGGGCTCTTTCTACAAAACCAAAACGTACAACAAAAGGCAGCCCTTTCAACGTCTTCTCCAGGTAACGTGCACTGCGAATGATGCAGAACGAGCCCCTCCAAGAACTAGAAGTAGACTTAGGAATCTGAGTGTTGAAGAACCAATACCTGCACAGCTCAAGGACCAGGCATGCTCCCAGCAGCTTGGCAGGAGCAGGTGACACAGACACCAACAGTTGGGACTCTGAAGTCAGACAGCCTGGGTTTTAGTGTTAGCAGCAGGACACGTCTCCCTGGCCTCATCTGCAAACCTGCACAATGGGACCTTGAGAGTACACACTTGCTGGGTTGCTGTGCAGGCTACATCACTTACTCCTGTGAAACACTTCAAACAGCACTGGCACATACCAGGTTCTACATACTGTGTGCTGAACAGAGAGGCTAACAAGGAACCAGCTCCATTCACCAAGGAACAGGAAGGAAACAGCAGTGGAACTCAACCTGCAGAGACCCCACGTGAAACGATGGGATGAACAGAGGATCTTCCATAAGAGGGACTAGAGGCTGAACTGAGAGCAGAGACTACCGAAGTGAACAAACAGATGCTGTGAATGAGTCGAATGACACATATCAGAAGTGAAAATGTGACTGACATGTTCTCATTGTATTCACTATCATGGAAGTATAGCTTACAGGGCAAAGTGTACAAAGCTCCATGTATGACGTGGTGGACTTTACACGTGTGCACACAGGAGTAAACACCTGATTCAAGACATAGGAAGTCTCTAGCACTCAGAGGCTCCTCTGGACTCACTCCCTATCATTCCTTCCTCCCAAAACCATCACCATAGATGTGTAGGCCTGCTCTGGAGCTGCATCTACGTGGAGTCAGACACGAATACTCTCTGAGTCTGGCTTCTTTCACCCCTCCTCATGTCAATAGGATCCATCCACCTGGTCCACTATGGCAATCCATTGTTATTTCTAACTCTGTGTTCCAGGGTCTGACTGATGCATTGTTTGTCTCTCTATCCCACTGTGGATAGACATTGCATTTGTATCCAGTGTGGGGCTCCTGAGGGAACAGCCACTGGGTGCTCTTGCATGTGCACGGACACTCTCTGGGATCTACATCCAGGAACAGAATTGCTCTGTAGGAGAGAATCCGTGTTTTCTCCATCGACGATGCCAGACAGGGGTCTACGGTGGTCTCACCAGATTCCAGAGCACCAGCAGGGTGAGCGTGGCCACACATCCTCACCAACGGGTGGGATCCTCAGTCTCTCCCATGCTAACCATCCTGCTGAGATATAGGGACCTCCTGCAGAGGTTTAATCTGTGTCTCCTTGAATGCTTTGGGGCCTGAGTGTCGTTCCACAGCTGTGGTCCAATGGGCACCTAGTTTGACAAGTCTCTGCTCACTCTTCTTCTGTACTGTCTGCGCTCTTGTTAGCTCTGTGCATGTTCTTCATACTTTTTGTCCATGAGCTCTTCTTCAATATTGTGTGCAGAATGGTGTCTGTCTCATGTACTGTAAGCAGGACAGGTATGTGGTGACTGAGGCATGTAGACATTGTATAGTGTTGAAATCAGGCTAAACATCTGTCTCCTCAGACATTTTCCTTTCTTTATGGTCAAAGCGTTCAAAACCTTTCTTCTCTCTCTTTTGAAATGCACGCAACACCGTCCTCCTCCACCTCCATCCTCCAGTGCAACAGAACAGGGGAACTGACTTCTCCAATGTGTCTGTTAGTGACCAGGAGTTCATTTTCATGTGGTCACTGGTACCAGTCTGTGTCTTTGGGGGACACTGTGCTTCCTGTGTCCAGGTTAAGGGGCTTTTTCTTCCATTTTCTTCACTGACTCCCCAGACTTCGCTGTCTGCCTGTCCCTTTGAGGTTCGAGTCACACTGGGAACCCATTTTTGAGTGCAGAGTGAGGCAGAGGCAGGTGGCTTTCTTTCTTGGTGGCCACTCCAGCCCCCCACACCATCTGCTGGACAGCTGGCCTTTCCTCACTGCCCTGCAGACCACGTTGTCCATCAGTCAGGTCAGTGTAGGGCTCTCTGCAAGGCATCTGCTCTCACCTGCTGAACCCACCTGTGTCTGTGCTGGCCAAGGAAGCCCTGCTTCCTGTGCTCCAGTCCCTTTGGAGATTTGGCAGACAAATCCTCCCCTCCCCTCTTCTTGTCTGTCTCAACTCTTTGGGCTACTGCCCTTCCATCCCATCTCCACACCCTGCATGTTGAATTTCTCTCTTTCTTTCTTGATAGTTTGATGAGATTGCGTTCACATTCTAGATAAATTAGGGAAATCGACATGATTGTCATATTGAGGTTTCCAATCCAATATTGTTCTATCTTTTCAGTTTTTGTTCTTGAACTTGCTTCATTTTCTAAAATTTGTTGCTACTACATTGAAATGCAAATAATTTCAACTTTGAATCGAGCCACATTGTTAGACCAGCTAATAATTGTAAAATGTGTTTAGAGATGCTTTTGTATTCTACATGTACAATTGCATCATCTGCGAGTAAAACAGGGGTTTTCTCCTTTAAAACTGTATATTTTACTTTATGATTTTCAAGCCCTGACTGATATCTCCAGCACATTAAGAGGAACAGTGGTGATAATAGACATTTTTGCCTGGTTTCCAGTTTTCAGGAAAAGCTGTCAACATCCCACCAATGGGTAGTATCAGGTTCACGTGTTAGATAGATTCTTGTGACGTGTTATGGAGCAGGGACGCTTGTCCTGGTTGGCTGTGAACCTTGTAGAACCCGTAACAGTGTACTGAATCTGATGATTGTTTCTCTTCTTCTCTTTCAGTGAGCACAGGAGTTTTCTCCTTTAATCTGGGTCTGAGCTTGGATTTCTCCAGAAGTGAATTTAATGGCAAGTAGCTTATCTGGGGGATAAATCCAGGAAACCCCAGTGGGGAGTGGGTCAGTCAGTCAGAGAAAGTAAGGAAGGGAAAATGGTTGCATACTGGGAAAGTTGGTATCACAGGCACCTGGAGCATCACTACCTCGTGGGATCGCTGAAAGTGCATGCCATGGCCTGGATCACATTCCCTGAAGGACGAGGGACTGGGGTGTTTATCCACCAACTCCCAGCAGGATAGGCTGAGGGCTGCTCCTGGGGACGGGGTGCGCTTTCCCTGTGAGGTTCTGGGGTTGCCTGTTCTGGCAGCCTGAGTCAGACTTAGTCAAGGTGGGGACAGTTGCACTTGGGATGTGAGCACAGACATGAAGAGAGCTGATCCATGGGCAGTCAAACCTTTACCATCAATAGTCACGGGCCAAAGTGCAATAACAGAGCTTTAGAAAGGTTGAGCCACATTTGCATTGGTGGTCTGAAATTAATTTGGTTGATACATGTTTTTATTAATTTTTTCATTTGTTCGAATTACTTGCACATGACAGTAGACTGTATGTATACATTTTGATAGGTCATACATAAATGGAGTTAATTTCTCATTTTTCTGATGACAATATTGTGAAGAGAGAGCCTACAGATTTGGAGAAAATCTTTACCACATGCACATCAGATAAAGCATTAATCTCTAGGATATATAAAGAATTTAAAAAACTTAACACCAAAAAACCAAATAACCCAAGCAAAAAATGGGCTAAGGAACTGAACTGACACTTCACCGAAAAAGATATATAATCAATCAACAAATACACAAAGGTTCAACACCTCCAGCAATTAGAGAAATGCAAATCAAAACTACTCCAAGATTTCATCTCACTCCAGTCAGAATGGCATTTATACAGAATACAAGCAACAATAAATGTTGGCGAGGATGTGGGGAAAAGGTACACACACATTATTTTTATGTAATGCTGAATTTGATTTTGGAAACATTTGTTTATGGTTTTAAGCATCTATGTTAATATGTGAGCCTGGTCTGTCATTTTCTGATCTTACACAATCTTTGCTTTCTTTATACCATGTTTAACTACCTTACAAAATGAGTTGGGAAGTTGCCTTTTTTAGTTTTTATTCTTAGAGGTGTTTGTGTAGGATTTACATTATGTTTTTCTGAAATGTTTAAACAAACAAGTGTTGAAACTACATATGTGGAGGGTTTTTCTTATGTTTTAAGGCCCATTTTTTTGAACTTTATTTATTTATTTTTCTGAGGTGCTGAGGATAGAACCCATTGCCTCTCATATTCTAGGAGAGCTCTACCACTGAGCCACAACCCCAGCCCCATTCTTCTTATTTTTTTAATGACAAAAAATTTTCATCATGAATCAATTTCTTCCATAGTTATAGGATTGTTCATGATTTCTATTTCTTCCTCTGATGATTTTGGTAAAACTAAGCCAGAGAATGATAACAAAGATCAAGGTGTAACTGTAAATAGGACTTATTAAGGAGCAGTTCAAACAGTTCATTTTGAGATATTACAAGGAAATATGTTCTTGGGCTGGGCACAGTTGGGCACAGCCTAGCAAATCTTCCAGGAGATACATATCACTCCTGTTCTTACAGGGACAAGGACGGACCACCTTAAGGTAGAAGCTTTCTGGGCATAAAAAGGCTTTATTGGTAGTTAGGAAAGTGTGGATCTTTGCCCTTACCTGCTTAGGAAGTACATATACTAGGACCTGGATCTGCTCAAATATTGAATTTTCCATAGAGGCAGATCAGTCCTGCTAAACTAACCAGAGTGGATTAGTGAGAAGGGAGAGAGAATCTGTACCATCAATCAAAGGATTTCTCTCTCCTTGTGCATGTTGTATTTTTCTAGAAAATTTTCTGTGCCATCTTATATTGCTTTATTGGCAAAATTTGCTCATGATATCATTTTAAAAACTTTTTTTATTGTAAACAAATGGGATACATCTTGTTTCTCTATTTGTACATGGAGTCAAGGCATACTATTTGTGTAATCATAAATTTATATAGGATAATGTTGTTTGATTCATTCTGTTATTATTTTTTTCCATTCCCCCCACCCCTCTTTTCCCTCTGTACAGTCCTTCCTTCCTCCATTCCTACCTCCCTCCTTAACCCTAATCCTAAACCTAACCCTAACCCTAACGCCAACCCCTCCCCCCCCCCCCCCGATTATATGTCCTCATCTGCTTATCAGCGAGATCATTCGTCCTTTAGTTTTTGAGATTGGCTTATCTCTCTTAGCATGATATTCTCCAGTTTCATCCATTTGCCTGCAAATGCCATAATTTTATCATTCTTTATGGAGGAGTAATATTCCATTGTATATATATACCACAGTTTCTTTATCCATTCATCAATTGATGGACATCTAGGTTGGTTCCACAATCTGGTTATGGTGAATTGAGCAGCAATGAACATTGATGTGGCTGTATCTCTGTAGTATGCTGATTTTAAGTCCTTTGGGTAAAGGCCGAGGAGTGGGATAGCTGGGTCAAATGGTAGGTCCATTCCAAGTTTTCTAAGGAATCTCCACACTGCTTTCCAGAGTGGCTGCACTAATTTGCAGCCCCACCAGCAATGTATGAGTGTACCTTTTTCCCCACATCCTCTCCAACACCTATTGTTGCTTGTGTTCTTGATAATCACCATTCTAATTGGGGTGAGATGGAATCTTAGTGTAGTTTTGATTTGCATTTCTCTTATTACTAAAGATGTTGAACAGTTTTTCATATATCTGTTGATTGCTTGTACATCTTCTTCTGTGAAGTGTCTGTTCATTTCCTTAGCCCATTTGTTGATTGGGTTATTTGTATTCTTGGTGTAGAGTTTTTTGAGTTCTTTATAGATTCTGGAAATTAGTGCTCTATCTGAAGCATGAGTGGCAAAGATATTCTCCCACTCTGTAGGTACTCTCTTCACATTACTGATAGCTTCCTTTGCTGAGAGAAATCTATCCCAGTTGTTGATTCTTGCTTTTATTTCTTGTGCTATGGGAGTCCTGTTAAGGAAGTCTGATCCTAAGCCAACAAGTTGAAGATTTGGACCTACTTTTTCTTCTATAAGATGCAAGGTCTCTGGTCTGATTCCGAGGTCCTTGATCCATTTTGAGTTGAGTTTTGTGCAGGGTGAGAGATAGGGATTTAATTTCATTCTGTTGCATGTGGTTTTCCAGTTTTCCCAGCACCATTTGTTGAAGAGGCTATCTTTTCTCCATTGCATATTTTTGGCCCCTTTGTTTAGTATGAGAAAATTGTGTTTATTTGGGTTTGTGTCCGTGTCCTCTATTCTGTACCATTGATCTACCTGTCTATTTTGGTACCAATACCATGCTGTTTTTGTTACTATTGCTTTGTAGTATAGTTGAAGATCTGGTTTTGTGATACCCCCTGCTTCACTCTTTCTACTGAGGATTGCTTTAGCTATTCTGGGTTTTTTATTCTTCCAGATGAATTTCATGATTGCTTGCTCTATTTCTGTAAGGTACATCATTGGGATTTTAATTGGAATTGCATTGAATCTGTTTAGCACTTTAGGTAGTATGGCCATTTTAACAATATTAATTCTGCCTATCCAAGAACATGGAAGATCTTTCCATCTTCTAGGGTTTTCTTTAATTTCTTTCCTTAGTGTTCTGTAGTTCTTATTGTAGAGGTCTTTCACCTCTTTTGTGAGATTGATTCCCAAGTATTTTATTTTTTTCAATGCTATTGTGAATGGGGGAGTTTTCCTAATTTCTCTTTCTGAAGATTCATCACTTATGTATAAAAATGCGTTGGATTTACGGGCATTGATCTTGTAACCTGCTACTTTACTGAATTCACTTATGAGTTCTAAGAGTTTTCTGGTGGAATTTCCAGGTTTCTCTAAATATATAATCATGTCATCAGCAAACAGGGATAGTTTGAGTTCTTCTTTTCCAATTCGTATCCCTTTTATTTCTTTGGTTTGTCTAATTGCTCTGGCTAGAGTCTCAAGAAAAATGTTGAATAGAAGTGGTGAAAGAGGACATCCCTGCCTTGTTCCAGTTTTTAGGGGGAATGCTTTCAGTTTTTCACCATTTAGAATGATATTGGCCGTGGGCTTAGCATAGATGGCCTTTACAATGTTAAGGAATGTTCCCACTGTCCCTATTTATTCTAGTGTTTTGAGCATGAAGGGATGCTGTATTTTATCAAATGCTTTTTCTGCATCTATCGAAATAATCGTGTGATTCTTAACGTTAAGTCTGTTGATATGGTGAAATACATTTATTGATTTCTGAATGTTGAACCAACCTTGCATCCCTGGGATAAAACTCACTTGATTGTGGAGCACTACCTTTTTAATATATTTTTGTATGTGATTTGCTAAGATTTTGTTGAGAATTTTTGCATCAATGTTCATTAAGGATATTGGTCTGAAATTTTCTTTCCTCGATGTGTCTCTGTCTGGTTTAGGTATCAGGGTGATATTGGCTTCATAGAATGAGTTTGCGGGGGGTTCCCTCCTCTTCTATTTCATGAAATACTTTGAGAAGTATTGGAATGAGCTCTTCTTTCAAGGTTTTGTAGAACTTGGCTGAGAACCCATCTGGTCCCAGACTTTTCTTTGTTGGTAGGTTTTTGATGACTTCTTCTGTCTCATTACTTGAAATTGATCTATTTAAATTGTGTATGTCCTACTGGCACAGTTTACGTTATTCATATGTCTCTAGAAACCTGTTGATGCCTTCGAGATTTTCTATTTTGTTGGAGTATAGATTTTCAAAATAGCTTCTAATCATGTTTTGTATTTCACTCGTGTCTGTTGTGATATTTCCTTGTTAGTTCCGAATTTTAGTAATTTGAGTTTTCTCTCTCCTTTTCTTTGTTAGTGTGGCTAAGGGTTTATCAATTTTGTTTATTTTTTCAAAGAACCAACTATTTATTTTGTCAATTTTTTCAATTGTTTCTTTTGTTTCAATTTCATTGATTTCAGCTTTCATTTTAAGTATTTCTTGTCTTCTACTACTTTTGGTGTTGCTCTGTTCTTTTTCTAGGGCTTTGAGCTGTAGCATTAGGTTGTTTGTGTGTTGATTTCTTTTCTTCTTTTATTGAATGCACTCCATGAAATAAATATTCCTCTGAGTACTCTTTCATAGTGTCCCAGAGATTTTGATATGATGTATCTTTGTTCTCATTTACCTCTAAGAATTTTCTAATTTCCCTCCTGATGTCTTCTGTTATCCATTCATCATATAATAGCATATTATTTAATCTCCAGGTGTTGGAGTAGTTTCTGTTTTTTATTCTGTCATTTATTTCTAATTCAATACATTATGATCTGATAGAATACAAGGTAGTATCTCTATTTTCCTGTATTTGCTAACATTAGCTTTATGGCATAAAATATGGTCTATTTTAGAGAAGGATCCATGTGCTGCTGAGAAGAAAGTGTATTTGTTCTTTGTTGGATGGTATAGTCTATATATGTCGGTTAAGTCTAAATTGTTGATTGTGTTATTGAGATCTATGGTTTCTTTATTCAATTTTTGTTTGGAGGATCTATCCAATGGTGAGAGAGGTATGTTAAAATCACCTAGTATTAATGTGTTGTGGTCTATTTGATTTCTGGCATTGAGAAGGATTTGTTTGACGTACATGGATGAGCCAATGTTCGGGGCATAGATATTTATGATTGTTATGTCTTGCTGATTTATGCTTCCCTTAAGCAGTATGAAATGTCCTTCTTTATCCCTTCTGACTAGTTTTGGCTTGAAGTCCACATTATCTGAAATGAGGATGGATACTCCAGCTTTTTTTCTGTGTCATGTGCATGGTATGTTTGTTCCCATCCTTTCACCTTTAGTCTATGGATAGCTCTTTCTTGAGATGAGTCTCTTGCAGGCAGCAAATTGCTGGATTTTTCTTTTTAATCCATTCTGCCAGTCTATGTCTTTTGATTGATGAGTTCAGGCCATTAACATTCAGGGTTATTGTTGTGATATGATTTGTATTCCCAGTCATTTGACTCATTTTTGGTTTTTGACATGATTTGGTTTCCCCTTTATTTGGCTATTTCTTTAGGCTAGTTCCTCCCGTTGCTGATTTGCATCGTTGTTTTTCATCTCTTCCTCATGGAATATTTTGCTGAGAATGTTCTGTAATGCCAGCTTTCTTTTTGTAAATTCCTTTAGCTTTTGTTTATCATGGAAGGATCTTATTTCATCATCAAATCTGAAAGTAAGTTTTGCTGGGTATAAGATTCTTGGTTGGCATCCGTTTCCTTTCAGGGCTTGAAAAATGTTGTTCCAGGCCCTTCTAGATTTTAGGGTCTGGATTGAAAAATCTGCTGATATCCTTATTGGTTTCCCCCTGAATGTAATTTGATTCTTTTCTCTCACGGCCTTTAAAATTCTGTCTTTATTTTGTATGTTAGGTATTTTCATGATAATGTGCCTTGGTGTGGGTCTGTTGTAATTTTGCATATTTGGAGTCCTATAAGCCTCTTGTACTTGGTTTTCCATTTCATTCTTCAGATTTGGGAAATTTTCTGATATTATTTCATTGAATAGATTGTTCATTCCTTTGGCTTGTTTCTCTAAGCCTTCCTCAATCCCAATAATTCTTAAATTTGGCCTCTTCATGATATCCCATAGTTCTTGTAGAGTCTGATGATTTCTTACCATCTTCTCTGTTTGGTCAACTTTGTTTTCAAGATTAAATATTTTTTCTTCAATGTCTGAGGTTCTGCCTTCCAGGTGTTCTATCCTATTGGTTATGCTTTCTATGGAGTTTTTAACTTGGTTTATTGTTTCCTTCATTTCAAGGATTTCTGTTTTTTTTTTTTTTTCAGTATCTCTAACTCTGTATTGAAATGATCTCTTGCTTCCCATATTTGCTCTTTTAACTGTTCATTGGTGCGATCATTTAATGCCTGAATTTGCTCTTTCATCTCCTCCTTCAATGTCTGCATTTGCTCTTTCATCTCCTCGCTTGCTTCTCTGATTGTTTTAATTACATACATTCTGAACTCCCTTTCTGACATTTCTTTCTGCTGTGCTGTCATTGGGTTTTATTGATATAGTATCTAGGTTTGTTTGGGACATTTTCTTCCCTTGTTTTCTCATATTGGTCAGATGTCAGTGGGACTCTGAGATATTGCAGATTTCCTCTATTTGTTTATAGTGTCCATGTAGATTTCCAGTATATCACCTCCCAGCCTTCAGTAGCCTGAAGTCTTGGAGGAACTTAATAATGCAGTGTGTCCGAAGAAAGCTGCCCCTACCCTGCTACTGGTTCCAGGGCTTGGAGCTGGCTCTGTGTGGAAAGGCTCTCACTGGGCATTCTGCTCCGAGAAGCTGGCCGTGAAAGGAGCCTGCCGTTGGAGGGAGCAGGGCTCCTTGGGGAAGTCCCTGGCTGCCCTGTGCTGGTCCCTGAAGTTGCCTGTGGGCCGGAGTTTGCCGCCGGCTCAGGGACTTGGAGCTGGTTCTGTGCAGAAAGGCTCTCACTGGGGGCCCTGCTCCGAGAAGCTGGCCTTGTGGGAGGAGCTCACAGCAGAGTGAGCAGGGCTACCTGGGGAAGACTAGCTGCCCTGCCCTGCTCTGAGAAGCCACCCTGCCACCCAGGCCGAGCTTCACCTGGTGGGGGAGACTCACCCCGTGGCTCTATATTAGTCCGAGTCTCTCAATGCCTCCCCTTCTTTAATCCTGAGTTCTGGAGCAACAGGAGATGCAATCACCCTCTAGTCTGCTATCTTGGATCACCCCGTGGAAAGAGACATTGGCCGGAGGGAGCAGGGCCACCTGGAGAAGTCTCTGGCTGCCCTGCCCTGGTCCCAGAGGCTGCCTGCGGGCTGGAACTCTCCGCTGGCTCTGGGACTTGTGGCTGGCTCTGTGTAGAAAGGCTCTCACTGGGCGGTCTGCTCCAAGAAGCTAGCCTTGAAAGGCGCCTGCCGTCGGAGGGAGCAGGGCTGCTTGGGGAAGTCCCTGGCTGCCCTGTCCTGATCCCTGAAGCTGCCTGCGGGCCAGAGCTCGCCACTCTTAAAACCTTTTTAATGTCTTTGGAAACTCTAATCATATAATCTTTTACTTTCCTGATTTGGGATACTGATGTTTTCTTTTATCCTTTGTTAACCTTATCTAAATTATCATTTCTATTATTTATTTCAAAGAACAAGTTTGGGTTCACTGATCCTATCTATTTTGTTCTGCATTAATCGATGCTTTCATTAATCTTTACTACCTAATTCCTTACCCTTTTTTTGAATTTATTTTTATGATTCTATTGAAATAATTTTTGAAATTAATGTTTCATTATTCTTTTTTTTGGATATTTTAAAATTTATTTTTATTGTAAACAAATAGGATACATGTTGTTTCTGTTTGAACATAGAGTAACAGCATACCATTTGCATATTCATAAATTTACAGAGTAATGATGTTTGATTCATTCTGTTATTTTTTTCCTTCCCCCCCACCCCTCCCACCTCTCTTTTCCCTCTACACAGTCCCTCCTTCCTCCATTCTTGCTCCCCTCCCACCCTCCATTAAGTGTCATCATCTGCTTATCAGTGAGATCATTCCTCTTTTGGATTTTTGAGATTGGTTTATCTCACTTAACATGATATTCTCCAGTTTCATCCATTTGCCTGCAAATAACATAATTTTATTATTCTTTATAGCTGAGTAATATTCCACTGTATATATATACCACAGTTTCTTTATCCATTCATCAATTAAAGGGCATCTAGGTTGGTTCCATAGTCTGGCTATTGTGAATTGAGCCGTTATGAACATTGATGTGGCTGTATCTCTGTAGTATGCTGATTTTAAGTCCTTTGGGTAAAGGCCGAGGAGTGGGATAGCTGGGTCAAATGGTAGGTCCATTCCAAGTTTTCTAAGGAATCTCCACACTGCTTTCCAGAGTGGCTGCACTAATTTGCAGCCCCACCAGCAATGTATGAGTGTACCTTTTTCCCCACATCCTCTCCAACACCTATTGTTGCTTGTGTTCTTGATAATCACCATTCTAATTGGGGTGAGATGGAATCTTAGTGTAGTTTTGATTTGCATTTCTCTTATTACTAAAGATGTTGAACAGTTTTTCATATATCTGTTGATTGCTTGTACATCTTCTTCTGTGAAGTGTCTGTTCATTTCCTTAGCCCATTTGTTGATTGGGTTATTTGTATTCTTGGTGTAGAGTTTTTTGAGTTCTTTATAGATTCTGGAAATTAGTGCTCTATCTGAAGTATGAGTGGCAAACATATTCTCCCACTCTGTAGGCTCTCTCTTCGCATTGCTGATAGTTTCCTTTGCTGAGAGAAAGCTATTTAGTTTGAATCTATCCCAGTTGTTGATTCTTGCTTTTATTTCTTGTGCTATGGGAGTCCTGTTAAGGAAGTCTGATCCTAAGCCAACAAGGTGAAGATTTGGACCTACTTTTTCTTCTATAAGATGCAGGGTCTCTGGTCTGATTTCAAGGTCCTTGATCCATTGTGAGTTGAGTTTTGTGCAGGGTGAGAGATAGGGGTTTAGTTTCATTCTGTGGCATATCGATTTCCAGTTTTTCCAGCACCATTTGTTGAAGAGGCTATCTTTTCTCCATTGCATATTTTTGGCCCCTTTGTCTAGTATGAGAAAATTGTATTTATTTGGGTTTGTGTCCGTGTCCTCTATTCTGTACCATTGATCTACCTGTCTATTTTGGTGCCAATACCATGCTGTTTTTGTTACTAGTGCTTTGTAGTATAGTTGAAGTTCTGGTATTGCGATACCCCCTGTTTCATTCTTCCTGCTAAGGATTGCTTTATCTATTCTGAGCTTCTTATTCTTCCAGATGAATTTCATGATTGCTTGTTCTATTTCTGTGAGGTACATCATTGGGATTTTAATTGGAATTGCATTGAATCTGTATAGCACGTTTAGTAGTATGGCCATTTTGACAAAATTAATTCTGCCTATCCAAGAACATAGGAGATCTTTCCATCTTCTAAGGTCTTCCTTAATTTCTTTCTTCAATGTTTTGTAGTTTTCATTGTAGAGATCTTTTACCTCTTTGGTTAGATTGATACCCAAGTATTTTATTTTTTTTTTTGAGGCTATTACAAATGGAGTTGTTTTCCTCATTTCCCTTTCAGCTGTTTCATCGCTTGCATATAAAAATGCCGTAGATTTATGCGTGTTGATTTTATAGCCTGCTATTTGCTGAATTCATTGATGAGGTCTAGAAGTTTTCTGGAGGAGGTTTTTGGATCCTCTAAATATAGAATCATGTCATCCGCAAATAGTGACAGCTTAAGTTCCTCTTTTCCTATTCGTATCCCTTTAATCGTTAGTCTGCCTAATTGCTCTGGCTAGAGTTTCGAGGACAACGTTGAATAGAAGTGGTGAAAGTGGACATCCCTGCCTTGTTCCCATTTTTAAAGGGAATGGTTTCAGTTTTTCTCCATTAAGAATGATGTTGGTCATGGGCATAGCATAAATAGCCTTTACAATGTTCACGTATGTTCCTACTATCCCAATTTTTTCTAGTGTTTTGACCTTGAAGGGGTGTTGTATATTGTCAAATGCTTTTTCTGTGTCAATTGAAATAACCATATGATTCTTATCCTTAAGTCTATTGACATGATGGATTACGTTTATTGATTTACAGATGTTAAACCATCCTTGCATTCCAGGAATGAACCCCACTTGATCGTGGTGCACAATTTTCTTAATATATTTTTGGATACGGTTTGCCAATATTTTGTTAAGGATCTTAGCATCTATATGTATATATATATATATATATATATATATATATTTTTTTTTTTTTTTTGGTTTGTTTGTTTTTGTTTTGAGGATTCAAACCCCAGACCACCTTTTATTTGCTTGGACTAAGAATCAAGGGAATGCAAAAAATATGCTGCAAGTGCCAGTGAAACCAAGTTTTGTGGCAAGCTAGGTCTACCACAATTTCTCCACGGTGACTTCTCCACAGACTTGCCCAAGCACAAGCAAAGGACTCACCAATAATCCAATGTACACTATACACAGATCAAACCTGCTGAAAAGAGCTGGTGATGGTCCTGAGACACAAGCCTGCATACAAAGGCCCAGAGGCTGGCATTTTTGTCCATCACAGCAAATACCTTCCTAATGTGGGCATTAGGACAAAATGCAGATGAGCTATTCGACACCAAGTCAGTCCAAAGTAGCAGCTCATAATTCTCCTCTCCCGCCTCATGGTGGCCTCCAGACACCATGGCAAAGCATAAGACCTATCTACTGTGGGAGTCCTCTCCCTCTGTAATCCCTCTTCACGTCTATTCTGTCATTTCCACAAGGGCTGGAGGCTGGCCCCCAAACTCCAAGCCACAGAACAGGCAGGAATTTCTGCAGGGGATCCTGGATAAGTAATTAGCCACAATATCTAGATTAGGGTAATGATGAGAGAAACGCTGGCCAAAAAACTGACGGAATTTCCAAAAGGTAAATTTCTGTGTATTCACGCCTAATCTTCCACAGTGGCGTAAACAAATTTTCTACCATCCCTCATTATTTGCACAAATTTTTGTCCAGTCCAAACGTAATTTAAAGTGAGGTAGGTAGCTTCTCTCCTCATGCCTTTGCCTTTGTGGTGACAGTTGAGGCCTCTGCCATGAAAGCACTCATCTCCTGGGCAGGGGCAGCCCCATGGGCCGGCACCAGTGGCTGGTAGAGCTTCTCAGTTGGCTATTTTCTCAATCTCATCCAAATCATCCATGTCCAATCTTTCTATCTTCTTATTAAAATGCTCCTGGATTCTGTTCAGGATGTTCATGCTGTGCTTGCTGTCGACCATGTTCACGGCCAGGCCCCTCTTGCCAAAGCGGCCAGTGCGCCCGATCCGGTGCAAGTAGGTCTCGTTGTCCAGGTTCCCGTCCTTGTCCACAGGAAGATCAAAGTTGATGACGACACACACTTGTTCAACATCGATACCACGAGCACACACGTTGGTGGTCACCAGAACCTTCTCTTTACCCTCTCGGAAGCGCTCAATCACAGCAGCCCTCTGCTCCACCATCATTTCTCCACTCAGCAGAGCCACCTGGTGGCCTTCTTTTGAGAGCTCTGCTGCCAACCAACTAGCTGTTTTGCGGGTATGGCAGAAGATCATGGCTTGAGCGATGGTGATGGCCCCATACAGGTTGCACAAGGCCTGGAACTTCTCGTCTCTGTTATTGCACAGGACGTAGTACTGCTTGATGGTGTCCAACGTCTCCTCCTCACGCTTCAGTTTGATAACATTAGGGTCTGGGACCACTTTCTGGGCAAACTTCCACACAGAGTCTTCAAAGGTGGCAGAGAAAAGCAACATCTGGCAGTTCTTGGGTAGCATCCTCTGGATACAGATGCTCTGGTCTTGGTGGCCCTGAGTGGCTATCATCACGTCAGCCTCATCCAGAACAAACACCTTGATCCTCTTGGGGTCAATGAACCTGAGCTTGGAGCACCAGTCCAGGACGGTCCCAGGAGTACCAATAACAATCTGCTCACTGATCTTCTGACCTCTTTCCAATTTATTGCCTCGAACAGCATAAGCTAGCCTCAGTTCAGGGTAAAATTTGCCCATCTGTTCAATCACTTTTCCTGTTTGAAGAGCAAGTTCATACGTAGGAGAAAGGCACAGACACTGGGGGTATCTGTTTGCAGGTTCTACTTGGCTGAGCATAGCCAACACAAAGGAAGCTGTTTTACCAGTACCAGACTGAGACTGGGCAATTAAGTTCTGTGGGGGTTCAGCAAGCATCAAAGGCAATGCGTTCTCTTGAATTTTTGATGGACGGTTGAAACCCATGGCATAGACTCCTTGGAGAAGCTGTGGTTTCAGTGGAAGCTCTTCAAAAGACTTCACTGAGTAGAGTGGGGAGTTGGGATCCCGCTGCAGGACTTCCACTTGGTTAGTGTTATCCACAAGGTTGCTTCGGATCAGCTTGTTGAGTAAAGACTGGGCAGCTCTGTCCTCTTTCTCGTCTTCATCTGTTTTCTCTGCATTAGCATTGGTCTTGACAACAGCACCGACTGGGCCGCCGCTTCCTGCTCGTCCACCGCCAGGGCCCATGAGTCGGTGGCCATGGTCCCCAGCGCGGGCGAGACGCGGCCGCTGGCGGGCGCGCCAGAGTGCGCCACAAATCGCGGGCTCGGGGGTCGCAGCAAGCCCGGGCCGGCCCCTCCGAGGGGGAAGTCATTCGCTGCCCCGCGGGCACCGGAAGCAGCGCCGCGCCACAGTCTTAGCATCTATATTCATCAAGGATATTGGTCTAAAATTGTCTTTCCTTGATGTGTCTTTTCCTGGTTTGGGTATGAGGGTGATATTAGCTTCATAGAATGAGCTCGGTAGGGTACCCTCCTTTTCTATTTCGTGGAATACTTTGAGAAGTATTGGAATGAGTTCTTCTTTGAAGGTCTTGTAGAACTCGGCTGAGAATCCGTCTGGTCCTGGGCTTTTCTTGGATGGTAGGTTTTTAATGGCTTCTTCTATTTCATTGCTTGATATTGATCTGTTTAAATCGTGTATGTCCTCCTGGTTCAGTTTGGGAGGAGCATATGTCTCTAGAAATTTGTCAATGTCTTCGGTAGTTTCTATTTTGTTGGAATACAGATTTTCAAAGTAGCTTCTCATTATGTTCTGTGTCTCAGTGGTGTCTGTCGTGATATTTCCTTTTGCATCATGTATTTTAGTAATTTGAGTCTTCTCTCTCCTCTTTGTTAGTGTGGCTAAGGGTTTATCTAATTTGTTTACTTTCTCAATGAACCAACTTTTTGTTATGTCAATTTTTTGAATAGTTTGTTTTGTTTCAATTTCATTGATTTCAGCTGATTTTAATTATTTCCTGTCTTCTACTACTTTTGCTGTTATTCTGTTCTTCTTTTTCTAGGGCTTTGAGCTGTAATGTTAGGTCATTTAATTGTTGACTTTTCATTCTTTCCTGAAGTGCGCTCCATGCAATGAATTTTCCTGTTAGTACCGCTTTCATAGTGTCCCAGAGATTTTGATATGTTGTATCATCATTCTCATTGACCTCTAAGAATTTTTTAATCTCCTCCTTGATGTTTTTTGTTATCCATGTTTCATTCAATAGCATATTATTTAGTCTCCAAGTGTTGGAATAATTTCCTTTTTTTACTTTGTCATTGATTTCTACTCTCGGTCCATTATGATCTGATAGAACACAAGGCAGTATCTCTATTTTTTTGCATTTCCTAACGGCTGCTTTGTGGCATAACATATGGTCTATTTTTGAGAAGATTCCATGTGCTGCTGAGAAGAATGTGAATCCGCTCGTTGATGAATGGAATATTCTATATATGTCTATTAAGTCTAGGTTATTGATTGTGTTATTGAGTTCTATGGTTTCTTTGGTTGGATTTTGTTTGGAAGATCTATCTAGTGGTGACAGCGGTGCGTTAAAGTCACCCAGAATTATTGTGTTGTGGTCTATGTGATTCCTGAAATTGAGAAGGATTTGTTGGATGTACAAGGATGCACCATTGTTTGGGGCATAAATATTTACTATCGTTATGTCTTCCTGATTTATGGTTCCCTTAAGCAGTATGAAATGTCCTTCTTTATCCCTTCTGACTAACTTTGGCTTGAAGTCCACTTTATCTGATATAAGGATGGAAACCCCTGCTTTTTTTACTGAGTCCATGTGTGTGGTAGGTTTTTTCCCATCCTTTCACCTTTAGTCTGTGGATGTCTTTTTCTATAAGATGAGTCTCTTGCAGGCAGCATATTGTTGGGTCTTTCTTTTTAATCCATTCTGCCAGTCTATGTCTTTTGATTAATGAGTATAGGCCATTAACATTCAGGGTTATTATTGAGAAATGATTTGTATTCCCAGTCATTTGGCTTATTTTTGGTTTTTAAGTTGGCTTAGTTTCTCCTTCGAGTGGTTTTTCTCTAAGGTAGTTCCTCCCTTTGCTGACCTCCATTGTTGTTTTTCATTTCCTCCTCATGGAATATTTTGTTGAGAACATTCTGTAGCGCAGGCTTTCTATTTGTAAATTCTTTTAACTTTTGTTTATCATGGAAGGATTTTTATTTCATCTTCAAATCTGAAGGTTAGTTTTGCTGGGTATAGGATTCTTGGTTGGCAACCATGTTCTTTCAGAGCTTGAAATATGTTGGTCCAGGCCCTTTTAGCTTTTAGAGTCTAGGTTGAGAAGTCTGCTGCTATCCGTATTGATCTCCCCCATATGTAATCTGCTGCTTTTCTCTTGCGGCCTTCAAAATCCTATCTTTATTTTGAATGTTAGGCATTTTCATTATAATGTGCCTTGGTGTGGATCTGTTGTGATTCTGTGCATTTGGTGTTCTGTAAGCCTCTTGTATTTGATTTTCCATTTCATTCTTCAGGTTTGGGAAATTTTCTGATATTATTTCATTGAATAGGTTGTTCATTCCTTTGGTTTGTATCTCTGTGCCTTCCTCAATCCCAATAATTCTTAAATTTGGTCTTTTCATGATGTCCCATAGTTCTTGGAGATTCTGTTCATGATTTCTTTCTGTCTTCTCTGTTTGGGTGACTTTATTTTCAAGATTAAATATTTTGTGTTCATTGTCTGAGGTTCTGTCTTCCAAGTGGTCTAGTCTTTTGGTGATGCTTTCCATTGAGTTTTTTATTTGGTTCATTGTCTCCTTCATTTCAAGGATTTCCATTTGGTTTTTTTTTTTTTTTTTTTTTTTTTTTTTTTGAGAATCTCTATCTCTTTGTTGAAATGATCTTTTGCTTCCTGCAGGTGCTCTTTCAGCTTATTGGTATTATCATTCATTGCCTGCCTTTGCTCTCTTTTCTCATCCTTTGCTTCGTGAATCATCTTAATCATGTATAATCTGAAGTCCTTTTTTGACATTTCTTCTACCATACTGTCATTGGATTCTATTACTATAGAATCTCAATTTGTTTGGATCATTTTCTTCCCTTGTTTTTTCATGTTGTTCATGTATCTTCCCCTCTAGCGCTGCAGACCTGGGGTATTGCAGATTTCCCCCTATAGGCTTATAGTGGCCCTATTGGTTTCCAAAACCCTTTCTTTAAGGGGAGATCAATATTACCAGTGCCCAAATCAGACACTATGCAATCCTAGACCAAATAGCCCTTATGGGGACAATAACATCATGTAAATAAGGGAGAAAACAACTCTGAGGGAACAGGTAAACAGAAGGAAAAGAAAGCAAGAAACGTAAAGAAATAAAAACTTAAATATTTTTTTTAAAAAAAGGAGAAAAAAGAAAGTCTACTCTATAATAGTCATATACTAATGAAACCTCCCAGTGTTCAGTAGCCTGATGTATGATGGGTACCTGACAATGAGCTTCAAGCCTCCAGCAGGTGTCTCAGGATGGGATTTGTCCCACCCAAAAATCGGAGCTACGGCTTCCAGGATTATCCAAGATGGCTGCTCTGGCTTCCAAATGTGTTGGCAAATGGGGATCTGCAGCTCAGGGGTGGACGTGGTCAGCTGGAGGTCCTGGAGACAGGATGCAGTTGGTTGGGCAGTGGTCCTGGAGGTCGGGTGTGTTTGGTGTGGTTGTGGGATCCAGGAGGCCAGGTGCAATTTGTTGGTCTGGGTTCCCGGTGATAGGGCACAGTCAGTTGGTCTGGGGGTCCTGGCAGCAGGGAGCAGTCAGTTGATGTGAGGGCCCCAGAGGCAGGGAGTGATCGATTGGGCTGAGGGATCCTGGAGACGGGACTCAGTCAGTCTGGCCAGCGGTCCTACAGGGCCTGGCTGTTGTCTCAAAATGGCGGCAGCCACGTGCAATCAAACCTGCAGGTACTGCAACAGCGAACCTCCAGGCAGCAGCAGGCAGCCGGCTCTCCTCTGGTAGACTGCTGTCAATCCGCTAGCAGCTGTCGGACGATCGGGAGGTGAACCTCAAGCACCGGGCGATGGACAGGCGAGAGGCAGGCAAATGGCAGACAATAGATCCTGACAGTGAGCAATCTGCTCTCAAAAAAGGGTGTTGATATGCTGGCAGATTGCAGGTGACCACAGCAGACAAATGGGGCAAAGAGCAGGGGATTGATAGGCAGCAAAAACTGCCTCACCGAAAAACAGATATTCTCTGCTTGAATCCGGCGTTGTGGAGTGACAAGGAACACAGCCTCCCTCTAGACCACCATCTTGGATCCTGTTTCATTATTCTTCACTTTTCCATTTACATTGTTGAAGATGAATTATTTATTATGATTTATTTAGAAGTAAAACATTCAGTTTCTACATTTACTAGAGTATTTCTAATTCTGGTTGGATTTTCTAGTTATTTGGTGCTATTGATCTCTAGCTCAATTTTATTTTGGTCAGAAAACAATATGCTTTTAAAAGTTGGTAATTCTTAAACATGTTTTATAGTTCAATAGTTAGTATGTCATGATTTCTTGAAAGAAACACATATTCTGTAGTTAAATGCGATTTCCATACATTTTATTTACATCACATCTGTTAATCACGTTTAAATCTTCCGTATCAATTCACAAGAAAAGGTTATAAGGACCTCTCATATGAGAGTTGCAATGACAACTTGTCCATTTCTCCTTTTTAGTTCTATAAACTTCTCTTTGAAGTGTTTTGAGGTTATATCATTAGGTAAATAAAATTTTGATTCAGTATACCTGAGAGATAAATTGACCTTTTCATTAATACAAAATTACTCTTTTTATCCTTGTGTTAGTCAGCTTTCTCTTCTGGTGAGAAATACCAGAGACCATCAATTTCATTAAAAAGTTTGTTTGGACTCATAGATTTGGAGGTTTCAGTCCTTGCTCACACGGTGTCATTGGTTTGGGGCCTGTGGCCAGGCAGCACCTCACACCAGGGGATACATGGCAGTGCTAGGATGGCCTCCCCAGGGGCTCATCTCTCCCCAGTGCGCCAACAGTCATGTTTGAACGTGGGCTCTCATTTCCACAAACTGACACACTATAATATCTACAGCAGCCAGCAAAGACGTGACCTTGGAAATGGGAGGAAGAGCAACAAAAATGCAAACCCGAAATAATTGGAACACTGGAGACATAGTACAGGGTGTTTGCGTGTTGTGGGGGCCCAGGTGAAGGAACCTTCAACATGCACCCTGGAAGCTGAACTCTGAGCAGGCACACAGGGCCCCACAAGACATCTTCCCTCCCCTCTCACACCTCACCCTCTGCCTCTCCCCTTCCCTGCTATGCCCTACAGATTCTAAGTGCCAGTCTCTGCCAAGCCAAGTGCCCCCACACCTGGAGCTTCCTCAGAAGTTCTTCCTGACTGAATTGCCCTGGCCATTTGTAAACAGGGAAAACACCCAGGGTCACTCAGAGATTCAGCTATCTCCACGAAAACAATGACCCTGCCCATCCCCACGCACCATGGTGTTGGGGAGTGGAGGAGGTCCAGGCATAACCCTGCTACCACCAGCCAGGATTCCATTTCCCTACTGTCAAACAGGACTTGAGTTTTGCATAGCATGAGGGTTTTTGTTACATAACTTGGGCTCTTTGGGAGTATTTCCTGTTGTAGTTTGGATCTTAAATGTCTTCTAAGGATCAGGTGTTCATGGCTTGGTCCCTGGGGTGGTGCTCTTGGAAGTTGGTGGAGCCTTTATACATGGGAGATCTTCAGATCATTGGGGTGTCCTTGGAGGGAAATGTGGAACCCTGACGCCTCCTCACTCTCTTGTGTCCTGAGGCAAGCAGCATTACTTAAACCACTCACTCCTGCCATGATGTGTCCCCTCACCAGACACCCAAAGCAGCAGGGATGACATATCATAGACTGGAACCTCCAAGTAAACTTTTCTCCTTACCAGTTGATTACCCCATGTACATGTATAGTAACAGTGTCCTCACTAACACACTTCTTTAAAATGAGAAATTACAGTAGTATTCCATGAATTCCTTTTCTAGTAGGAAACCATTCTCCACCTCAGCATAAATCCTGTACTGTGGGGAATGGAGGATCACGCAACTTCCCACAACAGAGTCTGGTTTCATGAACTTCTCCAAGGATATGTGTCCTGGAATCTTGTGTCCCTTGAAATAATAATTCAACATGCAGTAAGACAAGACCAGAATCTTTTCCTTTAGCAGAAACTATCCAAAATAGCTAGTCAGTTTAAGAGTTACTTTCTGTTCCCTCACCTGAGTAGATTCTGGAGATAACTGTAAAACACATATTGGAGTACGTGGTGTTGTTCTTGGTGCTTTAAATTCTTACAAACACCAAAGATGTGGTACCATTATTTGCATTCCCCATTGTACAGATGCAGAAACTGAGACACAACAGGAGTTGCACAAGTTATCAGAGATTAAACCCTTCACCCCAGTGTACACTCTGGAGGTTCTGTTCCTGTGTTCAAAATGTTATTGAAAGATGGTGGAGCCTTTGTATGTGGGCATAATGGGCCATCATCAGGTCATTCCGAGTTGTCATTGGAAGGAATAGTGAAACCCTGGCCCCTCCTCACACTCTCTGTCTTTCTGACCATGGGGTGAGCAGCATTGCTAAACCACAGCCCACTGTCATGACTTGCTGCCTCACCATCAGCCCCAAACTGTGGGGCAACATATCATGCATGGAAAACTTCCATATTAATCTTTTCTCTTTATCAAAGATTAGCTCAAGTGTATGTGATAGTAACAGGATTCTGACTAACATGCTTCCTAAGAGACCAAAAGAAGGCAGTGAAGGAAAAGCAGAACTGAAAGGGCTCTTAGTAAAAACAAGATCAAAAAGTTCCTTCACTTCAAAGAAGTCAGAGCCATACTGATAGATGGGTAACATACAAACAATATAAAAAAGCAAGGAAACAAACCATTGCAAAAGGGTCAACAAACTTCGTTGACGCCACAGTGGAGGAAACATCAGAGAAGGAATTTAGAAAGTTTATAGTTAAACTTCTATGAGCTAAAAGGTTATGTAAGGAGTGAAATAAGAGAAAAACATAGGAAGTGAAAGATCACTTCATTAAAGAGCGATTCTGAAAAAGAACCAAACATTTCTTCCTCAACATGAAGAAATTAATACACCAAAATAAAAATTAATATACCAAAATAAAAATTCATTGGAAAGTATCACCAATAGAAAAGACAATTTGAAGATGTATTTTCATGCCTGAAAGACAAAATATATAATCTTGAAAAGAAAGTTGAACATAGAGAAATGACTTTAAGAGACTATGAACAGAATATTCACAGAGTATCGGATAAGATTGAAATTTAAGATTCATAGGGATAAATGAAGACTCTGTAATACAAACTAAAGGAATGCATAATTTTTTCAATGAAATAATATCAGAAAAATTCCACACCTTAAAAATGAAATGGATATTCAAATAAAGGAGGCATATAGGACTCTGAATATACAGAATCATGATGGGTCCACCCCAAGACATATTATTAGGAAAATGCCTAACATACAGAGTAAGGATAGAATTTTTAAAGGTGCTAGAGGAAAACACCTGGTCAAACTTAGAGGCAAACCAGTTTGCATCACAACTAATTTCTCAACCCAGACCCTAAAAGCTAGGAGGTCTTGGAATAATATATACCATGCTCTGACAAAAAATGGATGCCAACCAAATATACTATATTCAGCAAAATTAAGATTCAGAAGAGAAGATGAAATAAAAACCTTCCATGAAAAACAAAAGTTAAAAGAATTCATAATCAGAGAACCCATACTACAAAACATGCTTGAGAAAATATTTCACCAATAAGAAATGAAAAATAAAAATGAAAAGGAGCAGAGGAAGAAATTACAATAGAATACTTAATCAAAGGAGAATCTGATTCAATTCAAACTCTAGAAATATATCAAAATGGCAGGAAATAAAAAGCATCTCTCAATAATAACATCAGATATAAATGGTTCAAACTCTTCAATCAAGAGACATATGTTGGCAAATTGGATGAAAATCAAGACCCAACAATATGCTGTCTACAAGAAACTCAATTCATAGACAAAGACATTCACAGACTGAAGTAGAAAGGATGGGAAGAATAAAAAGTATTTGATTCACCTGGATCTCATAAATGAGAAAGGGTTAATTGTCTCATATCAGATAAAGTGTACTTCAAGGAAAATTTAATCAGAATAAACAAAGAAGGTCATTTCATAATGCTTAGGGAATCATAAAACCAGAGATAATTATTATAAATATTGTACCCCAAAACAATGAAGTATCTATATACAGCAAACACTTATCAACATAAAGAATCAAATGGATTCTACTGTCATGTATAACAAAAAAGAAAAAAATGTTAAAAAAGAATCAAATAGGCCACAATACAATCATTGCAAGTGACTTTAACTCATCTGATAGATGTTTCACACACAAACTAAATAAAGATGCTACAGAACTAAAAATACAGGTAATAATTTGGATTTATGAGACATCTATAGAATATTTCATCCATCAATGACTGAATTCATTCCTTCTCAGCAGCACAGGGAACATTTTCTAAAATAGACCATATTTAGGCCACTAATCAAATCTTAGCAAATACAAAAACATAGAGACTATATCCTGCATTCTATCTGATCATAGAATTAGAAGTCAATGATAAGATAGAAATACAATCTAATTTAATACCTGGAGATTAAATAATATATTTTCATGCCTCTTTTTTTGTAGATGGATATAATACCTTTATTTACTTATTTTTATGTGGTATTGAGGATTAAACCCAGTGCCTCATACATTTCAGGGAAGAGCTCTACCCCTGAGCTACAGCCCAAAACATAAATAATACACTTTTTTTTTTATTTTTAAAAATTAAATATATTTATTACATACTTTTAAACATACAAAAAATAGGAAAATAGTACAGTGAATATCCATATACACACCAGTTAGATTTTTGCCATGTATGTTTCATACACGAACACACTTGGTGAAACCACTTAAAAATATTTTAGAGTCACTATAACATTTCATTCCTGAATGCTTCCGTGCACTAATTAAAAGACATCACTCTATGAACAAGTTTTATCACAGCTGACAAAATCAGAAATGTTCTGATATTTAAGATCCAATCCATATTCAAATTCTCCTCAGTGCCCCCAACTCAAGGTTTTTACAAATGGCTTTTCAAGCCAGAGTCTGTTCAAGGCTGTTACCCTGGGGCCTGGAACACAGATCAGTGGTCCAGAGGGTGCTTAGCTGGCACACGGTCTTAATCCACAGTACTTAATCCACAGTACTTAATCCACAGCACCAGAAAAGAACTCACACTACGTTAGTCTGTTATATCTCTTAAGTAACTTTTAATCAAGAACAGTTGCCCAATCCCTCTCTTTTCTTTCCTGATATTTTGAAGAAATGAGACCAGTTATCGTCTATAACATTTCATATTCTAAACTTGTTTAACAGCTTCTTTATCAATATCTTTGAACTTGTTGCTCTATCCCCAATATTTCCTGCAAATAGGAAATCAGACCTAAAAGCCTGATTAGATTTCAGTTAAACTTTCTTGACAAAAAAAACTTCACAGGTGACGCAGTGCACTTTATACTGCATCACAAATTAAAAAGCTGCCTGGCTGTTTGACCGCTGTCAGTCATGAAAAGTGTCACCAAATCCTGAGGATCTTTTTTTTTTTTTTTTTTTTGTAAATTATGTTTTGTCTACATGACCAACCAGCAAGTGTTTGGTGAAATGACATTCTGACACCAAGATGATTCTAGTGGGGATGCAGATCAGATTTTATCTAATAGTTTTGGCATCAAAATATCTTTAACTTTTCAATTTTTTAACATTTCAATTTTTTAAGATATTCAAAGAACATCGGTTTTCCACAAATCATAAAATTTATACAAAAGATTCACTTTTATATTGATGGCAGACTTACTCCTTAATTGAAATGTGAGCACCTCCCTTCTTTTTGATTTTATCTGAAACCCATATAATAGCCAGTATGATAGCCACTCATATACCAAGAGATTAACATGCTTCCCAAAGCATCAGCATCATCAAGAGAATCTGGACATATGGGAGGTGGTGGGGGAATTATTGGTGGTCCAGAAGGAAATGGAGGTAGCCAACATGATAAGAAGTGGGGTGGTGGAGGTGGTGGAGGACCACTGAATTTTAGACCTGGCTTTCCTGGTCCCAATCCTGACCCTGGCATTGGGGGTGGTGGAGGGAGAAAAGAGTCCCATGGAGTTGCTTTTGACTTGATGTTATTTGATTTATTTCCAGGAGACCTAGAGGAGTTTTCACTTTTATCTGTTGAAACTTGACTTTCATTTTCATTCTCCTGAGCATTCTGTTCTATATTATTAGCTACTTCAGAGGTTGGGGAAAGCAGATCAGACAGATTTTGCTCCTCTCTATTTCCATATCCAGTGTAAATCACAATACAGGTTTCTCTCTTAAAATCAACTGAAGCAATGGTAGCTGGGTAAATACAGCCATCTTCTGACCAAATGGCAGAACACTTGTCACCAACTTTCCACTGTTTCAAGGGAGTTGTAGCATTCTTCTTCTGGCTTTTATTCTTCTTAACAGGTTTTCGCCTAGGTGTGCTCTTTGGTTTATCTGAAGTTTCACGAATGTCACCATTCTTTAGAGCATGCTTAAAGGAAGCCACAGCTTTATCATAAGCTTTTATCAATGCTGTATCATCCCAAATGTCAGAATCATCACTCTGGCCTGTGCCGCGCCGGAACAGCACCGAGTCTTCCTGCCTACACTTTTGAACAATGAATGGATAAGAGAAGAAATCAGAAGATAAATAAAAAATAATACTGAGAGGTAAATGGGAATAGTGATACAACATATCAAAATGTTTGAGAAACTATGAAGGTGAATCTAAAGAGAAAGTTCATAGCATTGAGGACATACATGAAAAGAATAGAATGATACCAAATACATAATCTAACATGACATCTCAAGGCTCTAGGAAAATAAGAACAAACCAACACCCAAACCAGTAGAACACAAGAGATCATTAAAATCAAAGCTGAAATCAATGAAATTCAGTATGTACTCATTATAACCAAACAGTATCTCTCCTGAGACCCACAGCCTCCTTCAGGTCTTCACCTCCTGGTTGTGCCTATCCTTGTTAGCACAGTCTTAGTCACGACCCCCATCCTAGCCTGCCAGTTAGGGATCTGGAAATTCAGAAGCACAACTCATCACCATTGGCCAACTCTGGGCCAAACCAAGCACGATTTCTCCTTGACTGTGAACATGGGATGAAGATGGGGTGTGGAGGGGTGAAAGAGAAGCAGAAGCACAGGGAGGGTGGAACAGTGTACCAGGTTGTGGGAAACCATCCTTATCTAGCAGAAGCAGACTAGTTTGAGCCTCATGATGCAGAGATCTGACTTTCTGGAACTGGCAGGTACAGTGGTCTGTCCCAGGTTGCTGTGGGGGGTATGTGGCATGTGGGAGTGGTTGCCTGTCTGGTCTGCTATAGTTCCCCTTAGAAAATGGCTCCCCTAACTCCACCTCATGCTGTTCATCACAGAAGAAGCCCCTCCCATTGTAGGCCTCTTTATCTGTGTGATTATAAACAAAAGAGAGTTGAGCTACACCATGTTGTTAGAGGCCAGATGTAGTATGGCCACACCCATCATGCCCCCTCTCATTTAAAAAGAGTATTGGCTCTTGTGTTTTTATTGATTAGATAAGTTTATGGGTAATTGACTGATTTATAGCCAACATTGTCCTCTGGAAGTTAACCCTTTTCTCATCCACAATGGACGTGACTGAGAGATCCCCACAAGGTGGCTTCTGAAAACCACTGTGGGCTCACTGTGCTCATGAAGTGGGGGCCTACAAGTCAAGGTGGTTTGGGGAGTCTTGGGTGATGATAGTGGGGTTAAGATGTAGGTAGGCCCTATACATAAAGTGGGTATCAGTGTGGCCCCATGTCATGCAGTTCTGAACAGCAGGATCTATAATGGTTTCTAGAAACCCCAAGTAATGGAGTTCTGCAAAGGTTATCTAGAGCCAAGCTAAAAGATACTGGTTAAGTTAGCTACCAAAATAGTACATAAATAAGGGGGCACCTGGATTTGAACCAGGGACCTCTTGATCTGCAGTCAAATGCTCTACCCCTGAGCTACACCCCCACTTATAGGGAACCTCTTATTAGCACCTTTTCATCCAGGGCACCACACCCAGACTACCTGTGACTTCTATTGTAGGTTTCTCTGCATGTTCTAGCAACTGACAGCTTTCTCCACTGAAGTCTGCCCTATCCTCTTCATCCCAACCTTAACTACTCAGCCCCAGCTCTGCTCCCTCCTCACACTGTGCTGGACCTTTGCACCTGGAAAGCACACCTGACTCCAGCATTTCCCTAAGTCCACACACAGTGATCAGACAAGAGCTGCTGGTTCTGGTCTTCAATGAACTTCACACACTGCCCATGGAGACCCTGCTCCATAATCCAAGGCTTCAAGGAGGGGGCTCATTATTTCACTCCATCACTCATTCCCTCAACAATCAGTCATGAAGCTTAATAGGTACTGGACCTTGTCATCCATGTTGAGGTCAGAGGGTTAAGGATGATATAGTCCTTGTTCCTCAAAAAGTCTTGGTCCAAACAGGAGACAAACCCAGAAACAAATTTTTTCCAGAGGTTTCAGGGAGAAAGAAGCTCCACAGACATCAGAAGGACCTTCCTGGAGATGTGACAAGGAGAATTGACCTAAGGAAAAACTGGGCTCCTCAAAGCCAGAGACTTCAGAATGCTGGATATCCATGTGATGAGGGAGCCTTGTGCTCATTGCCTTGGAGGAAAAATTTGACACAGCCCATGATCAGCCATGACTGGAGGAGCCTCATAGCCTACTGTCTACTAACTCCTTCTGGACAGGATGACACAGATATAGCCTGAGAAGAGTCCAGATCGAAAGGGGTAAATACTTAAGTCCATTTCAGTTCACTGCAAGGAGTAAGACTTATATAGATGACATGGGTATGTTACTCCTTCTCATTTACTACTTCAGAAAATTTCCTCTTCTGATACCACCCCTGAAAAAGAAAAAAAGAAAGAAAATATCCTTTTGGGCATGTAAAAGATTCTAGCAAGGGGGCACCTGGATTTGAACCAGGGATCTGCAGTCAAATGCTCTACCCCTGAGCTATACCCCCTGCTTCCTAGGAATGTGTAATAAGCACCCTAAACCTGCTTGGCCACACCTTGGATCTCTACCTGGAGATGTGCACTTGCTAGTGCCACCATCATTTGCTTCCTTCCTGCTAGGCCATGCCCCTTCCTGTCTATACACCTGTAGGGATAACCAGCATCCTTCCTCCCTAGAACTTGACTGAAGCAAGAACAAAAACATCTTAGATGTCTGAAGCTAGAACCTTCTTCACACTCAACTAGAGGAGCGAGACCACAAGTACTGGCTGCTCAATTGACCTTCAGAGGTGAGGGTGGGGCCTGGGATGGCAAAAGCAAACATCCTTGGTGTCTCCCAGAGAACTCCTAACCCAACACTCTGAGAAGGGCATCTAGGGATCTTGTGTGCCTCTAGCCGTTCCCTGTGGGATTCTGACTCACATATGGCTCACAAGTATTAATTTAATCTGCACCTATGTTAGCTCCTCATCCCTATGATCAAAATCCCTGGCAAGAACAACTTACAGGAAGAATAGTGTGTTTAGGCTCCCAGTTTCACAGGTTCAGTCTGTGATCATATGACTGAAATGTTCTGGGCCCAAGGTGAGGCAGAACATCATGAGAGAAGATCGTGGTGAAGGAAAGATGCAAGCTCATGGAGCCAGAAAGCAGAGATACTAGCTCATGGCAGCCAGAAAGCAGAGAGAGCAAGTGAGTCACCAGGGACAGAATAAAAACCCAAATGTACATCCCAATGACATCTTCCTTTTACTACACCACAAGGCCAAGAGTTACTATCACTCCATTCAGATTATTAATCCATCGAATGGATTAATCCAATAACTGGGCTAGAGTTCTCTTAATCAAATTATTTCACCTCTGAACTTTCTTGCACTGAAACTGTAGGTTTTATGAGATATCAGAGATCCAGACCATGACAGTGACCTTTCATGCTGTAGACCTGAAAACAAAAACAAAAACAAAAACACACAACAGTAATTCATAACAGAAAAACATCACCTGATTGGTAATGGAGTCATAATGGAGCCCACATTGATGATGAAGGGCTTCTGTTCACCAAACACTAAGGGGCAGGGATGAACTTCCTGTTTGTCTCTCCTTCCTCTCTGCTACTTCTACCTTTTCTTAATCCCTCAAGGCTCAGACAGAAGGAGCCTGAACAGAGGATCCAGTCACCCCAGCTCCCCTACTGAAAGGTGGAGAAATGTCAGTCCAGAGACCCACAGTCCCTGGAGCGTGAACAGTGGCTGCAAACATGTGGTCCCTATGAAAGAGGGGCCAGCAGGTGGCATGTCTTGAACCAAGGGCTGCCTGCTGTTCACACACTTGCTTTGCCCTGAGTTATCCCCTGGTCCCTATTCAGACCTTCCTGATTAACACTGAATCACAGCCTAAGATCCAGGGTGGACTCTCATAGCTCTTCATCTATTGAACTAGGGGGCCATGACTGACCTCACTCAGGCAGACCTCATTCTTGACTTGAGCTGGGCCTGTCCTTCCCCAGAGACCCATCCCAGCACTTCTAGAAATCTTCCTGCCCAGCACCCTGCACCTGCTTCTCCTCAGCACCTGTGTGGGGCTACAGTTTGGAGAGTCACTGTTCAGAGATGGAAGCTGGCTCTTTCTTTCTTTCCTGAGTTTTCTCCACTAATCCCTTCCATCAGGACTCCCACCTCCTCTCACCCTCGGCCATTGCTGCCCTTAGGGGTTTGTCTTGTATTTCCACTACTGCTCTCTTCCCCTGTCATGTTCCAGTCCTGGGGTGGAAAGGGAAACACCTTTCCAGATAGGCCAGGACACCAGGCAGACCACACACCCTCAGCTCCGCACAGCTGGAGGGACAGGACCAGGCACAGCACATGGCTACTTGAGACCTCAACCCTCAGGCCTCCATCTCTATTGGAAGATCTCAAAAAATTCTTAGCAAATGAACAGATACAGGAATAAGCAAGGAACTGGGCCAAGAGATTCAACTGCCACGGTCTGACCTCTGGATCAGAGTCATGTGCAAAATGTACTCACCTCTATACAAGGACAGGGCCTCATCCAATTGATATGTTTTCCTAATGCTCTCAGAATACTGTAATTCCAAAACCTCAAGTCTTTCTCCTCCCCTGCATATTTATATGCATTGCAAACGTACATAATGCTAGGATTGATTTTTAGATATTCATACGTGTACAAAATAGAACAATATTATGACCAATATCATTCTCCACTACTTCCCTTCTCCATCCTTTCCTTTCTCACTCTGGTCCCTTTCCTCTATTCTACTGATCTACCTACAATTTACATGAGATCCCCCAACTTTATTTTCCTTTTTCCTCTGTATCTATTGCATATGAGAGAAAATACACCACCTCTGACTTGCTGATTTGGCGAGTTTTGCTTAACAAACGAGATTAGTTCATTTGCAAGCTCTGAGATTTGGTTTTGATTTCTTCTGTAGGTAGTATTTCATTCAATATTTTCTGTAGAGCCAACTTAGTAGTCATGAATTCTTGTAGTTTGTGCTTATCTTGAAGGTTTTTATTTCTTCTTCGATTCTAATGAATAGCTTTATTGGATCTAACAATCTTGGTGGACAGTTATTTTCCTTCAGTTCTTGCAACACATCATTCTAAGCCCTCTTGGATTTCATAATTTGTATCAGGAAATCAGGAATAATTCTGATGGGTTTGTCTCTAAATGCAACCTGGCATTTTTCTCTTGAGGATTTTACAATTCTATCCTTGTTGCATATCAGGCATTTTTATTATCATATCTCATGGAGAGATTAATTTCTGGTCTTGTCTCTTTGAGGTTCTGAATGCCTCCTGTCCATAAATGCCCAGATCAGTCTCCTATTTTGGTCATAGTTATTTACCTCGTTTCTTTAATATGGTCTGAATGTACAAGACTGGCCACTTCGTCTTCCAGCTAAGTGATTCTGTCTTAAGCATGGTCTACTCTATCACAGAGACCTTCAAGTGAATATTTTATTAGATTTATTGTCTTTCATTTCCAAGATTCATTTGGTTTTTCAATATCTCTATCTTCATATTGAATTTCTCTTTCATATTCTGTACTGAATTCCTTAATTCATTCAGTTGCCCTTCTGTGTTCTCTTGGAATTCATTCATCATCTTAAAAATTCTTTGGAATTTTTTTCTCTGCAATTTCATATCTTTGGAGACAGTTGCTGGTGAATTATGAACATTTGGACGCAACATGTTCCTTGTTGTTTCATAATTCTTGTATTCCTGAGTTGGGTTTTGTGCCTCTGTTGACATGGATTTCTTCTCCACTCTGATGTGTGGGCCTGTTTTTATGACACAGCTTTTCTTGCCATAGTGTTCGAGGATATCAGCCTGATGTGAATTGTTCAGTTTGTGTCCAGTTGAAATTTGTCATGTAGCATCCTTGCTGTTCCTTGGTGATGATTAGTGTATTTTGATGGAATGTGGATTGTGTCAGAGCTTGAGGATTACACTTTCTCTACACATCTCAAAAGAGTGATGTCCTGTTATAGATATGACAACTTGTGTTGTATAAAGCAGTGTATGTGGTATCCACCTCTGTGATTGCTCTTCTTCACTTAATAATTGTGTAAATGCTAAAGGGATATGGGAATGATGTAGACTGACACACATCATAGGAGTGGTGTCCACAACCTTTGGTTTAATTCTCTCTCTTTTTGCTGCAGGAGTTGATGTTCAGGGCAGGGAACCTGAGGATCCCCCATATTGAATCTTAATTGGGGCCTGGGTGTTAGTTTGGGGGTTTGTCTTTAACATGGTTTGGATGAAAGTGACATTGAAGTTTCAGGGTGGCTAATTTGTGTGTGGATCAAGATTTGCTCTCTCTCGTCTGGTTTATTTCAGAGGCAGAATCTCAACCCTGTGAACTTGGGGTATCACAATAGATTGGTGTAACCTCAGAGAAAAGAGAAAAACAAACAATAGCAACACCACAAGGGAATAATATACAGCATTTAAACAAAAGCCCAGGGCCAACTATGACATGAACCACACAAATTACTACTGATTCAGGGATGGTGGTCATTGATTATCAACAGCAAGCAAGAAACAGGCATGAACGGGATGTGTCATTAACATAAACAGCAAGTGTACACTGTACCACCCACAGTGTGAGTCACTGCACAACTGGAATGGTAGGGCAGGAGTTATATAGGCCAAAGAGCTCTACAAGTGGTAAAATACAGCTCATAAAGACAAAGTGTAATAGGATAGAAAGGACAGGGACATTTAGAATGTTCAAACTGAACAGAGAGAAAGCAGAGAGACCTAGAGAGTGATGGCTGTAAGGAGGGAAAATAAATAAAACAAAAGGTCCAGTAAGGAGAGGGAAAAGGGTAAGAAGATAATTTGGCTATTAGAGAGAAAAGGAGACAAAGAGAAACAAAAGCAGAAACAAAGACAAAGATGAGGTAGAAAAACAAACAAAACAACCCTAAACCTGAACATACAAGAAAAAATAAACTATAAAATGATAAAATAGAAAATAAATGAAATACAAGTGTGTGTGTGTGTGTGTGTGTGTGTATGCAAGAATCCTCCACAAAAAGTATTCATGCAGATATAGAAGAAGAAAAAGAGGAGGAGAAGGAGGAGGAGGAGGAAGGGAGGAGATGGAAAGGAGGTGAGGAGGGGAAAGAGTGGGAGGAAGAGGAGGAGGAGGAAAAGGAAGGTATAGATGGGGGGAAGAAACAAAAAGTCCAAAGATCCAGGGAAACTCTCATTGTCCCACATGTGGTGACGTGGCAGGCACACAATCAGCTTTGGTCTCCATTTCAGCTCTTTCACTAATTCAGTGACAAGAGGTCAGAGATTCTCACAACAGTCAGAAGAGTCCTGCATTTGGGGCCCATGAGGGTCTGAGGCCACACTGTGACCTTTGAACCTACCATTTGCTTTCCTTGAGAAGGTGGGATTAGCCATCCACCTGAAGCCACTCTTGCTGTTCTTGGTCCCTGGTGGACCATGGGAAAGTCTCACCCAACTTTTTCGCTTGTAGAATCAGAACTTCTGCATTTCAATCCCCCAAAACAACCTAAATCTTCATTATCTTCTAGTCAATAAGGCCCAGCTACCAGTGCACACTCCCTTCATTTGCCTGAGCATCTTTTGCATGGTACCCATTGCTGGTCCTAGTCAGGGCACTTGGATTAGAGAGGAGCCCATCTCAGGCTGACAGAAACCCAGAGGTCACTGGATGGTAGGGTAGAAAGGAGCTCCTGCCCCAGCAGGGAAGTCTGAAGACCCAGGCTCATAGAGTGGGCAAGACCCAGGAAATCCAGAGGGTCAAGATGGCAGCCAACCTGGTTAGGGAGCCATGCTCACCTCCAGAAAGGACACTGGCCACAGCCCCTGGCCCCTTGGAAGTGCCTGGGCTCTGTCACCTCCAGAATGAACCCCACCTCTGGCCTCCCTCTCTGTGTACTTGACTCAGCACTCAGAGTCTTACTTGGTGTCTACAGCTGACCAAGCCTAAGGCATTAGCAAGTGTGCTGGGTGATTTTGTATGTCTGCTGGGGTGGGCTGTGGTGGGCACACGTTCAACCAAACACCTATGGGATGCTGCTGCAAAGGCAAAGGCATTTTTTGGATGTGATTAACACTTAAATCAGTAGACTCTGAGTCAAGCCCATTGCCCCTCCAAGCTTGGGTGCCTTGTGGAATCAGTTCGTTGTGCACTTGAGAAACACCTGAGGTTCCAGGGAAGGAGGAAATTGTTCAAACCCCTGGCTGAGTCTGTATTACAAAGACTCAGCAGGGTCCCACCCGCTGTCTGGTGACCAGCCTGGGGTGAGATCTCAGCGGACTCTGGTACCAGCTGTTGGGAGCTAGGGATACACACTGAAGTCACCTCATCCAACCACTTCCAGAGAGCTGTGTAGATGTGGATCCTTGGAGTGTTTTACAAAGTAGGATGAGTATAAGTTTAAATAATTCTGAACTGTGCCCTTAGACTGTCTTCAGACTAGAGCTGCCATGTCTGCTCTTCCTGGGTCTCGAGGATATGGGGTCACCATGCAGAAAGCAGAATTACCCACTTCTCAACTGTTTGGGCCAGTCCTAGAATGTCCTCTGTCCAGGACCCATGAGCAGTGACTCACCTTTGACAACACTGGGCTTCTCTAGATCTACAGGTGTCAGGGACACTTGACAGTGAACACCACCTGCCTCACCTCTCTCCACACTGGAGACTGAACCAATGTGGTGGAAAAAATCTGGAAATCAAAGACTGTGTTCACTGAGTGAAAATAAAAGGGGGCACCTGGATTTGAGCCAGGGACCTCTTGATCTGCAGTCAAATGCTCTACCACTGAGCTCTACCCTGCTGCTTGTGTGTGTCTAATAAGCACTCTAAACCTGGGGACTACAACCTGGGTTTAACCACCTTCACAAGCTTAGTCACTAGTGTTAGGCCATCAATTGTGTCATATCCTGGAATCTCATTTACATCTACAAGTGTAAGTTCCAGTACCATTTTCCTGCCAATTAAAATCATTGGATGTTAGGAAGGATGTTAGCAAGGGATTGTGATCCCTCCCCCCAAAATTAAATTTATAAGGTTCCAGGTTGAACTAATCAGAAAGATGAAGGGAGATATCTTTAGCAAGGTCAGCTGGTACTTCTCATGTACATTCAGTTGGGTAACTGTGATTCAGCAATGACCTCCCTCCACACTGTCAGCCTTGCAGAGCAACTAAGGACGATCGTCAGAGACCCCTGACCACAGCAGCCTGCCTTCTGCCAGGTAACTGACGGCCCAGACAAAGCTTTCACGAGTTCTAGGAAGGGTGGTGCTGAGGGCGAACGGCAAGGAGCACACTGACCAGAGGAGAGGCCAGGGAGCTTAGCCACAAGAGAACATGCCAGAGGGGACACCTGGATTCACACCAGGGACCTTGGTCTGCAGTGAAATGCTCCACCCCCGAGCAATGCTCCCTTGACTGAGGGAGTTCCCCCTTCAAATATGTCACCTGTGTTCCCAAACCCAGGACTCCATGGTGCTCTGGGTGGGATATCACATGGGTGTGAATTTTTCAATGTATTTGCAAAAGGTTTTCTTTTATTTATGTGGGCGGGGGAGGGTCTGGGAGTTGAAATTAGCATCCCTCAACCACTGAACCACATCCCCAGCCCTATTTTGTATTTTATTTAGAGTCAGGGTCTCACCGAGTTGCTTAGTGCCTTGCAATATTGCTGAAGCTGCCTTTGAACTCACAACCCTCCTGTCTCAAATGTGCACAAATGTGTTTTGCTCTATAGTTACCTTCTTAGTTCTTTGGTGATGATTGGTCTATTTTGACAGAATGTATGGTGTGTCAGAGTTTGAGGATTCTCCTTTCCCTGAAGGTCTCAAACCAGTGGGTGGGGTCATTTAGATCTAGCAATTTGTGTTCTATACAGCAGGGTATGTGGGGTGCGCCCTCTGTGACTTCTTTACTTAACAACACTGGATATTCTAAAAGAATATAAGAATGATCTAGAGTACACCTGTTATCCAGACAGCTCAGGAGACTGAGGCTGTTGGATCCGGAGTTCAAAGCCAGTCTCAGCAAAAGTGAGGCGCTAAGCCACTCACTGAGATCCTGTCTCTAGATAAATTACAATAAACAATAACATGAAATAAAATAAAATATAGGGCTGGGGATGTGGCTCAGTTTTCAATCCACGGTATCCACAAAAGAGAACCCTCATAGGTGTGATTTCCAGAGCCTTGGTGTTAATGCTGTTTGTGCTGCAGAAGTAGGTGTCCCTGAGTGGGAACTGAGGGATCCCCATATCCATTCCAACTTGGGCCTGGACATTATTGTGGGGTTTTGTGCCCTTTCTTTTTTCGATAAGTTTCAATGTAGGCAGTTTTTTTCGGGAGCAAGGTGTGCTGTCTCTTGTCTGGGTTTAGTTCAGCAGCAGATTCTCTGTGAACTTGTAGTATCACAATGGATTCCCAGTACCTCAAAGAGAAGGAGTAAACAAACAAAAGCAACAACATAAGCAAAAAATATTCAGCACCAAAACAAATGCCTGCTGCCAACTACAATATCCACAGTACAAATTAGTAAAAAACAGGAATGTTGTCAGTAATTGTCAACAACAAAAGCAATAAATACCCATGAACTGGGTCTGGCATCAAGTACACAGGAGTGTCAACTATGCCCCCCTCAGTACTAGTAACTGAAAGAGCACGAATGCTGGGACAGGGAACTAAACAGTTCTGAAAGACGGTAAAAATACAGGCCATTAGGAGAAAAGCAGGTATGCTAGGAAGGTAAGAGAAAGCTTAGAACGTTCAAAATGTGAAGAGAGAGAAAACAGAAGAGATGTAACAAGTCATGACTGCAGAGAAGGAGAGGACCAGATAATTTGGCTCTTAGAGGGAGAAGAAAGGAGAGAAAGGGAAGCCAAAACAAAAAACCCTCACCCTCAAAAATAAGAGTACGAAGAAACAATAACTTTTTTAAAAAATTTATTTTTATTGTAAACAAATGGGATACATCTTATTTCTCTGTTTGTACATGAAGTAAAGGCATACCATTTGTGTAATCATACATTTACCTAGGGTAATAGTTTTGATTCATTCTGTTATTTTTTTCCTTCCCCCCCTTCCCACCCTTCTTTTCCCTCTATAAAGTCCCTCCTTCCTCCATGCTTGCCTCCCCACCCCCATTATATGTCATCATCCGCAAGATCATTTGTCCTTTGGTTTCTTGAAATTGGCTTATCTCACTTAGTATAATATTCTCCAATTTCATCCATTTGCCTGCAAATGCCATAATTTTATTATTTTTTTATGGCTGAGTAATATTCCATTGCATATATATACCACAGCTTCTTTATCCATTCATCAATTGAAGGACATCTAGGTTGGTTCCACAATCTGGCTATTGTGAATTGAGCAGCTTTGAACATTGATCTGGCTGTATCTCTGTAGTATGCTGATTTTAAGTCCTTTGGGTATAGGCCAAGGAGTGGGATAGCTGGGTCAAATGGCGGTGCCATTCCAAGCTTTCTGAGGAATCTCCACACTGCTTTCCAGAGTGGCTGCACTAATTTGCAGCCCCACCAGCAATGTATGAGTGTACATTTTTCCCCACATCCTCACAAACACCTATTGTTGCTTGTATTCTTGATAATCGCCATTCTAATTGGGGTGAGATGCAATCTTAGTGTAGTTTCGATTTGCATTTCTCTTATTACTAAAGATGGTGAACATTTTTTCATATATCTGTTGATTGCTTGTAGATCTTCTTCTGTGAAGTGTCTGTTCATTTCCTTAGCCCATTTGTTGATTGGGTTATTTGTATTCTTGGTGTAGTTTTTTGAGTTCTTTATAGATTCTGGAAATTAGTGCTCTATCTGAAGTATGAGTGGCAAACATATTCTCCCACTTTGTAGGCTCTCTCTTCACATTACTGATAGTTTCCTTTGCTGAGAGAGAGAGTTTTTAGTTTGAATGTGTCCCAGTTATTGATTCTTGCTTTTATTTCTTGTGCTATGGGAGTCCTGTTAGGGAAGTCTGATGCTAGGCTGACATGTTGAAGATTTGGACCTACTTTTTCTTCTATAAGATGCAAGGTCTCTGGTCTGATTTCGAGGTCCTTGATCCATTGTGAGTTGATTTTTGTGCAGGGCAAGAGATAGGAGTTTAGTTTCATTCTGTTGCATATGGATTTCCACTTTTCCCAGCACCATTTGTTGAAGAGGCTGTTTTTTCTCCATTGCATATCTTTGGCAAGTTTGTCTAGTATGAGAAAATATTATTTATTTGGGTTTGTGTCCGTGTCCTCTCTTCTGTACCATTGATCTACCTGTCTATTTTGGTACCAATACCATGCCGTTTTTGTTACTATTGCTTTGTAGTATAGTTGAAGTTCTGGTATTGCGATACCCCCTGCTTCACTCTTCCTGCTAAGGATTGCTTTAGCTATTCTGGGTTTCTTATTCTTCCAAATGAATTTCATGATTGCTTGCTCTATTTCTGAAAGGTACATCATTGGGATTTTAATTGGAATTGCATTGAATCTGTTTAGCACTTTAGGTAGTATGGCCATTTTAACAATATTAATTCTGCCTATCCAAGAACATGGGAGATCTTTCCATCTTCTAAGGTTTTCTTTAATTTCTTTCTTTAGCGTTCTGTAGTTCTCATTATAGAGGTTTCTCACCTCTTTTGTGAGATTGATTCCCAAGTGTTTTATTTTTTTGAAGCTATTGTGAATGGGGGAGTTTTCCTAACTTCTCTTTCTGAAGATTCATCACTTATGTATACAAATGTATTAGATTTATGAGCATTGATCTTATATCCTGCTACTTTACTGAATTCACTTATGAGTTCTAGAAGTTTTCTGGTGGAAATTTCCAGTTCCTCTAAATATATAATCATGTCATCAGCGAACAGGGATAGTTTGAATTCTTCTTTTCCTATTCGTATCCCTTTAATTTCTTTGGTTTGTCTAATTGCTCTGGCTAGAGTTTTGAGGACAATGTTGAATAGAAGTGGTGAAAGAGGACATCCCTGCCTTGTTCCAGTTTTTAGGGGGAATGCTTTCAGTTTTTCACCATTTAGAATGATATTGGTCGTGGGCTTAGCATAGATGGCCTTTACAATGTTAAAGAATGTTCCCACTATCCCTATTTTTTCTAGTGTTTTGAGAATGAAGGGATGCTGTATTTTATCCAATGCTTTTTCTGCATCTATCGCAATAATCATGTGATTCTTGACTTTAAGTCTGTTGATATGGTGAATTCATTTATTGATTTCCGAATCAATAAATGAACCAACCTTGCATCCCTGGGATAAAACCCACTTGATTGTGGTGCACTATGTTTTTAATATATTTTTGTATGTGATTTGCTAAGATTTTGTTGAGAATTTTTGCATCAATGTTCATTAATGATATCGGTCTGAAATTTTCTTTCCTTGATGTGTCTCTGTCTGGTTTAGGTATCAGGGTGATATTGGCTTCATAGAATGAGTTTGGGATGGTTCCCTCCTCTTCTATTTCATGAAATACTTTGAGAAGTATTGGAATGAGCTCTTCTTTCAAGGTTTTGTAGAACTTGGCTGAGAACCCATCTGGTCCCGGACTTTTCTTTGTTGGTAGGTTTTTGATGACTTCTTCTGTCTCATTACTTGAAATTGATCTATTTAAATTGTGTATGTACTCCTGGCTCAGTTTAGGTTATTCATATGTCTCTAGAAACCTGTTGATGTCTTCGAGATTTTCTATTTTGTTGGTGTATAGATTTTCAAAATAGCTTCTAATCATGTTTTGTATTTCACTCGTGTCTGTTGTGATATTTCCTTGTTAGTTCCGAATTTTAGTAATTTGAGTTTTCTCTCTCCTTCTCTTTGTTAGTGTGGCTAAGGGTTTATCAATTTTGTTTATTTTTTCAAAGAACCAACTATTTATTTTGTCAATTTTTTCGATTGTTTCTTTTGTTTCAATTTCATTGATTTCAGCTCTCATTTTAAGTATTTCCTGTCTTCTATTACTTTTGGTGTTGCTCTGTTCTTTTTCTAGGGCTTTGAGCTGTAGCATTAGATTGTTTATGTGTTGATTTTTTTTCTTCTTTTATTGAATGCACTCCATGAAATAAATATTTCTCTAAGTACTGCTTTCATAGTGTCCTGGAGATTTTGATTTGATGTATCTTTGTTCTCATTTACCTCTAAGAATTTTCTAATTTCCCTCCTGATGTCTTCTGTTATCCAGTCATCATACAATGGCATATTATTTAATCTCCAGGTGTTGGAGTAGTTTCTGTGTTTTACTCTGTCATTTATTTCTAATTTCAATCCCTTATGATCTGATAGAACACAAGGTAGTATCTCTATCTTCTTGTATTTGCTAACAGTAGCTTTGTGGCATAAAATATGGTCTATTTTAGAGAAGGATCCATGTGCTGCTGAGAAGAAAGTGTATTCGTTCTTTGTTGGATGGTATATTCTATAAATGTCCGTTAAGTCTAAATTATTGATTGTGTTATTGAGATCTATGGTTTCTTTATTCAATTTTTGTTTGGATGATCTATCCAGCAGTGAGAGAGGTGTGTTAAAAATCACCTAGTATTAATGTGTTGTGGTCTATTTGATTTCTGGCATTGAGAAGGATTTGTTTGACGTACATGGATGAGCCAATGTTTGGGGCATAGATATTTATGATTGTTATGTCTCGTTGATTTATGCTTCCCTTAAGTAGTATGAAATGTCCTTCTTTATCCCTTCTGACTAACTTTGGCTTGAAGTCCACATTATCTGATATGAGGATGGATACCCCGGCTTTTTTGCTCTGTCCATGTGCATGGTATGTTTGTTCCTTTCACCTTTAGTCTGTGGGTATCTCTTTCTATGAGGTTAGTCTCTTGAAGGCAGCAATTGTTGGATCTTTCTTTTTAATCCAATCTGCCAGTCTATGTCTTTTTATTGATGAGTTCAGGCCATTAACATTTAGGGTTATTATTGAGATGTGATTTCTATTCCCAGTCATTTGGCTCATTTTTTTTTTTGTTGACACGGCTTCGTTTCTCCTTTATTTGGCTGTTCCTTTAGGGTAGTTCCTCCCTTTGCTGATTTACATCGTTGTTTAACAATAATGTTTAAAATGGTAAAAAGAAGAAAAAAGAAACAAATGTATGTGCACATGTGTGGATCTCCATGAACCACTCAGCACAGCAACTCAGCAAGAACTCTGAGAGGAGAAGAGAGACAGTCAGAGAGACAATACAAACCAGAGGGAGAGAGGAGAAGGTTCTTAATGAATAATGAAAGAATTGTCTCCACTTAGGTGGTGCAAATTGTGGATGAGGACGGATGATTATTGCCTGTGGCCAGCTCTCCTCCTTTCCTTTTCTTCAGGAGAGTAGCTAGCAAAGATTTTCTCCCACTCTGTAAGTTCTTTCTCCACATGCTTATTCATTTCCTTTGTTGTGCAGAAGGTGTTTAATTAAATGTCATTTGTTTTATTAGTTCTTGGTATTTTTTCCTGAGCTTTGGAAGTCCTATTCAGAAAGTTGTTGTCTGCACCTATGTAGTGAAACATTGCCCCTGTTTTTCTCTAGGAGTTTCATAGTTTCTGATTTAATTTCTAGGTCTTTGATCCATTTTGAGATCACATTGATGCAGGGTGGGAGATAAGGATCTAGTCTTATTCTTATCCATATGGATTACCATTTTAACCAGAACCATTTGTTGAAAAGGTTTCATTTTCTCCAATGTGTTTTTGTACCTTTGTCAAGGATCACATGACTGTATCTATGTAGATTTACCTCCATCTCATCTATTCTGTACCTTAGGTCTATATGTCTATTTTCTATGCTTTACAGTCTTTGTTACTAAAGCTCTGAAGTGCAGTTGTAAAGCAGGTATTGTGATGCCCATGGTATTGCTTATTTGCCTTAGAATTGCTTAGGTATTCTGAGTCTGACATGAGAGTTGGTACTCATGCTTGTTCAGGAACTCCATTTGCATTGAATATCAAAAACCATACTTTCACTTTTAACCTCTGGCTATAATTTGAGTCTCTTTCCAATAACATATAGTTGTGTCTTGGTTTTTTTAAATTTTAGTTTATTTTATTTCTTCTAATTTGTTGTACCTGACACTTAGAATGCATTTATACATTTTGATACATCACACATAAATGGAATGTGATCTCCCATTTTTCTGATTATACATACATATTGCAGGATCACATGGGTCATGCAGTCATATATACACACGAGGTAATATTGTCTGCTTCACTCTACTATCCTTCCTTCCCCCATACCTTTTCCCTTCCCTTCACTCCCCTCTACGTAATATAAAGTAACTATTCTTCCCTATCCCCACTGCTTATAGTGAATTAGCTTCCTTATATCAGAGAAAACATTCAGCCTTTTGTTTTTTGGGTTTGAATTATTTCACTTAATATGATATTCTCTAACTCTATCCATTTACCAGCAAATGCCAGAAATTCATTCTTCTTAAAGCTGAGTAATATTCCATTGTGTTTGTGTGTGTGTGTGTGTTTGTGTATATTATATCAGATTTTTCTATCCGTTCATCTATTGAAGCGCATCTAGGTTGGTTCCATAGTTCAGATATTGTGAATTGAGCTGCTATAAACATTGATGGGACTGTGTCACTGTAGTATGTTCATTTTAAGTCCTTTGGGTATAAACCCAGGAGTGGGATAACTGGGACAAATGGTGGTTCCATTCCAAGTGATCTGAGGAATTAGAGAATTGCAAATCAGAACTACTCTAAGATTTCATCTCCCTCCAATGAGAATGACACTATCAAGAATACAAGCAATAGTAAATGTTTTTTTCGAGGCTATAGTGAATGGGGTAGTTTTCCTAATTTCTCTTTCCGAAGATTCATCACTTATGTATAAAAATGCGTTGGATTTATGGGCATTGATCTTGTAACCTGCTACTTTACTGAATTCACTTATGAGTTCTAAGAGTTTTCTGGTGGAATTTCCAGGTTCCTCTAAATATATAATCATGTCATCAGCGAACAGGGATAGTTTGAGTTCTTTTTTTCCAATTCGTATCCCTTTAATTTCTTTGGTTTGTCTAATTGCTCTGGCCAGAGTCTCAAGAACGATGTTGAATAGAAGTGGTGAAAGAGGGCATCCCTGCCTTGTTCCAGTTTTTAGGGGGAATGCTTTCAGTTTTTCACCATTTAGAATGATATTAGCCATGGGCTTAGCATAAATGGCCTTTACAATGTTAAGGAATGTTCCCACTATCCCTATTTTTTCTAGTGTTTTGAGCATGAAGGGGTGCTGTATTTTATCAAATGCTTTTTCTGCATCTATTGAAATAATCATGTGATTCTTGACTTTAAGTCTATTAATATGGTGAATTACGTTTATTGATTTCCTGATGTTGAACCAACCTTGCATACCTGGGATGAAGCCCACTTGATCATGGTGCACTATCTTTTTAATATGTTTTTGTATGCGATTTGCTAAAATTTTGTTGAGAATTTTTGCGTCGATGTTCATTAAGGATATTGGTCTGAAATTTTCTTTCCTTGATGAGTCTCTGTCTGGTTTAGGTATCAGTGTGATATTGGTTTCATAGAATGAGTTTGGGAGGGTTCCCTCCTCTTCTATTTTATGGAATACTTTGAGAAGTATTGGAATGAGCTCTTCTTTAAAGGTTTTGTAGAACTCGGCTGAGAACCCATCTGGTCCCGGACTTTTCTTTGTTGGTAGGCTTTTGATGACTTCTTCTATTTCAGTACTTGAAATTGGTCTATTTAAATTGTTTATGTCCTCCTCGTTCAGTTTAGGCAATTCATATGTCTCTAGAAACCTGTTGATGTCTTCAAAATTTTCTATTTTGTTGGAGTATAGATTTTCAAAATAGCTTCTAATTTGTTTTGTATTTCAATCCTGTCTGTTGTGATATTTCCTTGTTCATTCTGAATTTTAGTGATTTGGGTTTTCTCTCGTCTTCTCTTTGTTAGTGTGGCTAAAGGTTTATCGATTTTGTTTATTTTTTCGAAGAACCAGCTATTTATTTTGTCAATTTTTTGTATTGTTTCTTTTGTTTCAATTTCATTGATTTCTGCTCTGAGTTTAACTATTTCCTGTCTTCTACTACTTTTGGTGCTGTTCTGTTCTTCTTTTTCTAGGGCTTTGAGCTGTAGTGTTAGGTCGTTTATTTGTTGAGTTTTACTTCTTTTATTAAATGCGCTCCATGAAATAAATTTCCCTCTAAGTACTGCTTTCATAGTGTCCCAGAGATTTTGATATGATGTTTCTTTGTTCTCATTTACCTCTAAGAATTTTTTAATTTCCTTCCTAATATCTTCTGTTATCCATTCATCATATAATAGCATATTGTTTAATCTCCAGTGCCGGAGACCAGCCCAAGCAGCAGAGTCCAAGGGTCCTTGATGGCCTGAAATGTAAAAGCCCCAAAAGATTAGGCGGCGCAGCGTCGGCGATGGATAGCAACCACACAGACTCAGGTCAGTGTTAGGTTGCTGACAAGTTTATTGAATTCACCAGCAATTTTTATACCCTTTACAAACTTACTAAGAATAAAGCAGGGAGTTTCAAGGACAGAAGAAGAATTTAGGCATTTAGCCGACAGGCGCCATCTGGTAATATCTTATCTTACTTGACACTTCCCCACAATGAAGTATCCTTGACTCGAAACTTACAAAGGCAAGTTGTTGTATACCACCTGTTTTTCCTTGAAGTTTAACTTCTATTTGATTTCTTACTGCTAAGATTAATTATAACTTCTAATAATTTGTTATTAATTTTTCATGACTATAATTACATGTCTATGCTATGTTAAATCATATTATACTATTAAGAACCAAGTTATTGTCTTTAGAGTAAAAATCTTCATCTAAAAGAACTAAAACTTTTCTTTTGAACTAAATATAATGTATTTCTGTGGGAGGCTCATTACTTTGCAGAAGAAACCAGATGTAATAAATATGTTGATCACTGAAGCTAAGAGAATCACTTATATGCAACTAGATGTCTGGGAATCTTGTAAAAGTTAGCAAAAACATCACAAGACATATTGCTTCAGAATGTCCACCATTCCCTATAGGAATATTAGTGCTTTGTGTAAACAAATGAACTTTATTTTACTGGAATTGAGTTGACTCATATGAACTGTTTGTGTTCCCATCATCCTTCAACCGAAGAACTTTATTAAACATGATTAATCCGCGTAATATTGTGAGTTCTGGTGAAAAACAAAAAAGGAAGAGAGATTAACACTCTGAGGAAGGGGCTCCAGCTTTACTCAACTTACGACGAGTCCTTGCTATCGTCTTCCAGGGAAGGCCTTGGCAGCACCCAACTTATGACGAGTCCTTGCTATCATCCTCCAGAGGAAGATTACCAACCTCTGGCATGGGTCTTTATGCGCCAGGCACACTTCCCTGGCATGAGTTTTATGTGCTAGGCGCCCCCGCACTCCAGATGCTCGAAAAAAATAAAATACTTGGGAATCAATCTCACAAAAGAGGTGAAAGACCTCTACAATGAGAACTATACAACACTAAAGAAAGAAATTAAAGAACACCTTAGAAGATGGAAAGATCTTCCATGTTCTTGGATAGGAAGAATTAATATTGTCAAAATGGCCATACTAACTAAAGTGCTATACAAATTCAATGCAATTCCAATTAAAATCCCAATGACGTACCTTACAGAAATAGAGCAAGCAATTATGAAATTCATCTGGAAGAATAAGAAACCCAGAATAGCTAAAGCAATCCTTAGCAGGAAGAGTGAAACAGGGGGTATTGCAATACCAGATCTTCAACTCTACTACAAAGCAATAGTAACAAAAACGGCATGGTATTGGTACCAAAATAGAAAGGTAGATCAATGGTACAGAATAGAGGACACGGACACAAACCCAAATAAATACAATTTTCTCATACTAGACAAAGGTGCCAAAAATATGCAATGGAGAAAAGATAGCCTCTTCAACAAATGGTGCTGGGAGAATTGGAAATCCATATGCAACAGAATGAAACTAAACCCATATCTCTCACCATGCACGAAACTAAACTCAAAATGGATTAAGGACCTCGGAATCAGACCAGAGACCCTGCAGATTATAGAAGAAAAAGTAGGTCCAAATCTTCACCTTGTTGGTCTAGGATCAGACTTCCTTAACAGGACTCCCATAGCACAAGAAATAAAAGCTAGAATCAACCACTGGGATAGATTCAAACTAAAAAGCTTTCTCTCAGCAAAGGAAACTATCAGCAATGCAAAGAAAGAACCTACAGAGTGGGAGAATATCTTTGCCAATCATACTTCAGATAGAGCACTAATCTCCAGAATCTATAAAGAACTCAAAAAACTCTACACGAAGAATACAAATAACCCAATCAACAAATGGGCTAAGGAAATGAATACACACTTCACAGAAGAAGATCTACAAGCAATCAACAAACATATGGAAAAATGTTCAACATCTCTAGTAATAAGAGAAACGCAAATCAAAACTACACTAAGATTCCATCTCACCCCAATTAGAATGGCGATTATCAAGAATACGAGCAACAACAGGTGTTGGCGAGGATGTGGGGAGAAAGGTACACTCATACATTGCTGGTGGGGCTGCAAATTAGTGCAGCCACTCTGGAAAGCAGTGTGGAGATTCCTCAGAAAGCTTGGAATGTCACCACCATTTGACCCAGCTATCCCACTCCTTGGCCTATACAAAAAGGACTTAAAATCAGCATACTACAGAGATACAGCCACATCAATGTTCATAGCTGCTCAATTCACAATAGCCAGACTGTGGAACCAACCTAGATGCCCTTCAATTGATGAGTGGATAAAGAAACTGTGGTATATATATACAATGGAATATTACTCAGCCATAAAGAATGACAAAATTATGGCATTTGCAGGCAAATGGATGAAATTGGAGAATATCATGCTAAGTGAGATTAGCCAATCTCAAAAAGCCAAAGGACGAATGATATCGCTAATAAGTGGAGGATGACACATAATGGGGGGGAGGGAAGGGTTAGTGTTAGGGTTAGAGTTAGGGTTAGGGAGGGGGCAAGTATGGAGAGGAAGGACTGTATAGAGGGTAAAGAGGGGTGGGAGGGGTGGGGGGAAGGGAAAAAATAACAGAATGAATCAAACAACATTACTCTATGTAAATTTATGATTACACAAATGGTATGCCTTTGTGCCATGTACAAACAGAGAAACAACATGTATCCCATTTGTTTACAATAAAAAAAATTAATAAAAATAAAAATAAATAGTAAATGTTGTCAAGGATGTGTGTCTTGTTTTTTAATCCATTGTTCCAGTCCATGTTTTATAATTGCAGAGTTGAGACCATTTACATTCAAATTTATTACACAGAGATGTTTTTTTAACTCATACCAGTTTTATTTATTTCTAATGTTTAATTTTGTTCTTGTTCTCATTTGTTAAACTACTCTTCTAATGAGATTTTTTCCATTTCTGAGCTCTGGGGTTTGTATATTATGTCTTCCGTATGCAGTATTTCCTTAAAATTTTTCTGTAATACTGGCTTACAATTCTTTTAGTTTCTGCCTATCCTGAAAGGTTGTTATTTCTGCTTCAGTTCTGAAGGAGTTATGTAAAACATATAATTCTGAAATTTAGCAAAAATATATAATGTGCCAGCTTTCTCCATTGAAATGTGACTTCACGTATTTTATCTTCAACTTTAATGAGTCCCCCTCAACCTCCTCTCTCAGAGTGTGATGGAGGCATCACATGTACACCTTGAAATAACAGCTGACTCCAGTGTTTCCCCCAAGTCCACACTTGGTGATGAGACTGTGATACTGATCTTTAATGGACCTTGCACCAAGCCCAGGGAGAGCCTCCTCCATACTCCAAGGCCTCAAGGAGGGGACTCATTATTTCACTGCATTGCTCCTTCCCTCAGCAAATGATCATGGAGCCTCTTAGGTGCTGGACCCTCTTGAAGCCACAGAGAAAAAGAAGGCATTGTTCTTGATCTTCATGACAATATTATATTATTTCCATAATATTTCTACAGAAGCAACAGGAGACTAAGCAGAGTCCTCAGAGAGCCAGGAGTAAGGAGCCCCTGCCCAGCGGTTAGGAGAAGCCACCTACAGAGCCTACACTGAGGACTTCTGACTATGTAGGAAGCTGTGCTGCTCATCCCCACAGGTCTCTTAGAAGGCTGGATATTCATGCAGTGAGGGAGTGGCATAATCATCGCCTTAGAGCACAGCTTGTGTCAGAGCATGACCACATGTGACCTGGAGGAGCCGCACATCCAGCCCTCTGCTGTCTCCTACAGAGAACAACAGAGGTGTCACCTGACCAGAATCCAGAGTACAATAAATACACTGCAGTTACTGCTTGGTACATGGCTATAGGATTAGGGTCAATATGGATGACCTGGGTCATATTGACTCCTTATTATTTGCTACTCAGGAATTTTCCTCTTTGGCATGTAAAAGAGACTCTAACAAGGAGGCATCTGGATTTGAACCAAGGACCTCTTGATCTGCAGACAAATGCTCTACCCCTGAGCTATACCCCCTGCTGCTTATGAGGGTGTAATCACCACCTTAAACCTGGATGATCACACCCTGGATTTCTCCACCTTCAGATGTGCACTGACTAGCACTCTGCCATCATGTACATCCTTCCTACGAGGCCACACACCATCTTCTGGTTCTACTAGCCTGCATGGCTTTCATACCAAGACCCCACGATCCATGATCCAAAATGTTGTCCCCACCTTAGAATCATGTCTTTCTTCCATGGTGTAGAAAAGAGGAAGAGAAGAGACAAGCGCCTCCCTGTAAGATGTTCTGATTTAATTGGTCTGGGGTGGGGCCTGGGAAATGGCACTTTTGTAGACACTTCAAGTGATTCTAATTCATATTTGGGGTTAAGAACCACCCATAGTAAAGCCTCAGCATTTGCTGGTTGTGGTAAAAATGTTATCCTGGTGTGTACTAAAGAGGAAGTTGAAATTATAGGGGTCTGTTTAGAATAAGTCAAACACAGGAGTAAGGAGTAAACAGCACTGGCACATACCAAGTTCCACATACTGTTTGATGAACAAAGAGGCTATCAAGGAACCAGCTCCATTCATTGAGGAACAGGAAAGAAGAAGCAGAACTCAACATGCAGAGACCCCATGTGAAACGATGAGATGAGCCAGAGGATCTTCTGTAAGAGGGGTTAGAGGCTGAACTGAGGAGCAGAGACTACCAAAGTGAACAAACATATTGTGAATGAGTCGAATAACACATGGCAGAAATGAAAATGTAATTCACATGTTCTCAGTTTATTTACTATTATGGAAATATAGCTTATAGAGTGCATGTATAAAGCTTTGTGTATGACGTGGTGGATTTTTACATGTATTCACATAGGAGTAAAATTAATTTGGTTATTACATGCTTTTTATTAATTTTTGTTTCTTCTAATTAGTTGTACATGAGAGTAGAATGCATTTATATATATTTTGATAGGTGATACATAAATGGAGTATAATTTCTCATTTTTCTGATTGTAATAATGTAAAGAAAGATCCTACAGATTGGGAAAAAAATCTTTACCACATGCACCTCGGATAAAGCAGTAATCTCTAGGATATATAAAAAACTCAAAAAACTTAACACCAAAAAACCAAATAACCCAGTTAATAAATGGGCTAAAGAACTGAACCAACACTTCACCGATAAACAAATTCATGATCAACAAACACATGAACAAAGATTCAACACCTCTAGCAATTAGAGAAATGCAAATCAAAACTACTCTAAGATTTCATCTCACTCCAATCAGAATGGCATTTATCAAGAATATAAGCAACAGTAAATGTTGGCGAGGATGTAGGGGAAAAGGTACACACATGTTATTTTTATATAATGCTGAATTTGATTTATAGAAACATTTGTTTATGGTTTTAAGTATCTATGTTAATGTGTGAGGCTGGCCTGTTTTCTGTTATTATACAAGCTTTGCTTTTTTTATAGTTTATTTAATTGGTCACAAAAAATGAGTGGTGAAGTTCACATTTTTTTAGTTTTTATTCTCAGAAGTGTTTGTGTGAAACTTACATTATTTCTTTCTGAAATGTTTAGTCAAACAAGTGTTGAAATATGCGTGTGGAGGGTTTTTCTTCCATTTTAAGACCCATTCTTTTTTTGACTTTATTTTATTTATTTTTATGAGTGCGGAGGATTGAACCCAGTGCCTCACATGTGCTACAAGAGCTCCTACCACTGAGCTAAAACTCCAGCCCCATTCTTATTTATTTTTATGACAAAAAATTTTAATCATGAATTCAGCTTCTTCCATAGTTATAGGATTGTTGGTGATTTCTACTTCTTCTTGTGTTGATTTGGTAAACCTAAGCCAGAGAATGATAACAAAGATCAAGGCGTAAGTGTAAATAGCACTTATTAAGGAGCTATTGCAAACAGTTCATTATGAGATAATTTCATGGATCTCCCTATATTCCAAGCAATCATATTCTTGGGCTGGACATAGTTGGACACAGCCTAGCAAATCTGCCAGGAGATACATAACACGTCATGTTCTTACAGGAACGAGGGAGGGACCACCTTACAGTGGAAGCTTTCAGGGCTTAAAAAGGCTTTATTGGTAGTTAGGAAAGTGTGGGTCTTTGCCCTCACCGGCCTAGAAAGTGCATATACTAGCACCCAATCAGCTCAAGTATATTATTTTCCATTGAGCCAGATCAGTCCTGCTAAACTAACCAGAGTGGATTAGTGAGAAGGGAGAGAGAATCTGAACCATCAATCAAAGGCTTTCTCCCTGCTTGTGCATGTTGTATTTTTCTAGAAAATTTTCTATGCCATCTTATATTATGTTTTATTGGCAAAATTGGCTCATAATATCATTTTACAAGCTTTTTAGTGCCTTTGGAAACTTTAATAATGTAATCTCTTAACGTTCCTGATTTGGGTTATCAGTCTTTTCTTTTATCCTTTGTTAACCTTGTCTGAATTATCATTTTTATTATTTATTTCAAAGAACAAGTATAGCTTCATTGATCCTATCTGTTTTGTACTGCAGTAATTGATGCTTTCATTATTTAAACTTTACTACCAACATCCTTACCCTTTTTAAATTTATTTTTCCATTCTATTTCAATGGTTTTTGAAATCAACGTTAAGTTATTCTTCACTTTTCCTTTTACATTGTTGTAGATGAATTGAGGCTATTTATTATGGGTTATTTAGAAGTAAAACATTCAGTTTCTACTTATACTAGAGTATTTCTAAATCTGGCTGGGTTTTTAGTTATTTGGTACTATTGATCTTTAGCATGATTTTATTTTGGTCAGAAAACATAACCTTTATGTTTTTAATACTTTGGAATTCTTGAACATGCTTATAGTTCAATAGTTAGTATGTCATGATTTCTTGAAAGAAACATGTTCTGCAGTTAAATGCAATATTCCATACATTTTATTTACATCATGTCTGTTAATCATGTTGTTTAAATCTTCCATATCAATTCACAAGACAAGGTTTGAGGACCTCTCACATAAGGATTGCAAGGACAATTTGTCCATTTCTCTTTTTTAGTTCTGTTAACTTCTCCTCAATGTGTTTTGAAGTTCTGTCATTAGGTGAACAAATTTTTGAAATACTACACTTGCACTTTTTATTAATACAAAATTACTCTCTTTATCATTGTGTTAGTCAGCTTTCTCTTCTGGTAAGAAATACCAGAGATCACAGATTCATTTAAAAAGTTTGTTTGGACTCATAGATTTGGAGGTTTCAGTCCTTGCTCACACGGTGTCATTGGTTTGGGGCCTGTGGCCAGGAAGCACCTCACACCAGGGGATACATGGCAGTGCTAGGATGGCTTCCCCAGGGGCTCATCTCTCCCCAAGAGGCCAACAGTTGTGTTTGAACGTGGGCTCTCATTTCCACAAACTGACACACTATGAATGTCTGCAGCAACCAGCAAAGACTTGGATGCAGAAATGGGAAGAAGAGCAACAAAAATGCAAACACGAAATAATTGGAACACTGGAGACACATTACCAGGTATTTGCGTGTTGTGGGGGCCCAGGTGAAGGAAACTTCAACATGCACCCTGGAAGCTGAGACTCTGAGCAGGCACACAGGGCCCCACAAGACATCTTCCCTCCCCTCTCACACCTCACCCTCTGCCTCTCCCCTTCCCTGCTATGCCCTACAGATTCTAAGTGCCAGTCTCTGCCAAGCCAAGTGCCCCCACACCTGGAGCTTCCTCAGAAGTTCTTCTTCCTGACTGAATTGCCCTGAACATTTGTAAACAGGGAAAACAACCAGGGACACTGGAGATTCACCTTTCTCCACGAAAACAATGACTCTGCCCATTCCCAAGCATGATGGAGTTTGGGGAGTGGAGGAGGTCCAGGCATAACCCTGCTACCACCAATCAGGATTCCATTTCCCTACTGTCAAATGGGACTTGAGTTTTGCATAACTTTAGGGTTTTTATTACATAAATTGGGATCTGTGGGTGTATTTCCTTTTGTAGTGTGGATCTTAGTCTTCTAAGGATTGGGTATTCAAGATCTGGTCCCCAGGGTAGTACTATTGGGGGTGGTAGAACTTTTATACTTGGAAGATCTTCAGGCCATTGGGTGTCCTTGGACGGAATTGTGGAACCCCGACCCCTCTTCACTCTCTTGTGTCCTGAGGCAAGCGGCATTACTTCACCACTCACTCCTGTCATGATATGCTTCCTCACCAGATGTCCAAAGCAGCAGGGACAACATATCATGGACTGGAACCGCCAAGTAAACCTTTTCTCCTTACCAGTTGATTACCCCGTGTATTTGTATAGTCAAGTATTCTGACTAACACACTTCCTAAGAGATGAAAATAAGAAATTACAGTAGTATTCCATGAATTCCTTTTCCTGTAGGAAACCATTCTGCACCTGAGCATAGATCCTGTACTGTGGGGAATGGAGGGTCATGCAACTTCCCACAACAGAGTCTGGTTTCATAAACTTCTCCAAGGATATGTGTCCTGGAATCTTGTGTCCCTTGAAATAATAATTCAACATGCAATAAGACAAGACCAGAATCTTTTCCTTTAGCAGAAACTATCCAAAATAGCTAGTCAGTTTTAAGAGTCACTTTCTGTTCCCTCACCTGAGTAGATTCTGGAGATAATTGTAAACACATTAGAGTACATGGTGTTGTTCTCAGTACTTTTAATTCTTACAAGCACAAAGAGGTGGTACTATTATTACGATTCCCCATTGAACAGATGCAGAAACTAAGACACAACAGGAGTTGCACAAGTTATCAGAGATTAAACCCTTCACCCCAGTGTACACTCTGGAGGTTCTGTTCCTGTGTTCAAAATGTTATTGAAAGATGGTGGAGCCTTTGTATGTGGGCATAATGGACCATCATCAGGTCATTCCGAGTGTGTCATTGGAAGGAATAGTGAAACCCTGGCCCCTCCTCACACTCTTTGCCTTTCTGAACATGGGGTGAACAGCAATTGCTAAACCACAGCCCACTGCCATGACTTGCTGCCTCACCATCAGCCCCAAAGTGTGGGTCAACATATCATGCACCAGAAAATTCCATGCTAATCTTTTCTCTTTATCAATTGATTAGCTCAAGTGTATGTGATTGTAACAGGATTCCTAAGAGACATCAGATAAGAATTTCCAGTAGAGAGTGGATGATGCCTGAAAGGAGATGTTGGAAATGAACTAGGGAGCTGTCCCAATCTTCTTACAACACCAAAGGAAACAGCGATGGAAAAGCAGAACTGAGAAGGCTCTTAATAAAAACAAGATCACAAATTTCCTTTATTTGAAAGAAGTCAGGACAATACTGATAGATGAGTACACATACAATTGATATAAAAACAATAAGGGAACAAACCATCACAAACAAGACAAAAACTTCAACAACAAACTTCATTGATGCCACAGTTGAGGAAACATCGGAGAAGGGATTTAGAAAGGATATAGTTAAACTGTTCTATGAGATAAAAGGCATTGTAAAGGAGTAAAATCAGAGAAAAATACAGGAAGTGAAAGATCACTTCATTAAAGAGAGAAAGAGATTCTGAACAAGAACCAAACAGAAATCTTCAACATGAAGGAATTAATATACCAAATTAAAAATTCACTGGAAAGCATCACCAATAGATTAGACCTATTTGAAGATACATTTTCAGGCCTCAAAGACAAAGTATTGAAAATAAATTTGAACATAGAGAAATGACTTTAAGAGACTATTAATAGAATATTCACAAAATAAAGGATAAGATTAAAAGACCAAATTTAAGATTCATAGGGATAAGTGAAGACTCTGAAATATAAACTCAAGGAATTCATTATCTTTTCAATGAAATACTATCAGAAAAATTCCACACCTTAAAAATGAAGTGGATATTCAAATAAAGGAGCCATATAGGACTCTGAATATACAGAATCATGATGGGTCCACCCCAAGACATATTATTAGGAAAATTCCTAACATACAGAATAAGGATAGAATTTTTAAAGGTTCTAGAGGAAAACACCTGATAAAACTTAGAGGCAAATCAGTTTGCATCGCAACTAATTTCTCAACCCAGACCCTAAAAGCTAGGAGGTCTTGGAATAATATATACCATGCTCTGACAGAAAATGGATGCCAAGCAAATATACTACATCCAGCAAAATTAAGCTTCAGAAGAGAAGATGAAATAAAACTCTTCATGAAAAACAAAAGCTAAAAGAATTCATAACTAGAGAGCTTGTACTACAAAACATATTCAATATAATATTTCACCAAGAGGAAATGAAAAATAAAAATGAAAACCATCAGAGGAAGGGATTACAATAGAATACTTAATCAAAGGAGAATCTGATCTTATTACACTAGAAATAAATCAAAATTATAGGAAATAAAAATTATCTCTCAATAATAACATTGAATATAAATGGTTTAAACTCTTCAATCAAGAGACATATGTTTACAGATTGTGTGAAAAAACAAGACCCAACAATATGCTGTCTGCAAGAAACTCTCTTCATAGGCAAAGACATTCACAGACTGAAATTGAAAGGATGGGAAAAATAAAAAGCATATGATTCACCTGGATCTCATAAATGAGAAAGGGTTAATTGTCTCATATCAGATAATGTGTACTTCAAGGAAAAATTAATCAGAATAAACAAAGAAGGTCATTTCATAATGCTTAGGGAATCATAAAACCGGAGATAATGATCATAAATATTTACAACTAAATACAATGAAGTATCTACATACAGCAAACACTTCTCAACATGATCAAATGGATTCTACTCTCATGTATAACTAAAAAGAAAAAAAATTTTAAAAGAATCAAATAGACCACAATACAATCATACACATTGACTTTAACTCACCTGATAGATCATTCAAACACAAACTAAATAAAGATGCTACAGAACTAAAAAATACAAGTAATAATGTGGACTTAATAGACATCCATAGAATATTTCATCCATCAATGATTTAATTCACTTCCTTCTCAGCAGCAGAGGGAACATTTTCTAAAATAGACCATATTTTAGGCCACAATCCAAATCTTAGCAAATACAAAAAATAGAGATAGTATCCTGCATTCCATTAGATCATAGAATTTGAAATTAATGATAAGATAAAAATACAAACCAATTTAATAACTAGAGAAAAATAATACATTTTTGTGACTTTTTTTGTAGGTGGATAAAATACCTTTATTTACTTATGTGGTACTGAGGATTAAACCCACTGCCTCATACATGCTAGGTAAGAACTCTACCCCTGAGATACAAACAAAAACTTAAATAATGCACTTTTGAATGATAAGTGGATAGCAGAAGAAATCAGGGGAGAAATTTAAAAAAAAAAATATATATATATATACTTAAAGATAAATGAGAATAGTGATATCACATATCAAAATCTTTGAGAAACTATGAAGGCAGATCCAAGAAGAAAGTTCATGGTATTGAGCACATACATTGAAAGGATAGAATGATACCAAATAAATAATCTAACATGACATCCCAAGGCTCTAGAAAAATAAGAACAAACCAACACCCAAACCAGTAGAACACAAGAGATCATTAAAATCAAAGCTGAAACCAATGAAATTCAGTATGTACTGATTATACCCAGACAGTAACTCTCCTGAGATCCACAACCTCCTTCAGGTCTTCACCTCCTGGTTGTGCCTATTCCTGTTAGCATGGCCTTACCCTGACCCCCATCCTAACCTGCCAGTTAGGGATCTGGGAATTCAGAAGAACAACTCATCACCCAGTGGCCAACTCTGGGCCAAATGAAACATCATTTCTCCTTGACTGTGAACATGGAATGAAGATGGGGTGTGGAGGTGTGAAAGAGAAGCAGAGGCAGGGAAGGGTGGAACAGAGCACCAGGTGACTTCTGAGACCTACTGTGTGGGCACTGTAATCATGATGTGGAGAATTCCAAGACAAGGTGGTTTGAGGCTCTTGGGTGATGATAGTGAGGTGGAGGATGTAGGTAGAACCTACGTAAAACAGATATCAGTGAGGTCCCATGTCATGTATCTCTAAAGAGCAGGATCTAAAGTGGTTTATAGAAACCCAAGTAACAGACTTCTCCCAATGTCACCTAAGGCCCACCTAAGAGACACTGGTTAAGGTAGCTACCAAAATAGCATGTAAATAAGGGGGCACCTGGATTTGAACCAGGGACCTCTTGATCTGCAGTCAAATGCTCTACCCCTGAGCTATACCCCCACTTATAGGGAACCTCTTTTTAGCACCTTTTCATCCAGGGCACCACACCCAGACTACCTGTGACTTCTATTGTAGGTTTCCCTGCATGTTCTAGCATCTGACAGCTTTCTCCACTGAAGTCTGCCCTACTCTCTTTCACCCCAACCTTAACTAGTAACCCTCAGCTCCCCTCCCTCCTCACACTGTGTTAGGGGAACCATCTTTGCACCTGGAAAGTACAACTGACTCCAGCATTTCCCTACGTCCACACACAGTGATCAGACAAGAGCTGCTGATCCTGGTCTTCAGTGAACCTCACACACAGTCCAGGGAGAGCCTGCTCCATACACCAAGGCATCAAGGATGGGGGTCATTATTTCACTCCATCACTCATTCCCTCAACAAATGATCATGGAACTTGATAGGTACTGGACCTTGTCATCCAGGTTGAGGTCAGAAAGATAGGGAAAATATAGTCCTTGTTCCTCAGAGTCTTGGTCCAAACAGGAGACAAACCCAGAAACAATATTTTTCCAGAGGATTCAGGGAGAAAGGAGCCCCACAGACATCAGGTGGACCTTCCTGGAGATGTGACAAGGAGGATTTGTCTAAGGAAAAGCTGGGCTCTCCAACACCACAGACTTCAGAAGGCTGGGTGTCCATGGAATTATGGAGCCTCAAAGTCATTGCTTGCAGGAAAACCTGTGCCACAGATGACCAGCCATGAGGTGGAGGAGTCTCACAGCCTGCCCTCTGCTGTCTCCTCGTGGAGAGAATGACACAGATATGACCTGAGCAAAATCCAGAGCACAAAGTGTATATACATAAGTTCATGCCTGTGACACTGAAGGGGATAAGACTTAAGTAGATGACATGGGTATTTATGTCACTTCCTGTCACTTTCTGCTTTAGGAATTTTCTTCTTTGGCATGCAAAAGAGACTCTAACAAGGGGGCACCTGGATTTGAACCAGGGACCTCTTGATCTGCAGTCAAATGCTCTACCCCTGAGCTATACCCCCAGCAGCTGTGTGTGTGTAATAAGCGCCCTAACCCTCGATGGTCACACCCTGCATCCTCCACCTGGAGATGTGCCCTTGCTAGTGCCTACCATCATATGCTTCCTTCCTGCTAGGCCATGCCCCTTCCTGTCTACACACCTGTAGGGATAACCAGCATCCTTCCTCCCTAGAACTTGACTGAGGCAAGAACAAAAAAATCTTAGATGTCTGAAGCTAGAACCTTCTCCACACTCAACTAGAGGAGCCAGACCACAAGTGCTGGCTGCTCAATTGACCTTCAGAGGTGAGGGTGGGGCCTGGGATGGCAAAAGCAAACATCTTGGTGTCTCGCTGAGAACTCCTAACCCAACCTCTGAGAAGGGCATCTAGGGATCTTGTGTGCCTCTAGCAGTTCCCTGTGGGATTCTAACTCATATACGGTTCAGAGGTATAAATTTAATCTGCACCTATGTTAGCTCCTCATCCCTGTGATCAAAATCCCTGACAAGAACTACTTACAGGAAGAAAAGTTTGTTTAAGGCTCCCAGGTTCACAGGTTCAGTCTGTGATCATATGACTAAAATGTTCTGGGCCAAAGGTGAGGCAGAACATCATGAGAGAGGATCATGGTGAAGGAAAGAAGCAAACTCATGGCAGCCAGAAAACAGAGAGAGCAAGTGAGGCACCAGGTACGGAATAAAAACTCCAAAGGCACATTCCAAATGACCTCTTCCTTTTGCTACACCACAATGCCTAGAGTTACTATCAATTCAGATTATTAATCCATCAAATGGATTAAACCACTAACTGAGGTACAGTTCTCATAATCAAATATTTCACCTCTCAACATTCCTACACCGAAACTGTAGATTTTATGAGTTATCAGAGATCCGACAATGACAGTGCTCTTTCATGCTGTAGACTGGAAAAAAGAAACCACAACAGTAATTCATCATGCCACAAAAACATCACCTGCTTGGTAATGGAGTCATAATGGAGCCCAGTTGATGATGAAGAGCTTCTAATCTCCAAACACTCTGGGGCAGGGATGAACCTCTTGTTTGTCTCTCCTTCCTCTCTGCTAATTCTGCCTTTTCTTAATCCCTCAAAACTCAGACAGAAGGAGTCTGAAGAGAGGATCCAGTCCACTGAAAGGTGGAGAAATGGGAGTCTAGAGACCCACATTCCCTGGAGCATGAATAGGACAGTGGCTGCAAACATGTGGTCCCTATGAAAGAGGGGCCAGCAGGTGGCCATGTCTTGAACCAAGGGCTGCCTGCTGTGCACACACTTGCTTTGCCCTGAGTTATCCCCTGGTCCCTGTTCAGACCTTCCTGATTAACACTGAGTCACAGCCTAAGATCCAGGGTGGACTCTCATAGCTCTTCATCTAGTGAACTAGAGGGCAGTGACTGACCTTACTCAGGCAGACCTCATTCTCGCCTTGAGCTGGGCCTGTCCTTCCCCAGAGACCTGTCCCAGGTCCTCACCCCCAGCACCCTCACCTGCTTCTGCTCAGCACCTGTGTGGGGCTACAGTTTGGAGAGTCACTGTTCAGAGATGGAAGCTGGCTCTTTCCTTCCTTCCTGAGTTTTCTCCACTAATCCCCTCCATCAGGACTCCACCTCCTCTCACCCTCTGCCATTGCCGCCCTTAGGGGTTTGTCTTGCATTTCCACTCTCTGCTCTCTTCCCCTGTCACGTTCCAGTCCTGGGTGGAAAGGGAGACACATTTCCAGAGAGGCCAGGACACCAGGCTGACCCCAACCCTCAGCTCCGTACAGCTGGAGAGACCGGACCAGGCACAGCACCTGGCTACTGAGTACCCGATGCTCAGGCCTCCATCTCTATTGGAAGATCTGAAAAAATCTTAGCAAATGGCCAGATAGAAGATTAAGCAAGGAATTGGGCCAAGAGATTCATCTGACACATTCTACCCTCTGGATCAGTAATGTGCAAAATATACTCACCTCTACACAAGGCCAGGGCCTCATTCTATTGATAAGGTTTCCTTATTCTCTTGGAATACTGTCATTCCCAAGACTCCAGTTGTTCCCTCCCCTGCTTTTTTATTTGCATTGCAAATATACATAATGCTAGGATTGATTTTTAGATATTCATATGTGTACGTAATAGAACAATATTATGACCAATATCATTCTCCAGTATTTCCCTTCTCCATCCTTTCCTTTCTCACCGTGGTCCCTTTCCTCTATTCTACTGATCTACCTACATTTTCATGAGATTCCCCCAACTTTCCTTTCCTTTTTCCTCTGTATTTATCACTTATGAGAGAAAATATACCACCTCTGACTTGCTGTTTGGTGTGTTTTTACTTAATAAATGAGATTAGTTCATGTGCAAACCCTGAGGTTTGGTTTTGATTTCTTCTGTAGGTAGTATTTCATTCAATATTTTCTGTAATGCCTACTTAGTAGTCATGAATTCCTGTAGTTTATGCGTCTCTTAGAAAGTTTTTATTTCTTCTTTGATCTAATGGATATCTTTATTGGGTCTAGAAATCTTGGTGGATAGTTATTTTCTTTCAGTGCTTGCAACACATCATTCTAAGCACTCCTGGATTTTATAATTGTACCAAGAAATCAAAAATGATTCTGATGGGCTTGTCTCTAAATGCACCTTGGCATTTTTCTCATGAGGATTTTACAAATCTGTCCTTGTTCTGCATATTAGGCATTTTTATTATCATATCTCATGGAGAGATTAATTTCTGGTCTTGTCTCTTTGAGGTTCTGAATGCCTCCTGTCCTTAAATGTCTATATCTGTTACTTATTTTGATCATGGTTATTTACCTCTTTTCCTTAATATGGTCTGATTGTTTAACACTGGCCACTTTGTCTTCCAGGTAAGTGATTCTGTCCTAAGGATGGTCTACTCTATTAGAGAGAACTTCAAGTGAACATTTTATTAAATTTATTGTGTCTTTCATTTCCAAGATTCATTTGGTTTTTCAATATCTCTATCTTCATATTGAATTTCTCTTTCATGTTCTGTACTGAATTCCTTAATTCATTCAGTTGCCCTTCTGTGTTCTCTTGGAATTCATTCATCATCTTAAACATTCTTTGTATTTTTTTCTCTGATATTTCATATCTTTAGTATCTTTGGAGACAGTTGCTAGTGAATTATGAAGATTTGGAGGCAACATGTTAATTTGTTTTTTCATAATTCTTGTATTCCTGGGTTGGGTTTTATGCCTCTGTTGATATAGATTTCTCCTCCACTCTGATGTGGAGTCCTATTTCTATGACATAGCATTTCTTGCCATAGTGTTAGAGGATATCAGCCTGATGTGAATTGTTCAATCTGTTTCCAGATGGTTTTTGTTGTGTAGCATCCTTGCTGGTTCCTTGGTGATTAGTATATTTTGATGGAATGTGAATTGTGTCAGAGCTTGAGGATTACACTTTCTCTACACATCTCAAACGAGTGATGTCCTGTTATAGATATGACAACTTGTGTTGTATAAAGCAGTGTATGTGGGATCCATCTCTGTGATTGCTCTTCTTCACTTAATAACTCTATACATGCTAACGGGATATGATGTAGACTGACACACATCATAGGAGTGGTGTCCACAGCCTTTGGTTTAATTCGCTCTCTTTTCACTTTAGGAGTCCAGGTCCATGTTGGTACCTGAGAGTCCCCCACATTGAATTCTAATTGGGGTCTGGACATTAGTTTGAGGGTTTTTCACTAACATGCTTTGGATGAAAGTGACATTGAAGTTTTAGGGTGGCTAATTTGTGTGTGGATCAAGATGTGCTCTCTCTTGTCTGGTTTATTTCAGGGGCAGAATCTCAACCCTTTGAACTTGGGGTGTCACCATAGATTCCTGGAACCTCACAGAAAAAAGGAAGACAAACAATAGCAACAATGCAAGTAAATAATATACAGCATTAAAACAAAAGCCCAGGGTCTACTATGCCATGAATCCCACAATGACCAAAAAATCAGGGATGGTGGTCAGTGACTGTCAATAGCAAAAGCAAGAAATAGGCATGAACTGAATGTGTCATTAACATAAACAGCAGGTGTACACTGTGCCGCCCACAGTCACTGAACAACAATAAAGGTGGGGCAGGCGTTATATAGACCAAATAGTCTATAAGGTGGTAAAATACACCTCATGAAGACAAAGGGAAATAGGATAGGAAGGTGGGGGACGTTTAGAATGTTCAAACTGTGAACAGAGAGATCTAGAGAGTGATGGCTGTAAGGAGGGGGAAAATAAATAAAAGAGAAAAGCCAGTAAGGAGAGGGAAAGAGATAACAAGATAATTTGGTTATTAGAGAGGAAAAGAGAACAAAAACATAAAAAAAGATAAAGTGGAAAACAAACAAAACAACCCTAACCCTCAACATCAAGAAAAAATAAAGTATACAAAAGGTAAAACTGTGAAGAAAAGAAACAAATATTTATAGGCATGTATATCTGCATGAATCTTCCCCAAGAAGAACCAAAGAAGGAGAAGAGGAAGAAGAGGAAAAGGGGAAGGAGCAGGAAGAAGAGGAGGTGGAGGAGGAGGAGGAGAGGGAGGAGGGAGATGCGGGAAGGATAGGAAAAGAAAAAGAATGAAAGACATAGATGGCAGAAAACATTTCTGTTCATATTTTTCCTTGGTGCATTACAGGTGTACATGATGATGGATTTGTGGTTACATATTTGGACATGCACACAATATGATATTGTAATCTGGCCAATGTCACTCCCCAGCACTTTCCCGCTCCTTCCCTGCTTCCCATCTTTGGAGGTGAGAGTGGGGTCCTGGGATTGGCAAGGGCAAACCTTCTTGGCTACTCCCTGAGAGCTCCTTACCCAAACCTCTGGAGATGGGACCTAGGGATCATGTGTGCCAGATGGCAGTCCTTAAGGCAGATTATCAAAAAAGGAATGGATAAAGCGTAAGGAGAGTTAAGAAATCCTTATTTTCAGCATTGTTTTAAAGATAACACTAAGGCTATAGGATCAGTAAGCTGGATTGAATCAAGTTATTTAACCTCCATGTTGCTTATCCCTATGAGATGAAAATATTACCTTATAGTGTGGTTCTGAGTGTTAAGTTCATTGAAGAATGGGGCACAGCAAGCAGGATGGTAGTTGGTGCAGAGCAGGTTCTCATTACATATTCACGACAAGAGGCTCACTCTAAGCAATCTGTCCACATTGTGGGGTTATTAGTTGGGTTTGCTTTTTTTTAAAAGCTTGGGTCTTAAACATTCTAGACTCTAAGTACTTGCCCACTTATGTAATTATTTGCCTAATATGAATTCCTAGAAGCAGATTTATTCAGCCAAGTATGCAAATTTTAAGGCTTTTTACTTATGTTGCCAAATTGCCTTTAAGAATGATTCTGCCGGGGCTGAGGGTAGCTGGGTGGTAAAGCCTTTGCATAGCATGAGGGAGGTTCTGATCTCAGTCCCCAGCAACGCAGAAAACAAAGCAAAAACAGAAAAAGATAGGCTCTCCTGATTTGTACTCCCACCTATGATGATTCCTTATTTGAGTCAACATATATTTGTGTGACTGTTAGGCGGAGGGAATATATTGATGAACAAAATCAAAATTGTATACTCTGATTGGCTCATTTTTCTTCATTCTGATTTCCTGGATTCAAAATTAGACAGTTAAAGCCCTCGGAGATTAAAATAGAAAGAAAACCAGTTCAAATGTAACCTTAATTAGTGTTTTTCTCATGGTGTAAGTAAGAGTGTTTTTAACAATTCATTCAATTGTTTTCTTAAAATTCATTCTTTTTATGATTCTTTGTGATTGTCTAGATTCCTATAACTCAGTAATGTGTGAGTACACACTTAATAGATGATTTTTATTTATTTTTGAGTAGGAATTACTGTTGTGAGAAAAACTGTTAAGGAAAACATCAATGAAAATTAAAAATTGCCACATAGTGTGTATTGTTACAAAATTTAAAAAAAATAAAAATCAAATACATATATCCAAGAAACAATAGCCCAGAGTAAACATCTCATTCCAAGAGGAAAATAAGATCAAAATCTACCCAGGGTTTTTGGTTACTTTTGTTTTCACAAAGTTTTTGTTTAAGACCTGCACTATTTCTTTCTGTAATGCTTAGTGTAACACGAGTTAAAATGACAATGGAGAGTTAGCGATTTTTTTCTTTTTTAATTTTTTAAATTTATTTATGTTAATTAGTAGTACATGACAGTAGAATGCATTTACACATTCTGATAGATCGTGCATAAATAGAGTGTAATCTCTCATTTTCCTGATCACACATGTGGGAAGCCTTCCTTACTTAGCAGAATCAGATGAGGTTGAGACATGGGATGCTGATGTCTGGCGTCTAGGAACTGCCAGGAAGCTGCATGGGAATGGCTCTGGTCTCCTTCTGGAATAGTCCCCCTAAGAAATTGACTCCCCTAACTTCACCTTATACTGTCCATCACAGAAAAAGCTTCTCACAGTCTTGCCGCCTGTATCTGTGTGTCTATAAATAAAAGAGTGTTGGAGGTCAGAGCTGATAGGGCCAGACCTGTCAAGCCCCATCTCATTTTTAAAGAGTATTGGTTCTTGTGTGTTTATTGAGTAGATAAGTTTATCAGTATTTGATTTTTAATAGCCAACATCATCCAAAAGCAATTACCCTTTTTCTCATCCACACGGAATGGGGCTGAGCGATCCCCACATTCACTGCAGGATCACATCAGTCACATCAGGCACTCATATGTGTACATGAGGTAATATGCCTGATTGCTATTTAAGACAAAAGAATTTCATTATGCTTTCAAGTTCAATTTCAGTCTTCAACAGTTGTTGGATTATTCATGAGTTACATTTCTTCTTGAGTTGATTTTGTAAAACTAAGCCACGGGTGCAGACAAACATCAAAGATTAAGTGTAAATAGAATTTATTGGGGAGCAGGTGCAAACTGCATCATGGCACCTACACTTCCATGAATCATCCTTTATTTCAAGGAAACATTTCTTGGGCTGGACACAGTTGGACACATCCTAGCAAGTCTGCCAGAAGGTACATCCCACCTCATGTACTTACAGCAAGCTCGGAGGGACCACACAACAGTGGAAGACTCGTGGGGAAGGAAAGGCCTATCAATAGACAAGACAGCGTGAAGCTGGGCCATCAACTGCTTAGGAAGCAGCCATGCTAGGACCTCTGTCAGCTCAGATAGTGTATGTTCCATTGAGCAAGATCAGTCCTACGAAACTAAAACGGATTAGTGAGAAGGGAGAGAGAAGCAAGATCATCAAGCCAAGAATTTCTCTGGCTTCATGCAAATTATATTTTTCTAGAAATGTTTCTATGCCATCTAATATCATATTTTATAGTCAAAAGTGGCGTGTAATATCATGGTACAATCATTTCAATGTCTTTGGAAATTATGCTAAAGCATCCTTTCTAAGAAATGTCATGTTGGCTATGAGGGTTTCTGTTTTCACTTTGTTAATCTTGCCTGAATTATCAATTTTATTATTTGTTTCAAAGAACAACTTTTGGTTCATTGATCCTGTTTATTTTCTACTTATCTTTAACACTTTCTTCCTTATTCTTCCCTTGGATTTATTTTTAACAATCCATTTGTAACTTTGTTGAGATAAATAGTTTATTTTCACTTTTTCTACTTATTCTATTGTAGGTGAATTAAGGCTATAAATTGTCCTCTAAGTAGTGCTGCTGCTGCAACTCACAAGTTTTAATATCTAGTATTTTCATCACCATCAGTTAGTACAAAATATTTCCTAAAGCCCATTATAATTTCTTCTTTGATCCACGGTTGCTTAGAAGTACAATTTTTGGTTTTTAAACATATGAGAATTTTATAAATCTTGTTGTATTTTCTAGTTATTTGATGTTACTGGTTTTCAGCTGAATTTTATTTTTTCCCTTTCTTTAAAGTTGGAGATAGACACCATGACTTTATTTCATTTATTTTTTTCACATGATGCTGAGGATAAAACCCAGTGCCTCACATAGGTTAAACAATGCTCTACCACTGAGCTACAACCCTGGCCTCTAATTTTATTTTGATCAGAAAATAATCTTTATGATTTTAATATTGTGGATATTCTAAGCTGTTTTATGGCTCAGTATAGTCATTTTGTCAATATTGCACGTGCACTTGAAAAATACATATTTTGCCTTTAAGTGAAAAAATATTTATATTTTAATTAGCTTGAGTTTATTAATCATGTTTAAATCTTTGGTATCACTTCACAAGACAGTGTTTAAGACCTCTCATTAAGGGATCCAATGGAAATTTGTCCATTTCTCCTTTTTAGTTTGATTAACCTGTGTTCTGTGTGTTTTGAAGCTGTTACTAGATTCACCAAATTCAGAATTGCTCTTCCTTCATGTTTAGTTGACCTTTTCAACAATAAAGAATGACTCTTTATACTCTTAGTGTTAGTCAGTTTTGTGATGATCTAACAAATACCTGAGATCAATTTTGTAAAGAAAAAATTTATTCAGGCTCATAGTTTTGGAGTTTCTGTCCCTGGTCACTTGGTCTCTTTGTTTTGGGGCCCATGGCCAGGCAGCACCTCGTAGCAAGGAACACATAGCAGAGGAAAATCATTCACCTTATGGTTGGGATGTGATGAAAGAGAGGAAGAGAAAGGGGCTGGGGTCACAATGTTTTCTTCAAAGACATTCCCCACTACAGGAAACCTCATGCTAAGCCCCTTCTCTTTGTTTCCACAGCACCAATCTGAGGACTCAGTCTTTAAAGGTGGGTTTCAGGTATGTTCCAGATTCAATCTATAGCACTTATTAATGTTTTTTGCCTCAAAAACTATGCTGTCTAGTAGTAATGAAGCTACACTCTGTGGTACATGTATCTGTTTTTTTATTTTTAACCTATCTCTATCCTTGATATAGATGTGTTTTCAGTGGGGAAGAAGGAGTTTGTTGGTTTTACTTTTTTAATCTAGCAAAAACCTTTTAACTGAAACATTTAAAACACGTTTGTTGGAGTATTTGGCATTGTTCTCAGTGCTTTAAATTCACACACACACACACACACACACACACACACACACACACACCCAACACTATAAGGCAGTACTACTATTAGCAGCTTCCATTGTACTGATTCATAAACTGAGACACTACAGAGGTTGGGCACCATATCAGAGGAGATTAAACTCATTCACCCCAGCACCATCCAGGAGGTTCTGCTACTTGGAATCAAAATCAGACAACCCAAGGGAACGTAGGTGACCTACCGAAAGCTGACAGAAGTGGACAAGGTGTTACTCGTCCTCATAACCCTGAGAATGACACAAGGCTGGCACCTGCTTGGCAGATGACATTCAGTGAGTATTGACTGTAACAGGAGGTGACTCTGCTGACATCAACAGCCTCCTTCAGGTCTTCACCTCCAGCTGGTGCTTATCCTTGATCATGGTCTCGGCCTCTATCCCCCAACCTAAACCTGATGATTAGGGATCTGGGAATTCAGAATGCATCCCATCACCCAGGGGCCAGCCCTGGGCCAAACCATGCAACATTTCTCCCTGTGAGCATGGAATGAAGGTGGGGTGTGGATCAGTGAGTGTAAGAGGGAAGGCCCAGGGAAGTGACAAGGGCCTCTGAAGGTGGCTTCTGAGACCTACTGTGTGTGCACTGTTCTCATGAGGTGGGAAGTTCCAAGTGAAGGTACCCTTTGGCTCTTGAATGATAATGGGGTTGAGGAGTTGGCCCTATGCATAAAATGGATATTAGTGTGCCCCATGTCATGCAGCTCTGAGAGGAAGGATCTAAGGTGGTTTCCAAAATCTCTAATCCATTAAGGAGGTCATCCAATGTCATGTGGGGCCCTCCTAAGAGGAACTGCCTAAGGTAGCTACCAAAACAGCATGGTAGGTAAATAAGGGGGCACCTGGATTTGAACCAGGGACCTCTTGATCTGCAGTCAAATGCTCTACCCCTGAGCTATACCCCCTGCTGCTATGTGGGTGTAAAAAGCACTCTAAACCTAGATGGCCACACCCTGGATTGTCCACCTGGAGGTGTGCACTTGACAGGGTCACATACTTCCTTCATCATACACTTCCTTCCTGTTAGGCCATGCCCCTTCCTGACTACACACCTGCCTGCCACCTCTAATTGTCCTAGGTCCCTCCCTAGCTCCCAGGTGAGTCAGTGACAATAAAATCATGGATGTTTGCAGCTGGACCCCTTCAGAAGCAAATAGAGCTGCTGAAGTCAGAGCTGGCTGCTCAACAGACCCTTTGGTGGTCAGAGTGGGGCTAGCTCTAGGCATATGCAAAACTTCTAGTTTCTCCCCTGGGAACTCTTAAACCTAGGCATGATGTGTGGCTCTGAGAAGCGACCTGGATGATGCTGACTTACCTTTTGGAGCTATTGATTTAATTTGTGCCTTTTCATGTACAGATCTGGAAGAAAATGACAGAAGTTATAATTATGCCAGAAAAAAAGATATCTGATAACTGAGGAGTCATGTCTGGATCCACATCTAGGGCCTCATGGTACCAAATGCTCTGGGCAGGGCATGAGCTGCCCCTTTGTCTCTCCTACTCCTCCCCTCATTTTCTTCATCTGCAGGATCCCTAAGCACTTCAGACAGAAGAAACCTGAAGTCAGGACTCAGTCCTCAGAAGTGGGAGTCAGAGAGATCTCCAGTCTCTAGAGTCATACAGAGATGGCCAATGTATGAACAGTGTGAAAGGAAGGGGCAGCCATTTCCTCACAAGCTCACAGCATGGAGATCTTCAACATGTGCGCAGAGGCTTCATCTCTCTCAAAGAAATAACATTTTAAAAGGAAACCAACACAAAATAAATGGCCACTTAAGAAAATTGACAGGAGACCAGATCAGGTCTGAAGGGCTGTGTGGGGAATTCCCTCCACAGGATCTGGAAGGCCAGAACAAACACCTACTCACCCTGTGGTCCCTCCTTGCAGGAAGATTGAGAATTAGGGGATCCTGGAGGGGTCAGAAAACTGTTTTATAATGCCATGTTTGGAGATCAAAATTAACAGTATGTAGGAAGAATCTGAATTGAGTCAGGGACCTGTGATCAGTCAAATGCTTTCCTAAAGGATCTGATATTGCTATGTCTTCCTTAAGGAAAAGGAAGATAGGGCAACACCATGTTCCTAAAATGCCCCTTTCATGTCCCAAAAACCTAGCCAAGTTAAGAGAACAATGAGAGCCAACTTCCACCAGAATGTCCAGATCATATCATCCTGGAGGCCACAGGTTTTCCTCAAGTTGATGAGGATTAGGCAGGTGAGGACTATTTGCAGGCAGCAGCTCTCTTGCACACACTTCAAGTTCCTTGGGGTGCCTGGCACAGTGGGACCAGGCCAGCCAAGCTGAGGGTGCTTCTGTACCCAGCTTATAAACCCCCTGCCTGCAGTAACTGGCAGAGCAGAGCACCATGGGGAGGGAAGTGCTGGTGCAGGTGACTGTCCCTGGACAAAGCATCAGGAGGGATGGAGGCACTGCCTTCTGGGGAAGCTCCAGAAGCACCAGGCGCAACAGAGGTGCACCTGCCCAGCCCATCCCCACTGGGCCTTCCCTGCAGGCTTTTCCTATGGCCCTCATATCTTGTGTTTCTTCTACCAGTGTTGTCCTTGGTCTTTGAAACCCATACCACTGCCCTATAACTGGGCTGTGGATGTTACCTTTGCCTAATGAGCGTGTTCCAGTACTGAGCTTTACTGCAGGGAGTCCAGGCCTCCCTATGGCCTCCTCCACCCCACAGTGCTCTGCCTGGAGAGCTGGTCACCCTCTCCTTCTCCTCACCCACAGCTCATCCAGCCTGTCACACTCCCACACTCGCCCTCCTGCACCTCCTGGCCACTGTGTGTGCTACAGCCCTGCCCCTCTGTCCTTCACTCAGGGGCTGAAGGCAGCAGCTGCACATTGATGTTGCTCACCCCTGGAATGTCCTTTATCTACATCATGTTACAAGTGATCAATGTAATCTTCTGCCACTTAGAATCCTTGGATATTATAGTTGGTGTTAGTAGGAGATTATGCCCCCCAAAATTGAAGTTCCTACTCTCCTCCTAAGTGCTACTAATCAGAATTACTAGGGGTGATCCAGAGTCTGAACAAGATCAGCCAGTAATTCAGATGCAACTCAGTCTGGGTGATGCTGAGGCTGTGTGTCACTGTATTGTAAACTTCACAGAGCAAATAATTAAGATCTTCAGAGACACAGAGGTCACTAACAATAGGACCCTGACTGGTGCTCAATTTGTGATTTTACTGGAAAACAGTGACACACTCCTTAAAGGGTTGTGACGAGGTTTACTGCTAAGCAAAATTCCAAATCGGATTTGGAAATCAAATATTAGCCTCCAGGAGGCACCTGGATTTTAACCAAGATTTTATCCACTCAAATTTTCTACCCATGACTGTGCCCCCTCACCTGACTGGGTCCCTCCTGAGCATCTTTCACCCAGGTTACCACATCCAAGAATTTCCTAGAGCACTGTTTTACCCATTCATAGTCAACTGTGAGCACCACAGACGCACCACACGCTGCCTGGAGGCCCCTCTTCAAGCCGCGAGTTCACCTTCATCACCCAGAGGACACTCAGCTGCCTGATAGGCTCTTCTCTATCCTGATCCCCCAAATCTGAATTTCTACAATTCGCTGGTTTCTTCTTTCCTCTTTCACTAGCTGGTGGGTGCTGGGGTGGCAGATGTAGGAATCATGGCTCTTAGGAAGCTACTTCACGCACCACCAGCTCTTTGGTGATACAAGTTCCAGATGTGAGCCCAAACTCAAGGGCAGGCAGGCAGGTCCTCTCTATAATGGAAGATCTGAAAGGTCGCATGGCAGAAGGACACATGCAGGAATGAGCAAGAAACCGGCCTCACATTCACCTGCCACAATCTGCCCTCTCCATCAGACTCAGGCAAAATTCACTCACCTCTATCCAAAGACCCAGAGCCTCATCCTGTAAAGTTCAAGATCATGTGATTGGCATTGAATCCAATGGAAGCTTCCCAGATTCAGAGGTCTACAAGCTTAAAAGGCCAGATTACTGTCCCTCACCCACCGCAAACAGAAGTACAGGAACAGACTTCCTGCAATAAACTTTTGTGCTTCAAGATCAAACCAGATGGGAAGCACACAGGGTCACAGTACTGGCTCACATTCCATTGTCAGGCAGAAGTGGCCCTGCCCCTCTGTCACCTTTTGCTACACCTGGAGTCCCCTTCCAGATACCCATTTCAGTGTTTGCCAGCATTTCACAATCCTGGGACAGAACAAAGCCTCCCCAAAACTTAGTGACATGGAACAACAAGCATCTCTTCATTCGGTGATATTTCTTGATGGGACTTTGGTTCTGCTGGGGGTAACTCCCAATTCATTGTTCTACATAATCCTCAGCCCTGCCTCTAGGAATCTGTCTTTTCCCATCATCTTCTTATGAAATTTCAGAAGAGGTCATTGTAGAAGATGTGATCTTGGTGGCGAAGAGACTCTTCATCTTGCTTCCATGTGTGGAATGTTAGAGGCCCAGGAAGGTCTTTCTACTTCTCAGACAGTCTCAGCCATTGAGTCCAAGTTGTTAATGCCTTTGTCAGTAGAGCTCCCTTTAAAAAAAAAAAACATACATATTTGATTCCATTCTCCAAAAACCATGATCATACTTCTTTTTGGTATTGCTTTCTCTCTAGTTCAATTATAAATATTTGGGTACATTATATTTTCTGTGGAACAACACCCTTATTCTCTCTAGAACATGTTTCTCCAACTGAAGCATCTTCTTGGTACCACCTTACTTCTTTTAGTGGTCTAAAAGGGCATTCAAATCCCAGCTCAGGAGGCTGAGGCAGGAGGATGGTGAGTTCACAGCCAGCCTCAGCCATTTACTGAAGCTCTAAGCAATTCAGCAAGACCCTGGCTCTAAATAAAATATAAAAAAGGACTGGGGATGTGGCTCAGTGGGTAAGCACTCTGGGTTCAATCCTTGGTGCCAAAAAAATAAAAAATAAAATAGGAAGAAGAAAAGAAAGGGCATTCAGGCCACAGAGTTTGGTGTGTTCTCTGAGGTTCTATCTTTTCTGAAAGCTCTGAAATTTCACTTTCCTAAAGTGATATGGTCTCACCTTCGATGTGAGTTTCATTGTTCTAAGTGTGCCATCTCTGCACTATGTACACGGACTTTGAAACCTACTTATACAGCAATCACTCCTCTTCCCAAGTCAAATCTTCCTTGTAGCACCCTGTCAAATGCAGCCTGTCCCAAATTGCTCACGCATTTCACAATATGCCCTTCAATATCCTCCCCCAACTCTGCAAATTCAAGTATATTTTCTGCCTCTGGCTTATCATAGCCACCATGTTTCCTGCCCTGAGTAGTGGTTTCCTCACCTATTTTTCAGTAGCCAGCATCCTGGAGGTTCAGATGCTTACAATCAAAATCGGACACCTCAAGGTACTTTCCAGGTCTTCCCACTCCTAACAGAGGTATGCAAAGAACATCGCTGGCACCTGATCAGTAGATGACATCTAGTGAGGAATGACCTAACTGGATGGTAGCTCTCCTGACACCCTCAGCCTCCCTCAGGTCTCCAACTTCTCGTTGTGCTTCTTCTTAGCACAGCTCTGCCCCTGTCCCCAGACTTAAACAACCAAGAGGTATACAGGAATTCAGAACCTCATCTCATTGTGCAGTGACCAGCTCAGAAACAAACCAAGCTCCATTTCTTCTGGAATGTGAGCCTGGAATGTGGAGGACTAAAAGAAGAGTAGAGGTAAGGTAGGTGGGAAGGGCTCTCCATGGACAGCTTTTGAGACCTACTGTGTGTGGACTCACAAGGTGGGACTCCAAGTCAAGGTAGACTTTGGGCCCTTGGTGATTACAGTGGGGTTGAAGAGGAGGTAAGTCCTACATTAAAAAAGTGATTTCAATGTGGCCCCATATTTTAAAGCTCTGTGGGTGAAGTTCTAGGGTTGATTCTAGGAACTCCAACTAATGGAGGAATCTAACTTCACTCTGGGCCACCTGGGTCAGGTACCAAAATTACATTCAATAGGGGGCACCTGGATTTGAACCAGGGACCTCTTGATCTGCAGTCAAATGCTCTACCCCTGAGCTACACCCCCGTTACACCAGTGTCACCTAGTTAATACCTTTTATTTGTGTGTTAATAGTCACCTTTGCAAGGTTAAATTATAGTCACCCTCACTACTTACTTTCAAGAAGATGCCAAACCTGATTTGCAACATACCTTCCCACAACCATCCAGCTTTCCAGGCCTATCCTTGAGTGGGATCACCAGCCAAAGAAGATAAGCTGCCTGCAGATCCCCCAGCCCATTTCCCATTGATTTTCTGGTTTAGCCCACAAGTTGGACAACTGTCTTCAAAACTATCCACACCCTCCTGCTGTCCCCAGCTTGTCCTCCTTCAGTGAAGACAGAAGGAGGTAATGCTGTCACGGAGCTCTGATAGTTGGCATTTGCACCAACAACACTGCAAAATCCCCCTCTTCCCTGTTAGAGCAACGTCATGGTTTGGATATGAGATGTGCCCTGAAAATCTAAAACAGCAATGCAGGAATGTTCAGAGGTGAAAGTATTAGATTATTAGAGCTGTACCTCACCAGTGGATTAATCCATCTGATGGATTAACAATTTGGGTTACTGGGTGGTACTGTGGGCAGGTGAGGCCTGGCTAGAAGAAGTAGGTCACTGGGGAAGAGCCTTGGGAATCCTATGCTGTCCCTGGCTCCTCCTCATGACTCCCCGCCCCCTTCCTGGCTGTCATGAGCTGAGCAGCTCTACCCCGCATGCCCTTCCACCATGATGTTCTGCCTCACCTCAGGCCCAGAGCAATGGAGTTGGCTGACCATGGACTGAACCTTAGAAACCATGAACCAACACAAACTTTTCCTCCTCTAAGTTATTCTTGTCAGGACTTTTGGTCACAGCCTTGAAAGGTGACTAACATAGCATCCAAGCCAGGGATTTGGCCTTTGAGTTTCCAACAAGCCTATGGTAGACCCGTGCACAGGAGAAAGCAGTTTATCAAAGGGAAATACCTTCCCTACATAAAGAACCATTGAGATTTGTCTCTCCAGGTCTGACCCAGAGGCTACAGCACCAAACTGCTAAAGTGGGCAGGAGGAGGGAAGGAGACATCTTGGGGTTACTCTCTGGTCCTAGGAAGTTTGCCCTGGAGAAGCCCAGAAGAATTCTGCAGGACAGTCCCTGCCTTCTCTCTGAGGATCCAATAGGGTTGGAGGAATCAGAAAATGCAGGGGAGGGAGCCGGATGTGTGGAACATGAGGGACACCAGAGTGCAGGACGGGTGGGGAGACAGTGACCCGTCCCCACTGCAGCTGTGCAGGGGCTGACCTGCAGCTTCCAGTCCTTGGAGGATCCCAGCTGGAATGAATGACAGGGAAGTAGGTGGGAGATGACCAGTGGCTCCTGCTAGTAGAGGAGCATGCGGGGCCCTCGCACTTGAGCAGACGCCCTCTGGCTCTGCTGTCGCAGCTCTGGCCTGAATCGCACCCCTGCTGTCGCCAGTGTCCAGTCAGCACCCTTTCCCTTCTCTTTGCTCCCAGCTTTCCGACAACGTGTGGGAAGTTCCTACTTATCTCTAGAGCTGGAGAGACCATCAACCAGCTCCTGCACAGTCCCACCTCAGGAAGGTCCTCTCCAGTCCCAGGGTCCTGCACCCATCGCTGCTCCCACGTCTGCAAGCACACGCGCTCACGAAGCTGCTCCTCAGTCTGTGGGGACAGCAGCAGCCGGGAGAAGCACCGACAGAGCTTCAGGATGGACACATCTGAGTTCCTCACCTTACATGTGACAAAGCCTCAACTTGAAGGGATCCTGACTAACCGTTTCTGAGACCCTTGCAGTACCTGCCTCTGGAGACGTTTCTCCAGCCTGTGGATCTATGCATCCAACCCTAAGCGTGGCAGTCGGTGAACTTCCCAGCCTGATTTGGACCATAGAGAAGTCCCAAGAAGCATCATAGAGACAACACAGCGGAGGACAAACAGGGTCTCTGAAACTGTCCAGGGAACTCTGGAACCCTAGAAGAAGTTTCTACTCTGATCTTCACTTCTATCCCCCCTTGCAATATAATATATATTTTTTTCTTTCAAAGTATGGTGTGCAATTATTTAAAGTCAAATGTTGTTTGTAAAAAACCCTCAAATCTCATATTTTTCTCCTGCCACCCAGAAATAGTCACTCTCCACTTTTTAGACTATTTCTTCTAATGTGTTCCCTGTGAGTATCAATAAAATAAACTTAATACACTATGTCTAATTTCCACAGGTTTAGATATCATTAACTGACTGAAGCAGATAAGTATACAACTCACTTGTCTTCTTCCGTTCTCACTTTCACAATGTCTTTGTATCTTGACTCCTGGTTCACATGTTGTTATTATGACGATTATTAATAGTGTTCATGTAGTGCTGAGCAAAACTAGGAATTCGGGTAGAACTTTTTATTTATTCTGAGGTTAGTGGTTGCCTTTTGTTCTCAATTCCTTATCAATCATTTAACATCTAAGTTCTCCCACAACCTCTAATTTCTCTATAAAATTCCCTTCAAAACAACATTCCACACTGTGAAAGTGTCAGATCATTCACATTTCCTCTTCCTGTTTGCTAGTAGCCATCCAGCTTTGCCTGGTTGCTCTGTAGAGTCTCATCAACGCCTGGGGCTTCCTTCACCCTTACCAGGACTTTCTTCCTTTCCGTTTCTCTCCTGTGTAGTACTCCCTCTTTCTAAGACTTAAGTCTCAAATGCCTCTTAATGCACTTCCTTATTTGGGCCAATGATCTCTTACAATTTCTTTCTGTAACAAGTGGAAGCAAATTTTTTAAGACCATGTGTAATGTCTTGATGATCAATTGTGTAAGAGTCTGGATGGGCTTAGATCTCTAGTTACAAATCAGAGGACTTGGTACTGTGAGACGTTTTTCTTCTTCTCTAGGATCTAGTGTTGCTGTTGAAAGTCAAGTGCCGTCCTGATTCCCTGTTCTGTGTGTATCATCAGGTTCTTTTCCTCCTCAAGTTTTTAAGTTCTTCCTTCTAGTCCTGGGCTTCTGTGAGTACTCTGTGATGTACTTGGGTGGGTCACTTTTTATTCCTTGTGCTGAGTACTCAGAGATCATTTCTCATGGGAACCCACATCCTTTCATTTTGGGTAATTTTCTTGAATAATGTCCCCCTATCATATTGTCTTTCAGTAACTCTCAGTAGTTGGTTTCTTGTTTGATATATATTTATTTTGTATCAGGAATTGAGCCTAGGGCCACTTTATCACTGAGCCAATCACCAGGTGCTTTTATTTTTATTTATATTTTTATTGTGAGACAGGGTCTCATTAAATTGCTGAGGCCGGCCTTGAACTTGTTATCCTCCTGCCTCAGCCTCTGCAGTTGCTGGGATTATAGGCATGTGCCACCACACCCAGCTCATTAGTTGGTTTTTACACAACCTGGTTTCAGTCTCTAGTTTCATTATTTTTATCTCTTTTATTACACTTTCCTTTTCTCTTTATTTCATTTTGCTTCAACTTTATCTTTCAAAGTTTCTATTTCATTTTAGGCCATTGATCAGGAGGGGTTTCAATGAGCTCTTGCTGGAAAGGTGGGGGTCTTGGGCCTGAATCCTAAGCTGTGTGAGTGACGTCCAGAACCTCAGCCCAGCTACACAGAGGTCCTCACTCTCTGACTATTTCTAGACTCCAAGGAAAGGCTGCTTCCCTGTCTTCACCACACCTTCCCACCTGTGATGGAGCCTGAGAAACTATCTCCTGGAGACCCAGCAGTGGTGCCATGGGGAAGAGGGGCTGGCTGGTGTGGGAGGGAAGGGGCCTCTGGGCAGAGTCTCAGCAAGGTCACCATGCTTAGGCCTCACCTATCTGCAGTGTCTGAATTTTCTCTCCAAAGCCCTGGCTACAAGAAATGATAACCATTTCACAAATCTGGATCTTTCCAATTACAGGACTACTGCCATTCCCAAATCGGGTTCCCACCTCCCACCCCAGGGCGGAAGGGAGAGTCTGTGGAGAGGCTAATTAGGAAGGAGGAGGCTGGACAACTTCTAGAGCTTTCACCTGAGCTGTCCTGGCCTCTGCCTGACCCCAGCAGAGGGGTCCTTCAGGTCCTGCAGGGATGGGGAAAAACGGGAATAGCCACAACACATCTACTTTGTGTGGATTTCTAGCCAACCACAGATTTCCACATCCACCACCTTGGTAGGTCACAGTTGGTGACCAGTGGTCACACCTCGTCCTGAGGATTCCTCCATCATCTTCCCTAGGTCCCCTTCACAACACACCCACACCATCTTGCAGTGGGCACCCTCTGCAGAGGGACACGCCCACCAAGTTCTCAGACAGCTGGCTTCCAAGTTGCAGTGGCTCTCAAGGAATCAGAGAGCCAACGAAACATCAAAGGAAGGTGCTAACTCCTCCATCCCCCCTCCCTCCAGGTGCCTGAGGAATAAGAAGACCTGCTAAAATGGCCCAAGGAGGGGACAGGAATGGAGCTTGACCTGCTAGGAGGCTAGAAGCCAGTCTGCCTGTGAAGAAAGTGGACCAGGCAGCAAGACCCTGCGGCTCAGCCTCCAGGGAGAGCTGCTGTTTGACCAGACCATGTGGGAAAGGCGTGGTCCCCTGCCTGTGGACTGTCGGGAGGTGGTGCATCTTTAAGACGTGGGAGGTGTTGGGACCCCAGCCCTTCCTCTTGGTGTCTTGCTCCCCAGCCGCCCAGAGGGGAACAGTTTCCTCTGCCCCTCACTCTCACCATGATGTTCTGCCCTGCCCCGGCCAGATGTCGAGGCAACCCGAAGGCATCTTTTTGGAGAAGCTTGATATGAACCACAGCCTCTGGCTCTGCAGTCAAATCCTCTACCCCTGAGCTGTGCCCTCTCTCCCACAAGAAATGTCTAATAAATACTTTTCACCTGCATTACACCCCACACTTCCTAGGGACTGAGTGTTCAATGAACTCTCAGAAAGTTCTGATGATATGGATATTTTGCCTCCCAGCAAATTAGCTTCTTTCGGTCTTCTTTTACCACACAGAACACCCCCTCCCCATTTTGTCCCCCAGATGCCTTCTCTCACAACCTTTCCATCTTTTCCTTGAGGGTGTTTTAATCAGCTATTTGGTTGTTGTGACTCAAAGGATCTGAGCAGCAGTGACAGAGGAGGAAAAGTTGATTTCAGGGCTCACGGTTTCAGAGGTCTTAGTCTTAGTCCACAGAAGGCCGGCTCCATTCCTTGGGGCTTGAGGTGAGGCTGAACATCATGGCAGGAGAGAGTGGCAGAGGGCAGCAGCTCACATCATGGTGATCAGGAGGCAGAGAGAGACTCCACTCTCCAGATACAAAATACATACCCAAAGCCACACACCAGTTCCAGTCTCCTCCAGCCACACCCTACCACTCAGTTACCACTCAGTTCATCCCTGAGTGGGGATTAAATCACTGAGTGGGGTAAGACTCACAACCCAGTCATTTCTCCTCTGAACCTTCTTGCATTGTCTCACAGGTGAGCTTATGGGACACCCCATATCCAACCGTAACAGAAGGCATCTTCTTGAAAAGTCTTTGCTAAGAGCTGCCCCTCCTGCCTCCCTCCTTCCTTCCTCCACTCAGAGAGCCCACAGACCCTGAAACTCCTCCAGCATCCATCTTCACCTCTTATTCCTACATCACTGGATGGACAAGGGGACTGTGTTCCCTGTCTCCTCTTCTCTGTTCCTTTTCCTCACCTCAGTTGCTTCTTGGTTTCTGGCAGGATCGTCACTGAATGGAGGGAAGACCTAACAAACTATTTCAAGTCCTTGGCCCTACTGGAACCCATGAAGCCACCCCAGTTGCTCCGAAGGGCCTCAGACCAGAAGGTCAGCACAGACGGAGCAGGATGGACCAGAGATTCTCCTCTGTGGTCAAACCCCTGTCCAGAGGCTCAGCACTACAGGCCCTAGGAAGCAAGCCTTGCCCTTGGCCAAACTCCCAACACTGCGGCCACCACTGAGATCAAAAGGCCACATATATCTCAAAATGTGTCCCACAGGGGCACATGAGGTGGTGGCAATGCTGTGACAACTCTGTAACTCTGCAAAGGAGACCAAGGCTCAGAACACACAGAGGCTTGTAAAGGCAGTCAGAGCAAGGGCCACTTCTCCCTGTCATCAAGCAGCTTAATTTAATTACATTATCACAATAGAAAATAGGGCTCTTAATTTCCAGAATATATAAAGAACTCAAAAAACTCTACACGAAGAATACAAACAACCCAATCAACAAATGGGCTAAGGAAATGAACAGACGCCTAACAGAAGAAGATCTACAAGCAATCAACAAACATATGGAAAAATGTTCACCATCTTTAGTAATAAGAGAAATGCAAATCAAAACTACACTAAGATTCCATCTCACCCCAATTAGAATGGCGATTATCAAGAATACAAGCAACAATAGGTGTTGGCGAGGATGTGGGGAAAAAGGTACACTCATACATTGCTGGTGAGGCTGCAAATTAGTGCAGCCACTCTGGAAAGCAGTGTGGAGATTCCTTAGAAAACTTGGAATGGACCTACCATTTGACCCAGCTATCCCGCTCCTTGGCCTATACACAAAGGACTTAAAATCAGCATACTACAGAGATACAGCCACATCAATGTTCATAGCTGCTCAATTCACAATAGCCAGACTGTGGAACCAACCTAGATGCCCTTTAATTGATGAACGGATAAAGAAACTGTGGTATATATATACAGTGGAATATGACTCAGCTATAAAGAATAATAAAATTATGGCATTTGCAGGCAAATGGATGAAATTGGAGAATATCATGCTAAGTGAGATAAGCCAAGCTCAAAAAAGAAAAGGACGAATGATCTCGCTGATTAGTGGATGATGACACATAATGAGGGGTTGGAGGGGGACAAGAATGGAGGAAGGAGGGACTGTATAGAGGGAAAAGAGAGGTGGGAGGGGTGGGAGGAAGGGAAAAATAACGGAATGAATCAAACATCATTACCCTATGTAAATGTATGATTCCACAAATGGTATGCTGTTACTCCATGTACAAACAGAAACAACATGTATCCCATTTGTTTACAATAAAAATAAATTTAAATAAAAAAAAGAAAATAATGCTCTTTCTGTTATTTTTTTCTCCCCCCCAACCCCTCCCACCCCTCTTAAATGAATTTTTTAAGAAAAGTGCTCAGTCAGTCCAGCGGCACATGCCTGTAAACCCAGAGACTTGGGAGGCTGAGGCAGGAGGATTTCAAGTTCAAAGCCAGCCTCAGCAATTTAGTGAGGTCATAAGCAACCTAGGAAGACCCTGTCTCTAAATATAAAATATATAAAATTAAAAAGGACTGAGGATGTGGCTCTGCAGTTAAGCACTCTTGGTTTCAATCCCTAGTACAAAAAAAAAAAAAAACTGCTCCAGGTGGAAAGGGTAGAAATGCATTCCCTTTGCATCTTTCTACAATGTGGAACACAACACGGAGCAGGCAAAGTTGGTATGCAATGAATATTTGTTGGATAGAAGTCAAAGGAGCAAAATTAGCAAAGACACCTAAGTGTGGAATAAATGTCAATGAACTGAGGAGACAGCAGACAGACGAGCTCTCTTCCTGCTTTGGGGTCTGGTTCTCCAAACTCAGGCATGCACGCTCCCCAGAGCTCTGGCACCAATCCTCCTTGCTGGCAGAGAGGACCAGGCCAGAGCCACAGGACACTGTCCAGGCACTCTGCCCTGCTGGTCTCCTGAGCACTAGTGTCCTCTTTTATTGAAAAGGGAAGGAGCAAGGAGGGGAATAAGGAAACCCACATATTAAGAATCCTCTTCTTAAAACAAAAGAAATGCTCTCTTTAAGTCCATCCATCTGCAAGAAAACTCCAGCAACCATCATACTTAGTGATACACATCCCTCATACACTTAGAAGCATCCTCTTGAAAACTGGAAAAAAGACAAGGATGCCTGGTAGTATTGCTTCAATTTATCACTGTATAGAAAGCCAGAACTCGTGAATTAGGCAAAAAAACATAAATAAATAAGGACTTGAAAATGGAATAGAAGGGTCTGGGGTTGTGGCTCAGTGGTAGAGCACTTAACTGGCACATTTGAGGCACTGGGTACGATCCTCAGCACCACATAAAAATAAATAAATGAAAGAAATGTTCTGTGTCCATCTACAACTAAAAAATCTTTTTTAAGTAGAAGTAACAAAGTATCAAATATTCAGAGATACTATGATGATCTACATAGAAAACACAAATTAACCAAAAGTTATTTGACTTATTAAGTTCAATAAATTATGATATAAAATAAAATATATTTCTACACATCAATTAAGAAAATGAACTATTTGAGAAGATATCATGTAAGATCATATAAAAAGTATAGAATCTTATAATCTGCTACTTTACTGAATTCACTTATGAGTTCTAAAAGCTTTCTGGTGGAATTTCCTGGTTCCTCTAAATATATAATCATATCATCAGCAAATAGGAATAGTTTGAGTTCTTCTTTTCCTATTCGTATCCCTTTAATTTCTTTGGTCTGTCTAATTGCTCTGGCTAGAGTTTCAAGGACAATATTGAATAGAAGTGGTGAATAAGGCATTCCTGCCTTGTTCCAGTTTTTAGGGGGAATGCTTTCAGTTTTTCACCATTTAGAATGATGTTGGCCATAGGCTTAGCATAGATGGCCTTTACAATGTTAAGGAATGTTCCCACTATCCCTATTTATTCTAGTATTTTGAGCATGAAGGGATGCTGTATTTTATCAAATGCTTTTTCTGCATCTATTGAAATAATCATGTGATTCTTGACTTTAAGTCTGCAGGTTATAAGATCAATGCTCATAAATCCAATGCATTTTTATACGTAAGTGATGAATCTTCAGAAAGGGAAGTTAGGGAAACTACCCCATTCATAATAGCCTCAAAAAAAAAAAAACTTGGGAATCAATCTAACAAAAGAGGTGAAAGACCTCTATAATGAGAACTACAGAACACTAAAGAAAGAAATTAAAGAAAACCTTAGAAGATGGAAAGATCTCCCATGTTCTGGGATAGGCAGAATTAATATTGTCAAAATGGCCATACTACCTAAAGTGCTATACAGATTCAATGCAATTCCAATTAAAATCCCAATGACGTACCTTACAGAATACAGCAAGCAATCATAAAATTCATCTGGAAGAATAAGAAACTTAGAATTGCTAAAGCAATCCTTACCAGGAACAGTGAAGCAGGGGGTGTTGAAATACCAGAACTTCAACTATACTACAAAGCAAGAGTAACAAAAACGGCATGGTATTGGCACCAAAATACACAGGTAGATCAATGGTAAAGAATAAAGGACACGGACAGAAACCCAAATAAATACAATTTTCTCATACTAGACAAAGTTGCCAAATATGCAATGGAGAAAAAATAGCCTCTTCAACAAATGGTGCTGGGAAAAATGGAAATCCATATGCTACACAATGAAACTAAACCCCTATCTCTCACCCTGCACAAAACTCAACTCAAAATGGATCAAGGACCTCGGAATCAGACCAGAGACCCTGCATCTTATAGAAGAAAAAGTAGGTCCAAACCTTCAATTTGTTCTCTTAGGATCAGCCTTCCTTAACAAGAAATAAAAGCAAGAATCAATAACAGGGATAGATTCAAACTAAAAAGCTTTCTCTCAGCAAAGGAAACTATCAGTAATGTGAAGAGAGAGCCTACAGAGTGGGAGAATATCTTCACCACTCATACTTCAGATAGAGCACTAATTTCCAGAATATGTAAAGAACTCAAAAAACTCTACACCAAGAATACAAATAATCCAATCAACAAATGGGCTAAGGAAATGAACAGACATTTCACAGAAGATCATCTACAAGCAATCAACAGATATATAAAAAATGTTTAACTTCTCTAGTAATAAGAGAAATGCAAATCAAAACTACCCTAAGATTCCATCTCACCCCAATTAGAATGGTGATTATCAAGAATACAAGCAACAATAGGTGTTGGCGAGGATGTTGGGAAAAAGATACACTCATACATTGCTGGTGGGGTTGCAAATTAGTGAAGCCACTCTGGAAAGCAGTATGGAGATTCCTCAGAAAGCTTGGAAAGAAACCGCCATTTGACCCAGCTATCCCACTCCTTGGTTTATACCCAAAGGACTTAAAATCAGCATACTACAGAGATGCAGCCACATCAATGTTCATAGCTGCTCAATTCACAATAGCCATATTGTGGAACCAACCTACATGTCCTTCAGTTGTTGAATGGATAAAGAAACTGTGATATATATATATATATATATATATATATATATATATATACATACACACATATACACAATGGAATATTACTCAGCCCTAAAGAATAATAAATCATGGCATTTGCAGGCAAATGGATGAAATTAGAGAATATCATCCTAAGTGAGATAAGCCAATCTCAAAAAAACCAAAGGATGAATGATCTCACTGGTAAGCGGATGATGACTCATAATGGGGATGGGAGGGGGTAAGAATGCAGGAAGGAGGGACTGTATAGAGGGAAAAGAGGGGTGGAAGGGGTGGTGGGGAGGAAAAAATAACAGAATCAATCAAACACCATTACCCTATGTAAATGTATGATTACACAAATGGTATGCCTTTACTTCATGTACAAACAGAGAAACAACATGTATCACATTTGTTTACAATAAAAATAATTTTTTTAAAAAAGTATAGGATCCCTGGGAATAAATGTATGTCTATATATTATTGTGTGTATGTGTGTTTACAATATTTTAAAGCTTCACTAAAAGACATTAAAGGGTATGTGAATAAATGGAGAAATATGCATATGCTTTAACTTCACAATTCCAGCTCTCAAAATCTTTCCAAAGAACACAATCACGTAAATGGTCAATAATTTCTATTCGCATGCCCCCTGCAGAATTACTTGTAATAATGAAGCAGGAGCTGTATAAGTACCAACAGCAGATAAAGAGGCATATACTGCCCCAAGTTCTCCAGTGCGCAGATGGAATCCAAGCCTTTGTGCCCTCTCCCAGCTTGGCACACATGGACCTCTTGATCTGCAGTCAAATGCTCTACCCCTGAACTCTCTCCCCTCCTCTGTCTATGAGGCTTAATTAGTATCTTCCATTCCGACAGCCACACTCGGACTACCTGTGATCTATGAGTTCAAGATCGGAGCCCTAGGCAACTCCATGTTTTCAATTGTGAGTAGAAACCATTTACATTCAATGTTATTATAGAGAGATGTTTATTAACTCATGTTAGTTTTACTTATTTATAATAAGTAATTTGTTCTTGTTATCATTTTTAAACTACTCTTCTATGAGATTTTTTTATTTCTTAGCTCTGGAGTTTGTTTTTTATGTCTTCTGTGTGGAGTATTTCTTTAAAATTGTTCTGTAGTGTTGGCGTACAATTCTTTTAGTTTCTGCCTATCTTGAATGGTTTTTATTTCAGCTTTAATTCTGAAGGATAGTGATCTTGGTTCACTGTTATTTGGTTGACACCTATTTTCTTGTAGGGTTTGGAATACGTTATTCTAAGTCTTCCTGATGTTATAGTTTGTATTGAGAAAACAGAAGTAATTCTGGTGGGTGGATCCCAAATAAGACCTGACATTTTTCTCTTGAGGCCTTTAAAATTCTATTCTCCATCTCTTAGTTACACATTTTCACTACAACATGTCATGGAGAAGATCTTTTTTGATCTTATCTATATGGGATTCTGAATGCCCCCTATATCTGGATGTCCATCTCATTCTTAAGGTTTAGAAATTTTCTAGTATTTCCCTAAAGAAATATTATCTATAACATTAGACTGCATCTCACAATACTCTTCAATTCCAATGCTTCTTCATTTTGAAATTTTAATGTTGCCCCGAGTGCTTGAATATTATTGTCCAGCTCATTTCACTTTTTTTCTTTAATATGATTTGAATATTCAAGGCTGACCATTTTGTTTTCCAGCTCTCAGATTCTGTCTTCAGCATGGTCTACTTTATTAGACTCCCTACTGGCCTTTTATTTAATCATTTCTCATCGTCAAGATTTCTGTTTGAATCTTTTTCATATCTCTGTCTCCTTATTGAATTTCTCATTTATGTCCTATATTGACTTCCTTAATTCATTCACTAGTTTTTCTCTATTCTCTTGGAATTCATTGATCATCTATATAAACATTCTTTTGAATTCTTTACCTGGTATTTCATCCACTTTGGCATTTTTGCTGGTAAATGATGAATTTTAGGAAGCTACATGTTAGTTTCTTTTTTCATATTTCTTGTACTCCTCTATAGGGTTTCATGCATCTATTGCGATGAATTTTCCTTACACTCTTCTTTGTTGACCCTTTTAGGGCCCCGTCCTCTCTTGCCAAAATGTTCTGGAATATAATGTTGATGTGAATTTTTCCATGTCCAAATGGGTTTTGTAGTACACTTCCCCTGCAAGTTCTTTGGTGATGATTTGGTGGTGTATTTTGATACAGTGTATATTGTCTCAGAGTTTGAGGATTCCATTTTCCTTATAGGTCTCAAAAGAGTGGGGTTCTTCTTCTGGATCATTGTGTTGCATATAGCATGGTATGTGAGGTATACCTTCTATGATTGATCTTCTTCTTTTAACACCTTTATATATCTAAAGGGCAGTGGAAGTTATCTAAATTGAAATCCCTGATAGGTGGCGTTTCCACAGTCTTTGTGTTCATTCTCTATTTTGGTTAGAAGAATGGATGGCTATGAGTGGGACCTGTGGGTCCCCCACAGGCATCTCCACTTGAGGTCTAGTCATTAGTTTGAAATTTTTGTCTCTTTCATTTCTATTTTAAAGTATCACTGAAGTTTGACCATGCTTAGTATATTTGGGAAACAAGGATTGTTGCCTCCTGGCTGTGTGTAGCTCAGCAGGAGAACCTCTACTCTGTGAATTTGTAGTGTGCCAGTGTAATCCCAGGACTACACAGAAAAGGGGAAAACAAACCATATCAACAGAAGCAAACAATATACAGCATTAAAATATGTGTCCAGTATCTATGGAATCTACAACAACAATGATTACAAAAATAATAATGGTGGTGACAGCAACTGCCAAGAGCAAAAATAATAAATACCCATGAACTAGATTTAGCAATGAAGTAAACAGCCATTGTCACCTACACCATCCATAGTACTGACAATTGCAACAGCATCAATGGTGTCGGCAAAAGTTATAGAAAAGAGTTTGAAAGCTGATAAAGCTACAGAAACTGCCACATTTCTCCATTGAAATGTGACTTCACGTATTTCATCTCCAACTTTAATGAGTCCCCCTCAACCTCCTCTCTCAGAGTGTGATGGAGGCACCACATGAGCATCTCAAAAGCACACCTGGCTCCAGTGTTTCTTGCAAGTGTACATGTGGTGATCAGACTGGTATTTATCTTCGTGGACTTTGCACCAAGCCCAGGGAGAGCCTCCTCCATACTCCAAGGCTTCAAGGAGGGGTGTGATTATTTCATTCATTGCTCCTTCCCTCAGCAAATGATCATGGAGCCTCTTAGGTGCTGGACCCTCTTGAAGCCACAGAGAAAAAGAAGGCATTGTTCTTGATCTTCATGACAATATTATATTATATCCATAATATTTCCACAGAAGCAACAGGAGACTAAGCAAAGTCCTCAGAGAGCCAGGAGTAAGGAGCCCCTGCCCAGGGGTTAGGAGAAGCCACCTACAGAGCCTACACTGAGGACTTCTGACTATGTAGGAAGCTGTGCTGCTCATCCCCACAGGTCTCTTAGAAGGCTGGATGTTCATGCAGTGAGGGAGTGGCATTACATTCGCCTTAGAGCACAGCCTGCGTCAGAGCATGACCACATGTGACCTGGAGGAGCCGCACATCCAGCCCTTTGCTGTCTCCTTCTACAGAGGACAACAGAGGTGTCACCTGAGCAGAATCCAGAGTACAAATGAGCACACTGCACTTCCTGCCTAGGACGTGGCTACAGGATTAGGGTCAATATGGATGACATGGTCCATGTTGACTCATTATTATTTGCTACTCAGAAATTTTCCTCTTTGGCATGTAAAAGAGACTCTAGCAAGGGGGCACCTGGATTTGAACCAGGGACCTCTTGATCTGCAGTCAAATGCTCTACCCCTGAGCTATACCCCCTGCTGCTTATGAGGGTGTAATCACCACCTTAAACCTGGATGGTCACACCCTGGATTTCTCCACCTTCAGATGTGCCCTGACTAGCACTCTGCCATATGTACATCCTTCCTACGAGGCCACACACCATCTTCTGGTTCTTCTCGACTGCATGCCTTTATACCAAGACCCCACGATCCATGATCCAAAATGTTGTCCCCACCTTAGAATCATGTCTTCCTTCCATGTGTAGAAAAGAGGAAGAGAAGAGACAAGCGTCTCCCTGTCAGATGTTCTGATTTAATTGGTCTGGGGTGGGGCCTGGGAAATGGCACTTTTGTAGACACTTCAAGTGATTCTAATTCATATTTGGGGTTAAGAACAACCCATAGTAAAGCCTCAGCATTTGCTGGTTGAGGTAAAAATGTTATCCTGCTGGGTACTAAAGAGGAGGTTGAAATTCTGGGGGTCTAATTAGAATTAGTCAAAACCAGGAGTAAGAAGGGGGAACCTGGGTTTGAAACAGGGACCACCTGATCGACAGTCAGATACTCTATCCTCAAGCTATTCCCTCCTATCCTGATGAGGCTTCATTATTTCTTTCACTCCAAAACCCAGCTCACCTGTGACCCATGAGCTGGGACTTCAGGACAGGAGCTCTTGGCAACTGCCAGGCCTGGGTTGCAGGAAACTCTTTACCCTGCTGCCTAACCACACACAGGCTCCCTCCTCAAAGGCCCTCAGCCTGTGTCCTCCAGCCTCAGGGCCAGGTGCAGGCTGCAGCCTGAGAGGCACTGGGTGCTAGAAGGGGCCTCACGGCTAAATGCTGGGCCCTCTTGGCAGGTCCCCACAAACACAAACTCCAGTGGCTGAGTGTCCCCCTCACACACTCAGGGCCCTCCCAGTCGGGCCTAACCCTCCTGGCCCCAAACTCAGTTCAGGCCCTTTCCACACAACCACAACCTAGGAAAAGGTTCAGGTAGCACAGATGGAGAATGATGCAGAATGAGCCCATCCAGAATTAATCAGAGTAGAGTCAGGAATCCTGGCACAGCAAAGAACTGACACCAGGACAGCTCAAGTCCAGGACACGCTCCCAGCAGCTGGCAGTAGCAGGGTGACAGTGACTCTGAGGCCAGGCAGCTGGGTTCAAGTCCCAGGGGCAGGTCACTGCCCCTCCTGTGCCTCGACTGCAAACCTGTAAAATGGGGACAGTAGGAGTCCACCCCTGAGGGGCTGTTCTGCAGGATAGATGACTTAATCCTCGTGCAGCACTCCAAACAGCACTGGCACGAACTCAGTTCTACCCACTGTCTGCGGAACAAACAGACTCACCAGGAATCAGCACCATTCACTGAGTCGAGAGAGAATAACACTGGAGCTCAACCTGCGAAGACCCCACATAGGAAACTACTAGATAAGTCAGAGTATTTTACATGAAAGTGAACGACAATCACGTGTATGAAGCACAGTCAAGTGTGTAAGTCTTTATGTACAACTTGATGGATTTTCACGCATGCACACTTGTGACCACCTGAATCAAGACACCTTCCTTCTCTAGCACTCAGGAGCTCCTTGGACTCCCCCCTATTACTTTGTCCTCCCAGGACCATCCTCGTGGATGAGTTGACCTGCTCCAGAGCTGTATCTCCGTGGAGTCAGACACTAGTGGTTCTTCTGAGTCTGGTTTCTTTCACCCAACTTCATGTCAATGACAGCCATCCACACTTGTTCCCTATGGCAATAATCTGTTATTTAGATTCCTGCTTAGTACTCTGTGTTATGATCAAGCACTATTGATTTATCTATCCTGCTGTAGATGGAAATTTCATCTGTGTCCAGTGTGGAGCTGTTTTAGTCAGCTTTTCCTCTCTTTGACCCATAGATCTGACAAGAATTTAGAGGAGGGAAAGTTTATTTTGGCTTCAGTTTTCAGAGGTTCACTTCATGGTCAGCCAACTCCATTCCTCTGGACCCAACGTGAGGCAGAACATCCTAGGTATGGTGTAGTAGAGGGAGGCAGCTCAGGACATCACACTCAGGAAGCAGACACAGAATCCACTCTCGAGGGGCAAAATAAAAACCCCAAAGGCACACTACCAGTGACTGACCTCTTTCAGTCACACCCTACCTGCCCAGAGTTACCACCCTGTTAATCCATACAGCAGATTAATCCACTGACTGGTTAGTGCTCTCACAATCTCATCCTTCACTTCTTAACATTCTTTCATTGTGTTACACGTGAGATTCTGGGGACACCTTTTAGCTATACTGTAACAGGGGCTATTGAGAAAGTGCTGCTATGAACATTCTTGTATGTACATGGATACCCTCTGAGGTCTACATGTAGGGAAATAGGAAAGTATAGGGTATCCATATTGCTAAGTAGTAGGGTACTCCTACTGCTAAATAGTAGTATACTCATATTGCTAAGTAGTAGGGTTCTTATATAGTTAAGTAATAGAGTACTCATATTGCTAAGTACTAGGGTACTCATATGGCTATGTAAGAGGTACTCATATTGCTAAGTAGTAGGGTTCTCATATGGCTAACTAAGAGGTACTCATATTGCTAAGTGGTAGGGTTCTCATATTGCTAAGTAGTAGGGTTCTCATATAGTTAAGTGATAGGGTACTCATATTTTTGACATAGAAAATGCCAGACTGGTGTCTAAAGGAGTTCAACCTGATTCCATTACCACCAGTAGGGTGAGTGTTACTGTGGTTGTGCATCCTCACCAACATGTGGAAACCTCAGTTTTTCCCATTTTTACTATTGTGCTGAGAACATGGTGACATCTTCCTGGCAAGCAATGAGATGTGGGCACTCTTTCACATTCTTAATAGAGAAAAAGTTTATTTTGGCTCATTTCTTAAGTCCATGGTGCACTAATTCCATTGCTCTGAACCCAAGGTGAGGCAGAACATCATGGTGGAAGAGTGTGGAGGAGGAGCGCTGCTCCATACGTGGAAGTCAGAGGGGACGGGACCAGAGGGAAGAGGAACCCTTCAGACTGTCCCCACAGAGATCCACCTCCTCCTGTCTGACCCATCTGCTTACAGCTACCACCAAGTCAGTCCATTCACCCCAGGATGGACTGATTAGGTTACAGCTCCTCAATCTAATCACTTTATTTCCTGACCTCACTCAGGAGCTTGCAGGGGATGCCTCATACCTCACCGAAAACAATCCCCTTCTTGCCCCCAAAAACTTATGACCATCTCAAAGTGCAAAATGCATTTAGTTCATCTCTAAGGGTCCCCACAGTCTTAACAGTTCCAGAATTATCCAAAAGTCCAAATCCAAAGTCTCCTCTGAGACTCAAAGCAAACGCTTGACTATGAGCCCTTTTAAAATTAAAATCAAGTGCAAGATACAATGGCCCAGAATAAACATCTCATTCCAAGAGGAGGGAATAGGAACATACAAAGAAAGACTGGGACCAAAATCAGACCAAAATCTACCCAGGATTTTGGGTTACTTTTGTTTTCACAAAGTTTTTGTTTAAGACCTGCACTATTTCTATCTGAAATGTTTAGTGCAACATGAGTTGAAACTACAATGGAGAGTTTGCTATTTTTTTCTTTTTAAATTTTTTTATTTATTTCTTAATTAGTAGTATATGACAGTAGAATGCATTTATACTTTTTGATAGATCGTGCATAACTCGAGTGTAATCTCTCATTTTTCTGATTATGTATGTGGGAATCCATCCTCATCTAGCCAGACTATCTTACCTAATCAGACTAGGTTGAGCCATCGGACGCTGATGTCTGGCTTCTAGGAACTGCCAGGAAGGTGTGTGGGTGTGGCTCCTGTCTCCTTCTGGAATAGTTCCCCTAAGAAATTGGCTCCCCAACTCCACCTTATCCCATGCATCACAGAAGAGGCTTCTTGCAGTCTTGGCCCCCTTTACCTGGGTGTCTGTAAATAAGATAGTTGGGCGACTGCATGTTGTTTTAGGACAGAGCTAGTAGGGCCACACCCATCAGGCCCCCTCTCATTTATGGAGTATTGGTTCTTATGTGTTTATTGAGCAGATATGTTTATGGATAATTGATTTATACACAGCCAATATCATCCACCAGCAATCACCCTTTTTCTCAAACTCGCAGAACAGGGCTGAGACACCCACATTCACTGCAGGGTCACATAGGTCACACAGTCATGTGTACATGAGGTAATATGCCTGATTGCTATTTAAGACAAAAAATTTCACTATGATTTCAATTTCAATTTCAGTCTTCAACAGTTGTTGGATTATTCATGAGTTACATTTCTTCTTCAGTTGATTCTGTAAAAGTAAGCTAAGAGTGCAGACAAACATCAACGATTAGGTATAAAACGAATTTATTGGGGAGCAGGTGCAAACTGCACCATGGCACCTACACTTCCATGAATCGTCCTTTATTTCAAGGAAACATTTCTTGAGCTGGACACAGTTGGACACATCCTAGCAAGTCTGCCAGAAGGTACACCCACCTCATGTACTTACAGCAAGCTCGGAGGGACCACACAACAGTGGAAGACTCCTGGGGAAGGAAAGGCCTATCAATAGACAAGACAGTGTGAAGCTGGGCCATCAACTGCTTAGGAAGCAGCCATGCTAGGACCTCTGTCAGCTCGGATAGTGTATTTTCCATTGAGCAAGATCAGTCCTACGAAACTAAAACGGATTAGTGAGAAGGGAGAGAGAAGCAAGATCATCAAGCCAAGAATTTCTCTGTCTTCATGCAAATTATATTTTTCTAGAAATGTTTCTATCACATCTAATATCATATTTCATAGTCAAAAGTGGCTTGTAATATCATGGCACAAGCATTTCAATGTCTTTGGAAATTATGCTAATGCATCCTTTCTAAAGAAATGTCATGTTGGCTATGAGGGTTTCTGTTTTCACTTTGTTACTCTTGCCTGAATTATCAATTTTATTATTTGTTTCAAAGAACAACTTTTGCTTCATTGATCCTATTTATTTTCTATTTATCTTTAATTCTTTCTTAATTTTTCCTTGGATTTATTTTTACCATTCCATTTGTACCTTTGTTGAGAAAAACAGTTTGTTTATTTTCACTTTTTCTATTTACTCTATTGTAGGTGAAGTAAGGATATAAATTATCCTCTAAGTAGTGCTGTTGCTGCAACTCACAAGTTCTAATATCTAGTATTATCATCACCATCGGTTAGTACAAAATATTTCCTAATGCCTATTGTAACTTCTTCTTTGATCCATGGTTGTTTAGAAGTACAAATTTTAGTTTTTAAACATATGAGAATTTTATAAATCTCATTTTTTCTAGCTATTTGATGTTAATGATTCCCAGTTGAATTTTTTTTTCCTTTCTTTAAAGTTGGAGATAGACACCATGCCTTTATTTCATTTATTTTTTCATGTGATACTTAGGATAAAACCCAGTGCTTCACATGTGTTAAGCAAGTCCTCTACCACTGAGCTACAACCCCGGTCTCTAATTTCATTTTGATCAGAAAATAATCTCTATGATTTTAATACTGTGGATATTCTAAAGCTGCCTCATGGTTCAGTATAGTCATTTTGTCAATATTGCTTGTGCATTTGAAAAATGCATATTTTGCCTTTATGTGAAAGAATATTTACGCTTTAATTCAGTCAAGTTTATTAATCATGTTAAAATCTTGGGTATCACTTCACAAGACAGAGTGTTTAAGACTGCTCATTAAGGGATCCAATGTAAATTTGTCCATTTCTTCTTTTTAGTCTGATTAACCTGTTCTATGTGTTTTGAAGCTGTTATAGATTCACTAAATTCAGAATTGCTCTTCATTCATGATTAGTTGACCTTTTCAACAATATAGAATGACACTTTCTACTCCAGTGTCAGTCAGTTTTCTGATACTGTAACAAATGCCTGAGATCAATTTTATAAAGAAAAAATTTTTGCAGTCTCATCATTTTGAAGTCTCTCCCTGGTCACTTGGTCTGTTTGCTTTGGGGCCCATGACCACGCAGTTCCTTGTTCATAGCAAGGAACACATAGCAGAGGGAAATCATTCACATCATGGATGCGATGTGATGAATGAGAGGAAGACAAAGTGGCTGGGGACACAATATACCCTTCAAAGACATAGCCCACTACAGGAAACCTCACACTAAGCCTCTCCCCTTAGGTTTCAGCACCTTCCCATAGCACCAATCTCAGGTCTAGGACTGAAATGTGTGGTTTTCAGGGACGTTCCAGATTCAATCTACAGCACTTAGTAATGCTTTTTGCCTCAAAAATGATGTTGTCTAGTAATAATGAAGCTACACTGTGTGGGACATGTATCTGTGTTTTTATTTGTAACATATTTGTATCCTTGATGCAGATGTGTTTTCAGTGAGGAAGATACAGTTTGCTGGAATTATTTTTTAATCTAGTAAAATTCTTTTAACTAGGACATTTAATACATGTGTGTTGGGGTATTTGGCATTGTTCTCAGTGCTTTAAATTCACACACACACATACACACACACATACACACACGCACACACTATAAAGAGTACTACTACTGACCGCACCCATTGTGCTGACTCATACAGTGAGACACTGCAGAAGTTGGGCAACTTATCAGAGGAGAGTAAACTCATTCACCCCAGTGACCATCCTGGAGGTTCTGCCACATGGAGTCAATATCAGACACCCCAAGGGAACCTTGGCGATCTTCCTACAGCTGACAGAAGTGGACAAGGTGCAACGCATCCTCTTAACCCTGAGCACTACACATGGCTGATACCTGCTCAGCGGATGACATTCAGTGAGTTTTGTGTAACAGGTGACTCTGCTGACATGCACAGCAGCCTTCAGGTCTCCACTTGAAGCTGGTGCTTGTCCTTCAGCAAGGTCTTGGCCTCTATCCCTCAACATAATCTTGAAAACTAGGGATCTGGGAATTCAGAAACGCATCTCATCCTGCACTGACCAGCTCTGGGTCAACATGCAACACTTCTCCCTGTGAGCATGGAATGAAGGAGGGGTATAGAGCAGTCCAAATAAGAGGGGAGGTCCAGAAAGGAAGGAAGGCCTCTCCAGGTGGCTTCTGAGACCTATTGTGTGTGTACTATTATCATGAGGTGAGGGATTCCCAAGACAAAGTGGCCCTTTGGCTCTTGGGGATGATAGTGGGGTTGAGGAGGTTGACCCTATGCATAAAATGGATATCACTGTGGTCTCATATCATGCAGCTCTGAGAGGGAGGCTTTTTGGTTTCCAAAATCTCCAATCCATTAATGGAGGTCTTGTAATGTCATGTGGCGCCCTCCTAAAAAAACTGCTTAAGGTAGTTATCAAAACAGGACATAGGTAAATAAGGGGGCACCTGGATTTGAACCAGGGACCTCTTGATCTGCAGTCAAATGCTCTACCCCTGAGCTATACCCCCACCTACATAGAACCTCTCATTACCACCTTTTCATCCAGGGCACCACACCCAGGCTACCTGTCATTTATATTGCCGGTTTCTCTGCATGTTCTAGCATCTGACAGCTTTCTCCACTGAAGTCTGCCCTACCCTCCTTCATCCCAACCTTAACTAGTCACCCCAGCTGCCCTCCCTCCTCACACTGTGCTGGGGGAACCATCTTTGCACCTGGAAAGCACACCTGACTCCAGCATTTCCCTAAGTCCACAAAGAGTGATCAGAGACGAGAGCTGCTGGTCCTGGACTTCAGTGAACCTTCCAAGAAGCCCAGGTAGAACGTCCTCCATACTCCTAGGCCTCATAGAGGGGGCTCATTATTTCACTCCATCACTCACTCCCTCAACAAACAATCATGGAGCTTGTTAGGTAGTGGACCTTGTCATCCAAGTTGAGGTCAGAGAGACAGGAAAGATACACTCCATGATCCTCAAGGAGTCTTGGTCCAACAGGAGAACAACGCAGCAACAAAATGTTTCCACACATGTGACAGAAGCTGAGTACAGACCTGAGGAGGCAGAGAAAAAGGAGCCCTGCTCAGGCATCAGGAGGGTCTTCCTGGAGAAGTGACAAGGAGGATTTGCCTAAGGAGAAGTTGGGCTCCTCAGTCCCACAGACCTCAGAATCTGGGAGTCCATGCAATGAGGGAGCCTCATGGTCAATGTCGTAGAGGACAGCCTGTGACACAGATGACCAGTCATGACCTGGAGGAGCCTCACACCCTACTCTCTGCTGTCTCCTTGTGCAGAGGATTATACTGATATGACCTGAGAGAATCCAGACCACAGGTGAACACACAGCTGTTCACAGGACAGGGCTGTGGAGTAAGTGTCAATATGGATGACCCGGTCCTTATGTGACTCCTTTTTATTTTCTACATTAAAATTCTTTCTCTTTGGCATCTAAAAGAGATTCTTGCAAGGGGGCACCTGGATTTGAACCAGGGACCTCTTGATCTGCAGTCAAATGCTCTACCCCTGAGCTATACCCCCTGCTGCTACATGTCTGTAATAAGCACTTTATACCTGGATGGCCACACCCTAGATCCTGTACCTGGAGATGTGCACTTGACAGGGTCATATGCTTCCTTCATCATACAATTCCTTCCTGATAGGCCACGCCCCTTCCTGTTTACACACCTGCCTGCCACCTCTACTTATGACCAGCACCCATTCTTCCCTAGTTTCCAGGTGAGTCAGTGACAATAAAATCATGGATGTTTGCACCTGGACCCCTTCAGAAGCAAATAGAGCTGCTGAAGTCAGAGCTGGCTGCTCAACAGACCCTTTGGTGGTCAGGGTGGGGCTAGCTCTAGGCATATGCAAAACTTCTAGTTTCTCCCCTGGGAACTCTTAAACCACGGCATCATGTGTGGCTCTGAGAAGTGACCTGGATGATGCTGACTTACCTTTGGGAGCTATTTATGTAATTTGTGCCTTTTCATGTACAGATCTGAAAGAAAATGACAGAAGTTATAATTATGCCAGAAAAAAAAACCTATCTGATAGCTGAGGAGTCATGACTGGAGTCCATATCTAGGGCCTCTTGGCACCAAATGCTCTGGGCAGGGCATGAGCTGCCCCTTTGTCTCTCCTCTTCCTCCCCTCATTTTCTTCATCTGCAGAATCACTAAGCGCTTCAGACAGAAGAAACCTGAAGTCAGGACTCAGTCCTCAGAGGTGGGAGTCAGAGAGATCTCCAGTCTCTAGAGTCTTACAGAGATGGCCAATGTATGGTCAGTGTGAAAGGAGGGGGCAACCCTTTCCTCACAAGCTCACATAATGGAGATCTTCATTGTGTGCACAGAGTCTTCATGTCTCTCAAAGAAATAACATTTAAAAAGGAAGCCAACACAAAATAAATTGCCACTCAAGAAAAGTGATAGGAGACCAGATTAGGTGTATCTCCATGGAGTCAGACACTAGTGGTTCTTCTGAGTCTGGTTTCTTTCACCCAACTTCATGTCAATGACAGCCATCCACACTTCTTCCCTATGGCAATAATCTGCTATTTAGATTCCTGCTTAGTACTCTGTGTTATGATCAAGCACTATTGATTTATCTATCCTGCTGTAGATGGAAATTTCATCTGTGTCCAGTGTGGAGCTGTTTTAATCAGCTTTTCCTCTCTTTGACCCATAGATCTGACAAGAATTTAGAGGAGGGAAAGTTTATTTTGGCTTCAGTTCTCAGAGGATCACTCCGTGGTCAGCCAACTCCATTCCTCTGGACCCCACATGAGGCAGAACATCCTAGGTATGGTGTAGTAGAGGGAAGCAGCACAGGACATCACACTCAGGAAGCAGACACAGAATCCACTCTCCAGGGGCAAAATAAAAACCCCAAAGGCACACTACCAGTGACTGACCTCTTTCAGTCACACCCTACCTGCCCAGAGTTACCACCCTGTTAATCCATACAGCAGATTAATCCACTGACTGGTTAGTGCTCTCACAATCTCATCCTTCAATTCTCAACATTCTTTCATTGTATTACACGTGAGATTCTGGGGACACCTTTTAGCTATACTGTAACAGGGGCTATTGAGAAAGTGCTGCTATGAACATTCTTGTATATACATCAATATCTTCTGAGGTCTACATGTAGGGATATAGGAAGTAATAGGGTATCCATATTGCTAAGTAGTAGGGTACTCATATTGCTTAGTAGTAAGGTACTCATATTGCTTAGTAGTAGGATCCTCATATTCAAAGTAGTAAAGTTCTCAAATGGCTAAGTAAGAGGTGCTCATGTTGCTAAGTGGTAGGGTTCTCATATTGCTAAGTACTAGGGTTCTCATATAGTTAAGTGATAGGGTACTCATATTTTTGACATAGGAAATGCCAGTCTGGTGTCTAAAGTGGTTCCACCAGATTCCATTACCACCAGTAGGGTGTTATGTGACCATACATCCTCACCAACATGTGGAACCCTTAGTTTTTCCCATTTTTACTATTGTGCTGAGAACATGGTGACATCTTCCTGGCAAGCAATGAGATGTGGGCATTCTTTCACATTCTTAATAGAGAAAAAGTTTATTTTCGCTCATTTCTTAAGTCCATGGTGCACTAATTCCATTGCTCTGAACCCAAGGTGAGGCAGAACATCATGGTGGAAGAGTGTGGAGGAGGAGCGCTGCTCCATACGTGGAAGTCAGAGGGGACGGGACCAGAGGGAAGAGGAACCCTTCAGACTGTCCCCACAGAGATCCACCTCCTCCTGCCTGACCCATCTGCTTACAGCTACCACCAAGTCAGTCCATTCACCCCAGGATGGACTGATTAGGTTACAGCTCCTCAATCTAATCACTTTATTTCCTGACCTCACTCAGGAGCTTCCAGGGGATGCCTCATACCTCACCCAAAACAATCCCCTTCTTGCCCCAAAAAACTTATGACCACCTCAAGTTGCAAAATGCATTTAGTTCATCTCTAAGGGTCCCCACAGTCTTAACAGTTCCAGAATTATCCAAAAGTCCAAATCCAAAGTCTCTCTGAGACTCAAAGCAAACTCTTGGCTATGAGCCCCTTTAAAATTAAAATCAAGTGCAAGATACAATGGCTCAGAATAAACATCTCATTTCAAGAGGAGGGAATAGGAACATACAAAGAAAGACTGGGACCAAAATCAGACCAAAATCTACCCAGGATTTTGGGTTACTTTTGTTTTCACAAAGTTTTTGTTTACGACCCACACTATTCTATCTGAAATGTTTAGTGTAACACGAGGTGAAACTACAATGGAGAGTTTGTTACTTTTTTCTTTTTTAATTTTTTTATTTATTTATGTTAATTAGTAGTACATCACAATAGAAAGCTTTTACATATTTTGATAAATCATGCATAAATAGAGTGTAATCTCTCATTTTTCTGATCACACATGTGGGAAGCCATCATTACCTAGCAGATTCTGACTAGGTTGAGCCATGGGACACTGATGTCTGGCTTCTAGTAACTGCCAGGAAAGTGTGTGGGTGTGGCTCCTGTCTCCTTCTGGAATATTCCCCCTAAGAAATTGGCTCCCCAACTCCACCTTATCCCGTCCATCACAGAAGAGGCCTCTTGCAGTCTTGGCCCCCTTTACCTGGGTGTCTGTAAATAAGATAGTTGGGCGACTCCATGTTGTTGGAGGCCAGAGCTATTAGGGTTAGAACCGTCAGGTCCCCACTCATTTATAAACAGTATTGGTCTTGTGTGTTTATTGAGTAGATAAGTTGATGGATGATTGACTTATAAACAGCCAACATCATCCTCCAGCAATTACCCTTTTTCTCAACCTCGCAGAACAGGGCTGAGACACCCACATTCACTGCAGGGTCACATAGGTCACGCAGTCATGTGTACATGAGGTAATATGCCTGATTGCTATTTAAGACAAAAAAATTTCACTATGGTTTCAATTTCAATTTCAGTCTCAACAGTTGTTGGATTATTCATGAGTTCCATTTCTTCTTCAGTTGATTCTGTAAAAGTAAGCTAAGAGTGCAGACAAACATCAAAGATCAGGTGCAAATAGAATTTATTGGGGAGCAGGTGCAAACTGCACCATGGCACCTACACTTCCATGAATCGTCCTTTATTTCAAGGAAACATTTCTTGGGCTGGACACAGTTGGACACATCCTAGCAAGTCTGCCAGAAGGTACATCCCACCTCATGTACTTACAGCAAGCTCGGAGGGACCACACAACAGTGGAAGACTCCTGGGGAAGGAAAGGCCTATCAATAGACAAGACAGTGTGAAGCTGGGCCATCAACTGCTTAGGAAGCAGCCATGCTAGGACCTCTGTCAGCTCAGATAGTGTATTTTCCATTGAGCAAGATCAGTCCTACGAAACTAAACGGATTAGTGAGAAGGGAGAGAGAAGCAAGATCATCAAGCCAAGAATTTCTCTGTCTTCATGCAAATTATATTTTTCTAGAAATGTTTCTGTGCCATCTAATATCATATTTCATAGTCAGAAGTGGCTTGTAATATCATGGCACAAGCATTTCAATGCCTTTGGAAATTATGCTCATACATCCTTTCTAAGAAATGTCATGTTGGCTATGAGGGTTTCTGTTTTCACTTTGTTACTCTTGCCTGAATTATCAATTTTATTATTTGTTTCAAAGAACAACTTTTGCTTCATTGATCCTCTTTATTTTCTTTTTTTAATTTATTTTTATTGTAAACAAATGGGATACATGTTGTTTCTGTTTGTACATGGAGTAACACCATACCATTTGCATATTCATACATTTACATAGAGTAATGATCTTTGATTCATTCCGTTATTTTTTTCCTTCCCCCCCACCCCTCCCACCTCTCTTTTCCCTCTATACAGTCCCTCCTTCCTCCATTCTTGCACCCCTCCTACCCACCATTACATGTCATCATCCCCTTATCAGTGAGATCATTCCTCTTTTGGATTTTTGAGATTGGCTTATCTCACTTAACATGATATTCTCCAATTTCATCCATTTGCCTGAAAATGCCATAATTTTATTATTCTTTACGGCTGAGTCATATTCCATTGTATATACATACCACAGTTTCTTTATCCATTCATCAATTAAAGGGCATCTAGGTTGGTTCCATAGTCTGGCTATTGTGAGTTGAGCAGCCATGAACATTGATGGGGCTGTATCTCTGTAGTATGCTGATTTTAAGGCCTTTGGGTATAAACCAAGGAGTGGGATAGCTGGGTCAAATGGTAGGTCCATTCCAAGTTTTCTAAGGAATCTCCACACTGCTTTCCAGAGTGGCTGCACTAATTTGCAGCCCCACCAGCAATGTATGAGTGTACCTTTTTCCCCACATCCTCTCCAACACCTATTGTTGCTTGTATTCTTGATAATCACCATTCTAATTGGGGTGAGATGGAATCTTAGTGTAGTTTTGATTTGCATTTCTCTTATTACTAAAGATGGTGAACATTTTTCCATGTGCTTGTTGATTGCTTGTACATCTTCTTCTGTGAAGTGTCTGTTCATTTCCTTAGCCCATTTGTTGATTGGTTTGTTCTTATTCTTCCTGTAGAGGTTTTTGAGTTCTTTATATATTCTGGAAATTAGTGCTGTATCTGAAGTATGAGTGGCAAAGATATTCCCCCACTCTGTAGGCTCTTTCTTCGCATTGCTGATCGTTTCCTTTGCTGAGAGAAAGCTATTTAGTTTGAATCTATCCCAGTTATTGATTCTTGCTTTTATTTCTTGTGCTATGGGAGTCCTGTTAAGGAAGTCTGATCCTAAGCCAACAAAGTGAAGATTTGGACCTACTTTTTCTTCTATAAGATGCAGGGTCTCTGGTCTGATGTCAAGGTCCTTGATCCATTGTGAGTTGAGTTTTGTGCAGGGTGAGAGATAGAGGTTTAGTTTCATTCTGTTGCATATGGATTTCCAGTTTTCCCACCACCATTTGTTGAAGAGGCTATCTTTTCTCCATTTCTTATTTTTGGCAACTTTGTCTAGTATTAGAAAATTGTGTTCATTTGGGTTTGTGTCCGTGTCCTCTATTCTGTATCATTGATCTACCTGTCTATTTTGGTGCCAATACCATGCCATTTTTGTTACTATTGCTTTGTAGTATAGTTGAAGTTCTGGTATGGTGATACCCCCATTTGATTCTTCCTGCTAAGGATTGCTTTAGCTATTCTGGGTTTCTTATTCTTCCAGATGAATTTCATTATTGCTTGCTCTATTTCTGTAAGGTACGTCATTGGGATTTTAATTGGAATTGATTGCATTGAATCTGTATAGCACTTTTGGTAGTATGGCCATTTTGACAATATTAATTCTGCCTATCCAAGAACATAGGAGATCTTTCTATCTTCTAAGGTCTTCCTTAATTTCTTTCTTCAGTGTTTTGTAGTTTTCATTGTAAAGAGCTTTCAACTCTTTGGTTAGATTGATTCCCAAGTATTTTATTTTATTTTTTTTTTTTGAGGCTATTGCAAATGGGGTTGTTTTCTTCATTTCCCTTTCAGCTGTTTTGTCGCTTGTGTATAAAAATGCTGTAGATTTTTGTGTGTTGATTTTATAGCCTGCTATTTTGCTGAATTCATTCATTAGGTCTAGAAGTTTTCTAAGGAGGTTTTTGGATCCTGTAAATATACAATCATGTCATCCGCAAATAGTGACAGCTTAAGTTCCTCTTTTCCTATTCGTATCCCTTTAATTTCTTTAGTCTGCTTAATTGCTCTGGCTAGAGTTTCGAGGACAATGTTGAAGAGAAGTGGTGAAAGAGGACATCCCTGTCTTGTTCCCGTTTTTAAAGGGAATGGTTTCAGTTTTTCTCCATTAAGAATGATGTTTCCTGTGGGCTTAGCATAAATACGCTTTACAATGTTCAGGTATGTTCCTACTATCCCTATTTTTTCTAGTGTTTTCAGCATGAAGGGTGTTGTATTTTGTCGAATGCTTTTTCTGCGTCAATTGAAATAACCAAATGATTCTTATCCTTAAGTCTATTGACATGATGGATTACGTTTATTGATTAAAAAATGTTGAACCATCCTTGCATTGCAGGGATGAGCCCCACTTGATCATGGTGCACTACTTTTTAATATATTTTGTATGCGATTTGCTAAAATTTTGTTGAGAATTTTTGCGTCAATGTTCATTGAGGATATGGTCTGAAATTTTCTTGCCTTGATGAGTCTCTGTCTGGTTTAGGTATCAGTGTGATATTGGCTTCATAGAATGAGTTTGGGAGGGTTCCCTCCTCTTCTATTTTATGGAATACTTTGAGAAGTATTGGAATGAGCTCTTTTTAAAGGTTTTGTAGAACTCAGTGAGAACCCATCTGGTCCCGGACATTTCTTGTTGGTGGCTTTTGATGACTTCTTCTATTTCAGTACTTCAACATGGTCTAGAGGGAAGACCTAACAAACTATTTCAAGTCCTTGGCCCTACTGGAACCCATGAAGCCACCCCAGTTGCTCCGAAGGGCCTCAGACCAGAAGGTCAGCACAGACGGAGCAGGATGGACCAGAGATTCTCCTCTGTGGTCAAACCCCTGTCCAGAGGCTCAGCACTACAGGCCCTAGGAAGCAAGCCTTGCCCTTGGCCAAACTCCAAACACTGCGGCCACCACTGAGATCAAAAGGCCACATATATCTCAAAATCTGTCCCACAGGGCACATGAGGTGGTGGCAATGCTGTGACAACTCTGTAACTCTGCAAAGGAGAACAAGGCTCAGAACACACAGAGGCTTGTAAAGGCAGTCAGAGCAAGGGCCACTTCTCCCTGTCATCAAGCAGCTTAATTTAATTACATTATCACAATAGAAAATAGGGCTCTTAATTTCCAGAATATATAAAGAACTCAAAAAAACTCTACACCAAGAATACAAACAACCCAATCAACAAATGGGCTAAGGAAATGAACAGACGCCTAACAGAAGAAGATCTACAAGCAATCAACAAACATATGGAAAAATGTTCACCATCTTTAGTAATAAGAGAAATGCAAATCAAAACTACACTAAGATTTCATCTCACCCCAATTAGAATGGCGATTATCAAGAATACAAGCAACAATAGGTGTTGGCGAGGATGTGGGGAAAAAGGTACACTCATACATTGTTGGTGAGGCTGCAAATTAGTGCAGCCACTCTGGAAAGCAGTGTGGAGATTCCTTAGAAAACTTGGAATGGACCTACCATTTGACCCAGCTATCCCGCTCCTTGGCCTATACACAAAGGACTTAAAATCAGCATACTACAGAGATACAGTCACATCAATGTTCATAGCTGCTCAATTCACAATAGCCAGACTGTGGAACCAACCTAGATGCCCTTTAATTGATGAACGGATAAAGAAACTGTGGTATATATATACAGTGGAATATGACTCAGCTATAAAGAATAATAAAATTATGGCATTTGCAGGCAAATGGATGAAATTGGAGAATATCATGCTAAGTGAGATAAGCCAAGCTCAAAAAGAAAAGGACGAATGATCTCGCTGATTAGCGGATGATGACACATAATGAGGGGTTGGAGGGGGGGCAAGAATGGAGGAAGGAGGGACTGTATAGAGGGAAAAGAGAGGTGGGAGGGGTGGGAGGAAGGGAAAAATAACGAAATGAATCAAACATCATTACCCTATGTAAATGTATGATTCCACAAATGGTATGCTGTTACTCCATGTACAAACAGAAACAACATGTATCCCATTTGTTTACAATAAAAATAAATTTAAATAAAAAAAAGAAAATAATGCTCTTTCTGTTATTTTTTTCTCCCCCCCAACCCCTCCCACCCCTCTTAAATGAATTTTTTAAGAAAAGTGCTCAGTCAGTCCAGCGGCACATGCCTGTAAACCCAGAGACTTGGGAGGCTGAGGAGGAGAATTTCAAGTTCAAAGCCAGTTCAGCAATTTAGTGAGGTCATAAGCAACCTAGGGAGACCCTGTCTCTAAATATAAAATTAAAAAGGACTGAGGATGTGGCTCTGCAGTTAAGCACTCTTGGTTTCAATCCCTAGTACAAAAAAAAAAAAAAACTGCTCCAGGTGGAAAGGGTAGAAATGCATTCCCTTTGCATCTTTCTACAATGTGGAACACAACACGGAGCAGCAAAGTTGGTATGCAATGAATATTTGTTGGATAGAAGTCAAAGGAGCAAAATTAGCAAAGACACCTAAGTGTGGAATAAATGTCAATGAACTGAGGAGACAGCAGAAAGACGAGCTCTCTTCTGCTTTGGGGTCTGGTTCTCCAAACTCAGGCATGCACGCTCCCCAGAGCTCTGGCACCAATCCTCCTTGCTGGCAGAGAGGACCAGGCCAGAGCCACAGGACACTGTCCAGGCACTCTGCCCTGCTGGTCTCCTGAGCACCAGTATCCTCTTTTATTGAAAAGGGAAGGAGTAAGGAGGGAACTAAGGAAACCCACATATTAAGAATCCTCTTCTTAAAACAAAAGAAATGCTCTCTTTAAGTCCATCCATCTGCAAGAAAACTCCAGCAACCATCATACTTAGTGATACACATCCCTCATACACTTAGAAGCATCCTCTTGAAAACTGGAAAAAAGACAAGGATGCCTGGTAGTATTGCTTCAATTTACCACTGTATAGAAAGCCAGAACTCGTGAATTAGGCAAAAAACATAAATAAATAAGGACTTGAAAACGGAATAGAAGGGTCTGGGGTTGTGGCTCAGTGGTAGAGCACTTAACTGGCACATTTGAGGCACTGGGTATGATCCTCAGCACCACATAAAAATAAATAAATGAAAGAAATGTTCTGTGTCCATCTACAACTAAAAAATCTTTTTTGAGTAGAAGTAACAAAGTATCAAATATTCAGAGATACTATGATGATCTACATAGAAAACACAAATTAACCAAAAGTTACTTGACTTATTAAGTTCAATAAATTATGATATAAAATAAAATATATTTCTACACATCAATTAAGAAAATGAACTATTTGAGAAGATATCATGTAAGATCATATAAAAAGTATAGAATCTTATAATCTGCTACTTTACTGAATTCACTTATGAGTTCTAAAAGCTTTCTGCTGGAATTTCCTGGTTCCTCTTAACATATAATCATATCATCAGCAAATAGGAATAGTTTGAGTTCTTCTTTTCCTATTCGTATCCCTTTAATTTCTTTGGTCTGTCTAATTGCTCTGGCTAGAGTTTCAAGGACAATATTGAATAGAAGTGGTGAATAAGGCATTCCTGCCTTGTTCCAGTTTTTAGGGGGAATGCTTTCAGTTTTTCCCCATTTAGAATGATATTGGCCATGGGCTTAGCATAGATGGCCTTTACAATGTTAAGGAATGTTCCCACTATCCCTATTTATTCTAGTATTTTGAGCATGAAGGGATGCTGTATTTTATCAAATGCTTTTTCTGCATCTATTGAAGTAATCATGTGACTTTAAGTCTGCAGGTTATAAGATCAATGCTCATAAAACCAATGCATTTTTATACGTAAGTGATGAAACTTCAGAAAGGGAAGTTAGGGAAACTACCCCCTTCATAATAGCCTCAAAAAAAAAAATTGGGAATCAATTTAACAAAAGAGGTGAAAGACCTCTATAATGAGAACTACAGAACACTAAAGAAAGAAATTAAAGAAAACCTTAGAAGATGGAAAGATCTCCCATGTTCTGGGATAGGCAGAATTAATATTGTCAAAATGGCCATACTACCTAAAGTGCTATACAGATTCAATGCAATTCCAATTAAAATCCCAATGACGTACCTTACAGAATACAGCAAGCAATCATGAAATTCATCTGGAAGAATAAGAAACTTAGAATAGCTAAAGCAATCCTTAACAGGAAGAGTGAAGCAAGGGGTATCGCAATACCAGAACTTCAACTATACTACAAAGCAAGAGTAACAAAAACGGCATGGTATTGGCCCCAAAATACACAGGTAGATCAATGGTAAAGAATAAAGGACACGGACAGAAACCCAAATAAACACAATTTTCTCATACTAAACAAAGTTGCCAAATATGCAATGGAGAAAAAATAGCCTCTTCAAAAAATGGTGCTGGGAAAAATGGAAATCCATATGCTACCCAATGAAACTAAACCCCTATCTCTCACCCTGCACAAAACTCAACTCAAAATGGATCAAGGACCTCGGAATCAGACCAGAGACCCTGCATCTTATAGAAGAAAAAGTAGGTCCAAACCTTCAACTTGTTGGCTTAGGATCAGCCTTCCTTAACAAGAAATAAAAGCAAAAATCAATATCAGGGATAGATTCAAACTAAAAAGCTTTCTCTCAGAAAAGGAAACTATCAGTAATGTGAGGAGAGAGCCTACAGAGTGGGAGAATATCTTCACCACTCATACTTCAGATAGAGCACTAATTTCCAGAATCTATAAAGAACTCAAAAAACTCTACACCAAGAATACAAATAATCCAATCAACAAAAGGGCTAAGGAAATGAACAGACATTTCACAGAAGATCATCTACAAGCAATCAACAGATATATGAAAAAATGTTTAACTTCTCTAGTAATAAGAGAAATGCAAATCAAAACTACCCTAAGATTCCATCTCACCCCAATTAGAATGGTGATTATCAAGAATACAAGCAACAATAGGTGTTGGCGAGGATGTTGGGAAAAAGATACATTCATACATTGCTGGTGGGGTTGCAAATTAGTGAAGCCACTCTGGAAAGCAGTATGGAGATTCCTCAGAAAGCTTGGAAAGAAACCGCCATTTGACCCAGCTATCCCACTCCTTGGTTTATACCCAAAGGACTTAAAATCAGCATACTACAGAGATGCAGCCACATCAATGTTCATAGCTGCTCAATTCACAATAGCCATATTGAGGAACCAACCTAATGTCCTTCAGTTGTTGAATGGATAAAGAAACTGTGATATATATATATATATATATATATATATATATATATATATATATACATATACACAATGGAATATTACTGAACCCTAAAGAATAATAAAATCATGGCATTTGCAGGTATATGGATGAAATTAGAGAATATCATCCTAAGTGAGATAAGCCAATCTCAAAAAAACCAAAGGATGCATGATCTCACTGGTAAGTGGATGATGACTCATAATGGGGATGGGAGGGAGTAAGAATGCAGGAAGGAGGGACTGTATAGAGGGAAAAGAGGGGTGGAAGGGGTGGTGGGGAGGAAAAAATAACAGAATCAATCAAACACCATTACCCTATGTAAATGTATGATTACACAAATGGTATGCCTTTACTTCATGTACAAACAGAGAAACAACATGTATCACATTTGTTTACAATAAAAATAAATTTTTTTAAAAAAGTATAGGATCCCTGGGAATAAATGTATGTCTATATATTTGTGTGTGTGTGTGTTTAGAATATTTTAAAGCTTCACTAAAAGACATTAAAGGGTATGTGAATAAATGGAGAAATATGCATATGCTTTAACTTCACAATTCCAGCTCTCAAAATCTTTCCAAAGAACACAATCACGTAAATGGTCAATAATTTCTATTCGCATGCCCCCTGCAGAATTTCTTGTAATAATGAAGCAGGAGCTGTATAAGTACCAACAGCAGATAAAGAGGCATATACTGCCCCAAGTTCTCCAGTGTGCAGATGGAATCCAAGCCTTTGTGCCCTCTCCCAGCTTGGCACACATGGACCTCTTGATCTGCAGTCTACCCCTGAACTCTCTCCCCTCCTCTGTCTATGAGGCTTAATTAGTATCTTCCATTCCGACAGCCACACTCAGACTACCTGTGATCTATGAGTTCAAGATCGGAGCCCTAGGCAACTCCATGTTTTCAATTGTGAGTAGAAACCATTTACATTCAATGTTATTATACAGAGATGTTTATTAACTCATGTTAGTTTTACTTATTTATAATAAGTAATTTGTTCTTGTTATCATTTTTAAACTACTCTTCTATGAGATTTTTTTATTTCTTATCTCTGGAGTTTGTTTTTTATGTCTTCTGTGTGGAGTATTTCTTTAAAATTGTTCTGTAGTGTTGGCGTACAATTCTTTTAGTTTCTGCCTATCTTGAATGGTTTTTATTTCAGCTTTAATTCTGAAGGATAGTGATCTTGGTTCACTGTTATTTGGTTGACACCTATTTTCTTATAGGGTTTGGAATACGTTATTCTAAGTCTTCCTGATGTTATAGTTTGTATTGAAAAAACAGAAGTAATTCTGGTGGGTGGATCCCAAATAAGACCTGACATTTTTCTCTTGAGGCCTTTAAAATTCTATTCTCCATCTCTTAGTTACACATGTTCACTACGACATGTCACGGAGAAGATCTTTTTGATCTTATCTATATGGGATTCTGAATGCCCCCTATATCTGGATGTCCATCTCATTCTTAAGGTTTAGAAATTTTCTAGTATTTCCCTAAAGAAATATTATTTATAACATTAGACTGCATCTCACAATACTCTTCAATTCCAATGCTTCTTCATTTTGAAATTTTAATGTTGCCCCGAGTGCTTGAATATTATTGTCCAGCTCATTTCACTTTTTTTTCTTTAATATGATTTGAATATTCAAGGCTGACCATTTTGTTTTCCAGCTCTCAGATTCTGTCTTAAGCATGGTCTACTTTATTAGACTTCCTACTGGCCTTTTATTTAATCATTTCTCATCGTCAAGATTTCTGTTTGAATCTTTTTCATATCTCTGTCTCCTTATTGAATTTCTCATTTATGTCCTAAATTGACTTCCTTAATTCATTCACTAGTTTTTCTCTATTCTCTTGGAATTCATTGATCATCTATATAAACATTCTTTTGAATTCTTTACCTGGTATTTCATCCACTTTGGCATTTTTGCTGGTAAATGATGAATTTTACATGTTAGTTTCTTTTTTCATATTTCTTGTACTCCTCTATAGGGTTTCATGCATCTATTGCGATGAATTTTTCTTACACTCTTCTTTGTTGACCCTTTTAGGGCCCCGTCCTCTCTTGCCAAAATGTTCTGGAATATAATGTTGATGTGAATTTTTCCATGTCCAAATGGGTTTTGCAGTACACTTCCCCTGCAAGTTCTTTGGTGATGATTTGGTGGTGTATTTTGATACAGTGTATGTTGTCTCAGAGTTTGAGGATTCCATTTTCCTTATAGGTCTCAAAAGAGTGGGGTTCTTCTTCTGGATCTTTGAGTTGTGTTGCATGTAGCAGGGTATGTGAGGTATACCTTCTATGATTGATCTTCTTCTTTTAACACCTTTATATATCTAAAGGGCAGTGGAAGTTATCTAAATTGAAATCCCTGATAGGTGGCGTTTCCACAGTCTTTGTGTTCATTCTCTATTTTGCTTAGAAGAATGGATGGCTATGGGTGGGACCTATGGGTCCCCCACAGGCATCTCCACTTGAGGTCTAGCCATTAGTTTGAAATTTTTGTCTCTTTCATTTCTATTTTAAAGTATCACTGAAGTTTGACCATGCTTAGTATATTTGGGAAACAAGGATTGTTGCCTCCTGGCTCTGTGTAGCTCAGCAGGAGAACCTCTACTCTGTGAATTTGTAGTGTGCCAGTGTAATCCCAGGACTACACAGAAAAGGGGAAAACAAACCATATCAACAGAAGCAAACAATATACAGCATTAAAATATGTGTCCAGTATCTATGGAATCTACAACAACAATGATTACAAAAATAATAATGGTGGTGACAGCAACTGCCAAGAGCAAAAATAATAAATACCCATGAACTAGATTTAGCAGTGAAGTAAACAGCCATTGTCACCTACACCATCCATAGTACTGACAATGCAACAGCATCAATGGTGTCGGCAAAAGTTATAGAAAAGAGTTTGAAAGCTGATAAAGCTACAGAAACTGCCACATTTCTCCATTGAAATGTGACTTCACGTATTTCATCTCCAACTTTAATGAGTCCCCCTCAACCTCCTCTCTCAGAGTGTGATGGAGGCACCACATGAGCATCTCAAAAGCACACCTGGCTCCAGTGTTTCTTGCAAGTGTACATGTGGTAATCAGACTGGTATTTATCTTCGTGGACTTTGCACCAAGCCCAGGGAGAGCCTCCTCCATACTCCAAGGACTCAAGAGGGGTGTGATTATTTCATTCATTGCTCCTTCCCTCAGCAAATGATCATGGAGCCTCTTAGGTGCTGGACCCTCTTGAAGCCACAGAGAAAAACAAGGCATTGTTCTTGATCTTCATGACAATATTATATTATATCCATAATATTTCCACAGAAGCAACAGGAGACTAAGCAAAGTTCTCAGAGAGCTAGGAGTAAGGAGCCCCTGCCCAGGGGTTAGGAGAAGCCACCTACAGAGCCTACACTGAGGACTTCTGACTATGTAGGAAGCTGTGCTGCTCATCCCCACAGGTCTCTTAGAAGGCTGGATGTTCATGCAGTGAGGGAATGGCATTATATTCGCCTTAGAGCACAACCTGCGTCAGAGCATGACCACATGTGACCTGGAGGAGCCGCACATCCAGCCCTTTGCTGTCTCCTTCTACAGAGGACAACAGAGGTGTCACCTGAGCAGAATCCAGAGTACAAATGAGCACACTGCACTTCCTGCCTAGGACGTGGCTACAGGATTAGGGTCAATATGGATGACATGGTCCATGTTGACTCATTATTATTTGCTACTCTGGAATTTCCTCTTTGGCATGTAAAAGAGACTCTAGCAAGGGGGCACCTGGATTTGAACCAGGGACCTCTTGATCTGCAGTCAAATGCTCTACCCCTGAGCTATACCCCCTGCTGCTTATGAGTGTGTAATCACCACCTTAAACCTGGAAGGTCACACCCTGGATTTCTCCACCTTCAGATGTGCCCTGACTAGCACTCTGCCATATGTACATCCTTCCTACGAGGCCACACACCATCTTGTGGTTCTTCTATCCTACATGGCTTTCATACCAAGACCCCACAATCCATGATCCAAAATGTTGTCCCCACCTTAGAATCATATCTTCCTTCCATGTGTAGAAAAGAGGAAGAGAAGAGACAAGCGTCTCCCTGTCAGATGTTCTGATTTAATTGGTCTGGGGTGGGGCCTGGGAAATGGCACTTTTGTAGACACTTCAAGTGATTCTAATTCATATTTGGGGTTAAGAACCACCCATAGTAAAGCCTCAGCATTTGCAAGTTGAGGTAAAAATGTTATCCTGCTGGGTACTAAAGAGGAGGTTGAAATTCTGGGGGTCTAATTAGAATTAGTCAAAACCAGGAGTAAGAAGGGGGAACCTGGGTTTGAAACAGGGACCACCTGATCGACAGTCAGATACTCTATCCTCAAGCTATTCCCTCCTATCCTGATGAGGCTTCATTATTTCTTTCACTCCAAAACCCAGCTCACCTGTGACCCATGAGCTGGGACTTCAGGACAGGAGCTCTTGGCAACTGCCAGGCCTGGGTCGCAGGAAACTCTTTACCCTGCTGCCTAACCACACACAGGCTCCCTCCTCAAAGGCCCTCAGCCTGTGTCCTCCAGCCTCAGGGCCAGGTGCAGGCTGCAGCCTGAGAGGCACTGGGTGCTAGAAGGGGCCTCACGGCTAGATGCTGGGCCCTCTTGGCAGGTCCCCACAAACACAAACTCCAGGGGCTGAGTGTCCCCCTCACACACTCAGGGCCCTCCCAGTCGGGCCTAACCCTCCTGGCCCCAAACTCAGTTCAGGCCCTTTCCACACAACCACAACCTAGGAAAAGGTTCAGGTAGCACAGATGGAGAATGATGCAGAATGAGCCCATCCAGAATTAATCAGAGAGAGTCAGGAATCCTGGCACAGCAAAGAACTGACACCAGGACAGCTCAAGTCCAGGACACGCTCCCAGCAGCTGGCAGTAGCAGGGTGACAGTGACTCTGAGGCCAGGCAGCTGGGTTCAAGTCCCAGGGGCAGGTCACTGCCCCTCCTGTGCCTCGACTACAAACCTGTAAAATGGGGACAGTAGGAGTCCACCCCTGAGGGGCTCTTGTGCAGGATAGATGACTTAATCCTCGTGCAGCACTCCAAACAGCACTGCAACGAACTCAGTTCTACCCACTGTCTGCAGAACAAACAGACTCACCAGGAATCAGCACCATTCACTGAGTCGAGAGAGAAAATAACACTGGAGCTTCAACCTGCGAAGAACCCACGTAGGAAACTACTAGATAAGTCAGAGTATTTTACATGAAAGTGAACGACAATCACGTGTATGAAGCACAGTCAAGTGTGTAAGTCTTTATGTACAACTTGATGGATTTTCACGCATGCACATTTGTGACCACCTGAATCAAGACACCTTCCTTCTCTAGCACTCAGGGACTCCTTGGACTCCGCCCTATTACTTTCTCCTCCCAAAACCATCCTTGTGGATGAGTTGACCTGCTCCGTAGCTGTATCTTCGTGGAGTCAGACACTAGTGGTTCTTCTGAGTCTGGTTTCTTTCACCCAACTTCATGTCAATGACAGCCATCCACACTTCTTCCCTATGGCAATAATCTGTTATTTAGATTCCTGCTTAGTACTCTGTGTTATGATCAAGCACTATTGATTTATCTATCCTGCTGTAGATGGAAATTTCATCTTTGTCCAGTGTGGAGCTGTTTTAGTCAGCTTTTCCTCTCTTTGACCCATAGATCTGACAAGAATTTAGAGGAGGGAAAGTTTATTTTGGCTTCAGTTTCAGAGGTTCACTCCGTGGTCAGCCAACTCCATTCCTCTGGACCCAACGTGAGGCAGAACATCCTAGGTATGGTGTAGTAGAGGGAGGCAGCACAGGACATCACACTCAGGAAGCAGACACAGAATCCACTCTCCAGGGGCAAAATAAAAACCCCAAAGGCACACTACCAGTGACTGACCTCTTTCAGTCACACCCTACCTGCCCAGAGTTACCACCCAGTTAATCCATACAGCAGATTAAGCCACTGACTGGTTAGTGCTCTCACAATCTCATCCTTCACTTCTCAACGTTCTTTCATTGTGTTACACGTGAGATTCTGGGGACACCTTTTAACTATACTGTAACAGGGGCTATTGAGAAAGTGCTGCTATGAACATTCTTGTATGTACATGGATACCCTCTGAGGTCTACATGTAGGGATATAGGAAGGTATAGGGTATCCATATTGCTAAGTAGTAGGGTACTCATACTGCTAAATAGTAGTATACTCATATTGCTAAGTAGTAGGGTTCTTATGTAGTAAAGTAATAGAGTACTCATATTGCTAAGTACTAGGGTACTCATATGGCTATGTAAGAGGTACTCATATTGCTAAGTAGTAGGGTTCTCATATGGCTAACTAAGAGGTACTCATATTGCTAAGTGGTAGGGTTCTCATATTGCTAAGTAGTAGGGTTCTCATATAGTTAAGTGATAGGGTACTCATATTTTTGACATAGAAAATGCCAGACTGGTGTCTAAAGGAGTTCAACCTGATTCCATTACCACCAGTAGGGTGTTATGTGACCATGCATCCTCACCAACATGTGGAAACCTTAGTTTTTCCCATTTTTACTATTGTGCTGAGAACATGGTGACATCTTCCTGGCAAGCAATGAGATGTGGGCACTCTTTCACATTCTTAATAGAGAAAAAGTTTATTTTGGCTCATTTCTTAAGTCCATGGTGCACTAATTCCATTGCTCTGAACCCAAGGTGAGGCAGACATCATGGTGGAAGAGTGTGGAGGAGGAGCGCTGCTCCATACATGGAAGCCAGGGAGCAAAGTCAGAGGGGACGGGACCAGAGGGAAGAGGAACCCTTCAGACTGTCCCCACAGAGATCCACCTCCTCCTGCCTGACCCATCTGCCTACAGCTACCACCAAGTCAGTCCATTCACCCCAGGATGGACTGATTAGGTTACAGCTCCTCAATCTAATCACTTTATTTCCTGACCTCACTCAGGAGCTTGCAGGGGATGCCTCATACCTCACCCAAAACAATCCCCTTCTTGCCCCAAAAAACTTATGACCATCTCAAAGTGCAAAATGCATTTAGTTCATCTCTAAGGGTCCCCACAGTCTTAACAGTTCCAGAATTATCCAAAAGTCCAAATCCAAAGTCTCCTCTGAGACTCAAAGCAAACTCTTGACTATGAGCCCTTTTAAAATTAAAATCAAGTGCAAGATACAATGGCCCAGAGTAAACATCTCATTCCAAGAGGAGGGAATAGGAACATACAAAGAAAGAATGGGACCAAAATCAGACCAAAATCTACCCAGGATTTGGGGTTACTTTTGTTTTCACAAAGTTTTTGTTTAAGACCTGCACTATTTCTATCTGAAATGTTTAGTGCAACATGAGTTGAAACTACAATGGAGAGTTTGCTATTTTTTTCTTTTTAAATTTTTTTATTTATTTCTTAATTAGTAGTATATGACAGTAGAATGCATTTATACTTTTTGATAGATTGTGCATAACTCAAGTGTAATCTCTCATTTTTCTGATTATGTATGTGGGAATCCATCCTCATCTAGCCAGACTACTTACCTAATCAGACTAGGTTGAGCCATCGGACGATGATGTCTGGCTTCTAGGAACTGCCAGGAAGGTGTGTGGGTGTGGCTCCTGTCTCCTTCTGGAATAGTTCCCCTAAGAAATTGGCTCCCCAACTCCACCTTATCCCATGCATCACAGAAGAGGCTTCTTGCAGTCTTGGCCCCCTTTACCTGGGTGTCTGTAAATAAGATAGTTGGGCGACTGCATGTTGTTTTAGGACAGAGCTAGTAGGGCCACACCCATCAGGCCCCCTCTCATTTATGGAGTATTGGTTCTTAAGTGTTTATTGAGCAGATATGTTTATGGATAATTGATTTATACACAGCCAATATCATCCACCAGCAATCACCCTTTTTCTCAAACTCGCAGAACAGGGCTGAGACACCCACAGTCACTGCAGGATCACATAGGTCAGGCAGTGATTGTACATGAGGTATATGCCTGATTGCAATTTAAGACAAAAAATTTCACTATGATTTCAATTTCAATTTCAGTCTTCAACAGTTGTTGGATTATTCATGAGTTCCATTTCTTCTTCAGTTGATTCTGTAAAAGTAAGCTAAGAGTGCAGACAAACATCAAAGATTAGGTATAAAACGAATTTATTGGGGAGCAGGTGCAAACTGCACCATGGCACCTACACTTCCATGAATCGTCCTTTATTTCAAGGAAACATTTCTTGAGCTGGACACAGTTGGACACATCCTAGCAAGTCTGCCAGAAGGTACACCCACCTCATGTACTTACAGCAAGCTCGGAGGGACCACACAACAGTGGAAGACTCCTGGGGAAGGAAAGGCCTATCAATAGACAAGACAGTGTGAAGCTGGGCCATCAACTGCTTAGGAAGCAGCCATGCTGGGACCTCTGTCAGCTCAGATAGTGTATTTTCCATTGAGCAAGATCAGTCCTACGAAACTAAACGGATTAGTGAGAAGGGAGAGAGAAGCAAGATCATCAAGCCAAGAATTTCTCTGTCTTCATGCAAATTATATTTTTCTAGAAATGTTTCTGTGCCATCTAATATCATATTTCATAGTCAGAAGTGGCTTGTAATATCATGGCACAAGCATTTCAATGTCTTTGGAAATTATGCTCATGCATCCTTTCTAAGAAATGTCATGTTGGCTATGAGGGTTTCTATTTTCACTTTGTTACTCTTGCCTGAATTATCAATTTTATTATTTGTTTCAAAGAACAACTTTTGCTTCATTGATCCTATTTATTTTCTATTTATCTTTAATTCTTCCTTAATTTTTCCTTGGATTTATTTTTACCATTCCATTTGTACCTTTGTTGAGAAAAACAGTTTGTTTATTTTCACTTTTTCTATTTACTCTATTGTAGGTGAAGTAAGGATATAAATTATCCTCTAAGTAGTGCTGTTGCTGCAACTCACAAGTTCTAATATCTAGTATTATCATCACCATCGGTTAGTACAAAATATTTCCTAATGCCTATTGTAACTTCTTCTTTGATCCATGGTTGTTTAGAAGTACAAATTTTAGTTTTTAAACATTTGAGAATTTTATAAATCTCATTTTTTCTAGCTATTTGATGTTAATGATTCCCAGTTGAATTTTTTTTTCCTTTCTTTAAAGTTGGAGATAGACACCATGCCTTTATTTCATTTATTTTTTCATGTGATACTTAGGATAAAACCCAGTGCTTCACATGTGTTAAGCAAGTCCTCCACCACTGAGCTACAACCCCGGTCTCTAATTTCATTTTGATCAGAAAATAATCTCTATGATTTTAATACTGTGGATATTCTAAAGCTGCCTCATGGTTCAGTATAGTCATTTTGTCAATATTGCTTGTGCATTTGAAAAATGCATATTTTGCCTTTATGTGAAAGAATATTTACGCTTTAATTCAGTCAAGTTTATTAATCATGTTAAAATCTTGGGTATCACTTCACAAGACAGAGTGTTTAAGACTGCTCATTAAGGGATCCAATGTAAATTTGTCCATTTCTTCTTTTTAGTCTGATTAACCTGTTCTATGTGTTTTGAAGCTGTTATAGATTCACTAAATTCAGAATTGCTCTTCATTCATGATTAGTTGACCTTTTCAACAATATAGAATGACACTTTCTACTCCAGTATCAGTCAGTTTTCTGATACTGTAACAAATGCCTGAGATCAATTTTATAAAGAAAAAATTTTTTCAGTCTCATCATTTTGAAGTCTCTCCCTGGTCACTTGGTCTCTTTGCTTTGGGGCCCATGACCACGCAGTTCCTTGTTCATAGCAAGGAACACATAGCAGAGGGAAATCATTCACATCATGGATGTGATGTGATGAATGAGAGGAAGACAAAGTGGCTGGGGACACAATATACCCTTCAAAGACATAGCCCACTACAGGAAACCTCACACTAAGCCTCTCCCCTTAGGTTTCAGACCTTCCCATAGCACCAATCTCAGGTCTAGGACTGAAATGTGTGGTTTTCAGGGACGTTCCAGATTCAATCTACAGCACTTAGTAATGCTTTTTGCCTCAAAAACGATGTTGTCTAGTAATAATGAAGCTACACTGTGTGGGACATGTATCTGTGTTTTTATTTGTAACATATTTGTATCCTTTATGCAGATGTGTTTTCAGTGAGGAAGATACAGTTTGCTGGAATTATTTTTTAATCTAGTAAAATTCTTTTAACTAGGACATTTAATACATGTGTGTTGGGGTATTTGGCATTGTTCTCAGTGCTTTAAATTCACACACACACATACACACACACATACACACACGCACACACTATAAAGAGTACTACTACTGACCGCACCCATTGTGCTGACTCATACAGTAAGACACTGCAGAAGTTGGGCAACTTATATGAGGAGATTAAACTCATTCACCCCAGTGACCATCCTGGAGGTTCTGACACATGGAGTCAATATCAGACTCCCCAAGGGAACCTTGGCGATCTTCCTACAGCTGACAGAAGTGGACAAGGTGCAACGCATCCTCTTAACCCTGAGCACTACACATGGCTGATACCTGCTCAGCGGATGACATTCAGTGAGTTTTGTGTAACAGGTGACTCTGCTGACATGCACAGCAGCCTTCAGGTCTCCACTTGAAACTGGTGCTTGTCCTTTAGCAAGGTCTTGGCCTCTATCCCTCAACATAATCTTGAAAACTAGGGATCTGGGAATTCAGAAACGCATCTCATCCTGCACTGACCAGCTCTGGGTCAACATGCAACACTTCTCCCTGTGAGCATGGAATGAAGGAGGGGTATAGAGCAGTCCAAATAAGAGGGGAGGTCCAGAAAGGAAGGAAGGCCTCTCCAGGTGGCTTCTGAGACCTATTGTGTGTGTACTATTATCATGAGGTGAGGGATTCCCAAGACAAAGTGGCCCTTTGGCTCTTGGGGTTGAGGAGGTTGACCCTATGCATAAAATGGATATCACTGTGGTCTCATATCATGCAGCTCTGAGAGGGAGGCTTTTTGGTTTCCAAAATCTCCAATCCATTAATGGAGGTCTTGTAATGTCATGTGGCGCCCTCCTAAAAAACTGCTTAAGGTAGTTATCAAAACAGGACATAGGTAAATAAGGGGGCACCTGGATTTGAACCAGGGACCTCTTGATCTGCAGTCAAATGCTCTACCCCTGAGCTATACCCCCACCTACATGGAACCTCTCATTACCACCTTTTCATCCAGGGCACCACACCCAGGCTACCTGTCATTTATATTGCCAGTTTCTCTGCATGTTCTAGCATCTGACAGCTTTCTCCACTGAAGTCTGCCCTACCCTCCTTCATCCCAACCTTAACTAGTCACCCCAGCTGCCCTCCCTCCTCACACTGTGCTGGGGGAACCATCTTTGCACCTGGAAAGCACACCTGACTCCAGCATTTCCCTAAGTCCACAAAGAGTGATCAGAGACGAGAGCTGCTGGTCCTGGACTTCAGTGAACCTTCCAAGAAGCCCAGGTAGAACGTCCTCCATACTCCTAGGCCTCATAGAGGGGGCTCATTATTTCACTCCATCACTCACTCCCTCAACAAACAATCATGGAGCTTGTTAGGTAGTGGACCTTGTCATCCAAGTTGAGGTCAGAGAGACAGGAAAGATACACTCCATGATCCTCAAGGAGTCTTGGTCCAACAGGAGAACAACGCAGCAACAAAATGTTTCCACACATGTGACAGAAGCTGAGTACAGACCTGAGGGAGCAGAGAAAAAGGAGCCCTGCTCAGGCATCAGGAGGGTCTTCCTGGAGAAGTGACAAGGAGGATTTGCCTAAGGAGAAGTTGGGCTCCTCAGTCCCACAGACCTCAGAATCTGGGAGTCCATGCAATGAGGGAGCCTCATGGTCAATGTCTTAGAGGACAGCCTGTGACACAGATGACCAGTCATGACCTGGAGGAGCCTCACACCCTACTCTCTGCTGTCTCCTTGTGCAGAGGATTATACTGATATGACCTCAGAGAATCCAGACCACAGGTGAACACATAGTTGTTCACAGGACAGGGCTGTGGAGTAAGTGTCAATATGGATGACCCGGTCCTTATGTGACTCCTTTTTATTTTCTACTTTAAAATTCTTTCTCTTTGGCATCTAAAAGAGATTCTTGCAAGGGGGCACCTGGATTTGAACCAGGGACCTCTTGATCTGCAGTCAAATGCTCTACCCCTGAGCTATACCCCCTGCTGCTACATGTCTGTAATAAGCACTTTATACCTGGATGGCCACACCCTAGATCCTGTACCTGGAGATGTGCACTTGACAGGGTCATATGCTTCCTTCATCATACAATTCCTTCCTGATAGGCCACGCCCCTTCCTGTTTACACACCTGCCTGCCACCTCTACTTATGACCAGCACCCATTCTTCCCTAGTTTCCAGGTGAGTCAGTGACAATAAAATCATGGATGTTTGCACCTGGACCCCTTCAGAAGCAAATAGAGCTGCTGAAGTCAGAGCTGGCTGCTCAACAGACCCTTTGGTGGTCAGGGTGGGGCTAGCTCTAGGCATATGCAAAACTCCTAGTTTCTCCCCTGGGAACTCTTAAACCACGGCATCATGTGTGGCTCTGAGAAGTGACCTGGATGATGCTGACTTACCTTTGGGAGCTATTTATGTAATTTGTGCCTTTTCATGTACAGATCTGAAAGAAAATGACAGGAGTTATAATTATGCCAGAAAAAAAAACTTATCTGATAGCTGAGGAGTCATGTCTGGATCCATATCTAGGGCCTCTTGGCACCAAATGCTCTGGGCAGGGCATGAGCTGCCCCTTTGTCTCTCCTCTTCCTCCCCTCATTTTCTTCATCTGCAGAATCACTAAGTGCTTCAGACAGAAGAAACCTGAAGTCAGGACTCAGTCCTCAGAGGTGGGAGTCAGAGAGATCTCCAGTCTCTAGAGTCTTACAGAGATGGCCAATGTATGGTCAGTGTGAAAGGAGGGGGCAACCCTTTCCTCACAAGCTCACATAATGGAGATCTTCAATGTGTGCACAGAGTCTTCATGTCTCTCAAAGAAATAACATTTAAAAAGGAAGCCAACACAAAATAAATTGCCACTCAAGAAAAGTGATAGGAGACCAGATTAGGTGTATCTCCATGGAGTCAGACACTAGTGGTTCTTCTGAGTCTGGTTTCTTTCACCCAACTTCATGTCAATGACAGCCATCCACACTTCTTCCCTATGGCAATAATCTGTTATTTAGATTCCTGCTTAGTACTCTGTGTTATGATCAAGCACTATTGATTTATCTATCCTGCTGTAGATGGAAATTTCATCTGTGTCCAGTGTGGAGCTGTTTTAATCAGCTTTTCCTCTCTTTGACCCATAGATCTGACAAGAATTTAGAGGAGGGAAAGTTTATTTTGGCTTCAGTTCTCAGAGGATCACTCCGTGGTCAGTCAACTCCATTCCTCTGGACCCAACGTGAGGCAGAACATCCTAGGTATGGTGTAGTAGAGGGAAGCAGCACAGGACATCACACTCAGGAAGCAGACACAGAATCCACTCTCCAGGGGCAAAATAAAAACCCCAAAGGCACACTACCAGTGACTGACCTCTTTCAGTCACACCCTACCTGCCCAGAGTCACCACCCAGTTAATCCATACAGCAGATTAATCCACTGACTGGTTAGTGCTCTCACAATCTAATCCTCCAATTCTCAACATTCTTTCATTGTGCTACACGTGAGATTTGGGGGACACTATTAGCTATACTGTAACAGGGGCTATTGAGAAAGTGCTGCTATGAACATTCTTGTATATACATCAATATCTTCTGAGGTCTACATGTAGGGATATAGGAAGTAATAGGGTATCCATATTGCTAAGTAGTAGGGTACTCATATTGCTTAGTAGTAAGGTACTCATATTGCTTAGTAGTAGGATCCTCATATTCAAAGTAGTAAAGTTCTCAAATGGCTAAGTAAGAGGTGCTCATGTTGCTAAGGAGTAGGGTTCTCATATAGTTAAGTGATAGGGTACTCATATTTTTGACATAGGAAATGCCAGCCTGGTGTCTAAAGTGGTTCCACCAGATTCCATTACCACCAGTAGGGTGTTATGTGACCATTCATCCTCACCAACATGTGGAAACCTTAGTTTTTCCCATTTTTACTATTGTGCTGAGAACATGGTGACATCTTCCTGGCAAGCAATGAGATGTGGACATTCTTTCACATGCTTAATAGAGAAAAAGCTTATTTTGGCTCATTTCTTCATAGGGCAGTCCATGGTGCACTAATTCCATTGCTCTGAACCCAAGGTGAGGCAGACATCATGGTGGAAGAGTGTGGAGGAGGAGCGCTGCTCCATACATGGAAGCCAGGGAGCAAAGTCAGAGGGGACGGGACCAGAGGGAAGAGGAACCCTTCAGACTGTCCCCACAGAGATCCACCTCCTCCTGCCTGACCCATCTGCCTACAGCTACCACCAAGTCAGTCCATTCACCCCAGGATGGACTGATTAGGTTACAGCTCCTCGATCTAATCACTTTATTTCCTGACCTCACTCAGGAGCTTCCAGGGGATACCTCATACCTCACCCAAAACAATCCCCTTCTTGCCCCAAAAAACTTATGACCACCTCAAGTTGCAAAATGCATTTAGTTCATCTCTAAGGGTCCCCACAGTCTTAACAGTTCCAGAATTATCCAAAAGTCCAAATCCAAAGTCTCTCTGAGACTCAAAGCAAACTCTTGGCTATGAGCCCCTTTAAAATTAAAATCAAGTGCAAGATACAATGGCTCAGAGTAAACATCTCATTCCAAGAGGAGGGAATAGGAACATACAAAGAAAGACTGGGACCAAAATCAGACCAAAATCTACCCAGGATTTTGGGTTACTTTTGTTTTCACAAAGTTTTTGTTTACGACCCACACTATTCTATCTGAAATGTTTAGTGTAACACGAGGTGAAACTACAATGGAGAGTTTGCTACTTTGTTCTTTTTTAATTTTTTTATTTATTTATGTTAATTAGTAGTACATCACAATAAAAAGCTTTTACATATTTTGATAAATCATGCATAAATAGAGTGTAATCTCTCATTTTTCTGATCACACATGTGGGAAGCCATCATTACCTAGCAGAATCTGACTAGGTTGAGCCATGGGACACTGATGTCTGGCTTCTAGTAACTGCCAGGAAAGTGTGTGGGTGTGGCTCCTGTCCTTCTGGAATATTCCCCCTAAGAAATCGGCTCCCCAACTCCATGTTATCCCATCCATCACAGAAGAGGCCTCTTGCAGTCTTGGCCCCCTTTACCTGGGTGTCTGTAAATAAGATAGTTGGGCGACTCCATGTTGTTGGAGGCCAGAGCTAGTAGGGTTAGAACCGTCAGGTCCCCACTCATTTATAAACAGTATTGGTCTTGTGTGTTTATTGAGTAGATAAGTTGATGGATGACTGACTTATAAACAGCCAACATCATCCTCCAGCAATTACCCTTTTTCTCAACCTCGCAGAACAGGGCTGAGACACCCACAGTCACTGCAGGGTCACATAGGTCACGCAGTCATGTGTACATGAGGTAATATGCCTGATTGCTATTTAAGACAAAAAAATTTCACTATGGTTTCAATTTCAATTTCAGTCTCAACATTTGTTGGATTATTCATGAGTTCCATTTCTTCTTCAGTTGATTCTGTAAAAGTAAGCTAAGAGTGCAGACAAACATCAAAGATCAGGTGCAAATAGAATTTATTGGGGAGCAGGTGCAAACTGCACCATGGCACCTACACTTCCATGAATCGTCCTTTATTTCAAGGAAACATTTCTTGAGCTGGACACAGTTGGACACATCCTAGCAAGTCTGCCAGAAGGTACATCCCACCTCATGTACTTACAGCAAGCTCGGAGGGACCACACAACAGTGGAAGACTCCTGGGGAAGGAAAGGCCTATCAATAGACAAGACAGTGTGAAGCTGGGCCATCAACTGCTTAGGAAGCAGCCATGCTAGGACCTCTGTCAGCTCAGATAGTGTATTTTCCATTGAGCAAGATCAGTCCTACGAAACTAAACGGATTAGTGAGAAGGGAGAGAGAAGCAAGATCATCAAGCCAAGAATTTCTCTGTCTTCATGCAAATTATATTTTTCTAGAAATGTTTCTGTGCCATCTAATATCATATTTCATAGTCAGAAGTGGCTTGTAATATCATGGCACAAGCATTTCAATGTCTTTGGAAATTATGCTCATGCATCCTTTCTAAGAAATGTCATGTTGGCTATGAGGGTTTCTGTTTTCACTTTGTTACTCTTGCCTGAATTATCAATTTTATTATTTGTTTCAAAGAACAACTTTTGCTTCATTGATCCTCTTTATTTTCTTTTTTTTAATTTATTTTTATTGTAAACAAATGGGATACATGTTGTTTCTGTTTGTACATGGAGTAACACCATACCATTTGCATATTCATATATTTACATAGAGTAATGATCTTTGATTCATTCCGTTATTTTTTTCCTTCCCCCCCACCCCTCCCACCTCTCTTTTCCCTCTATACAGTCCCTCCTTCCTCCATTCTTGCACCCCTCCTACCCACCATTACATGTCATCATCCCCTTATCAGTGAGATCATTCCTCTTTTGGATTTTTGAGATTGGCTTATCTCACTTAACATGATATTCTCCAATTTCATCCATTTGCCTGAAAATGCCATAATTTTATTATTCTTTACAGCTGAGTCATATTCCATTGTATATACATACCACAGTTTCTTTATCCATTCATCAATTAAAGGGCATCTAGGTTGGTTCCATAGTCTGGCTATTGTGAGTTGAGCAGCCATGAACATTGATGTGGCTGTATCTCTGTAGTATGCTGATTTTAAGTCCTTTGGGTATAAACCAAGGAGTGGGATAGCTGGGTCAAATGGTAGGTCCATTCCAAGTTTTCTAAGGAATCTCCACACTGCTTTCCAGAGTGGCTGCACTAATTTGCAACCCCACCAGCAATGTATGAGTGTACCTTTTTCCCCACATCCTCTCCAACACCTATTGTTGCTTGTATTCTTGATAATCGCCATTCTAATTGGGGTGAGATGGAATCTTAGGGTGGTTTTGATTTGCATTTCTCTTATTACTAAAGATGGTGAACATTTTTTCATATGTTTGTTGATTGCTTGTACATCTTCTTCTGTGAAGTGTCTATTCATTTCCTTAGCCCATTTGTCGACTGGATTATTTGAATTCTTGGAGTAGAGTTTTTTGAGTTCTTTATAGATTCTGGAGATTAGTGCTCTATCTGAAGTATGATTCGCAAAGATATTCTCCCACTCTGTAGGCTCTTTCTTCGCATTGCTGATAGTTTCCTTTGCTGAGAGAAAGCTTTTTAGTTTGAATCTATCCCAGTGGTTCATTCTAGCTTTTATTTCTTGTGCTATGGGAGTCCTGATTCCGAGGTCCTTAATCCATTTTGAATTTAGTTTCGTGCATGGTGAGAGATATGGGTTTAGTTTCATTCTGTTGCATATGGATTTCCAATTCTCCCAGCACCATTTGTTGAAGAGGCTATCTTTTCTCCATTGCATATTTTTGGCCCCTTTGTCTAGTATGAGAAAATTGTATTTATTTGGGTTTGTGTCCGTGTCCTCTATTCTGTACCATTGATCTGTCTATTTTGGTACCAATACCATGCCATTTTTGTTACTATTGCTTTGTAATAGAGTTGAAAATCTGGTATTGCGATACCCCCTGCTTCGCTCTTTCTACTGAGGATTGCTTTAGCTATTCTGGGTTTCTTATTCTTCCGGATGAATTTCATAGTTGCTTACCATATTTCTGTAAGGTACATCATTGGGATTTTAATTGGAATTGCATTGAATTTGTATAGCACTTTAGGTAGTATGGCCATTTTGACAATATTAATTCGGCCTATCCAAGAACATGGAAGATCTTTCCATCTTCTAAGGTGTTCCTTAATTTCTTTCTTTAGTGTTCTGTAGTTCTCATTGTAGAGGTCTTTCACCTCTTTGTGAGATTGATTCCCAAGTATTTTATTTTTTTCGAGGCTATTGTGAATGGGGTAGGTTTCCTAACTTCTCTTTCTGAAGATTCATCACTTATGTATAAAAATGCGTTGGATTTATGGGCATTGAACTTGTAACCTGCTACTTTACTGAATTCACTTATGAGTTCTAAGAGTTTTCTGGTGGAATTTCCAGGTTCCTCTAAATATATAATCATGTCATCAGCGAACAGGGATAGTTTGAGTTCTTCTTTTCCAATTCGTATCCCTTTAATTTCTTTGGTTTGTCTAATTGCTCTGGCCAGAGTCTCAAGAACGATGTTGAATAGAAGTGGTGAAAGAGGGCATCCCTGCCTTGTTTCAGTTTTTAGGGGGATGCTTTCAGTTTTTCACCATTTAGAATGGGCTTAGCATAAATGGCCTTTACAATGTTAAGGAATGTTCCCACTATCCCTATTTTTTCTAGTGTTTTGAGCATGAAGGGGTGCTGTATTTTATCAAATGCTTTTTCTGCATCTATTGAAATAATCATGTGATTCTTGACTTTAAGTCTATTAATATGGTGAATTACATTTATTGATTTCCTGATGTTGAACCAACCTTGCATGCCTGGGATGAAACCCACTTGATCATGGTGCACTATCTTTTTAATATATTTTTGTATGCGATTTGCTAAAATTTTGTTGAGAATTTTTGCGTCAATGTTCATTGAGGATATTGGTCTGAAATTTTCTTGCCTTGATGAGTCTCTGTCTGGTTTAGGTATCAGTGTGATATTGGCTTCATAGAATGAGTTTGGGAGGGTTCCCTCCTCTTCTATTTTATGGAATACTTTGAGAAGTATTGGAATGAGCTCTTTTTTAAAGGTTTTGTAGAACTCAGCTGAGAACCCATCTGGTCCCGGACATTTCTTTGTTGGTAGGCTTTTGATGACTTCTTCTATTTCAGTACTTCAACATGGTCTATTTAAATTGTGTATGTCCTCCTCGTTCAGTTTAGGCAATTCATATGTCTCTAGAAACCTGTTGATGTCTTTGAGTTTTTCTGTTTTGATGGAGTACAGATTTTCAAAATAGCTTCTAATTATGTTTTGTATTTCAATCCTGTCTGTTGTGATATTTCCTTGTTCATTCCGAATTTTAGTGATTTGGGTTTTCTCTTGTCTTCTCTTTGTTAGTGTGGCTAAAGGTTTATCAATTTTGCTTATTTTTTCAAAGAACCAGTTATTTATTTTGTCAATTTTTTGTATTCAATTTCATTGATTTCAGCTCTGAGTTTAACTATTTCCTGTCTTCTACTTTTGGTGCTGGTCTGTTCTTCTTTTTCTAGGGCTTTGAGCTGTAGTGTTAAGTCGTTTATTTTTTGAGTTTTACTTCTTTTATTAAATGCGCTCCATGAAATAAATTTCCCTCTAAGTACTGCTTTCATAGTGTCCCAGAGATTTTGATATGATGTTTCTTTGTTCTCATTTACCTCTAAGAATTTTTTAATTTCCTTCCTAATATCTTCTGTTAACCATTCATCATATAATAGCATATTGTTTAATCTCCAGCTGTTGGAATAGTTTCTGTGTTTTACTCTTTCATTTATTTCTAACTTCAATCCATTATGATCTGATAGAATACATGCTAGTGTCTCTATCTTCTTGAATTTGCTAAAATTAGCTTTGTGGCATAATATATGGTCTATTTTAGAGAAGGATCCATGTGCTGCTGAGAAGAAAGTGTATTCACTCTTGGTTGGATGGTATATTCTATAAATGTCCGTTAAGTCTAAATTATTGATTGTGTTATTGAGATCTATGGTTTCTTTGTTCAATTTTTGTCTGGAAGATCTGTCCAGTGGTGAGAGAGGTGTGTTAAAATCACCTAGTATTATTGTGTTATGGTCTATTTGGTTTCTGAAATTGAGAAGGATTTGTTTGACATACATGGATGAGCCACTGTTTGGGGCATAGATGTTTATGATTGTTATATCTTGCTGATTTATGCTTCCCTTAAGCAGTATGAAATGACCTTCTTTATCCCTTCTGACTAACTTTGGCTTGAAGTCCACATTATCGGAAATGAGGATGGATACTCCAGCTTTTTTGCTGAGTCCATGTGCATGGTATGTTTTTCCCCATCCTTTCACCTTTAGTCTATGGGTATCTTTTTCTCTGAGGTGAGTCTCTTGCAGGCAACATATTGTTGGATCTTTCTTTTTAATCCAATCTGCAAGTCTATGTCTTTTGATTGATGAATTCAGGCCATTAACATTCAGGGTTATTATAGAGATATGATTTGGTTTCCCGGTCATTTGGTTCATTTTTTAAATTTTATTTATTTATTTGTTTGACACAACTTGTTTCCTCCTTTATTTGACAATTCCTTTAGGATAATTCCTCCGTTTGCTGATTTGCTTCTTTGTTTTTCATCTCTTCCTCATGGAATATTTTGCTGAGAATGTTCTGTAATGCTGGCTTTCTTTTTGTAAATTCTTTTAGCTTTTGTTTATTATGGAAGGATTTTATTTCATTGTCAAATTTGAAGGTAAGTTTTGCTGGGTATAAGATTCTTGGTTGGCATCCATTTTCTTTCAGGGCTTGAAAAATGTTGTTCCAGGCCCTTCTAGCTTTTAGGGTCTGGATTGAAAAATCTGCTGATATCCGTATTGGTTTCCCCCTGAATGTAATTTGGTTCTTTTCTCTCACAGCCTTTAAAATTCTGTCTTTATTTTGTATGTTAGGTATTTTCATTATAATGTGCCTTGGTGTGGGTCTGTTGTAATTTTGTGTATTTGGAGTCCTATAAGCCTCTTGAACTTGATTTTCCATTTCATTCTTCAGATTTGGGAAATTTTCTGATATTATTTCATTGAATAAATTGTTCATTCCTTTGGCTTGTTTCTCTAGGCCTTCCTCAATCCCAGTAATTCTTAAATTTGGCCTTTTCATGATATCCCATAGTTCTTGTAGATTCTGTTCATGATTTCTTACCATCTTCTCTGTTTGTTCAACTTTGTTTTCAAGGTTAAATATTTTGTCTTCAATGTCTGAGGTTCTGTCTTCCAGGTGTTCTATCCTATTGGATATGCTTTCTATGGAGTTCTTAATTTGGTTTATTGTTTCCTTCATGTCAAGGATTTCTGTTTGGTTTTTTTCAATATCTCTAACTCTTTATTGAAATGTTCTTTTGCTTCCTGTTTTTGCTCTTTTAACTGTCGATTGGTGCGATCATTCAAGGCTTGCATTTGCTCTTTCATCTCATCATTCAGTGCATGCATTTGCTCTTTCATCTCATCGTTTGCTTCCCTGATCATTTTAATTATGTACATTCTGAACTCCTTTTCTGTCATTTCTTCTGCCATACTGTCATTGGGTTTTATTGATGTAACATCTAGATTTGTTTGCGGCTTTTCTTTCCTTGTTTTCTCATACTGTTCAGGTATCAGTGGACTGCTGAGATATTGCAGATTTTCTCTATTGACTTACAATGTCCCTGAAGATTTCTATATATATCCCCCCTTAGCCTTCAGTAGGCTGAAGTCTTGGAGGAAGTTGATAATGCGGTGCTCCACAAGGAAGCTGCCTCTCTAGGAGTGGTGGCCTTCAGGTGGGGTATAATCCCTGCTAGTGGGCAGAAGTGCCTCCACTTGTTGACCAATGGTCATCCAAAGGGGAACTAGGCTGCGGGCTGAGGCAAGGCCTGTTTGGGCCTGAGTCTCTGGTTTTACCGTCCTTGTGGGGAAACCTCACCCGGCAGGGAAGACTCACCCGGTGGGGAGGTCTCGCTGGTCAGTTCCCTCCTAGAGGTTCCCCTCAATTTACAGCTACCGCCTGGGCTGGGCTGCCTTCCTCTGCAAAGTTCCCAGGGGCCCGGCCCTACCTCCTGGGCCTGGGAGCCTCACCCTTCGCAGATGAATCTCCTTAGGCTGCCCCTCCTCAGAGAATCTGCCCGCAGGCCTGGAACCTTCGCTCCGCCCTAAGCCTGTCTCTGTGCGGCTCTTCCACCAAGAAGCCTCCTAGATCCTGGGACCCTGCTCTGCACCTAATCGCCTGGCTATGCGGCCCCTCCTCTGAGCAGCCACCTGGGTCCCCGTACAATCGCTCTGAGTCCCAGAGACCCACCACACGCCTCTTCCTCCAGACAGCCACCCAGTATTCCAGTGCGGTCACTAGGAGTCCAAGAAACTTACTGCGTGCCTCCACCTCCCACCAACCACCCGTAGCCCTGGGCAATCAATCACTCCAAGTCGAAGTGACCCTCCCCGTTCCTCCTCCTTCTCCAGGTAACCCCCCGGGTGTTCAGGAGTGGTCGCTCTGAGTGGCTCTGAATCCACATGACCCGCTGCACGCGTCCTCTGGGCAACCGCCCAGAGCTCTGGTGCGGCCACTCAAGACCAAGCTCCCACCACGCTTCTCCTCCAGGCAGCCCCCCTGTGTTCAGGCGCTGTCACTTTAAGTCCAAACAACTCACCACTCGCCTTCTCCTCTGAGCAGCCGCCTGGAGTACTAATGCAGACACTGCGAGTCCAAATGACCCGCCGCGCTCCTCCTCCTCCTCCTCCTACTCCTCCGGGCAGGCCCCGGTATTCAGAAGTGGTCTGAGTCCAAGAAGCTCGCTACGCAGCCCCTCCTCTGGCAACCGCCTGTAGCTCTTGTGCAGTCACTCCGAATCCAAGCAGCCACGTTCCTCCTCCTCCTCCTCAGGGCAGGCCCCGGTGTTCTGAGTCCACACAGCTCTCCTTGCCACTCCTCCCCTGGGCAGCCGCCGGAGCCCCAGTGGTTGCTCCGAGTCCCAGCGCTGTGCCGAGCGGCCTCCTTTACGGCGCTCCCAGTTGTCCGAGTTCACTGCTCCAGCGGGGGGAGGGGTGTCTCGCCGGCAGTTCTACTTCACAAAGTTTCCTGCGTTCCGGGACCACCATCCCATCCGGGATGTCTTCCCAACGGGTGAGAGTCACCCGGCTGCTTTGAGTTGATCCCAAGTGTCTCAATATCTCCTCTTTTGAATCCTGAGTCCTGGAGCAACATGAAATGCAGCCACCCTCTAGGCCGCCATCTTGAAACCCCTTGGATGGTAGATTTTTAATGTCTTCTTCTATTTCATTGCTTGATATTGATCTGTTTAAATTGTGTATGTCCTCCTGGTTCAGTTTGAGAGGAGCATATGTCTCTAGAAATTTGTCAATGTCGTCAGTATTTTCTACTTTGTTGAAATACAGATTTCAAAGTACCTTCTCATTATGTTCTGTATCTCCGTGGTGTCTATCATGATATTTCCTTTTGCATCATGTATTTTAGTAATTTGAGTCTTCTCTCTCCTTCTCTTTGTTAGTGTGGCTAAGGGTTTATCTATTTTGTTTACTTTCTCAAAGAACCAACTTTTTGTTTTGTCAATTTTTTGAATAGTTTCTTTTGTTTCAATTTCATTGATTTCAGCTCTGAATTTCATTATTTCCTGTCTTCTACTACATTTGTTGTTATCTGTTCTTCTTTTTCTAGGGCTTTGAGCTATAATGTTAGGTCATTTAGTTGTTGACTTTTTATTCTTTTCAGGAATGTGCTCCATGCAATGAATTTTCCTCTAAGTACCGCTTTCATAGTGTCCCTGAGATTTTGATATGTTGTATCGTCGTTCTCATTGACCTCTAAGAATTTTGAAATCTCCTCCCTGATGTTTTTTGTTATCCATGTTTCATTCAATAGCATATTATTTAGTCTCCAGGTGTTGGAGTAATTTCTTTTTTTATTCTGTCATTGGTTTCTACTCTCGGTCCATTATGATCTGATAGAACACAAGGCAGTATCTCTATTTTTTTGCACTTTCTAAGGGCTGCTTTGTGGCATAACATATGGTATATTTTCGAGAAGATTCCATGTGCTGCTGAGAAGAATGTGAATCCGCTCGTTGATGAATGGAATATTCTATATATGTCTATTAAGTCTAGGTTATTGATTGTGTTATTGAGTTCTATGGTTTCTTTGGTTGGATTTTGTTTGGAAGATCTATCTAGTGGTGACAGCAGTGTGTTAAAGTCACCCAGAATTATTGTGTTGTGGTCTATGTGATTCCTGAAATTGAGAAGGATTTGTTGGATGTACAGGGATGCACCATTGTTTGGGGCATAAATATTTACTATCGTTATGTCTTCCTGATTTGTGGTTCCCTAAGCAGTATGAAATGTCCGTCTTTATCCCTTCTGACTAACTTTGGCTTGAAGTCCACTTTATCTGATATAAGGATGGAAACCCTCACTTTTTTACTGAGTCCATGTGCGTGGAAGGTTTTTTTCCCATCCTTTCACCTTTAGTCTGTGGATGTCTTTTTCTATGAGATGAGTCTCTTGCAGGCAGCATATTGTTCGGTCTTTCTTTTAGTTTATTTTCTACTTATCTTTAATTCATTCTTATTTTTCCTTGGATTTATTTTTACCATTCCATTTGCACCTTTGTTGAGAAAAACACTTAGTTTGTTTATTTTCACTTTTTCTATTCACTCTATTGTAGGTGAATTAAGGCTATAAATTGTCCTCTAAGTGGTGCTGTTACTGCAACTCACAAGTTCTAATATCTAGTATTTTCATCACCATCGGTTAGTACAAAATATTTCCTAAAGCCTATAATAATTTCTTCTTTGATCCGTGGTTGTTTAGAAGTACAATTTTTAGTTTTTAAACATGAGAATTTTTTTTTCTGTTTTTCTTTTTTTTTTATTGTAAACAAATGGGATACATGTTGTTTCTCTGTTTGTACATGGCGTAAAGGCATACCATTTGTGTAATCATAAATTTATGTACAGTAATGTTGTTTGATTCATATGTTATTTTTTCCCTTCCCCCCTCCCCTCCCACCCCTCTTTACGCTCTATGCAGTACTTTCTTCCTCCATACTTGCCCCCCTCCCTAACCCTAACTCTAACCCTAACATTAAACCTTCCCTCCCCCCCTTTATATGTCATCCTCCACTTATTAGCGATATCATTCGTCCTTTGGCTTTTTGAGATTGGCTTATCTCACTTAGCATGATATTCTCCAATTTCATCCATTTACCTGCAAATGCCATAATTTTGTCATTCTTTATGGCTGAGTAATATTCCATTGTATATATATACCACAGTATCTTTATCCACTCATCAATTGAAGGGCATCTAGGTTGGTTCCATAGTCTGGCTATTGTGAATTGAGCAGCTATGAACATTGATGTGGCTGTATCTCTGTAGTATGCTGATTTTAAGTCCTTTGGGTATAGGCCAAGGAGTGGGATAGCTGGGTCAAATGGAGGGTCCGTTCCAAGTTTTCTAAGGAATCTCCACACTGCTTTCCAGAGTGGCTGCACTAATTTGCAGCCCCACCAGCAATGTATGAGTGTACCTTTCTCCCCACATCCTCGCCAACACCTGTTGCTTGTATTTCTGATAATCGCCATTCTAATTGGGGTGAGATGGAATCTTAGGGTGGTTTTGATTTGCATTTCTCTTATTACTAGAGATGTTGAACATTTTTTCATATGTTTATTGTTTGCTTGTAGATCTTCTTCTGTGAAGTGTCTGTTCATTTCCTTAGCCCATTTGTTGATTGGATTATTTGTATTCTTGGTGTAGAGTTTTTTGAGTTCTTTATAGATTCTGGAGATTAGTGCTCTATCTGAAGTATGATTGGCAAAGATATTCTCCCACTCTGTAGGCTCTTTCTTCACATTACTGATAGTTTCCTTTGCTGAGAGAAAGCTTTTTAGTTTGAGTCTATCCCAGATATTGATTCTTGCTTTTATTTCTTGTGCTATGGGAGTCCTGTTGAGGAAGTCTGGTCCTAGGCCGACATGTTGAAGATCGGGACCTACTTTTTCTTCTATAATCTGCAGGGTCTCGGATCTGATTCCGAGGTCCTTAATCCATTTTGAGTTGAGTTTTGTGCAGGGTGAGAGATATGGGTTTAGTTTCATTCTGTTGCATATGTATTCAAAATTCTCCCAGCACCATTTGTTGAAGAGGCTATCTTTTCTCCATTGCATATTTTTGGCAACTTTGTCTAGTATTAGAAAGTTGTATTTATTTGGGTTTGTGTCCGTGTCCTCTATTCTGTACCATTGATCTACCTGTCTATTTTGGTACCAGTACCATGCCGTCTTTGTTACTATTGCTTTGTAATAAAGTTGAAGTTCGGGTATTGCGATACCCCCTGCTTCATTTTTCCTGCGAAGGATTGCTTTAGCTATTCTGGGTTTCTTATTCTTCCAGATGAATTTCATGATTGCTTGCTCTATTTCTGTAAGGTACGTCATTGAGATTTTAATTGGGATTGCATTGAATCTGTATAGCACTTTTGGTAGTATGGCCATTTTGACAATATTAATTCGGCCTATCCAAGAACATGGGAGATCTTTCCATCTTCTAAGGTTTTCTTTAATATCTTTCTTTAGTGTTCTGTAGTTCTCATTGTAGAGGTCGTTCACCTCTTTTGTGAGATTGATTCCCAAGTATTTTATTTTTCTCGATGCTATCGTGAATGGGGTAGTTTTCATACTTTCTCTTTCTGAGGATTCATCACTTATGTATAAAAATGCATTGGATTTATGAGCATTGATCTTGTAACCTGCCACTTTACTGAATTCACTTATGAGTTCTAACAGTTTTCTGGTTGAATTTCCTGGTTCCTCTAAGTATATAATCATATCATCCGCAAATAGGGATAGTTTGAGTTCTTCTTTTCCTATTCGTATTCCTTTAATTTCCTTGGTCTGTCTAATTGCTCTGGCTAGAGTCTCAAGAACGATATTGAATATGAGTGGTGAAAGAGGGCATCCCTGTCTTGTTCCAGTTTTTAGGGGGAATGCTTTCAGTTTTTCACCGTTTAGAATGATATTAGCCATGGGCTTAGCATAGATGGCCTTTACAATGTTAAGGAATGTTCCCACTATCCCTATTTTTTCTAGTGTTTTGAGCATGAAGGGGTGCTGTATTTTATCAAATGCTTTTTCTGCATCTATTGAAATAATCATGTGATTCTTGACTTTAAGTCTATTGATATGGTGAATTACATTTATTGATTTCCTGATGTTGAACCAACCTTGCATCCCTGGGATAAAACCCACTTGATCATGGTGCACTATCTTTTTAATATATTTTTGTATGCGATTTGCTAAAATTTTATTGAGAATTTTTGCGTCAATGTTCATTAATGATATCGGTCTGAAATTTTCTTTACTCGATTTGTCTCTGTCTGGCTTGGGTATCAGGGTAATATTGGTTTCATAGAATGAGTTTGGGAGGGTACCCTCCTCTTCTATTTCATGGAATACTTTGAGAAGTATTGGAATGAGCTCTTCTTTAAAGGTTTTGTAGAACTCGGCTGAGAACCCATCTGGTCCTGGACTTTTCTTTGTTGGTAGGCTTTTGATGACCTCTTCTACTTCATTACTTGAAATTGTTCTATTTAAATTGTGTATGTCCTCCTCGTTCAATTTAGGCAATTCATATGTCTCTAGAAACCTGTTGATGTCTTCGAAATTTTCTATTTTGTTGGAATATAGATTTTCAAAATAGCTTCTAATTATGTTTTGTATTTCAGTCGTGTCTGTTGTGATATTTCCTTGTTCATTCCGAATTTTAGTGATTTGGGTTTTCTCTCGTCTTCTCTTTGTTAGAGTGGCTAAAGGTTTATCAATTTTGTTTATTTTTTCAAAGAACCAACTACTTATTTTGTCAATTTTTTGTATTGTTTCTTTTGTTTCAATTTCGTTGATTTCAGCTCTGAGTTTAACTATTTCCTGTCTTCTACTACTTTTGGTGTTGGTCTGTTCTTCTTTTTCTAGGTCTTTGAGCTGTAGTGTTAGGTTGTTTATTTGTTGATTTTTACTTCTTTTATTGAATGCGCTCCATGAAATAAATTTTCCTCTAAGTACTGCTTTCATAGTGTCCCAAAGATTTTGATATGATGTTTCTTTGTTCTCATTTACCTCTAAGAATTTTTTAATTTCCTTCCTAATATCTTCTGTTATCCATTCATCATGTAATAGCATATTGTTTAATCTCCAGGTGTTGGAGTAGCTTCTGTGTTTTACTCTTTCATTTATTTCTAACTTCAATCCATTATGATCTGATAGAATACAATGTAGTATCTCTATCTTCTTGTATTTGCTTACATTAGCTTTGTGGCATAATATATGGTCTATTTTAGAGAAGGATCCATGTGCTGCTGAGAAGAAAGTGTATTCACTCTTGGTTGGATGGTGTATTCTATAAATGTCTGTTAAGTCTAAATTACTGATTGTGTTATTGAGATCTATGGTTTCTTTGTTCAATTTTTGTCTGGAAGATCTGTCCAGTGGTGAGAGAGGTGTGTTAAAATCACCTAGTATTATTGTGTTATGGTCTATTTGGTTTCTGAAATTGAGAAGGATTTGTTTGACATACATGGATGAGCCACTGTTTGGGGCATAGATGTTTATGATTGTTATGTCTTGCTGATTTATGCTTCCCTTAAGCAGTATGTAATGTCCTTCTTTATCCCTTCTGACTATTTTTGACTTAAAGTCCACATTATCTGAAATGAGGATGGATACCCCAGCTTTTTTGCTGAGTCCATGTGCATGGTATGTTTTCCCCCATCCTTTCACCTTTAGTCTATGGGTATCTTTTTCTCTGAGGTGAGTCTCTTGCAGGCAACATATTGTTGGATCTTTCTTTTTGATCCAATCTGCCAGTCTATGTCTTTTGATTGATGAGTTCAGGCCATTAATATTCAGGGTTATTATTGAGATATGATTAGTATTCCCGGTCATTTGGTTCATTTTATTTATTTATTTATTTGTTTTGAGACAACTTGGTTCTTCCTTTATTTGACAATTCCTTTAGGATAGTTCCTCCCATTGCTGATTTGTTTCTTTGTTTTTCATCTCTTCCTCGTGGAATATTTTGCTGAGAATGTTCTGTAATGCTGGCTTTCTTTTTGTAAATTCTTTTAGCTTTTGTTTATCGTGGAAGGATTTTATTTCATCATCAAATTTGAAGGTAAGTTTTGCTGGGTATAAGATTCTTGGTTGGCATCCATTTTCTTTCAGGGCTTGAAAAATGTTGTTCCAGGCCCTTCTAGCTTTTAGGGTCTGGATTGAAAAATCTGCTGATATCCGTATTGGTTTCCCCCTGAATGTAATTTGATTCCTCTCTCTTGCGGCCTTTAAAATTCTGTCTTTATTTTGTATGTTAGGTATTTTCATTATAATGTGCCTTGGTGTGGATCTGTTGTGATTTTGTATATTTGGAGTCCTATAAGCCTCTTGTACTTGATCTTCCATTTCATTCTTCAGATTTGGGAAATTTTCTGATAGTATTTCATTGAATAGATTGTTCATTCCTTTGGTCTGTTTCTGTAAGCCTTCCTCAATCCCAATAATTCTTAAATTTGGCCTTTTCATGATATCCCATAGTTCTTATAGATTCTGTTCATGATTTCTTACCATCTTCTCTGTTTGTTCAACTTTGTTTCCAAGGTTAAATATTTTATCTTCAATATCTGATGTTCTGTCTTCCAGGTGTTCTATTCTATTGGTTATGCTTTCTATGGAGTTCTTAATTTGGTTTATTGTTTCCTTCATTTCAAGGATTTCTATTTGTTTTTTTTTCAATATCTCTAACTCTTTATTGAAATGATCTTTTGCTTCCTGTATTTGCTCTTTTAACTGTCGATTGGTGCGATCATTCAGTGCCTGCATTTGCTCTTGCATCTCGTCATTTGCTTCCCTGATCATTTTAATTATGTACATTCTGAACTCCCTTTCTGTCATTTCTTCTGCCATGCTGTCGTTGGGTTTCATTGATGTACCATCTAGATTTGTTTGCAGCATTTTCTTTCCTTGTTTTCTCATATTGTTCAGGTATCAGTTGACCGCTGTGATATTGCAGATTTCCTCTATTGTCTTATAATATCCCTGAAGCTTTCTAGTATATCCCCCCTTAGCCTTCAGTAGCCTGAAGTCTTGGAGGAAGTTGATAATGCGGTGCTCCACAAGGAAGCTGACTCCCTAGGGGAGGTGGCCTTCCGGTGGGGTATATTCCCTGCTAGTGGGCAGAGGTACCTTCACTTGCTGATGAATGGTTATCCAAAGGGGAAGTAGGATGTGGGCTGATGCAAGGCCAGTTTGGGTCTGTGTCTCTGATTTTACAGTCCTTTTGGGAGAACCTCACCCGACAGGGAGGACTCACCCAGTGGGGAGGTCTCGCTGGTCGGTTTCCCTCCCAGAGGTTCTGATCAATTCACAACTACTACCACCTGGGCTGGGCAGCCTTCTTCTGCAATGTTCCCAGGGACCCGGACCTACCTCCTGGGCCTGGAAGCCTCGCCCTTCGCAGATGAATCTCCTTAGGCTGCCTCTCCTCAGAGAAGCTGCCTGCAGACCTGGAGCCTTCGCTCCGCCCCTCAGTTTGTCTGTGGGGCTCTTCCACCAAGAAGCCGCCTAGGCCCTGGGACCCTGCTCTGCAATTTTCGCCTGGCTATGCGGCCCCTCCTCTGAGCAGGCACCTGGAGCCCCTTACAATTGCTTCGAGTCCCAGTGACCCGCCACATGCCTTTTCCTCCGGCAGCCACCTGGTGTTCCCTGCAGTCACTCTAAGTTCACGTGACCCACCACGCACCTCCTTCTCCGCCAGGCAGTCACCCAGAGATCTGGTGCGTCACGAGTCCCAGGAACTCACTGTGCACCTTCTTGTCCCGACTGCCACTCGTAGCTCTGGTGCCGTCACTTCGAGCCCAAGCACCCTGCCGCGCTCCTCCTCCTTCTCCAGACAACCCCCCTGTGTTCAGGAGCGGATGCTCTGGGACCAAACCACTCACCACGCTGTTCCACCGGATAGCCGCCCAGAGCCCTGGCGCAGCTGCTCCAATTCCAAGTGACGTGCCGAGCCCATATTTCTCCTTCTCCTCTGGGCAGCCCCCTGTGTTCAGGGGTGGTCGCTTTCAGTCCAAACAGCTCACCAAGCACCTTTTCCTTTGGGCAGCCTCCCAGAGCCCGGGTGGGTTGCGCCGAGTCCAAGCACTGTGCCGAGTGGCCTCCTTTTCGATGCTCCCAGTTGTCCGCGTTCACTGCTCCAGCGGGGAGAGGGGCATCTCGCCGGCAGCTCTACTTCACAAAGTTGCCTGCGTTCGGGGACTACTGCCCCATCTGGGACGTCTGCCCAAGGGGGGACACTCACCCGGCTGCTTTGAGTTGGTCCCAAGTCTCTCAATATCTCCTCTTCTTGAGTCCTGAGTCCACGCTGCTCCTCCGGATAGCCGCCCGGAGCCCTGGCGCAGCTGCTCCAATTCCAAGTGACGTGCCAAGCCCGTATTTCTCCTTCTCCTCTGGGCAGCCCCCTGTGTCAGGGGTGGTCGCTTTCAGTCCAAACAGCTCACCAAGCACCTTCTCCTTTGGGCAGCCTCCCAGAGCCCGGGTGGGTTGCGCCGAGTCCAAGCGCTGTGCCGAGCGGCCTCCTTTACGGCGCTCCCAGTTGTCCGCGTTCACTGCTCCAGCGGGGGGAGGGGCGTCTCGCCGGCAGCTCTACTTCATAAAGTTCCCTGTTTTCGGGGCTACCGCCCCATCTGGGACGCCTGCCCAATGGGAGACACTCCCCCGGCTGCTTTGAGTTGGTCCCAAGTCTCTCTATATCTCCTCTTCTTGAGTCCTGAGTCCTGGAGCAACACGAAACGCAGCAACCCTCTAGTCCGCCATCTTGAATCTCTAAACATGAGAATTTTATAAATCTCATTTCTTATCATTATTTGACATTACTAGTTTCCAATTAAATTATATATTTTTCCTTTCTTTAAAGTTGGAGATAGACATAATGTCTTTATTTCATTTATTTTTTCATGTGATACTAAGAAAAACCCAGTGCCTAACATTTGTTAAGCAAGTCCTCTACCACTAAGCTACAACCCTGGCCCCTAATGTTATTTTGATCAGAAAATAATCTTTATGATTTTAATACTATAGATATTCTAAAGCTGCCTTATTGTTCAGTATAGTCATTTTGTCAATATTGCTCATGCACTTGAAAAATGCATATTTTGCCTTTAAGTGAAACAATATTTACATTTTAATTCAGCTTATTAATCATGTTAAAATCTTGGGTATCACTTCACAAGACAGAGTGCTTAAGACCTCTCATTAAAGGATTCAATGGAAATATGTCCATTTCTTCTTTTTTAGTCTGATTAACCTGTGTTCTGTGTGTTTTGAAGCTGTTATAGATTCACTAAATTCAGAATTGCTCTTCATTCATGATTAGTTGACCTTTTCAGTGATACAGAATGACACTTTCTACTCTTAATGTCAGTCAGTTTTCTGATACTGTAACAAATGCCTGAGATCAGATTTATAAAGAAAAAATTTTTTCGGTCTCATCACTTTGAAGTTTATGTCCCTGCCAACTTGGTATCTTTGGTTTTGGGCCCATGACCAGGCAGTTCCTTGTTCATAGCAAGGAACACATAGCAGAGGAAATCATTCACATCATGGATGCGATGTGATGAATAAGAGGAAGAAAATGGGGCAGGGGACACAACATACCCTTCAAAGACATAGCCCACACAGGAAACCTCACACTAAGCCAGTCTTATTAAGCTTCCACCACCTTCCCATAGCACCAATCCGTGGACTAGGACTTAAATGTGTGGTTTTCAGGGACGTTCCAGATTCAATCTACAGCACTTAGTAATGCTTTTTGCCTCAAAAATGGTGTTGTCTAGTAATAATGAAGCTACACTGTGTGGTACACGAATCTGTCTTTTGATTTTTAACAAGTTTGTATCCTTGATGCAGATGTGTTTTCAGTGAGGAAGATACAGGTTGTTGGTTCTATTTTTTTAATCTAGTAAAATTCTTTTAACGAGGACATTTAATACATGTGTGTTGGAGTATTTGGCATTGTTCTCAGTGCTTTAAATTCACACACACACATACACACACACACACACACACGCACACACTATAAAGCAGTACTACTACCAACAGCACCCATTGTGTTGACTCATACAGTGAGACACTGCAGAAGTTGGGCAACTTATCAGAGGAGAGTAAACTCATTCACCCCAGTGACCATCCTGGAGGTTCTGCCACGTGGAGTCAATATCAGACACCCCAAGGGAACCTTGGTGATCTTCCTACAGCTGACAGAAGTGGACAAGGTGCAACGCATCCTCTTAACCCTTAGCGCTACACATGGCTGATACCTGCTCAGCGGATGACAGTCAGTGAGTTTTGTGGAAAAGTGACTCTGCTGACATGCACAGCAGCCTTCAGGTCTTCACTTGAAGCTAGTGCTTGTCCTTTAGCAAGGTCTCAGCCTCTATCCCCCAACCTAAACCGGATGATAAGGGACCTGGGAATTCAGAAACGCATCTCATCCCGCACTGACCAGCTCTAGGTCAACATGCAATACTTCTCCCTGTGAGCATGGAATGAAGGAGGGGTATAGAGCAGTCCAAATAAGAGGGGAGGTCCAGAAAGGAAGGAAGGGCTCTTCAGGTGGCTTCTGACACCTACTGTGTGTGTACTGTTATCATGAGGTGGGGGATTCCCAAGCCAAGGTGGCCCCTGGGATCTTGGGGATGTTAGTGGGGTTGAGGAGGTTGACCCTATGCATAAAATGGATATCACAGTGGTCTCATGTAATGCAGCTCTGAGAGGTAGGCTTTTGGTTTCCAAAATCCCCAATCCATTAATGGAGGTCTTCCAACGTCAACTGGGGCCCTCCTAAGAGTAACTGCTTAAGGAAGTTACCAAAACAGGACAATATGTAAATGAGGGGGCACCTGGATTTGAACCAGGGACCTCTTGATCTGCAGTCAAATGCTCTACCCCTGAGCTATACCCCCACCTACATGGAACCTCTCATTACCACCTTTTCATCCAGGGCACCACACCCAGGCTACCTGTCATTTATATTGCAGGTTTCTCTGCATGTTCTAGCATCTGACAGCTTTCTCCACTGAAGTCTGCCCTACCCTCTTTCATCCCAACCTTAACTAGTCACCCCAGCTGCCCTCCCTCCTCACACTGTGCTGAGGGAACCATCTTTGCACCTGGAAAGCACACCTGACTCCAGCATTTCCCTACGTCCACACACAGTGATCAGACAAGAGCTGCTGGTCCTGGTCTTCAGTGAACCTCACACACAGCCCTGGGAGAGCCTGCTCCATACTCCTAGGCCTCAAGGAGGGGGCTCGTTATTTCACTCCATCACTCATTCCCTCAACAAACAATCATAGAACTTGTTAAGTAGTGGACGGACTTTGTCATGCATATTGAGGTCAGAGACACAGGAGAGACACAGTCCATGATCCTCCAGGAGTCTTGGTCCAACAGGAGAACAACACAGGAACAAAATGTTTCCACACATGTGACAGAAGCTAAGTAGAGGCCTGAGGGAGCAGAGAGAAAGGAGCCCTGCTCAGGCATCAGGAGATCTTCCTGGAGAGGTGACAAGGAGGATTTGTCTAAGGAGAAGTTGGGCTCTTCAGATCCACAGACCTCAGAATCTGGGAGTCTATGCAATGACGGAGCCTCATGGTCAATGTCGTAGAGGACAGCCTGTGATACAGATAACCAGTCATGACCTGGTGGAGCCTCACACCCTACTCTCTGCTGTCTCCTTGTGCAGAGGATGACACTGATATGACCTGAGAGAATCCAGACCACAGGTGAACACACAGCTGTTCACAGGACAGGGCTGTGGAGTAAGTGTCAATATGGATGACCCGGTCCTTATGTGACTCCTTTTTATTTTCTACATTAAAATTCTTTCTCTTTGGCATCTAAAAGAGATTCTTGCAAGGGGGCACCTGGATTTGAACCAGGGACCTCTTGATCTGCAGTCAAATGCTCTACCCCTGAGCTATACCCCCTGCTGCTACATGTCTGAAATAAGCACTTTATACCTGGATGGCCACACCCTGGATCCTGTACCTGGAGACATGCACTTGACAGGGTCATATGCTTCCTTCATCATACACTTCCTTCCTGCTGTCCATGCCCCTTCCTCTTTACACACTTCCTTGCCACCTCTACTTACGACCAGCAGCCTTCCCTCTCTAGTTTCCAGGTGAGTCAGTGACAATAAAATCATGGATGTTTGCACCTGGACACCTTCAGAAGTAAATAGAGCTCCTGAAGTCAGAGCTGGCAGCTCAACAGACCCTTTGGTGGTCAGGGTGGGGCTAGCTCTAGGCATATGCAAAACTTCTAGTTTCTCCCTTGGGAACTCTTAGACCTCGGCATCATGTGTGGCTCTGAGAAGTTCCCCGGATGATGCTGACTTACCTTTGGGAGCTATTTATTTAATTTGTGCCTTTCCATGTACAGATCTGGAAGAAAATGACAGAAGTTGCAATTATGCCAGAAAAAAGCTATCTGATAGCAGAGGAGCCATGACTGCAGTCCACCAAATGCTCTGGGCAGGGCATGAACTGCTCCTTTGTCTCTCCTATTCCTCCCTCATTTTCTTTTTTTTTTTTTTTGTTTGTTTGTTTTTGAATATTGATTTCTTTTTTTTATTTTAATTAAAAATCATAAATTTACATAGGGCAATATTGTTTGATTCATTCTGTTATTTTTTCCCTTCCCCCCACCCCTCCCTACCCTCTTTTCCCTCTATACAGTCCTTTCTTCCTCCATTCTTACCACCCTCCTTATCCCTAACCCTAAATCTAACCCTAACCCTAACGTTAACCCTTCAAAGCCCCCCTTATATGTCTTCATCCGCTTATCAGCGAGATGATTCGTCCTTTAGTTTTTTGAGATTGGCTTATCTCACTTAGCATGATATTCTCCAATTTCATCCATTTCCCTGCAAATGCCATAATTTTATCATTCTTCATGGCAGAGTAATATTCCATTGTATATATCTGCCACAGTTTCTTTATCCATTCATCAACCGAAGGGCATCTAGGTTGGTTCCACAATCTGGCTATAGTGAATTGAGCAGCTATGAACATTGATGTGGCTGTATCTCTGTAGTATGCTGATTTTAAGTCCTTTGGGTATAAATCAAGGAGTGGAATAGCTGGGTCAAATGGTGGTTCCACTCCAACTTTTCTGAGGAATCTCTATACTGCTTTCCAGAGTGGCTACACTAATTTGCAACCCCACCAGCAATGTATGAGTGTACCTTTTTCCCCACATCCTCTCCAACACCTATTGTTGCTTGTATTCTTGATAATCGCCATTCTAATTGGGGTGAGATGGAATCTTAGTGTAGTTTTGATTTGCATTTCTTTTATTACTAGAGATGTTGAACATTTTTTCATATATCTGTTGATTGCTTGTACATCTTCTTCTGTGAAGTATCTGTTCATTTCCTTAGCCCATTTGTTGATTGGATTATTTGTATTCTTGGTGTAGACTTTTTTGAGCTCTTTATATATTCTGGAAATTAGTGCTCTATCTGAAGTATGAGTGGCAAAGATATTCTCCCACTCTGTAGGCTGTCTCTTCACATTACTGATAGTTTCCTTTGCTGAGAGAAAGCTTTTTAGTTTGAATCTATCCCAGTGGTTGATTCTAGCTTTATTTCTTTTCCTATGTGAGCCTGTTAAGGAAGTCTGATCCTTAGCCAACAAGTTGAAGGTTTGGATCTACTTTTTCTTCTATAAGATTCAGGATCTCTCGTCTGATTCCGAGCTCCTTGATCTATTTTGAGTTGAGTTTTGTACAGGCTGAGAGATAGGGATTTAGTTTCATTCTGTTGCATATGGATTTCCAGTTTTCCCAGCACCATTTGTTAAAGAGGCTATCTTTTCTCCATTGCATATTTTTGGCAACTTTGTCTAGTATGAGAAAATTGTATTTATTTGGGTTTGTGTCCATGTCCTCTATTCTGTACCATTGATCTAACTATCTATTTTGGTACAAATACTATGCCATTTTTGTTACTATTGCTTTGTAATAGAGTTGAAAATCTGGTATTGCGATACCCCCTGCTTCGCTCTTTCTACTGAGGATTGCTTTAGCTATTCTGGGTTTCTTATTCTTCCGGATGAATTTCATAGTTGCTTGCTCTATTTCTGTAAGGTACATCATTGGGATTTTAATTGGAATTGCATTGAATCTATATAGCACTTTTGGTAGTATGGCCATTTTGACAATATTAATTCTTCCTATCCATGAACATGGGAGATCTTTCCATCTTCTAAGGTTTTCTTTAATTTCTTTCTTTAGTGTTCTGTAGTTCTCATTGTAGAGGTCTTTCACCTCTTTTGTGAGATTGATTCCCAAGTATTTTATTTTTTTCGGTGCTATTGTGAATGGGGTAGTTTTCCTAATTTCTCTTTCTGAAAATTCATCACTTATGTATAAAAATGCATTGGATTTATGAGCATTGATCTTGTAACCTGCTACTTTACTGAATTCACTTATGAGTTCTAAGAGTTTTCTGGTGGAATTTCCAGGTTCCTCTAAATATATAATCATGTCATCAGCGAACAGGGATAGTTTGAGTTCCTCTTTTCCAATTCGTATCCCTTTAATTTCTTTGGTTTGTCTAATTGCTCTGGCTAGAGTCTCAAGAACAATGTTGAATAGAAGTGGTGAAAGAGGGCATGCTTGCCTTGTTCCAGTTTTTAGGGGGAATGCTTTCAGTTTTTCACCATTTAGAATGATATTGGTCATGGGCTTAGTGTAGATGGCCTTTACAATGTTAAGGAATGTTCCCACTACCCCAATTTTCTCTAGTGTTTTAAGCATGAAGGGATGCTGTATTTTATCGAATGCTTTTTCTGCATCTATTGAAATAATCATATGATTCTTAACTTTTAGTCTGTTGATATGGTGAATGACATTTATTGATTTCCGGATGTTGAACCAACTTTGCATCCCTGGGATAAAACCCACTTGATCGTGGTGCACTATCTTTTTAATATATTTTTGTATGCGATTTGCTAAGATTTTGTTGAGAATTTTTGCATCGATGTTCATTAAGGATATTGGTCTGAAATTTTCTTTCCTTGATGTGTCTCTGTCTGGTTTAGGTATCAGGGTGATATTGGCTTCATAGAATGAGTTTGGGAGGGTTCCCTCCTCTTCTATTTCATGGAATACTTTGAGAAGTATTGGAATGAGCTCTTCTTTAAAGGTTTTGTAGACCTCGGCTGAGAACCCATCTGGTCCCGGACTTTTCTTTGTTGGTAGGCTTTTGATGACCTCTTCTCTTTCATTGCTTGAAATTGATTTATTTAAGTTGTGTATGTCCTCCTCGTTCAGTTTAGGTAATTCATATATCTCTAGAAACTTGTTGATGTCTTCGAGGTTTTCTGTTTTGTTGGAGTATAGTTTTTCAAAATAGCTTCTAATTATGTTTTGTATTTCAGTCGTGTCTGTTGTGATATTTCCTTGTTCATTCCGAATTTTAGTAATTTGAGTTTTCTCCCTCTTTCTCTTTGTTAGTGTGGCTAAGGGTTTATCAATTTTGTTTATTTTTTCAAAGAACCAACTATTTCTTTTGTTATTTTTTCCGATTGTTTCTTTTGTTTCAATTTCATTGATTTCGGCTCTGATTTTAACTATTTCCTGTCTTCTACTACTTTTGGTGTTGGTCTGCTCTTCTTTTTCTAGGGCTTTGAGCTGTAGTGTTAAGTCGTTTATTTGTTGATTTCTACTTCTTTTGTTGAATGTGCACCATGAAATAAATTTTCCTCTTAGTACTGCTTTCATAGTGTCCCAGAGATTTTGATATGATGTGTCTTTGTTCTCATTTACTTCTAAAATTTTTTTTATTTCCCTCCTGATGTCTTCTGTTATCCATTCATCATATAATAGTGTATTATTTAATCTCCAGGTATTGGAGAAGTTTCTCTTTTTCATTCTGTCATTTATTTCTAATTTCAATCCATTATGATCTGATAGAGTACAAGGTAGTATCTCTATCTTCTTGTATTTGCTAACATTAGCTTTGTGGCATAATATATGGTCTATTTTAGAGAAGGATCCATCTGTGCTGAGAAGAAAGTGTATTCATTCTTTGTTGGGTGGTATATTCTATATAAGTTGGTTAAGTCTAAGTTGTTGATTGTGTTATTGAGATCTATGGTTTCTTTATTCAATTTTTGTTTGAACGATCTATCCAGCGGTGAGAGAGGTGTGTTAAAATCGCCTAGTATTATTGTGTTGTGGTCTATTTGATTTCTGAAATTGAGAAGGATTTGTTTGATGTACATGGATGAGCCAATGTTCGGGGCATAGATATTTATGATAGTTATGTCCTGCTGCTTTATGCTTCCCTTAAGCAGTATGTAATGTCCTTCTTTATCCCTTTTGACTAGTTTTGGCTTGACGTCCACATTATCTGAAATGAGGATGGATACTCCAGCTTTTTTGCTGTGTCCGTGTGCATGGTATGTTTTTTCCCATCCTTTCACCTTTAGTCTATGGGTAGCTCTTTCTATGAGATGAGTCTCTTGCAGGCAGCAAATTGCTGGATTTTTCTTTTTAATCCATTCTACCAGTCTGTCTTTTGATTGATGAGTTCAGGCCATTAACCTTCAGGGTTATGATTGTGATATGATTTGTATTCCCAGTCATTTGACTCATTTTTGTTTTTTGACATGATTTGGTTTCTCCTTTATTTGGCTATTCCTTTAGGCTAGTTCCTCCCGTTGCTGATTTGCATCGTTGTTTTTCATCTCTTCCTCATGGAATATTTTGCTGAGAATGTTCTGCAGTGCTGGCTTTCTTTTTGTAAATTCCTTTAGCTTTTGTTTATCATGGAAGGATCTTATTTCATCGTCAAATCTGAAAGTAAGTTTTGCTGGGTATAAGTTTCTTGGTTGGCATCCATTTTTTTTCAGGGCTTGGTAAATGTTGTTCCAGGTCCTTCTTGCTTTTAGGGTCTGGATTGAAAAATCTGCTGATATTCTTATTGATTTCCCCCTGAATGTAATTTGATTCTTTTTTCTCACGGCCTTTAAAATTCTGTCTTTATTTTGTATGTTAGGTATTTTCATAATAATGTGCCTTGGTGTGGGTCTGTTGTAATTTTGTATATTTGGAGTCCTATAAGCCTCTTGTACTTGGTTTTCCATTTCATTCTTCAGATTTGGGAAATTTTCTGATATTATTTCATTGAACAGATTGTTCATTCCTTTGGTTTGTTTCTCTAAGCCTTCCTCAATCCCGATAATTCTTAAATTTGGCCTTTTCATGAAATCCCATAATTCTTGTAGATTCTGTTCATGATTTCTTACCATCTTTTCTGTTTGGTCAACTTTGTTTTCAAGATTAAATATTTTGTCTTCAATATCTGATGTTCTGTCTTCCAGGTGTTCTATCCTATTGGTTATGCTTTCTATGGAATTCTTAACTTGGTTTATTGTTTCCTTCATTTCAAGGATTTCTCTTTGGTTTTTTTCAATATCTCTAACTCTTTATTGAAATGATCTCTTGCTTCCCGTATTTGCTCCTTTAACTGTTGATTGGTGCGATCATTTAATGCCTGCATTTGCTCTTTCATCTCCTCGTTTGCTTCCCTGATTGTTTTAATTATATACATTCTGACCTCCCTTTCTGACATTTCTACTGCTCTGCTGTCATTGTGTTTTATTGATACAGTATCTAGGTTTGTTTGGGACATTTTTTTCCCTTGTTTTCTCATATTGGTCAGATGTCAGTGGGACTTTGTGATATTGCAGAATTCTTTTATTGGCTTATAGTGTCCCTGTAGATTTCCAGTGTATCACCTTCCTGCCTTCAGTAGCCTGAAGTCTTGGAGTAACTTGACAATGCAGTGCTTCCAAGGAAAGTTGCCCCTAGCCCACTACTGGTTCCAGAACTTGGAGCTGGCTTTGTGTGGAAAGGCTCTCACTGGGGGGTCTGCTCTGAGAAGCTAGCCTGGAAAGGCGCTTCCCGCTGGAGGGGGCCGGGCTGCGGGCTGCTTGGGCAAGTCTCTGGCTGCCCTGTCCTGGTCCTTGAAGCAACCTGTGGGCAGGAACTCGCCGCCCTGGATCAGGGACTTGAAGCTTGGTTCTGTGCAGAAAGGCTCTCACTGGGGGGCCTGCTCCGAGATGCTGGAGAATATGGCCCTGTGGGAGGAGCCCACCGCCAGAGTGCGCAGGGCTGCCTGGGGAAGAATCTACTGCCCTGCCCTGCTCTAATAAGCCACCCGAATCTGGGCCTGCCACCCGGGCAGAACTTCACCGGGTGGGGGAGACTCACCCCATGGCTCTATTTAAGTCCGAGTCTCTCATTGCCTCCCCTTCTTGAATCCTGGATTCTGGAGTGACTGGAAATGCAGTCACCCTCTAGTCCGCCATCTTGGATCGCCCCGTGAAAAAAGTCTGCGGTTGGGGGGCCCCTCATTTTCTTTATCTGCAGAATCCCTAAGTGCTTCCGACGGAAGAAACCTGAAGTCAGGACTCAGTCCTCAGAGATGGGAGTCAGAGATCTCCAGTCTCTAGAGTCACACAGAGATGGCCAATGTATGATCTGTGTGAAAGGAAGGGACAGCCATTTCCTCACAAGCTCACAGCACGGAGATCTTGAACATGTGTACAGAGTCTTCATGTCTCTCAAAGAAATAACATTTAAAAAGGAAACTAACACAAAATAAATTGCCACTCAAGAAAAGTGATAGGAGACCAGATTAGGTGTGAAGGGCTTTGTGGCAAGGTCCTTCCCCAGGATCTGGGAGGGCAGAACAAACTCACCTACTCACCGTGTGGTCCTTCCTTTCAGGAAGATTGAGAATTAGGGGACCCTGAAGAAATCAGAAAACACTCTCCCTCTCTCTCTTTTTTTTTTTTTCAGTTGTAGATGGACACCTTTATTTTTAGGTGTTGCTGACGATTGAACCCAGTGCTTCACATGCACTAGGTGAGCACTCTATTGCTGAATGATAACCACAGCTCCAAGGAAGATGTCTTCTAATGCAATATTCAGAGATCAAAAATAAGCACAGGGGGTCTGGGGATAAGCTCAGTTGGTAGCGTGTTTCCCTCATAAACACAAGGCCCTGGGTTCAATCCCCAGCACCACAAAAAAATAAATAAATAAATAAAAAATAAGCATAGGTGGAAGAATATGAATTTAATTCAGGGCCCTGTGATCAGGCAAATGCTTTTCTCAAAGGATCTGCTGTTGCTATGTCATCCTTAAGGAAAAGGAAGATAGTACAACACCATATTCCTAAAATGTCCCTTCCCATTCCCAAAAACCTAGCCAAGTGTAAGTTCCAATACCATTATCCAGTCAATTGGAATTGTTGGATGTTAGGATGGAGACTAGCAAGGGATTGTGATCCCTCACCGCAAAATTAAAGTTCTAAGATTCCAAACTAAACCAATCAGAAAGAAGAAGGGAGATCTCTCCCTTTAGCAAGGTCAGCTGGTACTTCTGATGTAAATTCAGTTGGCTAACTATGATTCAGCAATGACGTCCCTCCACACTCTCAGCTTTGCAGAGAAACTACGAATGATCGTCAGAGACCCCTGACCACCGCAGCCTGCCTTCTGCCAGGTAACCGACGGTCCAGACAAAGCTTTCATGAGTCTTAGGAAGGGTGGTGCTGAGGGCCAACAGCAAGGAGCACAGTGACCAGAGGAGAGGCCAGGGAGCTTTGTCACAAAAGAACATGCCAGAGGGGACACCTGGATTCACAAAAGGGACCCTTGGTCTGCAGTGAAATGCTCCACCCCTGAGCTATGCCCACTTAACAGACTGGGTTCCCCACTGGCATGGGTCACCTGTGTCCCCACACCCCAGGACTCCATGGTGCTCTGTGAGTGTTATTCCTTCCTACCTGATGGTGACTGCCCATGCACCACAACCAGACTAGGGACCCCCTACAGGCCAGTGTTAACCTTATAGGCCCCAGAGGGCTCTTTCCTCCCAGTCTTGCTGTGAGCTCATTTCCATTCCTTCAGTAAATGGAATTCTGAGCCCTCCCCTCACTCAGAAGGTGAGATACATTGAATGGAGGAAGGCAGGGTCAGGGCTGTGTCAGCCACTCCTGGGACACTGCCTCACAACATGTGGGATCTGCCAATGAGATCCAAGGATCTGTGTAGATCCAGGTGAGGTTTCTCTGTATCAGAGATCTGTGAACTTAAAAGACAATATTTTCATCCGTTGTAAATCCCAAACACTGTGGAAGTGCTAAAAACAGACTTTCTTCAATGAAAATTCCAGCACAGAGATTGGAAAAACTGGAATTATAAAAACCTCACAGAAATTCAAATTACCAGGAAAGGTGGCCTTGCCATTTTAAATCTGGTGGTACAGTTGGAACTCCCTTTTGGAAACAAATTTCAGTATTTTCAAGCACATTCCCAATGATTATACATAAATAACCACTTCAAACTCAGTGAAACTGATAACACACATCCAGGATTAGAGAAGGTTCCCTGACTAGGCCCTATTTAATTAATGGGGAGTGGTTCCAATTCAGAAATTCTGTATAAAAGCCTGCTTGGCAAAGGAAACTATCAGCAATGCAAAGAGAGAGCTACAGAGTGGGAGAATATCTTTGCCACTTATACTTCAGATAGAGCACTAATTTCCAGAATATATAAAGAACTCAAAAAAACTACACGAAGAATACAAATAACACAATCAACAAATGGGCTAAGGAAATGAGCAGACACTTCACAGAAGAAGATCTACAAGCAATCAACAGATATATGAAAAATGTTCACCATCTTTAGTAATAAGAGAAATGCAAATCAAAACTACACTAAGATTCCATCTCACCCCAATTAGAATGGTGATTATCAAGAATACGAGCAACAACAGGTGTTGGCGAGGATGTGAGGAAAAAGGTACACTCATGCATTGCTGGTGGGGCTGCAAATTAGTGCAGCCACTCTGGAAAGCAGTGTGGAGATTCCTTAGAAAACTTGGAATGGAACCACCATTTGACCCAGCTATCCCACTCCTCGGCCTATACCCAAAGGACTTAAAATCAGCATACTACAGAGATACAGCCACATCAATGTTCATAGCAGCTCAATTCACAATAGCCAGATTGTGGAACCAACCTAGATGCCCTTCAAATGATGAATAGATAAAGAAACTGTGGTGTATATACACACACACACACACACACACACACACACACAATGGAATATTACTCAGCTATAAAGAATAATAAAATTATGGTATTTTCAGGCAAATGGATGAAATTGGAGAATATCATGGTAAGTGAGATAAGCCAATCTCAAAAATCCAAAAGACGAATGATCTCACTGATAAGCGGATGATGACACGTAATGGGGGGTGTGAGGGGGGCAAGAATGGAGGAAGGAGGGATTTTATAGAGGGAAAAGAGAGGTGGGAGGGGTGGAGGGGAAGGAAAAAAATAACGGAATGATCAAACATCATTACTCTATGTAAATGTATGAATATGCAAATGGTATGCTGTTACTCCATGTACAAACAGAAACAACATGTATCCATTTGTTTACAATAAAAAAATAAATTAATTAAAAAAAAAAAAAAAAAGCCTGCCTGGCTCCACCTTCAGAGAACCCTCCCTTTGCTCATTCTCCTTTGCACTTTCTGAAGAAGTCGATGGTAAATATCTGCCTTGGTGGCTGAGCAGCAACCAAGCTCAGTTTGCTTCCCCATGGAGAGGAGAGAAGCCCAGAGATCTTTTCAGTGCTCACACAGTCCCAGGGTCTTTTAGTTCCAGTTGCTAATGCTTTTGTCAATACAAGTCTCTTTAAAAAAAAAACAGGCAGGTTTCCTATGTACTTAATTCCATTGTTCAAAAGTCATGATCACAAATCATTTTGACATCACTATCATATCTCAGTTATAAGTATTTGAGCACATTACGTTCCTGGGCCTGTCCTAGGAAAACATTCGTCAAACTGAGAATACATATTTGGCACCACCTTAATGATTTTAGTGGTCTTAAGAAAGGGCATTCAACACACACTGCAGTGACACAGCCACATCACTGTTTATAGCAGCTCAATCACAATAGCTGGACGGTGGAACCAACCTAGATGATCTTCAATAGATGAAGGGATAAAGAAAATGTGGTATATATACACATGGAATATTACTCAGCAATAGAGAAGAATGAAATCATGACATTTGCAGGTAAACAGATGAAGTTGAAGAATATCATTATAAGTGAAATAAACTCATCCCAAAAAACTAAAGGTGGAATGTTTTCTCTGATAAAGAACATTGGACTGTGTAGAGAGAAATGAAGGGAGAGGAAGAGGCAGGGAAAGGAGAGATTGTGGAATGAGATAAACATCACTACCCTATATGCTTGTGTGATCACACAGATGGTGTGACTCTACATCTTGTACAACCCGAGAAATGAAAAGTTGGACTTCATTTGTGTACAATGAAGCAAAAAAAATTTTTAAATAAAAAAAGAAAGGACATTCAAGCCACAGCTGATCTGGTCGGTGTTGGGGCTCATGCTTTACTGGAAACCTCTGGAGTTTCTCATTTTTCCTCAACTGGTTCTTGCTGTGGGGCTCCTTCCCATGAGCAGCACATTGGTAGATGTGATCAGAGGGGCACTGAAGGGTGTTTCAGGAGAGGCCTCTACTCCACTGCCCCGTGTGCTTTGCTTTCCTGCCTCCTGCTGCTGGATATTCCGTGGTGCACACACACATGGCTGCTGCTCTTCCCAGGCACATACCCAGGGAATGTAGACCCTCACTGGCCTCGAAGTCCCAGCCAGACCCATGATCATCACCCCCAGCCCACCAGCCTCATCGACCTCCCCAGAAGCCTGGTTCCCATGCCCTTCAAGGACATTGCATTCCAGGTCTCATTTGCTAGTGTCTCACCGTGTCCCCTAAAGAAATGTTGTGCTTGCCTGGTGGCTGTGCCCCCAAGTAGCTAGGGCACCCAGGATGGTCACCACAAGCACACTTTCCTCATTCAGGGCTGAACCCAGATTCAGGGGGGTCCTTCTTGCAAAACTGTTCCTGATTGAGTCCCAAAAGCCAGTGGATATTTAGAGGTTTATTTTTCACTTTTGATTAATACCCTCCTGTTCCTACTTTTTCAGTATTCTCTCTAGAATATGTCCCTGCTAAAAACTGCTCTGTGATTTCTGTCTCTTGGTTGCAGGGACTGAGACATTTGGATGAGCACAGTGCACAGGGAATGGAGAGTGCTGTTGCTTGTGGAGAGGTACAGAAACGTCTCCAAGCTCAAGGTGAGCACTAGCTACAGACACAGGTGGAGAGGAGTGAGCATACCTCCTCAACATGCAGAGGAGGCACACCTGAGAAGAGAGCTCGGTCTGGAAAAAGTGGGAAGATGACCAAAAACCTTTCTAGGAAGGAGACTGCTAAATCTGGAAGGTGGAAAGAGATACCAGAAGCGGGGACTGGGATTGGAACCAGGGACCTCTTGATCTGCAGTCAAATTTTCTAACCCTGATACATAACCCCCATTCTGGAAGAAAAAAAAAAAAAAAAAGATGATAAAATTGATACCCTTTACATGAGTTGACACATACTGACTGGCACAGCCCAGCAAGCTCTGTCTCTCTGACATCTGTACTCGCCTGTCACCAATACTCTTCCATTAGGAAGCTTTCCCTGGTCCTTCACATGTGTGGAACCCAATCCATGTAATGAAGTCAAATCCCAGGTAAAGCAGAGGGTAGAGCAGAAACACCACCTGTGCTCTGGGGAGGAGGAGACAGATTATTTCTCTTTGTAGAGAGGCAGGAAGAGGTAAAGACAGAACAGCACGAGCATGCTGAGGGCTTCACATCATGTGGCCTTGGTCGTCCCAAGAGAGAAAAGAGAGCAAAGAAGTAGGGTGATGCTCACCACCTGGAACAAACACAAACTATCAGCCTCGCTCTGTGGGAAATACAGAAGCAGTGAATTGGAAAGGAATCAAAGATTGCTCATTAACAGAGGGTGCTGTGTGAGGTCACACTCCACAGATTTGCATGACACCACTTATCTGACTGTATCCTTTACTCCAGGAAAACGGGTGACCCCAGAAGGAAGACCCCAATGGAAGAAATATTCACTGGCATTTCATCCATAGAAGGAGAAGGGAGCTGTGAGGAAGGGAGAGAGGTCACAGGTCAAGACCCCACAGGAGCCAGATTCATGACTGACAGGCAACTGTAGGGTCCATAACGGGTTCACAAACAGGACAGCCACAGGGTTGCCTACCACCATGGCCCAGAGAGAGATGGAGGAGAGAGGGTCAACACAAGCATAATGAATAGGTTCAGTAACAGCAAGAAGAAGAGGAAGAATTGAGGAAAGGAGTCAGAAAGGACTTTGCATGTTCTAAGATCGTGAGAGGAAAGAGCTCTGAGTGTGGGTCAGTTGGGGTTAGTGTAGGATTAGACTTAACTGTGCATGCTCAGCACCCAAAGAGCCAAGAACCAGCACAACACACTAACAGGCAATTAAACCAGAAGTTTCCTTTTTTCTCACACGAAAGTTCAGTGAGGGGGTCCAGGTTCAGCATGGATAGCATAGGGTCCAGGGCCATATTCCCTCTCTCCAGTTATTCTAACCCACATGGCTTTCATTACAAAACCTCCTCCAATGTCCAACGTGGCGTCTCCCACTTAAGATTTCAACACCTTCCATGGAACAGAAAAAGAGGACAAAGAGACAAACCTCTCCCTGTAGGATGTTCTGCTAATCGGAGTAGAGTGAGGCCGAGGAAATAGCACTTTGCTTTACTATTCCGGTCATTCTGATTCATACTTGGGGTTCGAATAACCACAGTAAAGCCTTAGCGTGGACTGCTTGTGACAAAAATAGCATTTATCCTGGTGTGTACTAAAGAAGAAGTGGAAACTGAGGCATCGTGTAGGAGAGGAGGTCAAAAGTCCCCATGAGTAGAGGGCACCCGGACTTGAACCAGGGACCTCTTCATCTGCAGTCAAATCCTCTACCCCTGAGCTATACCCCCTGCTGCTTAAGAGTGTGGAATAAGCACCTTAAACCTGCATGGCCACACCCAGGATGCTCCTCCTGGAGATGTCACTTGCTAGTCCTCTCCCATCAAACCCTTCCTGCCTGCCTGGCCACACCCCTTCTGACTACACACCTCTAGGGATAACAAGCACCCTCCTCCTCCTTAGAACCTGGCTCAGTGTGAGACCTAAAAGTCATGGACGTCCGCAACAGGAACCTCCTTCACACTCAACTAGAGGAGCCAGAATACAAGAGCCGTCTGCTCAACAGACCCTTTGGAAGTGAGAGTGGGGCCTGGGATGGGCAAGAGCAATGTTTCCCCCTGAAAACCCCTAATCCAGCCCTCTGGGAAGGGACCCAGGGATCCCATGTGCCTCTAGCAGCTCCCTGCAGGATCTGACTCACAGACGGGTTTGGGCTATGGCTTTAATCTGGGCCTGTGTTAGTCAGCTTCTCACTACTGTGACTCTTTTAGTCAGTTTTTCATCACTGAGACCAAAAGATCTGAGGAGAAAGATTTTAAGGATGAAGATTATTTGGCATTCATGGTTTCAGAGGTCTCATTTCATGGCCAGCCGGCTCCATTCTGCAGGGCCTGAGGTGAGGCAGAGCATCATGGCAGGAGGGCGTGGTGGAGGACAGTGGGTCAGGACATCACTCCAGGAAGCAGAGAGATTCCCCACCACAGACAAAATATACACCCCCGAGGCAGGTCCCCAGCCACCCCCCTCCTCCAGCCACACACCACCTGCTCACAGCCACCACCCAGTTAAGCCCTATCAGGGATCAAGGCACTGATCATGCTAAGGCTCCCATAACCCAGTCATCTCACCTCTAAACTGTCTTGCCTTTCCTCACACAGGAGCTGAGGGAGACTCCTCATGTCTAAATCATAATGGTGACCAAAATATCTGACCAGAGTCACTTAGGGGAAGAAAAGTTCATCTCAGTCTCATGAATTCAGATCCATCTGATTCCAGAATCCTGGGTCAAAGGTGAGGCAGAACATCTTGCAGGAAGAGTGTGGCAAAGGAAATGTGTGCAGTTCATGGGAGGCAGGACGCAGAGACAGTGGTTGAGCCTCCAGGAATTAAATTTAAACCCCAGTGATGTCCCCAGTGGCTACTCCTCCAGCTCCACCCCAGCTGCTAACAATTACTACCCAGTTAGTCCATGAAATGCTTAGTCCATCAGCCCAGATCCCCTGTGACCTGTGAGTCGCTGCTTAAGGGTGGGAGCTATCAGCAACTACCAGGCCTGGGTCAGAGGAAACTCATCACTGTGCTAACACAGACAGGCTACCTCCTCAAAGCCGGTAGCCTACCTCTTCCCAGACTCAGGGACTGGTACAGTCAGCAGCCTGGAGAACCATTGGCTGCTAGAATGGCCTTCACAGTAAAATACTGTGGCCACCATGGTGGGTCCCCACTAAAACACATTCCAGTGACTGAGGTCTATTCTAACACACTTGGTAACAAACCAACCCCGTCCTTCTGACCCAATACTCAGTTCAAGGAACTTGCTCAAAATTAAAATCTACAACAAATGCTACTCCTTCCAGCTTCTTCCTTAGCTAATGTACATCAAGAAAGGTGCTGAATGATCCCCTCCAAGAATTTCAGGAACATTGAGGAATCTCTAAATATTGACTGACCAACACCAACACAGCTCAAGGACCAGGACAGGCTCCCCGCGGCTTGGCAGGAGCAGGTGACACAGATGCTGACAGCTTGGACCCTAAAGCCACACAGCCTGGGTTCAATTCCCAGGGACAGGGCCCTTCCCCTCCTTGTGCCTCAGCTGCAAATCTGTAAAATGGGGAGAACAAGAGAACACACTTGATGGGCTGCTGTGTAGACTAGATGGTTTAATCCACTGAACACGTCCAACAGCACTGGCACATACTAAGTTCTGCACACTGTTTGCTGAACAAATGGACTCACTGTGAATTGACTCTGTTCACTGAGTAAGAAAGAGAATAAACGCTAGAATTCAACCTGCAGAGACCACACATGTGAAATTATTAGAATAAATCAGAGTCTTTCATTAGAGAGGAAATGGAAGCTGAATTAAGGATCAAAAGCTATCAAATGAACAAATACATATTTTGAATGAATCAGATGAGACATCTATGAAATATAAATTTAATTAACATATCATTTGTATTTATTTTTACTGAAATGCAGCTTATATAGTACAGTGCATAAGTCTTATGTATAGCTTGATGGACTTTACCTACATGCCTACACATGTAACCACCTGAATCAAGACTCAGGAAGTCTCCAGCACAGAGAGGATTCTCTGAACTGCCCCCTATTTCCTTCCTGCAGGACCTAACCACTCACCACCCTGTGGATGTGTTGGCCTGCTCTGGAGCTGGATCTACATGGACTCACACACTATGCATTCTTTTGAGTATGGCTTCTGTCACCCTCCTCATGTCAATAAGGTCCATCCACATTTATCCACTATGGAAATGATTCATTATTTTAATTCCTGCTTCATGCTCCATGGTCTGACTGTACCATGATTTATTTATCTATCCTACTATCGATAGACATTTCATTTATTTCTAGTGTGGAGATATTTTTGTCAGCTTTTTTCACTGTAAACAACATTTCAAAAGGACAATTTAGAGAACAAAAATTTTCATTTTGCATCATGGTTTCAGAGGTTCAGACTATGACTGGCCAACTCCATTAGGCTGGGATGAGATGTGGTAGGATATCATGGTGGAACGGTGTGGCAGAGGAGAGCAGCTCAAGACATGGCAACCAGGAAGGAGGGAGAGAGAAAGAGTGGGAGAGAGAGAGAGAGTGAGGGAGCTCTGGTCACCAGAGACAAATATAAATCCCACAGGCATGGCCCTAGTGACCAACGTACTCCAAAAGGAGGTGCCTCTGCTGACATACACAGGCCCTTCAGGTCTTCAGCTCCAGCTGGTGCTTGTCCTTCAGCAAGGTCTCAGACTCTATCCCCCAATATAAACCAGATGATAAGGGACCTGGGAATTCAGAAACTCATCTCATCACCCAGGGGCCAGCTCTGGGCCAACATGCAGCATTTCTCCCTGTGAGCCCGGGATGAAGGTGGGGTGGAGCAGTGAAAGTAAGAGGAGAGGCCCAGAGATGTGGGAAGGGCTCTTCAGGTGGCTTCTGAGACCTACTGTGTGTGCACTCTCCTCATGAATTGGGGGATTCTCAAGACCTGGTGGCCCTTGGACTCTTGGGGATGTTAGTGGGGTTGAAGAGGTTGACCCTATGCATAAAAGGGATATCAGTGTGGCCCCACGTCATGTAGCTCTCAGAGGGAGGCTTTTTGGTTTCCAAAATCTCCAATCCATTAATGGAGGTCTTCTAATGTCATGTGGAGCCCTCCTAAAGGAACTGCTTAAGGTAGTTACCAAAACAGGATGTAGGGCACCTGGATTTGAACCAGGGACCTCTTGATCTGCAGTCAAATGCTCTACCCCTGAGCTATACCCCCACCTACATGGAACCTCTCATTACCACCTTTTCATCCAGGGCACCACACCCAGGCTACCTGTCATTTATATTGCAGGTTTCTCTGCATGTTCTAGCATCTGACAGCTTTCTCCACTGAAGTCTGCCCTACCCTCTTTCATCCCAACCTTAACTAGTCACCCCAGCTGCCCTCCCTCCTCACACTGTGCTGGGGGAACCATCTTTGCACCTGGAAAGCACACCTGACTCAATCATTTCCCTATGTCCACACACAGTGATCAGACAAGAGCTGCTGGTCCTGGTCTTCAGTGACCTCACATACAGCCCAGGGAGAGCCTGCTCCATGCTCCAGGGCCACAAGGAGGGGGCTCGTTATTTCACTCCATCACTCATTCCCTCAACAATCATGGAGCTTGTTGGGCACTGGATATGCCATTCATGTTAAGGTCAGAGAGACAGGAGAGATACAGTCCTTGTTCCTCAATCTTGGGCAAAACAGGAGAAATACTCAGGAACAAAATGTTTCCACACATGACAGAAGCTAAGTACAGGCCTGAGGGAGCAGAGAGAAAGGAGCCCTGCTCAGGCATCAGGAGGGTCTTCCTGGAGAAGTGACAAGGAGGATTTGTCTAAGGAAAAGCTGGCTCCTCAGTCCCACAGACCTCAGAAGGATTGGTGTCCATGCAATGAGGACGCCTCATGGTCTTGCTATGGAGCACAGCCTGTGCCACAGCATGACCAGCCATGACCTGGAAGAGCTTCACAGCCTGCCCTATGCTGTCTCCTTTTGGAGAGGATGACACAGATATTATGAGGGAATCCAGACCACAGGTGAACACACAGCTGTTCACAGGACAGGGCTGTGGATTAAGTGTCAATAGGGATGACCCGGTCATTATGTGACTCCTTGTTATTTACTACTTTAAAATTTGAAAGCCTACAGAGTGGGAGAATATCTTCACCACTCATACTTCAGATAGAGCACTAATTTCCAGAATATATAAAGAACTCAAAAAACTCTACACCAAGAATACAAATAACCCAATCAACAAATGGGCTAAGGAAATGAATAGACACCTCACAGAAGAAGATGTACAAGCAATCAACAGATATATTAAAAAATGTTCAACATCTCTAGTAATAAGAGAAATGCAAATCAAAACTACCCTAAGATTCCATCTCACCCCAATTAGAATGGCGATTATCAAGAATACAAGCAACAATAGGTGTTGGAGAGGATGTGGGGGAAAAGGTACACTCATACATTGCTGGTGGGACTGCAAATTAGTGCAGCCACTCTGGAAAGCAGTATGGAGATTCCTCAGAAAACTTGGAATTGAACCGCCATTTGAACCAGCTATCCCACTCCTTGGTTTATACCCAAAGGACTTAAAATCAGCATACTACAGAGATGCAACCACATCAATGTTCATAGCTGCTCAATTCACAATAGCCAGATTGTGGAACCAATCTAGATGTCCTTCAATTGATGAATGGATAAAAAAACTGTGAGATATATATATATATATATATATACACACACACACACACAATGGAATTTTCAGGCAAATGGATGAATTTGGACATTATCATGCTAAGTGAGATAAGCCAAACTCAAAAAACCAAAGGACGAATGATCTTGCTGATACGTGGATGATGATACACAATGGGGGTGAGAGGGGAGCAAGAATGGAGGAAGGCAGGACTGTATAGAGGGAAAAGAGTGCTAGGAGAGGTGGGGGGAAAGGACAAAATAACAGAATTAATCAAACAACATTACCCTATATAAATTTATGATTACACAAATGATATGCCTTCACTCCATGTACAGAGAAACAACATGTATCCTATTTGTTTATAATAAAAAAAATTACATTAAAAATTTTTTTTTTCTCTTTGGCATCTAAAGAGATTCTTGCAAGGGGGCACCTGGATTTGAACCAGGGACCTCTTGATCTGCAGTCAAATGCTCTACCCCTGAGCTATACCCCCTGCTGCTACATGTGTATAATAAGCACCTGGATGTCCACACTCTGAATCCTGTACCTGGAGACGTGCACTTGACAGGGTCATATGCTTTCTTCATCATACACTTCCTTCCTGCTGTCCACGCCCCTTCCTCTCTGTACACTTGCCTGCCACCTCTACTTTCGGCCAGCAGCCTTCCCTCTCTAGTTTCCAGGTGAGTCAGTGACAATAAAATCATGGATGTTTGCAGCTGGACACCTTCAGAAGCAAATAGAGCAGCTGAAGTCAGAGCTGGCTGCTCAACAAAACCCTTCGGTGGTCAGGGTGGGGCTAACTCTAGGCATATGCAAAACTTCTAGTTTCTCCCTTGGGAACTCTTAGACCTCGGCATCATGTGTGGCTCTGAGAAGCAACCTGGATGATGCTGACTTACGTTTTGGAGTTATTGATTTAATTTGTGCCTTTTCATGTGTAGATCTGTAAGAAAATGACAGAAGTTATAATTATTCCAGAAAAAAAGATATCTGATAGCAGAGGAGACATGACTGGAGTCCACATCTAGGCCTCTTGGCACTAAATGCTCTGGCTCTGCTGTCACAGCTCTGGCCTGAATCGCACCCCTGCTGTCGCCAGTGTCCTGTCAGCACCCTTTCCCTTCTCTTCGCTCCCAGCTTTCCGACAACGTGTGGGAAGTTCCTACTTATCCCTAGAGCTGGAGAGACCATCAACCAGCTCCTGCACAGTCCCACCTCGGGAAGGTCCTCTCCAGTCCCAGGGTCCTGCACCCATCGCTGCTCCCACGTCTGCAAGCACACGCGCTCACGCAGCTGCTCCTCAGTCTGTGGGGACAGCAGCAGCCGGGAGAAGCACCAACAGAGCTTTAGTATGGACACATGTGAGTTCCTCACCTTACACGTGACAAAACCTCACCTCGACGGGATCCTGACTAACCCTTTCTGAGCCCCTCGCAGTACCTGCCTCTGGAGACGTTTCTCCAGCCTGTGGATCTATGCATCCAACCCTAAGCATGGCAGTCGGTGAACTTCCCAGTCTGACTTGGACCATGGAGAAGTTCCAAGAAGCATCATAGAGACAACACAGCGGGAGGACACACGGGGTCTCTGGAACTGGCCAGAGAACTCTGGAAACCTAGAAGAAGGTTCTACTCTGATCTTCACCTCTATCCCAACTACATGGATATTTTAATGTGACATACATTTTTTTTTCTTTCAGCGTATGGTGTGCAATTATTTAAAGTCAAATTGTTGTTTGTAAAAAACCCTCAATCTTCATATTTTTCTCCAGCCACACAGAAACAGTCACTCTCCACCCTTTAGGCTATTTCTTCTAATGTGTTTGTCCCTGTGAGTATCAATAAAATAAACTTAATACACTATGTCTAATTTCCTCAGATTTAGAAATCATTAACTGACTCAGGCAGATGAGTATACAACTCACTTGCCTTCTTCCATTCTCACTTTCACAATGTATTTGTATGTCGACTTTTGGTTAATAATCTCACATGTTGTTATTATGACAATTATTAGTAGTGTTCATGTAGTGCTTAGCAGAACTAAGAATTCGGGTAGAACTTTTTATTTATTCTGAGGTTAGTGGTCGTCTTTTGTTCTCAATCCTTAGTGATCATTTAACATCTAAGTTTTTCCACAACCTCTAATTTCTCTATAAAATTCCCTTCAAAACAACATTCCACACTATGAAAGTGTCAGATCATTCACATTTCCACTTCCTGTTTGCTAGTAGCCATCCAACTTTGCCTGGTTGCTCTGTAGAGTCTCATCAACGCCTGGGGCTTCCTTCACCCTTACCAGGACTTTCTTCCTTTCTGTTTCTCTCCTGTGCAGGACTCCCTCTCTCCAGGACTTAAGTCTCAAAAGCCTCTTAATTTACTTCCTTATTTGAGTCAATGATCTCTTACAATTTCTGTTAGAAGTGGAAGCAAATTTTTTAAGACCATGTGTAATGTCTTGAGGATCAATTGTGTAAGAGTCTGGATGGGCTTAGATCTCTAGTTACAAATCAAAGGACTTGGTACTGTGAGACGTTTTTCTTCTTTTCTAGGATCTAGTGTTGCTGTTGAAAGTCAAGTGCCGTCCTGATTCCCTGTTCTGTGTGTATCACCAGGTTCTTTTCCTCCTCAAGTTTTTAAGTTCTTCCTTCTAGTCCTGGGCTTCTGTGAGTACTCTGTGATGTACTTGGGTGGGTCACTTTTTATTCCTTGTGCTGAGTACTCAGAGATCTTTTCTCATGGGAACCCACATCATTTCATTTTGGGTAATTTTCTTGAATAATGTCCTCCCATCTTTTTCTCTTTCAGTAACTCTCTTGTTTGTTCATTTGTCTTGGTATCAGGAATTGAGCCCAGGAGCACTTTATCACTGTCCCAATCCCCAGCTCCTATGATTTTTATTTTTATTTTTATTTTTATTTTTATTTTGAGATAGGGTCTCACTGAGTTGCTGAGGCCGGCCTTGAACTTGTTATCCTCCTGCCTCAGCCTCTGCAGTTGCTGGGATTACAGGCATGTGCCACCACACCCAGCTCGTTAGTTGGTTTTTACACAACCTGGTTTCAATCTCTAGTTTCATTATTTTTATCTCTTTTATTACATTTCCCTTTGTCTTTTCATTTCATTTTGCTTCTACTTTATCTTTCAAAGTTTCTATTTAACTTTAGGCCATTGATCAGGAGGGGTTTCAATGAGCTCTTGCTGGAAAGGTGGGGGCCTTGGGCCTGAATCCTAAGCTGCATGAGTGACGTCCAGAACCTCAGCCCAGCTACACAGAGGTCCTCGTTCTCTGACCATTTCTAGATCCCAAGGAAAATCTGCTTCCCTGTCTTCACCACACCTTCCCACCTGTGATGTAGCCTCAGAAACTAGCTCCTGGAGACCCAGCAGTGGTGCCATGGGGAAGAGGGGCTGGCTGGTGGGGGAGGGAAGGGGCCTCTGGGCAGAGTCTCAGCAAGGTCACCATGCTTAGGCCTCACCTATCTGCAGTGTCTGAATAATCTCTCCAAAGCCCCGGTTTCAAGAAATGATAACCATTTCACAAATCTGGATCTTTCCAATTACAGGACTATTCCCATTCCCAAATCAGGTTCCCACCTCCCACCCCAGGGCAGAAGGGAGAGTCTGTGGAGAGGCTAATTAGGAAGGAGGATGCTGGGCAACAACTACTGGAGCTTTCACCTGAGCTGTCCTGGCCTCTGCCTGACCCCAGCAGAGGGGTCCTTTTGGTCCCACTGGGATGGGGAAAAACATGAATAGCCACGACACATCTACTTTGTGTGGATTTCTAGCCAACCACAGATTTCCACATCCACCACCTTGGAAGGTCACAGTTGGTGACCAGTGGTCACACCTAGTCCTGAGGATTCCTCCATCATCTTCCCAGGTCCCCTTCAGAAACACACCCACACCATCTTGCAGTGGGCACCCTCTGCAAAGGGACACGCCCACCAAGTTCTCAGACAGCTTATTTTCAAGTTGCAGTGGCTCTCAAGGAATCAGAGAACCATCGAAAAATCAAAGGAAGGTGCTAACTCCTCCATCCCCCCTCCCTCCAGATGCCTGAGGAATAAGAAGACCTGCTAAAATGGCCCAAAGAGGGGACAGGAATGGAGCAATGGAGTGGGCCTGCTAGGAGGCTAGAAGCCAGTCTGACTGTGAAGAAAGAGGACCAGGCAGCAAAATCCTGTGGCTCAGCCTCCAGGGAGAGCTGCTGATTGACCAGACCAGGGACAGCTGCTGTTTGACCAGACCAGGGACAGCATGTGGCAGTGGGCACAGACCAGGAAGCTTGGCTTCATTCTGAGGGTCTGACAGCTGATCACCGTTGGTCAGCAAAGATGGTCCTGGGTTCTCCATAACTTCTGCTAGGAAGCATGCTCCCTGATCTGTAAGGTCTGTAACTAAGACTGCCTAGACCTAAGTCCACTTAAGTTGCAGCTGAGTGCCTCTCCCTAGCTTCCCATACTCCCTCTTCGTCCTACTCATGAGGACCTCACTGCACATTATCGTTAAATCTCAGCTCACATGGTCCAGTCAGACATATGCATCCTCCTGAGACTCAGACTTCCCTCAGAAAGAACTGCTTTTTCCTTAGACCCTCAGGAAAAAAAGGTGTAACTAGTGTCCCCCAGGGCTCCTCCAGAGGATAAAGGGCTGTCATCTTGGGGTCAGTGTACTGCTTTTACCAATGAAGCCAAATCAGAGGCCCTTCAACAGAGTAGGTGCTGCCTCTCTCTGACCTGTTTCTTCTCCAGCAAGCTGGGAGCTCATTCACCAGGTTGGTTCCCTTCCTGAGCTACTTGTGGGGTCAGGAAATTAGTCCAGTGAGGCTCCCCTATTTTTGAGGGTCCTATAGAGCCAGTGGCCAGGAGGGGGTGGGGATGAAGGGAGAGTGTTGGGGCAGGTGCTGGTACGGAGCTGCAGCCAGGGAGCAACCTGGCCTCTGCTGGAGAAGACCCTGTGTGACAGGTGTCCCCTGCCTGTGGACTGTCAGGAGGTGGTGGCAATGCTGTGACAACTCTGTAACTCTGCCAAGGAGATCAAGGCTCAGAACACACAGAGGCATGTAAAAGACAGTCAGAGCAAGGGCCACTTCTTCCTGTCATCAAGCAGCTTCATTTAATTACTTACATTTATCACAATAGAAAAAAGTACTTAGTCAGTGCAGCGACATGCCTGTAATCCCGGAGACTTGGGAGGCTGAGGCAGGAGGATTTCAAGTTCAAAGCCAGCCTCAGCAATTTAGTGAGGTCATAAGCAACCTAGGGAGACCCCGTCTCTAAATATAAAATTTAAAAGAACTGAGGATGTGGCTCTGCAGTTAAGCACTCTTGGTTTCAATCCCTAGTACCAACAAAAAAAGAACTGCTCAAGGTGGAAAGGGTAGAAATGCATTCCCTTTGCATCTTTCTACAATGCCAAACACAACATGGAGCAGCAAAGTTGGTATGCAATGCATATTTGTTGGATAGAAGTCAAAGGAGCAAAATTAGCAAAGACACCTAAGTGTGGAATAATTATCAATGAACTGAGGAGGCACCAGACAGATGAGCACTCTTCCTGCTTTGGGGTCTGGTTCTCCAAACTCAGGCATGCATGCTCCCCAGAGCTCTGGCACCAATCCTCCTTGCTGTCAGAGAGGATCAGGCCACGGCCACGTGACGCTCTCCAGGAACTCTGCCCTGCTGGTCTCCTGAGCACTAGTATCCTCTTTTATTGAAAAGGGAAGGAGCAAGGAGGGAACTAAGGAAACCCACATATTAAGAATCCTCTTCTTAAAACAAAAGAAATGCTCTTTTTAAGTCCATCCATCTGCAAGAAAACTCCGGCAACCATCATTCTTAGTGATACACATCCCTCATACACTAGAAAAGCATCCTCTTGAAAATTGGAAACAAGACAAGGATGCCTGGTAGTATTGTTTCAATTTATCACTGTATAGAAAGCCAGAACTCGTGAATTAGGCAAAAAAAAAAAATTATAAATGGAATAGGAGGGATTTGGGTCTTGGGGTTGTGACTCAGTGGTAGAGCATTTCACTGGCAAGTGTGAGGCACTGGGTTCGATCCTCAGCACCACATAAAAATAAAAAAATAAAATAAATGTTCTGTGTCCATCTACAACTAAAAAATGTTTTTTTATGTTTTTTAAATAGAAGGAACAAAGTACTGTTACTATGATGATCCACATAGAAAACACAAATTAAGGGCTGGGGATATAGTTCAGTTGGTAGAGTGCTTGCCTAGCATGCCCAAGGCCCTGGGTTCAATCCCCAGCACTACAAAAGAAGAATCACGAATTAACCAAAAATTATTTGACCTATTAAGTTTAATAAATTGTAAGATATAAAATAAAGTCAAATGTATTTCTACAGATCAGTAAAAAAGGGTTAGAAATGAACTACTTGAAAAGATACCACTTAAAGTCATTTTAAAAATACGGGGGCTGGGGAGATAGCTCAGTCGGTAGAGTGCTTACCTTGCAAGCACAAGGCCCTGGGTGCTAGGATACCTAGGAATAAATGCATATGTGTGTGTGTGTGTGTGTTTAGACTATTTTAAAGCTTCACTAAAAGATGTTAAAAGGGATGTGAATAAATAGAGAAATATGCATAAGCTTTAACTTCACAATTCCATTTCTAGAAATCTTTCCAAAGAACACAATCAGGTGAGTGTTCAATAATTTGTATTTGGATGCTCACTGCAGACTTATCTGTAATAATGAAGAAGCAGAAGCTGCATAAGTACCAATGGCAGATAAAGAGGCACACGCTGCCGCATGTTCTCCAGCCCTGATGGAATCCAAGCCTCTGTGCCCTCTCCCAGTTTGGCACACGTGGACGATCATGGTATCTCCTCACCACTGGTACTTCCCATGGCACATGCGTGAAAAGGAGGCCAGTACTCAAGGCTGGAGTGTCTCAACCAAAAGGCTCAAGATGCTCCAACCCCCAAACAACACTGCAAGGATCAAGAAGTGGAGATCTCAGCACACCTTGAATCCCTTCATGGCTTTGACGAAGACATTCTGGTTTAAATTGCAGGTCCGTCACCTCGTCACCGTCCCTCTCCTCTCCTGTTTCCATCCTCTTCCTCCAGCTTCAGATGCTGTCGTCCGTCATCATGACCACTGTATGTGGCCAGCAGTAAATGCACCCTGGTTAACTGATCTTTCTACTGCTCCACACCTATGCTAGCCAGTTGGATACGGCTGGAGAAAAACACACCCTTGCTAACAGTTCTCACTTCCCATCCTCGACTGGCCGGCTGGCGTGGGCTCCCGGGCTGACTGCTGGTTCATCTCTAGCCCTGTGACTTCCCCATTCTCCTAGATGAGTGTTTCATGCCTCTCTTCTCTCCCCAAACCTCCAACAGCTTCTCCCTCACTTTCAATTCCCTTCCAACTTCGCTGACAAAATAGAGGTAATGCAGCTGTCAGTCACACCACCAGGCCCACCAGGACACCTGCCCATTCCCCAGCCTGCAAATTCTGCCTTCCCTCCAGTCAGCACAGATGCGCTCGCCGTCTGTGCTCCAAGCCGTGGCCAGTCCCTTCACCTGGGCGCTGTGTCCCAGCTCTCCTCACCGGATCAAAGCCAGCTCTTCAGTAACCTCTCTCTTTTATTTTTTTTTAAATGAAACTCACGTAATATACAATTAATCATTTCAAAGTGCACAATTCAGTGGCATTGGCTGCATTCACAATGAGGGCAACTGCCTCCTCTCTGAAGTTTAACTTTTTCACCATCCCAGAAGGACACCTGTATCCCCTGAGTGATCACTTCCCCTTCTCCCCAGACTCCCCCATCTCCTGGACACACTCATCTGCTTTCTGTCAGCATGGATTCACCTATTCCAGTTATTTTATATAAAAACCATCAAAGAATATGTGATCTTTCGTGTCTAGCTTCTTTTCCTTAGCACGATGCTTTCAAGTTTATGCATGCTGTAGCACGTATGAGTACTGCGTTCCTTTTTATGGCTGAATAATTTCCTACTGAAGGCATATACCGTGGTTGATTCGTTCATCCATTGATGGATATTGGCTCTATGTCCACCTTTTGGCTTTGCTGCTTCAAAGAGTCGTGAACAAGTGTTTGAGTGCCTATTTTTAACTCTTAGATACATGCCTAGGAGTGTAGTTGCCAGGTTATATGAAATTCTAACTTTTTGAGGAGCCATAGAACAGCTAAACCATTTTCCATTCTTACCTACTACATGCAAGGGTTCCTTGTTTGTCCTTGTCCTGACACTTGTTACCCCACTTTTAAAACTTACAGTCATCCTCCTGGATATAGGTGGTATGTAGATCATCGTGGTTTTAACTTGAATGTCCCTGGTCACCAGCAGTGTGGAGCATCTTTTCATAAGCTTGCTGGCCATTCACGGATCCATCGTGGAGAAATGTCTGTTGGAGACCTTCACCTTTTTTGTTTTGCTGCTGTTAACCCTTTCCTCTTGTTATTAACTTTCTCCTCCCCACTTCATCAGTCCCACTATCATATAAAAATTTCCTTTCATTTATCCCAACAACAATTGACTTCTCCACCCTACCCCACCCTGGGCCAGGACCATATTTCTCTGCTTCCCTTTATAGAAAAACTCCCTGAAAGCGTTGTCTCTGCTCAGTCTCCAACTGCCCTCCCCCATCTCTGAAACCCACTCTGAGCAGGTGGCTGCCCTCACTGCTCCACTGGAGTTGCTTGTCGTGGTGGCTGATGGCCTCCGTGCTGCTAATGCTAGTTGTGGTCAAGGTCACTTCCATCACACTTGACTCAAAACCCTTTCTTCACAAGGCGCATTCGCCCTGGTTGTCCTCCCTCTGCGCTGCCCATACCCTCAGTCTCCATTGCTGGGTCCTCATAATCTCCCTTATTTGTTAGCCATGGATGGCTGCCGGTCTCGTTCCTCTCATGATTGCCTCAGTCTGTGGCTTCACACACCCTCTCTGTGCTGACAACCGCCACACCTGTGTTCCCCGCCAATGTGGTTTGAATGTCCCCCAAAAGCATGGGATGGAAAATTTACCTCCACTGTGGTGTTGGCAGGTCAGTCGGGCCTGCTGAGATGACCAGGCCATGAGGGCAGAGTCTTATTTAACTAATTGTTAAATCCGTTATCATGGGAGTGTGTTCACCTTATAGAAGTGGGAGTCTCGCCCCTTTTACTCCCTCTAGCCCTCTCCTTGCCCTTCCTCCATGAGATGCCTTCCCCCAGGACACAGCAAAAGGCCCTCAACAGATGCAGTCCCCCATCCTGGACTTCCCAGCTTACAGAACTGAGAGACATAAGCTTCTGTTTGCTCTAAGTTACCTAGTCTGCAATATTCTATTACAGCAGCGCAGAAGCACCTGTGACATTAATGACAGTCTCCCTCCTGTGTTCAAGTGTGCAGTGCGTCACTGTACGCTCAGTACTTCTCCTTGAATGTTTAGTGGACATCTCGAATTTCACATATCCAAAACCAAACCTATCTTCCTTCCAAAACTTCTCTTCTTCAAGTCTGTCCCCTTCTCATTTACTAGTGACTCTGGCCTTCCAATTATTTCAACTAAAACTTAGAGGCATCCATAGTTCACTTATTCTTCCAGTATCTCACATTCGACACGCTAGCAAATTCTGCCAACTTTGCCTGCAGACCTCAGAGGGACACACACACACATATGCACACTACAGTGGGAAGAACTGGCAAATCTCTTGTCCCCCTCCCTCTCAAAGAGAAATCAAATTAAGAGGTTTGGCTGTGTCTCCCCCAGGCAATGCTCAAGAGAAACCCATGGCTCTCCCTCCCTCCTTCCAGGGAAGTGACACTTTTGGAAAGGGGAAATGCACAACACCATGTAGGCCTAGTGGGAAGAAGGGAAGTCCACCCAGTGGACAGTTTGAACAATCCCTGGTAGATCCAACCAGACTACTCAGACCTGGGTTCTTTCTTCTGAGGAAATCAAGGTGGATTCCAACACCAAGGATAGGTAACAAAAGGGAGTGCGCACAGGGGATGCCTGGATTTGAACCAGGGACCTCTTGATCTGCAGTCAAATGCTCTACCCCTGAGCTACATCCCCATGCCCAGCAATTGCTTAAATAAACACCTTTCATCCCTGAAGTCACATATACCACATCCAAATAAATCAATCCATCTGCTATTCCTGCCAGACCAGAAGGCTGACTCCACTACAAACTGACTCTGTGGTGATCACCTCAAAGGATGCTGGACAAGCATAAGCTTGCCCTGCAGTCGCTTTCTTGTCCTGTAAACTCTCCTGTTCACAGAAGCGTTTTGCACTCAAGGTTGCTTCCCAGTCACACTGGATGAGGCAGAAGGGAGGTGCTGCTCCCACGCCCTCCCCAAGAAGAGCTGCTGTTATAAAAGTTCTCCTTCATCTTTAAACCACAAGCAGAACAGGGTGGGGCAGCCTGAGAGTTTTAAAAAGGAAAGAGCCCCAGACTTTGATTGGGACACAAAGATTGGAGAGCCAGTTCTGCTGGGGGAACTGCCATGGGAATTTAAGCCAATTAAAGAATTAAGATGTGGGCCTCAGACACCACTTGGGGAAAGGAGGCAGGGAGACCACTGTTCAGAAAGTTTCCCTCTTACTGCACAATTCCAAGACTCTCCAAGTGCTGGACCAGGCTAGGGAGTTGGAGAAAGAGAGGATGAAGGGTTATGGAAAATAATATTCCTGCAACATAGCCCCCAAGGAAAAATGGAGAGAGGTGCAGCTCAGGAGGAGTGAGGAGAAACTAGCCCTGGGGGAAAGGGGCTGATACTGAATGCTGGGCCCTAAACCATGACTTCCCCCATGGCTAATTAGTCCTCAATGGAAGCACAGCAAATACCGGTGGGCAAGATTTGAGTACTCATCCCTGGGATATGGACTCTTCTCTCCCCAGACAACACTGAGTTTCAACCCTCTTACAACTACCTTCCTAATTAAAGTTTTAACCTGTTCAACTAGCCCCTGACGGTCAAGACTGCACCTACACAGCTCCCAATGATTACATCACTGTACCCTATAAAACAAAAATCCCCTCTGTAACTGACAACCACTTTCCCATCTGGAAAAATGGGCCCGAATGGCGTTTGAGTCCGCAAAGGAATAAAGTCCTCTCTGAATCTGCTGAGGTCTGCTTCCCATCCTTTTGCGCTTACAGAGGACAGTCAGACAAGTTTAGGAGGACATGTCTGAAATCTCCCATAGTAGCGGTTTGTCAGGGAGCCCCATCGCCATTCCCATGTCTATGGTTCCAGAGTCCAGGAACTGACAGTCAAGTATTCCCTGGTGCAATCTTGGCTTTTACACTTAAACCCTGGTCTTCAAAATCCTGTTTGCTCTCTGTTTTTCATACATTAGTAATGTGTATCTCTTCTACTTCAACTACCTCAAAGAAGGAAACTTGCCATATGTAGAATTCTGTGAGTAGGAATCTCCTGCTCAGAATGTTCCATGAATTAAGCAGTCTCTGGATTTGCGCTCTGTGCCCCAGACCTTCCACTCTTACTCATCACTATCCTGCTGATGTTAGGCTGTCAAAATTTTCTATGAATAGTTCATCTCCTCAGGTCTTTATCATCTTATATGAATAGGCTCTACATTCCTCAAATACCCAAAAATAAAGTTAACTAGTATTTACCCAATAAGTTCTTATTTTAAAAAAAAATTTCACATTCTCTTATTTATCCTCACAATCCATAATAGAAATATTGTCCCAATTCTTGTTTCTCATATAAAGAAATGAAAAGGTCAGAATTTAAATATCTCACTCAACATGAGAACTAGGCTCCGTCCATCTGCACTGTCGGCTTTGACTTACCAGTGTGCCGTCTGTAGCCCTGTGCCTTCTGGAAGATGGAAGAGCCCTGCTATGGTTTGAATGTGGTTTTTCCCCTCCAAAACCCCTGTTGAAGCTTGATCTCGAATGCAATGGTATTCAAAGATGGGGACCTTTAAGAGGACCTGGTGGGAGGTTATTGGACCATGGCTGCCCTTGTGGAGGGATTAAAGCTGGTCTCCAGGAGTGGGTTAGGACTCACAGGATTAGACTAGTTCCCTTAAGAGTGGGTTATTATACAATCGTAAATATTTATGCCCCTACCAGTGGAACATCTATGTACATCAAACAAACCCTTCTCAATTTCAAGAATCAAATAGATCACAACACAATAACACTGGGTAACTTTAACATGCCTCTGTCACCACTGTATAGATCTTCCAAACAAAAACTAAATAAAGAAGTAATAGAAGTAAAAAAAAAAAAAAAACAATTGACAATTCAGACTAAAGAGGCATATATAGAATATATTTCATCCATCAATGGCTGAATGCACTTTCTTCTCAGCAGCACCCAGATCCTGCTCTAATACAGACCATGTTATTATGTAAGCTATCACATATGTTGGCATAAAACTGTAATATTGTGAGCTCACGGCCCACAATAGACGGAGGCAGGAGACAGGAAGCAAAACTCAGATTAGCAAGCTTTCCTTTATTCTGCAGGGAAGTCCAATGATCAGGCACGAGAGGACCCATTTTCTGGGTATAGTGTTGGGCTCCGTTACAGAAGGAGTCTGGGTTTTATAGTTTCACTGGAGACTGCTGACATTCTGTGTGAACAGTCAGCGCCTAGTTGTGCAGGTTAAAATTTTAACTCTGGAAAGCAGTTGTTAAAAATCTGAAACTCCCCAGCACCGCCAAAAAAAAAAAAAAAATCTGAAACATACTGTCCCTAGGAAAAGTTCAGAACTCCATGTTCACTGCTGTGTCTTCTTCCTCTGGGACCCTTTGTTACCGAGAGCTTCACTGTTTTCCTTTCTGGTCCAGAACTCTTCTGCAATGGGGAAGGGTAAGAGTCCAGGGCCCAGCATTCCAGTGCCTGCCTCCTTCCTTCAAGATGCTCTGGGTTGGGAAGGGGTAAATGTTTGCTTTTGGTGGGAGATGCTAGGGGTGAACCCAGGAAGGGACCAAAGTTTGCTTTTTCCCCTCAGGGCCCATTGGCATTGGAAAAGGATGTACTGGGAGAGGTTCAATGTTTGACTAGTTTCCCTTCCTCCTCCCAGGCCTCACTATCCCTCTGTTTTTCTTGGGGAAATGTCTTGTAGGAATATTACTTTTCATAACCCTTCAAATATTACCTTAGCATCTATAGTTATCTTGATAGCTCCCTTTCCATTGATATTAATTTTTGTGTTCTTGCTTTTTTCTTGATTAGACTTGTTTGATCTTTATCAAATTTTAGTTGTATTATTTCTTCTCTATTTCATATATTTCTGCTCCTACTCTTATTTTTTATCCTGCTACATAATTTGAAAATAATTTGTTATTCTAGTTTCTCTCTGATACAAGTACTTTAAGTTATAAGGTTCATCCAAGAACTGCTTCAGCCCAGAGATCCTGATATTTTAAGCTTTTATTACCACTTAGTTCAAAGCCCTTTTTCTTTACTGTTCTTGTGCTTTCTTCCTTGACCTCTGAGATATTCGTAAGTGTGCCATTTAATTTTGAAATACCTGACATGCGGGGTGGGATTCTATATATCTTAGGGTGATTGATTTATAACATAATAAATCATGCAGGGAACAGAGTCTTTTAATATTAATTATATTGGTCACATATTAATTGTATTGGTTTAATATTATATTAATTGTATTAATATAATTAATGGTATTAATTAATAATATTAATTAATTGTATTAATATTAATTGTATTGGCTACATGTATGTCAACACTGATCAAATTGAAAACCTCAAATATGTGCATGTTATTGTACTTCAATTTTACCATAATAAAGCTGTGGGGAATAAAGAGAATGGGTCACTATAAAAGAGCCTGGCTCCTCCCCAGGTTCTTGTGTCCTCTCTCACGATGTCACCACTCTAGTCTGGTTTTCTCTCTTGGGCACCCATGTCGTGCCATCACCACGTGGCAATGCGGCGAGAAGGTCCTCACCAGAGGCTGGTGCCATGATACTGGACTTTCCAGCCTCCAAAATGATGGGTTAGATAAATCCCTTTTCTTTATACACTAGCCAGCATTAGATATTCCATTACAGCAACAGAAAGTGGACTAAGACGAATCCCTTCCTAGGGATCTGCGAAGAGAAAAAAAAAAAATAGTAACGAGTACAAAAAGGGGAAGGAAGTCCAAAGACAGATGCTTCCGTTGTGTTTGGGGCCACTGGCCTGGGATGAGGTTGATGAGTGTAGAGGAAAGTCCCTGGGACATGAGTGCCATGAGACGTCAGGAAGTGTGGTTCCAGGGCCAGCCCTGACTCGCGCAGTCCTGGAGTTTGGCTAAGTGGCTGCTGGGAAGACAGCCTCCTCTCTCCAGGGCCTGTGCTTAGCTGATCCCACTCTCCCTCTGGCAATGGATCTCCCATGGAGCCTCTATCCCCATACCGCCCTCTGAGCAACTGGGACTCCGGAATTTCTACCCGAAGGCTCCCGATGCACTTGCAGAGCCGATGTGGACCTCTTGCCTAGAACCACATGCTCAAAGTCTCTGGTGAGCACACTCCTAGGGCCATGGGTCGGCCAAGGTGCCTCTGTCACAGAGCGTGGATGGGACTTGGTCTGGCTGTGGGAATTCACCCGTACATTTGCATGTAAGACTCCTGGAGGTGCAAGGTGGAGCCAGGGACGAACAAAGAAGGGGAGCAAGCCAAGCTGGTTCATTGCATTTTGAACTCCAGAAAACTCAAGAATGCTAGTTATGGTGTCATTATAAAGGTAAGGTTGTCATGATAGAATGATTAAAAACACATTAATTTTTATGAAAATACACTTCTGGGGAATGCACAGACCTTATAAGGTACAACTGGATGAGTTACCAGAATGCATTCTGCGGCCCTGCCGTATGTGCCCTGGGCCTGACTTCTTTCACTCAGCATCACAAACGCTTTTATGTTTAGGCTCCACGAGTCCATTTCTCCTTAATGCTGAGTAGGATTTCATTCATCCACACTTGTACAAGGCTTTTGGTGGACATATTTTTTGGTTTCTCTGGGATAAAAAGCCTAGGAGTGAAATTTCTGGGTGACAGAAGTTTAACTTTATGAGAAACTGCTGAGCCGTTCTTCAAAATACCAACTGACACTCCAACCAGCCGTGTGTGTGAATTCCCGGTTCTCTGCATCTGCACCTCCTCTCGTTCCTGGTCCTCTAGTCATTCTGTGAAAATGTGCTTCGTTGTGCATTTGCGTTTCCCTGATAACGAATGATGGTAAGCGCTTTTCCACGTGATTTTTTGGGCAAACATATATTGTCATTTGTGCAGTGCCTGTTCAAACCTGTCCCCTTATATTTAAATGAGGCTGATAATATATAAATACTTATTCTGAGAACAGGACATGAATCATAATTCATGTATTTTCCAGATACAAGAATTACAACTTTTTTCTCCCAATTAATAAATTAAGTGCTTTCATTTCTAATGTTTTCTTTCAGAGAGCAAACGTGTTTGATCCTGATGAAGTCTAATGTATCAGCCATCATCTATCTGTGTCCTTTAAAAACTATTTGCCTTCCTAAGACCATGAAGATATTATTCAATGTTTTCTACAAAATTTGTAGTTTTGACTTTTCTTTGTAGAACTAATCCATTTCAAGTTTATTTCTGAGTGTAGGGTAGGACTGGGTTGACATTGCTTTTTATCTGATGCGGTTCCAGCACCATTTGAAAAATAAAATTTGGTGTTCCCTGTTGCATTTCTTTGGTGCCTTTACCAAACACCTGTCCTCTCTTCTCTTCCATTGGCCTATTCCTTTCTCTACACCAATACCACCTTTCCTTGGTTACTGTCATTTTAAAGTAATTCTTGACATCAGGTAGAGACCACTGAGTGTGTTTTTCTTTTTCAAACCTCTTAGTTATTCTAAGATCTTTCCACTTCCCTATGTGTTTTTAAATTTAAATCTCTGCCTTAAGAATGATTGAGACAGTCTTGAATATATAAATGTTGGATGGATTGGCATTTTAATAATATCAGATTGTTCCATCTGAACAAGGTATATATCTGCATTTATTTAGATCTTTAATTCTTTTCTCAGCAGTGTTTGCAAAACATGCCTTTGTTAAATGTACCAAATATAAATATTAAATTGGAGACAATATCTTAACAACAGAGAATCTTCCTACAAATATAGTATGTCTCTATTTTTTGCCATTCTTTTATTCTCTAAGTCAAGATTTACAGTTTTCAGTGTGCCACGTGTTTCATCTAACTTTTACTATTTCAAATTTTTTATGCTTTAGTTAATGGCATTTTAAAGCTTTAATTATTTGATGCTACTATATATAAATGCAATTGACTTTTGCATGTTTATTTTTGAATCCTGCAAACTTGCTAAACTCACTAATTAATTCTAGTAACTGTAGATTCTACTGGATTTTCTACAAAGATGATCATGTCAACTGTGAATGCAGACAGTTTTACTTTTTCCTTTTCAGTATAAATGATTTCTAATTCTTTTATTTGCTAGATTGCATTGACAAGAACCACCGTTCTGCAATGTGAAACAGAAGAGGTCAGAGTAAACATCCTGGCCCAGCAGCTTCTCTTAGGCAGAGAGCATTCAATCTTCTTCAACAACTATGATGTAAGCTGTAGGCTTCTGGGGTTTTTTTTTTAACATACTGCATTTTGACTCACTGTACACAAATGGGGTACATCATTTTGTTTCTATGGTTGTTCACAACATAGATTCATACCATTCGTGTACTCATACATGTACATAGAGTAATGAAGTCTGTCTCATTCCACCATTTTTCATACCTCCACCCCCTCCTCCCTCTCATTTCCCTCTACGTAATCTAAATTTCATCTATTTTTCTCTCACCCCCACTCTCCCACCCCCATTATATATCATCATCTGCTTATCAGGGAAAACATTCAGCCTTTGGTTTGGGGGATTGGCTTATTCCACTTAGCATGATATTCTCCAACTCCTTCCATTTACCTGCAAATGCCATAATATTATTCTTCTTCAATAATATTCCATTGTGTATATATACCACAGTTTCTTTATCCATTCATCTGTTGACGGGCATCTAGGTTGGTTCCAAAATCTAGCTATTGTGAATTGAGTTGCTATAAACATTGATGTGACTGCATTACTGTAGTATGCTGATTTTAAGTCCTTTGGGTATAAACTGAGGAGTGGGATAGCTGGGTTAAAAGGTGGGTCCATCCCAAGTTTTCTAAGGATTCTCTACACTGCTTTCCAGAGTGTCTGCACCAATTTGTAACTCCACCAGAAATGTAAAAGTATCCTCTTTCCCCACATTCACACCAACATCTGTTATTGTTCATGTTCTTGATAATAGCCATTCTAATTGAAGTAAGATGAAATCTTAGAGTTGTTTTAATTTGCATTCCTCTAATTACTAGAGATGTTGAACACTTTTTCATAAATTTATTAATTGTCTGTATGTCTTCTTCTGTAAAGTGTCTATCCATTTCCTTGGTCCATTTATTAATTGTGTTCTTTGTATTTTTGTGGTAAAGTTTTGTAAGTTCTTTATAAATTTTGGAGATAAGTGCTCTACCTGAAGTACATGAGGAAAAGATTTTCTCCCACTCTGTAGGCTCTGTTTTCACATTATTGATTTTATCCTTTGCTGAGAAAAAGCTTTTTAGTTTGAGTTCATCCCATTTATTGATTCTTGCTTTGATTTCTTAAGCTTTGGGAGTCTTGTTAAGGAAGTCTGATCCTAAGCCAACATCATGAAGATTTAGGCCTACTTTGTCTTCTTTTTGGTGCAGAGTCTCTGGTCTAATAATGTTTTTAATGTAAATTTTCAGGCTGACAAATTTCCCTTCTTTTCCTAATTTTCTGAGAATTTTCTGTTCTGGATATTAAATTTCAACAAATGATTGTTCTCCACGTACTTAGATAATATGTCATATTTGTCAATGTGGTGAATCACACTGGTTGATTTTCTAATGCTAAGCCAACCTTGCACTCCTGAGATAAACTCCAGTGGGCTATGGAATGTTATCTTCTTCATATGTTGCTAGATCTGATTTGTTAAGTAATTGGAATTTTTGCCCCATTGGTTTATAAATTTATCATAAAGACTTTGAGCAGCTTTGTTATCAGAGTGATAATCATCATCATTCCATATCTTCTACTTACTTTGGGTCTATTTTGCTCTTCTTTTCCCCAAATTTTTTAAGGTGGAAGTGGATATCCTGATTTGAAGCCTTTCTAATATAAGCATTTAGTGCTTTGCATTACTTCATTTCCTACCACTATGACAAAATACCTGAGACAAACAACTCAAATGAGAAAATATTTGTACGGGCACGCAGTTTCAGAGATTTAACTTCCTGCTCACTCGGCTCCATCATTTCCGGGCCTGAGGTGAGGTAGAACATCATGCGGTGTGGAAGATGTGTCAGAGCAAAGCTGCTTACCTCGCAGCCACCAGAAAAGAGAGAGGAGTGGCCAACGACATGCCCCCAAGAACCTCCTTACTCCAACTAGGGCCCACCTCCTAAGTTTCTACTACCTCCAAAAGTGCCACAAACTGGGGACCAAGCCTTTTAACATGTGAACTTTTGGGGGACATTTCAGATTCAAATCATACATTCTACCCCCACCCGCAAAGACTTATGTCCATCTCACAGTGCAAAATGTGTTCAGTTCATCTCCAAAAGTTTTTTACCTTAATAGGTCCAGCATTGCTCAAAATTCCAAGTCCAAAGTCTCTTCTGAGACTGAAGGCTAACTCTTAGCTGTGAGTTGCTATAAAAAATAAAAAGAAAGAAACTTACATACTTCCAACAAACAAGGGCACAGCATGAATACTGCCATTCTAAATGGGAAGAATAGGAAAATTGGGAGGAGAAATTAGACCTAAACAAGACCAGAACCCAACAGGGCCAACATTTAAATCCTGCAGTTCTGTGTCCAGCATCCAGAACATACGGTGGCAGGATGTAGGCCCCAAAAAGTTTGGGCAGGCCCCCTGGCCACCTTCTTGAGCTGGCTTAACTTGCTGCCTTATGTTTTCCTCAGCAGATGCTCCATATTCCTGGCATCTCTCTCTTCCTGGAATCTCCACGGAAGCTTTATCTTCACTCTCAGTTTCAGGAATTGCCCCTCAAGGGCTGCTGGCAGGGACTTTGACTCTGCACGCCATCTGGCTTCCCAGACTTTCCTTTGAAATCCAGGTAGAATCCTTCTTGACACCACAGCTCTTGCATTCTGCAAACCTGCAAAACCAGAGTCATGCGGGCAGTGCTAATATCTTCTATTTGGTGCAGAGTCTCCTGGCTTCTTCAGACCACAGCTGCAGCAACCTCTAAGTGCCTGGACAGCTGAGCAAGGTTAAATAAATCCTGGGAAGATAATTGCTTAGGTGGCCCTGTGCAAGCAGATCTGCCTGGTATTCTTCTCAAAGCAAAGTCTTTAAAAAGAGTTTACACGTTTACATCTTTGAGCATACCTGGGGTGGGTTCTTGTCAATTCCTGAAATGCCCTCAATGCATCTTTCCTATTGTCCCTGTGCAAAATACTTGGCTTTTCTAAGTGGCATTAATTATTTTATCAACCACACTCAGACTACAACTTTCAAATATTTCTTTTCAGTCCACACTGCAAGTTTTCCAAATCCTTTTGCTCTGCTTGTTTGTCATGAGTCTCACGGTATATCTGGCTAAAAGAAGCCAGCAGTACCCATGCCACTGCCTGAATGCAGTGCTGCTTCAAAATTCCCTCTGCCAGATTAGTCTGTTGCCTTTAAACTCAGACTTAGTCTTGAGCTGGGGACAACATGTAGAAAGTTTTTTGCCAGAGTGTAACATGATGGCCTCTAATCCAATTCCCAATACTCTTCATTCCCATACAAGACCTCATGAGCGTAGCCCTTTACTATCTGCATTTCCATCAGCATTCTGGTCTTCTGAGCTTCCACCAGAATCCCCTATTAACCTCTGCTTACAAAATTCTAGGCCCACTCCTCCAAACTTTTCTCCTACATACCAATTCCAAAGGCTTCAGAACCATATCATCAGGTATAGTAACAGCAATAACCCCACTCCTGGTACCACTTTTCTATGATAATCAGCTTTCTATCACTATAACAAATACCTGAGAGAAACAACTAAATAAGGAAAAAAAAATTTGGCTCACAGTTTCATAAGTCTCAATCCATGCTTACTTAGTTCTACTGTTTCTGGACTTGTAAGGCAGAACACCATGGTGGGAAGAGTGTGGAAGAGCAAAGCTGCTCATCTCATGGTGGCCAGGCAGAGAAAGAAGCCAAAGCAGAAGGAGGAGGAGGACAGTAGTAACAAAGGAGGACGCGGAGGAAGAGGAAGGGGCCAGGGACAAGATATGCCCTTCAAAGACATACCTGCAAGGACCTGCTTCTTCCAACTAGGCCCCACCTTCTAAGTTTCCATCACCCTCCAATAGTGCCACCAGCTGGACCAAGCCTTTTAATACATGAACTTTTAATATCCAAAACATAATATGTCCAAGTGCTATGTTAGTGAGGTGGTACAAATTTTGATATGCTGTATTTTCATTTTTTCTCACTTTAAAATACTTTCTAATTTATCTTTTTTTTTTCTTTACAGTGAATGTATTTTTTTAATTTTGTTTTTGTTTTCAGTTTTCAACAGATGAATGGAAAAAGAAACTGTGGTATATACACACAATGGAATATTACTCAACCCTAGTAAAGAATTACTTTATAATATTTGCTCATAAATGAATGCATCTGTATACTATCATGCTAAGTGAAATAAATCAATCCCCTAATTTGTCTTTTGATTTGTTCTCTGACATGGGTTATTTAGGAAAGTGTCATGTAGTTTCCAAATATTTAAGTATTTTTAGAGATTTCTCTGTTGCTGATTTCTAACTTAATTTCCACCTGGTCAGAGAACTTATTTTGATTTCTTTAAGTTCTTTCTTGATTTCTTTTAAATTGCTTTTTAGTTAAGACTTGGTTTTATGTACCAGAATATGATCTACCTTGATAAACATTGCATATGCACTTGAAAAGGACATACATTCTGCTGTTTTGGATGGAGGGTTAGAAATGTCAATAAGATTAATTTCATTGATGGTGTTCAAATCTTCTATATTTTTATGACTTTGTCTACTTTTAATATCAATTATTCAGGGAAGAATATTTAAATAGCCTGACTACAAGTTCTGTTTTTACTACCTGGACCTTCAATATTACTATCGTAGGGCATCAACTTTTAGGATTGTCATATTGCCTTGATGATTCAATCCCTTTTTCAATACTACCTATCTTTCTTTATTAATGGTAATATTCGTTGCCTTGAAAAAACAATTTTTCTAATGGCACCACAGCCAATACCCACTTTATTTTTATTAGCATTAGCCCATTTTGGCTTTTTTATATTAAGAGGTGTTTCTTTGGGGACTGGGGTTGTAGCTCAGTAGTAGAGCACTTGCCTAGCACATGTGAGGCACTGGGTTTGATTCTCAGCACCACATATAAATAAATAAACGAAATAAAGTTATTGTGGTCCATCTACAACTAAAGACTTTTAAAAAAACAAATTTAATTTTTAAAAAAAGATGTGTTTCTTTGGGCAGTGAATAGCTGGATATTTCTTTTTCTTCTTCTTTTTCAACCAATCTGATGATCTCTGCATTTAGTTCATTTACATTTAACAAGATTCATGATATGGTTAACTTTAAATCTGTTATCTTCATATTTATTTTCTATTTGGCTCATGAATTCTTTATTCTCTTTTCCCTCTATTTTTCACCTTCTCATGTATGATTTTTGTTACTTCATTTTATGTCTTTCTTTGTCTTATTAGCTACAACTCTTAGTTGTATATAATACTGTTTTATGGTTCACTTTTAACTTATCCCAGCCTACCTTCTAGTGCTATTACACCACTGCATGGATAGTGTAGGAACTTTACAATAGTGTGCTTGCATTCCCCCTGCCCAAATTTTGTGCTTTTATTACTGTATATTTTACTTCATTTTTTAAAAATAGTTTTAGTTATAAATGAACACAGTACCTTTATTCTATTTGTTTTTTTTTATGCAGTGCTGAGGATCCAACCCAGTGCCTCACACATGCTAGGCAAGTGCTCTACCACTGAGCCACAACCCAGCCTCTTACTTCATTTTCTTTGGTGCATTATAATTATACCTAATAGTGGGATTTGTAGTTACATCCTCATACATGTACACAATAAAACAATATAATTTTGTCAATTCCATTCCCCAGTACTTCTCCTTTGTATTTTACTTTATTTTCAGACATTTTTGGGACTGGGGATTGAATCCAGAGGTGCTTTGGCACTGAGCTATATTCCTAACCTCCACCACCACCCCACTTTTTTTAAATTTTGAGACAGGGTCTTGCTAAGTTGCTGAGACTGGCCTAGAACTTGGGATCCTCCTGCCTCAGCCTTCTGAGTCACTAGAATTACAGTCAAACATTACTTGCCTTGCTTGTATTTTACCTTAAAGGCTATAAATCTCACATGACATTGTTATTATTTTTGCTTAAAGAACCAGTTATCATTCCTTGTGCTAAAATTAAGAAAAATTATAACTATTCACACCATATGTGATGCTCTCTATTCCTTTGTGTAGAGCCAAAATTCCATCTGGTATCACTTCCCTACTGTCTGAAGGACTTATTTTAGCACCTCTCTCAAGATGGGTTTACTGGCGATAATTGGTTCAACATTATCATGCCTAAAAATGTTTTTATTTGACCTTTGTTTTGGAAAGATATTTTCATTTAATATAGAATTCTAGATTGACAAAGAAAGACCAAAGAAAAAGAATTGCTATTCTAGTACTATAAAGGTTTTATTTTGCTATTTCTTGCTTTCATTGTTTCTGATGAACGATTTGTCATCCTTATAATTGTTCTTCTATACCTAGCACTTCTTTTTCTTTCTCCACCTGCTTTAAATATTTTTATTGTTTGTTTTTCAGTAGATTAATTATGATATCCCTTGATGTCATTTTCTTCATGTCTCTGTGCTTAGGATTCACTGAACTTAAATCTATGGGTATACAATTTTTATCAAATTTGGAATATTGGGGACTACTATGTTTTTTGTTGTTCTTTGGTTTTTGTTTGTTTGTTTGTTTTTTGTTGTTGTTGTTGCTTTTTTGGCAGTGCTGGGGATTGAACCCAGGGCCTCGTGCTTGCAAGGCAAGCACTCTACCAACTGAGCTATCTTCCCAGCCCGGGACTACTGTGTTTTGAGTACGCCCCCCCAAAAGTTCATGTGTTGTAAACTTAGTCAAACAATTCATTTGCTAATGGATTTAGACACAGGGTCCTTGGGAGGCATTAGTATTAGACAAAGTCTTGAGGGTGGTCCTGCTCAATGACATTAGTGGCCTTATGAGAAGAGGAAGAGAGGCCTGGGAGAGCACACTTGCTGTCTCATCATCTGATGCCTTCTGCCATGCTATGATGCAGCAAGAAGGCCCTCACCAGATGCTGGTGCCATGTTTTTGGACTTCCTAGCCTCCAGAACCACAAGCTAAATAAACCTCTCTTCTTTATAAATTACCCAGTGTGTGATGTTCAGTTATAGTAACAGACTAAAACAGGGACCCTTATTTCTTCAAATTTTCTTCTACTTCCTTGCCCATCTCAGGGGTGTTTTACTGCTCATAGATGCTCTGTTTTTTCTTTTCAAAAATTCTTTTTTATCTAAATGTTTCACTCTGAATATTTCTATTCCTATTATCAGTATTTATCAGTATTTTCTTCACAAAATCTAATATTTGAATCACACAAGTGTATTCTTTTTAAAATTTTTTTTGTCCTAATTGGTTACAAGTGTATTCTTCATTGAAACCATTCCAGTGTAGCATTTTCATCTCTATGTATTTACTTTAGATCTTTGTGACACAATAGGAAATATGTATTTGGCCTCTGCCCCCATTTCCTAGCACAGGGCTCCTAAAGTCCTTATAACCTCTTATGTGAGGAGTGTCTTTTTGTAGATTAATGAGGTGGTCCATATTGGGGGCTGGTTGCCAGAAGCAAGAACTGTGTGATTAAAGGATTGGAACTTTCAGCCTTATCTCCTACCTCCAAGGAAGGGAAAGCAGCTGAAGTTGATTAAGTCCAGTGACTTAATCAACTATCCCCAATAAATGAGCCCAAAAGAATGACATTCAAAGAAATTCCAGGTTGCCCAACATGGGAAGGAGCTAGGAAGATGGCGTGCCTGGAGAGGGCATGGAGAATCCTTCCCCATCCCTGCCCAATATAGCACTTCATCTGGCTGTTCATCCATATCCTTGGCAGTGTGATTTGTAATAATAGACCATTAGCTATTTTTACCTGAGACAAACCAGGTCTCTAGTACTTCTGCCCCAATTTATACCTGTTGGGCAGAAGTACTAGAGACCTGTACTTGCAATTGGCAACTGAAGTGGAGGTAGTCATATGGAACTGAGCCTTTAACCTGTGGGATGTGACTGCAATTCCATATAGGCAGTGTTAGAATTGGATTAAGTGGTAAAAATTACTGGATGGGGAGCCCTCACATCTGGGTGGCCAGAAGTGTTCTATGTTGAAAGAAGAGTAGGAGAAATTTTTCACACTCTATGGAATCTTTAAATAGCTCCCAGGAAACTAGACAATCCATTTGAGTTACTAAAACAAACTACCACAGACTGGGAAGTCAACAAACAACAGGAATTTATCTCTCACAGTTCTGGAGATAGGAAGTCCAAGATCAAGTCACCAGCAGATTCTCTGCTCAGTGAGGGCTCACTTGCTTGTTCATAGACAGCTGTCTCTGTTTTTTGTTTTTGTTTTGTTTCTTTGAGGTACTGGGGATTGACCCAGTACATGATAGGCAAGCACCCTACCTCTGAATTATATATCCAGCTCTTTTTTATTTTGAGACAGGGTCTCACTAAAGTTGCCCAGACTGGCCTAGAACTTCCAGTCCTCTTGTCTCAGCCTCCCGAGTCACTAAGATTACAGGCATTTGCCATCATGCCCACCAACGGCTGTCTTCCTGCTGCAACTTCACAAGGCAGAGGCTCCAAGGGAACCCTCTAGGGCCTCTTTTATAAGTGCCCTAATCCCATTCATAAGGACTCAGTCCTCATGACCTAATCACCTCCTATTACTTTCATCTTGGTAGTTCAAATTTCAACATATGAATTGGGGCAGGGGTACAAAATTAGTTTGTGGCATTGCTTAGCTTTTGGAACATATAGAATATAGTTATAATAACCAATGTTCTCTGCTAATTCTTCTGGGTCAGTTTCTATAGCTTGATTTTTCTCCTAATTATGGATAGTATTTTTCCCACCTCTTTAATGTCTAGTAAACTTTGCCTGCCAAACATCATGATTTTACATTGTGGGGTGCTGGATATTGTGTGTTCCTACAAATAGCCCTGAGCTTTGTTCTGGAATGTAGTTGAGATACTTCTGTCAACTCCCTCCAGTGTCCCATAGGCACAAGGTCTTCCAGGGTGGCTGCAGGGAACAAGCTCTATCTCCAGCGTGAGGACCAGGCACTGATCCTTTCAAACAGCTCCTTCCACGCTGGTGGAGAGTTTCCTCATGTCCATGTGCTAATCAATGCCCCGCAGAACATTTGCATGTGACACTGCGAGCTCCAGATTTCTGTCGCTGGGCATCTCTCTCCTGCCCAGTTCTCCCTCCTGCAAACTAGCAGTGTTCCGTCTCCCAAGACTTGAAGCTCCCTCTCAATTGCTGGAATCCGCTGGGCTCTGCCTGGGCCCCTTCCTCCTGCCATGGCCTAGAACTTTCTCGGTAACCCAGGGCATTCACAGGGCTTGGCTTGCTCATTTCCCTTTGATCAAGGATTACTGACCATCACCACCTGATGTTCAGTGTCTCAAAAGCTATTATTTCATATAATTTACCACTTTCTCATTGTATAGGTAGGAGGCTAAATCCAGTCGCAATTGGGATAAATCTAGGTTGTAAGCAGAATCCCATGGGGAAAAAAAAAAAAGGCCTTTCTGGCCCGGAAACTCGACATGGGCAAAACTAAGTGCCCTGTCCCCTAACCCCCGTCGCTGCCCCCGCAGCGGTCCTTGCCTCAGCCGATGGAGCCGAGTCAGTGTCGCCTTCCTTACCCTCGCTCCTCACCACCACGTCCCCAGGAGGGCCGGTTCTAGCCCTTTCTCCATGCCAGCACTCTCTACCCTGGGACACCCTTCCTCTCTCGTGTGGCAGTTTGTACTGGGTCCACTGGAACAGCTGGAACTGCCTCCCCAGGTCCCTGTAGGGATTCAGGTTGGAATTGGACAATGGCGAATTCGGATAATATTTGGGAGGTGGAAGTGAAGCAGCAGCCATTGTTCTCTGAAGGTCGTTGTCACTGGTTTGGTGACACACAGGCATAAGTACCGACGGAATCCAGTGCAGACTGCTCTCCTTCCCCGCCGTCGGCCCTGTCCACCAGCAGCAGGCCAGAGCTTCCTCCAGGCTCCTGGCTGAGGACCTACAGAGCTGAACGTAAGCAAGAGTGGGACTTCCCGCCAGGCCTCCTGCGCCGCTCGGGCCGCGGCCGCAGCTGGAGACCAGGCGGGGTCAGACTCTGCGCAGCCTCAGCGGCCGGCGCTGGGCACCGACCTCCGGTCCTCTGGCGCCCCCTTCTGGACGCAGCTCGGCTGCACTTGGGTCTCCCTCCCGCCGCGCGTTCCTTCGTGCTTCCTGTGATTCTGCGTCCCCATGAAAGGCCCGCACACGTGTCTCCCTGGGTGTTTTCTAAGCTCTTCCATTCAAGCATGAAATATGCAAAAATGCACACGTCGTAAGTGTTCAGCCTTACAGATGATTTTCAAGTCACCTATATAACGTGGCATCCAAATCGAAAAATAGAACAGGGTGGATGGAAAAAAGATGGAAAAGACAGAAATGGCTCTCCTCGGCACGCGCATTCTATAGACTTGACTTTGAATCGTTTTAACGTTTTCACATTTCCAAAAATAAAGCAACCAATATGAAGGGATAAACCTAGAAATGAATGCAAAGACAGCACGCCTGGTAGCATGGCACGGTGATCACGTGATCGCGGAGAGCAAAACTCTGGAATATAGTCTCAGGAAGAAAGAGAAGCCAACGAACTGAAGGAAGTCCCTCAGGTGTAATGTCGTTTTGGGGAGCTCGGGCTCCCTCTGCGGGAGACAGGCCCATGAATAGGGAATGCGGGAGGGAGGTACGAGACACCTGTGGTGTGGAGCTGTGGTCCCCCAGGCTGCGGATTCCCTCACTCTTCTCTGAGGGACAGAGGGACCCGGTGGCAGTGAGCGCTCCTAGTGCCCACAGCTTGGCATAAAATGTCATTGGAAGGAACCAAGAACTCTTGGTGAGGTGGCCGATTCCGGGGCGAGGCAGGAAACCTAAAGGAGCAGCCATGGAGCATTCTGTGCAGAAAGTACCAATGCACCCAAGGGCGGATGCGCAGCAGGCCCCAGCGAGCCGAGACTCCACCAGCCGAGCATCCAAAGACAGGCGTGTGTTGCAGCTCGTTGAATTAAAGAATCCGTGAATCCATGTTAACAAATTTAGTTCATGTTCAAGGTGGGGGAAAAAGAAAGCTCTTATTTATATAAAATGTCCACTAATAAATGTAGATAAAATGGTAGAAACATAAAATCACCGTTTTATAACCATCATTGTCATTTCAGTTAACCGAATCGTAGTTGTAATGATTGGGGTCAGAATCATTAATGGACACTAAGTGTGTTAAGCAAAAAATGGTTGGGGAACAAGTTTAGAAAAATCTGTCGAACCCCATTTTAATTGAATAATCAAATTATGTTAAATCAAGCCAGCATCCTTGCCTTCTGGTGTGATGTGCTGAGAGGGCCAGGTCACGCTGAAGTCATTAGCCAAAATTCAGAACTTCAACAAGTAAGGAAACAATCTGGAAAACCCCCTCCCCAGAAGCAGCCAACGTCCTAACGCGTGGCCCACGTTTGAACCTTCCACAGGCTTTCTCCAGTGTTGGCGTGGGAGATCAGCCACGCTGCTGGGGTGCGTCCAGTGCAGAGACCTCCTGCAAAACAACTCTCCTCTTCAAAAGTGTTGACTTCATGAAAGCAATTAGAAGGCTCTAGAACTATTCTAGATGAAAGAGGTCTGAAAACACACAACAGCTCTATGTGATACATGAGCCTTCATTGGATCCTGCCTTAGGAATAAAAGATGACATCGTGGGGATAATTGAGAAACAAAGGCTATGCATTATAAAATGGATGAGCATGTAATTTATTAACTTCCCCAAATACCTGGTGTTTATGTCGGAGAAAGCCTTTGTTCTTAGAAGACACGTGTTGAAATAGTTTGGGGTGCTAGGGTGTCTTCAACTAACTTTCTAATGATTTAGAAAACACACACACAGAGCAAATGTGGCCAAATGTTAATTAACACTTGGTGATCTAGATGTACAGTATGAGGGCTTTCTTTATACTATTTTTATGATTTTTCTACAGACTTGAGGGTTTTTGAAATAAATTGTTAGGAAAATTACTTTGTAAAGTGAACTTAAAAACAAAAAGAAGAAAGATACTACCCAGAAACCACCCTGGTCTCCTCTCAGTCCTGATCTCCTTTCTCCCAAAGCACCACTATTCAAACTTCTAGCATGACTTTAGCCTATTATTTGTTAGAGCAATCACAGGAAATTGTACCTTCTGTTCATATTATGCTAAGACTTTTATCATGAATAGATGCTGAATTTTTAAATGCTGATTTTACATATATTAAGATGATTGTATACTGTACAGTCATGTGTATGTAAAAAGAACTAAAAAGTTGATTGTATGATTCTTCTCCTTTATTCCATTAATATGATGAATTAGACAAATTGATTTTCAAATGTTAAGCCAACCTTGAATTCCTAAAATAAATATAATTGGTTATGATGTTTTATCCTTTTAGACATTGTTCCAGTCATCTGTTAATATTTTGTTTAGGAAATTTTCATCTAACTCATAAAAGAGATTGGCCTATACTTTTCTTGTCTTTATCAATGTAAATATCTATATTATATAAAATAAATGCTCGTAAAACACTTTGGAGAGTACTTCCTGTTTTGCTAATTCTCTGGAAGATTGAGAGTAAGATTAGTATTAGTTCTTCCTGACGTAGTCAGAAGAATTCACCAGTGAAGCCTTCTGAGACTCAAGTTTTGTTTGTTAGTTTTTCTACTTAGTCATTAAATCGACTTAGCAGATATAAATCTACTTAGCAGATATAAAAGTATTCAGTTTTATATTTTATCTTGGTCAGTTTTAATAAGTTATTTTCTCAAGGAATTTGAAAATCCCTGTGACATATGGCATCTAACTCTCCAGAAGTATTGTCGGCTCCGAGTAGCTCCCAGTGTTCCTGCCACCTCCCGGGGGTCTCCAGGTCAGGGGGTTCCCCGTTTCTCCTTTCCTGCCCTCCACTCACGGGCCTTCTTTCTTTCCTCTTGGTGGGTCTTACAGGGGGCTTATCAGTCTTGCTAGTCTTTCTTACTGACCACCTTCGACTGCTCACCCTCTCCAGGAACACCTGCTTTCTGTTCTTAGCTGTTAGCTCATTTCTTCTGCATTCTTTGGATTTACTTTGGTTCTTCTTTTTGAAATGGCTACTTATTTTATTGGTTTTTCTGCTTTTCTTCTTTTCTTATACATGCATTTAAGGATTTACATTTCCATCTAAACTTTACTGTGCAAATTTTGCATCTATTCTAATCTCATTTTCATTCCTTTCAAAGAATTTTCTAATTTCTATGAGTTATTTGGAAGTATATGATCCAATTTTCACACATTTGGGAATTTTCTCATCGTGTTTTTGTTATGGACTTCTAGCTTATTCTAGTGTGGCCAAGAATATACTCTATTAGATTTGAAAATTGCAGTCAGTCGTGGTAAGTGTTCTCTGTGCACTTAAAAGAAAGTACATTCTCCAATTGTTGAGTACTGTTTTGTGTTCATAATTGTGCTTTTTTAAATCCTTCATCCTTGTTGATGTTCCCTGACTTGTTTTATCAGTTACAGGGAGAAATTGTTAAAATCACCAACCATGGTTATACATTTAAACGTTTTTTTTTTTTTTTTTCTTTTGGTTCTCTTTAATTCTTGCTTTATCCCTTTTGAGGCTGTGATATTTGCTGCATAAAACTTTAAATTTGTTGTGTATTTCTGATAGACCGACCATGGTATTCTTACAAAAATGTCTCTTCTTATCTCTAAGAATGTTTCTTATTTAACATAATTTATGGGCTATGAGTATAATTTCACCTGGTGTTTTTTTTTTTTTTTTAGTATATATTTTTAGTTGTAGGTGGACACACAAACTTTTAATTATTATTATTATTATTTTATGGGGTGCTGAGGCCCGAACCCAGGGCCTCAGGTGTGTAGGCAAGTCTGCTACCACTGACCACAGGCCCAGCCCCTGGTGTTTTTTTATTAGATTGACACAGCATATATTTTTCCTGTCCTTTTACTTTACAAATCTTCAAGTTAATAGCCCTTATAATTTCATTGTTTAGCTATTTAATTAATTCTAATTTTAAAAATCTTTGTTTTTAAAAATAATTTCTCCATTTCCATTTAATTACCCAAATATTTGCCTTTATATATATTATTTATCTTCTCCTTGTCTCAAGTCTTTTATGCACCTTCTTCTCTCCTTTTTTGCCTTGTTAGTTATTGTAGTGGATTGAATAGTATCCCCCAAGGTCATTTTCATCTAGAATTCAGGATGTGACCTGATTTGGAAATGCATCTCTTACAGATGCAACTAAGAGTTGGAGTGAGCTCTATGCACAGGAGAGTGTCCTCATAAGAGACAGAGGACAAGAGCCACAGAGAGAAGGCCATGTGGCAACAGAGGCAGAGCTTGATCATGCCACAAGCTGCAGAATGCCTGGAGCTGGAAGGGAGGAGAGAGGCTCCCCAGCCTTTGCAGGGAGTACGGCTCTGCCAACACCTTGCTGCTGGTCCTCGGGTCTCCTGAAATAGAAGAGAACACATTTCTGTTGTTTTCAGTCACTTGGTTTGTGGTAACCTTACAACATCCCCAGGAAACTAAGGGAGTTACATATGCTTTTACTCTTCGTTTAGTGTTTTAAATGTTAGGTGATCCAACTATGTCTTGTTAAAATCTTATTTACATGTTGCAGAAGTGTCTTTCATTAAACCAAAATCCCTGTAACTTCTGTACATTGACAGTGATTGCATTACCTTGTGCTTTATAGAAAAGATCTAAACCTCTATAAAACAATTTTACTTAAATGATGCCTCTGAACACTTCCCATACAACATAAGGATCTTACAAGATTTTAAGTCCACTGACATCTATCCTGCCTCTTCTATTAATATTGTCATTTTTTGATTCTACAGATAAAGCTTATAAAACATTATTTTTATTGCTTTATAAAGTCAAAATTAATTTAGATTTTCACAGCTATACTTTCTTGTTCTTCATTCCTTTTTGTATCTCCATCTGGGTTTTTTCTGCTGTCTTTAAAGGGCTCCATTTTATTTTCATTAGTGAGAGTGTGCTGCTAACAAACCATTTTTGCTTATCTGGAAATGCCTTTATTTCAATATTTGTCAGGGATGCTCTGAATGGGCGTGGAATTCTACGTGGTCAGTTACTGTCTTTCAGGACTTTTGAAAGATCAATCTTGTCTTTTGATTTCCATATTTTCTGTTGAGAAATTAGCAACAGGTCTTATTTTATGTTCCTTTGAAATGAATATGTCTTTTTTATCTGGTTATATAGAACGTTTTCTTTTTTCTTTGGTTTTTTTATTATTTCTATGAAGAATTTCCCTCATGGGAGTGTTAAAAATACACGCATTAAGAGCAGTGTTAGGATCACAGCAAAGTTAAGCAGAAAGGCCACGCACAACCTCCCTGACCAGGAGCATCCTCCACCAGGGCGGCAGGTTTGTCGTGACCTGTTGGCATCGTCATTCCCCGGGGTCACGGCTCACGTGAAGGCCCCCTCCTGGTGTTGCAGATTCTGGGGGTTTAAACACAGTATCATACAGTGTTTTCACTGTCCTGAACATCCTGTTCTCCCTCTCCCTGACCCTGGCAATCACTGATCTTTTTATTATTTCTATAGTTTTGCCTTTTCCAGAATGCCACATTGTAGAAGTCATACAGTATGTAGCCTTCTCAATTGGCTTCTTTCACTCAGCAATACCCATTTAGGTTTCTTCCATGTCTTTTCATGGCTCAATAGCCCATTTCTTTTTAGTTCTGAATACTATTCTATTATTTGGATGTACCTCAGTTTACTTATTCGTTCTCACAGTTTTCATTTATTTTAACTGGAGTTTACAATTCTTCTTGCAGTGTGACTTGTCTCACTTCATTAGTTTTGAAAGATTCTTGGCCGCACTCTCTCTTGCTCCTGCCCCTGTCTCATTCTCCTCTCCTGAGGTTCTGATTACACGCATGTTGAGTCATCCCACCCTGTTCCGTATTTTCTTTTAGATGTCCTATATTTCCCATTATTTTCCTTCTGTGCAACAATCTAGCCATTTTCTTCTGACTGGCTTTTCTTCCTGTTCACTAATCCTTGCTTCACCCCTGCCCACTCTGCTGTGAAACCCATCTAGAGTCTCTATATTATAGAATCAGTTTGGTTCTTTTTTCTTATATCCAGCTCTCTATTGAAATCATCCATTCCGTCATTTATTTAATCACATTTAAACTTGTAAATCAGTTAAAGTCCATGTCTGATAACTTTGCTATTTGACTCTCCTATGAATTTTTGTGTATTATGTGTATTTCTCTTGATTTTCACTCTAATTTATATTTTTGCACGTGTGCCTGCTTCTGAATAACAGGTGCAATATTTAAAAATTCATAGACATACTTTGAGACTCTGCCGGACATCACCATCTCCCAGAGAGAATTCAGTCTTTCTTCTGGTAGGCAGTTGGGGTGGGAGCAGATCATCACAGATCAGTCAGGGACTTACATGATGCAAAGTGGATATCGGCACCCACGAAGTTGGTCCAGCATCCTGGTGGCATGTGCACCAGGACTCTCCTTCTGGAAGCTTTGAACTCCAATACTTTAGTGCTTACCTCGTGACATCTGCTGCCCTCCCCTTAAGGAACTCTTCCTGCCACTTTAAATTTCCAAATGCCTATTTAATTTTGTATTCCCCGCTCAGACTCCATCAGTGACTTTCCAATTCCTAAATCAATGGTTTTTAGAGCATGTTCTGCAGAAATTCTTCTGAGACCTCCAGTAGAGAGAAGAGGGCAAGCCATGGAACACAGCAGTTTCTCATTAATCTGATTTCTCTATTCCTCTTCTCAGGTTTTCATTTGAAGAAAGGGATTTGCAGCCACCACACTTCCCAGATTATCTCTTAGCACCCATAAGTGACATAAAAACTATGGACTTTCTGCTTAGAAAATATGGTCACCTTGATTATATGTCCTTCACTCCCAATACTAGGCTGAGGACCCAGTAAGTACTCAATATAGGCTTGACTCATTCCTACTGAGTAGGTTTTGTCCCTACCCAAGCTAGAGAGAACTTGGTGTCCCTATAAAATATTCCTAATTCCATGTGACTAGCCTTTGATGTGACATCTTTCCCCCACTGTGAAAGTTATAAGGCAGTATCGTACTCATTACGAGGTCATCAAAAATTGATGACTCAAGGGTCAGCCTTCTAAAACTTCAAAATCTCTTGTAAATATGAGTCAGAATCTAAGTAATAAGCTTGCCTCTATTATAATGAATAATGCCATTGCTGGGGTGGCCATGTTCCACACAGTAAGTATTCCTGAATTACATGGTGAAATATCTAATTTTTGAAACTAGAACACTATTTTCAAAGCTGTGGAGAACTTAGTTATAGGGAAATTCAGTAACGTTAGTTATTAAATTTTGAAAGTAAATCTAAAAACAAACTCTGATGCAGCTCTCATATAAGTCTGGGTTTTCCCGTGTTTGGAGTTTGCGTGAAGGCCCGCTGACACATTCTCTGACCGTACTCCTCATCTCTGCTGAGGTGAGGTGACCTCTCCTGCCTGGGAGAGTTCAGGACCAGAGCCTTCGCCCTGCTGAGGGAGCCTGGACTTCCTGGGTGTTCAATCCTTCACTCGCACTGCGGTTCAAAGCCCTGGCCCCAGGGAAGACACAGGGGCCATGGGATGGGTCATTCTTGAAGCCTGTCACGGTCACAGACAGCCTTGATGTAGGCGGGTTTTGACATCAGCACATCAGAATAATTGAGGCTACAGAAGGATCTAGAAACCATGAAAGGCAACTGCGGACTCAAGGGCACAACAACTTCTTCCACGTGTCAAGTGCCCAGGCTGTCCCTGGCATCGTGCCACATGAGAACCCTACCTCCAGGCTGAGAGTGGTGTCACCACAGTGGGAACTTGGTGACACCTGAGATGCCCAGAGCTGTGCTTCAGACAGAGGCAGGGACTCCCCTCGAGAGAGGCCCAGAGTGGCCAAGGATGGGGGAGCAGGAGCAGGGTCCCAAAGCTCCCTTTCACCGACTTTGTTCAGTGATTAATAAATCAAAACAATCTTTAAAATTAGAACACGCACGGACAGTTTATAAAGAAGACCACAAGGTGCGCATGGAATGGTAAAGTGTGACAATTCAGCAGTTTCTGAGTGAGTGAGGAGAGACACTGCCTCTTCTCTGTCCTTGAGTGCACCAGTGTAGTGTCTCCAAGGCACTGGTCCACAGTGAGCCCCAGCCCAACCACGGGGCACGCGAGTCTCCCAGCTCCCAGAAAAAGAACTGAAGAGGAGGTAGCTCCACAGAGCCACGGTCCTGAAAACCATCACCCCTGCAACTTTGCAACTTTGGGGATTCCAAGCAGGCGCTTGGCACGGGTTCTGCGGGAGAGACTCCAGAGTCTCCCGCACAATGCCACACTAACAGCTGCAAGCCTTCAGGTGGTGCCTCCTTCTCCCTGGGGTGATAAAGTCTGTAAGTCAAGCTTCAACAGATACTGCCTGGAGCCCAAGGACATCTGCCTCAGTGCCTTTCACCAATCTTTTGTACCAGCTAGGATAGGCTGGGTTTAGCTGTAGTAATGAGCTACCCCACAGTCATAAGACGCATTAAGCAAAGGTCTGCTTCATGTTCATACTACATGGGGACCAAGCATTGGCTGGGGATTCTACTCAACATCTCCTCCCTCCAGGATGCAGGTCAAACTCAGCCTGGAAGAGTTCAGGACCACAGCCTTTATAAGTTAATTACCTAAGGTATGCTTGATACAGAGACAGAAATCTGACTAGCACAGCCTCTATTTCTTTGTCATTCAAAATCTTAGCCATACTGACTACTCTACTTCTCCTAAAAGGGTGTACCTCCCTGAGTCCATTTTTTTCTAGGTTTTCACCCAGTTTACACTTCTACCACAACCCTCTGGTCTGAAACTCTCTCTGCCCATCCTGCAAAAGTGTTTAAATTTTAGATACTTTATAAAGTCTGCCCTGTTTAATAAAAGAAAGATAAATATATGCATAATAAATATATACATGTATATTTCAATATATATTTTCTTATTGGTTGTGTGATATTCAGTTGGCTGGTATTGGGGACTATAAAGATGAACAAGTTATGGTCCTTGTCCAAGGACAATACATAGCCCAAAGGGCCAGAGTATGTGATGGGGACATGAATTGGAAGAGACCCATGAAATTTAAAATTTCTCACACTCACAACTCTTTGAGAGAAAGTGATCCTTGGCAATTCTCTCTACATAAAATTGCTGACACTTTTCACCAAGCACAAGGAGTTAGCCTGACCCTGCTATTCTGGCCTCCAGCCCTCCGGTGGTCTTGACTTTCCCCTGTGCTCAAAAAGGGCAGCCCCTATTGGACAGTAAGAACCAGCTCAATCAGACCCTCTTCCTGAGGAAGAATTCCTTCGAGGCACTCACAGACGGCCCCCTAAGCCCAGGCAGCACCCCATCCCACTGCTCCCGTCCTCTAGGAGACAGGGACGCGTCCATCAAAGATGCACTGGACCACAGAAGCCACATCACCATGGAGCTAACACCGCCTCTCCTTAAACACAAGTCAGCCCATTCTCCAGTCATCTGGGAGTAGGCCCTCAGGGCAGTGTGTAAGGGACTGGCCAGCACATGATGGTCGTGAGGATATAAGCAAATAATCGTGCAGAGTGACCATCAGCTAGGCCACAGTGAGAAAAGAGGCACTGGTCTTCACTGGGGTCCAGTGTCAAAACTAGTTAGTGATGAAAGAGATCAGACTCAGGGATGTTTCTAGAATGATCTGTTCCCACCTTGCACATACCCTGGAAGGCTGACTGACTTGCCCAAGCACCTCAACTGGTCTCCACCTGCCCAGGATAGTTTAGGTTTAGGTGTGTCCTGAAGTTCCTGCTGGCTTTTTTCCTTTTTAAATTCAGGACCTTGTGGTGAGGCTTCAGGATGCCTTCCTTGCAACTACTATTACAGTCCGGTTGTCAGGGCTTTTCCTTAGTACTCCCCGCCAAACATGGGTCCAGCACTGACAAAGAAGATGTGTTAATTGGAAGGGGAAGGAATCAGGTGGAAGAAGAACTCAAAGAAAACAACAGGAAAAGGACTTGGGGGTAGATTCCAGAGCATTTGCCTACAGTGCCTGGGGGGAGCAGGCTGACTTCACTTTCAAGGATTTACTCTGAAAGGCAGGGCTCCAGGCAGGAAATCCCTACACTGAGGGACAATCCCCCCCACACACACACCCAGCCTGGGAGGCCTCAGGAAATTCCTGCATTAGCAAGGGAGAAAGGAAAGTCAGGCCCTGGGAGTAGATCTCCCCAGTCAGCAAGGGCTTCCCCCAGGACAGCTCCCTGGCCAATTCCATATTTATACACGAATAATGAATCTGGGATGAGCCCTTCTCTGCTGGCCCGGTGGAGTTCAGATCAAAGAGAGACTAAGGGTAAGTGTTGAGATCCAAGCTGCTGGACCACATGGTGGGAAGGTTCCTCACTGGGGAAGTCCCCTGAGCAGAAGCAATTCTGAAAGACAATGCATCTTGGTCATTACTTGGGGGCCTCACACCGGGCTCCTTCCACTAGCCTGCTCACCTTTGCTGCTTAAGGAGTTTTCTCTCCCTGACAAAAATACTACTCTTATAATTACAAAGTAGAAACAAGAGTTTTAAAAAGTTAGATATAAATGGCCTGTCGTCTCGCTAATAAAGAAAAAATGTCTAGACTATGTTAACGTACACACTTCCCAACCTGTTATATATAAAATGTACATGATATAGAGAACATGACATATATACATGTATGTATATAGGAGATCCCATATATAGGGCAATTTCATATGCGCGTTCTGTTATACGCACATCTTAAGAAAAAAAATCGAATCCTTGTGTCCAGACTTGTCTTAATACGTCATGAACATCTTTCCATACCAAGTCCTTCGCCACAATCATTTCAAATGGTGGCGTGTGTCTCGTTATTCGTTCCACCAAGAATATCCACTGTCAGTAATAAACACCACGGGGACTCGCACGCGGCCGCCTGCCGCGACGCAGCCAGCCGCTGCCATTGTTGGAGTATGTGTCCCCGTGCAGGGCGACGACGTGCGTGCCGCTGTCCCCGACACAAAGCCGAGCCCCTGGCCGGGCGAGGGGGCCGCTCCAGTCCCCGTGCGGGGCGCGCCGGGCGAGCGGGCCGCGGTGGCCGCGGGCACCCGGAGGCGCGGGGCGGCGGGCGGCCCCGGGCGGCTCCCGCTCGCGCCGGCCGCCAGCGCGCTGCCGTGAGCGGGGACGGCACCCCGGGCCGCGAGCCCCTCGGCCGGGCCGTGGGTGCGCGGGCGGCGGGCGGCGGGGGTCGCGTCCCCGCGGGCGGCGGGCGGGCGGGGGCGGGGCGGGGCGGGGCGGCGCGCGCTGCCGTTCGCCGCTCGGGCTGCAGGTGGGGCTGTGCGGCCGCGCTGCCTCCAGGAAGCCTCACGGGCCTTCGGCGGCCGGGCCGCGGCGCCGGCTCCCAGGATGCAGTGTGGACCGGCCGGGCGCTGACGGCGGCGGCGCGTCTGCGGGCGGAGCGGAGGCAGGCCGGCCAGCGAGGAGCGCGGCGGGGAAGCAGGGCCGGGCCGGCGCCGCCTGCCGAGAGGACCGGCGGCCGGGCCTGCGTGGGGCGGCGCGCGGCGCGGCGACTTCCTCCGGGCCGGGCCGGACAGCGCAGGGCCATGGCCGAGGCGGCCGCGGCTCCGGTAAGGGCGGCCCGCGCGCTCGGACGCGCGGCCTCGGGGCGCCGGGCGGCCCGGGCCCAGCACACGGCGCCGCAGGCCCCGGGGAGGGGTTCCGGGGGCCGGGCCGGGCCGCCGGGCCTGGGGCTCGGGCGAGCGGGGCGCGGGGTCCGCCGGGGCCTACGGCGCCCGCCGCCCGGGCCCCGCAGCGCGGGCCGAGCCGGGCAGGGGGAACGGCCGCCCCGCGCCGAGCTCCCGCAGCCTTCCGGGCTGCCTGCCCCGACCCGGCCGCTGTCCCTTTGGTCCCCGCGCCCCCCCGCCCGGGCCCCTTTCTCTGCCTAGCGCTCGGCCCAGGCTTCCCTCCCCCAGCTCCCCCCAGCGGCCTGGTGGCACCTGGGAGGTGTCCGGCGTCGATTCCGCAGACACCGAGCGCCCACTACGTGCCCAGCTCCCTCGGGGCGGCGCGGGAGGGCCGCTGGTGTTTGCCGAGCCAGGCGCTGCACCCAGCCCTGTTTAGGCATTATTATGTCCTCACTGCAAACCTATGGGGTAGGTACTGTTGTTATCTCTGCCGTACAAAAGAAAAACCGGAGGCCCAGTGAAGTTAACTTGCCCATGTTCGCACAGCTAGAAAGTGTGGGAAGACACAGTGGCTCTGTGTTCAAGGACCCAGTGTGTGGCGAGGAAGCAGACAGGTACACGGGTAAAGACCGTGCAGAACAGAAAAAGGGGAGCGGTGTCCAGGTGGAAGCGCACCGTGGGAATGCAGGAGCAGAAGCCGGGCTGCAGAGACCCTGTACCCATCCTGGCCCAGTATTTTGTTCTTCTGTGATTTGAGCTGCTTTTTGCGGGAGGCTAGGGTTTCACTAGACTGAGCTGGAGCCGGGAGCTTTCCAGGGAGGGAGGAGGCTCCAGCAAAGGCACAGAGAGAAAGAAAGACCCCACCGTGCAGGAACGGAAAGGATTTTGGAAAAGATGACTTTAAGAGGAGGCTGCAGAGAATCGGAAGGGGCTGGAAGGCCTGGACTTTGTCATGTGCGTGGGAGCTGTTGAGGGACTTGGCTACTTCTTAGACCAGCAGCTCCTCTTAAGTGGAGTTTGGGTTTTCCTGCTGGTGCCTAAGGCAGCTAAGGCAGCAGGGCTACTCCACACGCCCATTAATGAGGCTCTGGACTTCAACAGAGCACAGTCCCCACTTCCCACTACACACTGAAGGCCTCAGGTAGGGCTCCCAGGCCCCATGAATGGGAAGAAGACTGCACCACTGTTCAGCTGTTAAAGAGGAATATCCTCTTAATGAAGTTGGAGCTCGCACAGGTGCCTTTTCATGCAACAGGAAGATTCTAACAGTGCATTTACAACATACGGGATTTCAGGGGATGAGGAGCAGGTGGTGGGGGGCAAGGATGCTTTTGGAGTAGACTCTTAAAGTCTGGATATATGGCAAGGTTGGTCCCAAAGAGGAATAGCAGGTGAAGGGAGGGCTAGCAAAGCTCAGAGCCCAGCCAACCTCCAAGGCACCAGCAGGACTGGACTCCACACTCCTTGAGAGCAGGCCCCCGCCCACATCAAACAGCCCTCTGTCCATCTGCACTCCACCCTCTAAGACCCAGCTGAAGTCCCACCTTAGTCGTACCCAGAGTCCATCCTTCCAGACAGCCAGATAACTTTTTAAGTACCATCTGGGCAGGTTTTTTTCTACCTCCTGTCAAGCTCTCCTTTTGTCCCTGTTTCCTGAGGTGTCCTTCCATGTTCTGATTCTCAGTGACTCTCTTCATATTAATCCACACTGGTTCCTAGAAGTCACTTTATTTTACAAGTAGTTGCCAGCCTTTTACTTAGGAATGCTTTTCAGAAAGTCATCCATCCATCTACAGTCACTGACCGGAAAAAGCCTCCATAACATGACTCCTGTCTGCCTGCGGGTCCTACCCTCAGATCTTAGTGGGCAGGTAGTCCAGCTTCCCACACAAAATGTGTTTTCCTTATGGTCTCCAACTGCTGGTCCATCAGGCCTCTGGCCATTTCCATTGACAGGGAAATCTTCTGATTGTTGCTGTCCATTTAAAAATATGACGTGGGTGCTCTGTGTCTGTCCTCCCCAGACTCCAGGGTGTGCCACTCACTTCATGCAGCTACAAAAATGTCTGAGACCTTCGTTTTTACGTTGGGAAAGGTGGGAACCAGGAGGGAAAAAGAATTTCAGGGGGTTCAGGTAGTATGAAAAATCCAACTAGCTTGGTGAAGTTGCAGTAATGGTGATCCTAGCTTGCAGGGGTGGGGCGGGGCGGGGCGGGGAGGGACAAAATACATTGTCTTGGAGGAAGGGGAATTGGCCATTAGATTTTTCTGCCTTGTTAAGAGGGGACAGGAGATGCTTTAAAAAAAAAAAGAATTGAGCAATGCTCTTGTTTGTGTGGTTTCAGTGGAGCAGCTGGGGGTTTTTTGCTGGGTCATCATCAGTACAGTTCCTGTGGGTGCCGGGAGTGCAGGCTGGGCTCTAGTAAATCTGCAGTTTACCATTTCTCCACTAAAACACCCCAGCAATGCTAAGTCACTGTTTACTTTGCAAAATCACACTGAGCGCCTGCCGTGTGTCAAGCACTGTTCTGTGAAAAGATGCAGTGCGCCTCCAAGACCGCATGCTGTAGGGCATGCAGGAAATGACCAGGACAGGTGGTGAGCATCAAGATGGGGTGCTGCAGTGTGCTCCAGCGGCCTGGGAGCAAGGTGCCCACAGCCACAAGCCAGATCTGAGATTCCCCAAAGAGGTGATCTCCAGGCTGAGATCTGGCTCATGAGACAGGATATTCCCACTTCCCACAGACATGGACTCCCCACTCCCATCCTGCCTCTCCCACACCTAGGGAGATGGGCTCACAGGACACAGTGAATACAATGAGTGATGCTGGTTTCTCTCCTATTTCTAAAAGATTTCTCCATGGACAATGGCAGCTACAATTCAGGCCATGGAGAGGAAGATCGAATCGCAGGCTGCCCGCTTGCTTTCCCTGGAAGGTCGAACGGGGATGGCTGAGAAGAAGCTGGCCGACTGCGAGAAGACGGCCGTGGAGTTTGGCAACCAGCTGGAGGGCAAGTGGGCCGTGCTGGGGACCCTGCTGCAGGAGTACGGGCTGCTGCAGCGGCGGCTGGAGAACGTGGAGAACCTGCTGCGCAACAGGAACTTCTGGATCCTGCGGCTGCCACCCGGCAGCAAGGGGGAGGTCCCCAAGGTAGCCTTTGGGTGCCCTGGAGTGGGGAGCGCTGGGGGCTATGCCTGTAAGTGTGGGTGAGCGAGTGTACACTTGTGGTTCCAGGTGCCCGTGACCTTTGATGATGTGGCCGTGTATTTTTCTGAGCAGGAGTGGGGCAAGCTGGAGGACTGGCAGAAGGAGCTCTACAAGCACGTGATGAGGGGCAACTATGAGACGCTGGTCTCCCTGGGTAAGGCCTGGCACTCCCTTCTCTGTCAGGTGGGATTTTGCAAGTCCCCAGATCTCTTTCTGCTGGTCGTTTTCATCTCAGTGACATGTAAACCCCTAGATACTTTAGGCAGAGAGTCCTCCTCCTCCTAAAGATGCTGCTGGTGACAGACTCCCCTTCTGCCTGGCAGAGTGGCAGAATGAGGAAGGTGAAGGCCCCTCTCCTAACCAGGCATGGACTGTGGGCATCTCTGCTTTTGCTGAGACATGGATTATAGGAGCTCCCCTGCCCTCAGGCCCAGTCTCTAGCTGACCACATATTGGAGCAGGACTTGTTTTACCTTCTCTTGCAGAGCTTTTGGCCTTTATGTGACATTCTTTGGGGTCAGTGTAGAACGAGACAGACCTTGCTTCCTGCAGCAAGCATTTTGCCCTGTCCCAAAGCCTTGCTGCCCCAGTTTTCAGGGTCATTGACTGTGAAGGGCCTAGATTCTGCTTCCTGGGCCCATTTCCTCTCAAGATGACCTCTGTGTGACCCCAGAGCAAAGAGTGATGAGGTGTGCTTAGCGAGGAAGGGAATGGGCACAGGTGTGATTTCACACTCTAGTGTGCAGGCGTGAGCTGTTGCTTCCTGTGGAGGCTGTGTACCCCAGCACTGCTAGCACTGGACCAGATAAGTCTTGGTTGGGCTGGGGCCTGTCCTGTGTGCTGTTGAATGTTCAAGCCAACACTGGCCAGTGCCCAGCAGATGCCAGCAACACTTCCCCTAGACTACACAAGATGATCAAGCTTTCTAGCAAAATTGCCCACCATTGAGAACCACTGCTCTACACCAACCAGGATATTTAGTTTCCAGACCATTCTTGGTTTTCCAGCTGCCTGTCCCTTGCTGGACAGGAACATGGCCAAAGCTAACCTTCCTGTCTTTCCTCAGACTATGCCATCTCCAAGCCTGAGGTCCTCTCCCAGATTGAACAAGGCAAGGAGCCCTGCACCTGGCGTCGTGCTGGCCCCAAGGTTCCAGACGTTCCTGTGGACCCCAGTCCAGGTGAAGGGTGGGAGAAGGCCAGGGAGACACCAGGTGATTGGATGGAAGCAGAAAAGTAATGGGCCCGGGATGCTAGCTGCCTGTTTCCAGAGAGAGGGGAGAAACATGAGATGAGTGTATGAAGGCTGCCTTCTGTGGTCGAGCTATAACCTCTAACCTACTAAGCTGGCTCTCTGAACCAGTGCCTTCCACCATGGAAACGGGCAGCCCAGCCAGTCAGCCAGTGGCACAGAACAAGGGGAAGACAGTGGAGGACAGGGCAGGGAAGGGAGGAGTGTGTTGAAGACAAAATTCATCCAGCGCTTCACAGCATCCACCAGCCTGCCTTCAAATCTGTTCACAGCTGTGCAGTGTGATCCTGTTGGCAAGCTGTGTGGTCCAATATGATTCAATTCATGAATTTATTTAAGGCGAATGCAGATACTCGATATCAGTGTCTCAGATTTCCCTGGAGCTAGTCAGCAGGTTTGAAAGTTAAGGAAAGGACGGGGGACACATGAGAAAAACTACCTTCCCGAGGGAAGACTCGCGGGGTCCTTTGGCCAGGGAGACCCTGTCTGTCTCTGCTTGATCCCTGCTTCCTTTCGTGACTGTCCCAGGGCTCCCTTCCTCTGACACTGGTGCAGAAGTCTTCCTGTGGTCAACTCGTGTGTACTTAAATGTCTTTTTTTTTTTTTTCTTTGCGGAAGGCAAGCACTCTACCAACTGAGCTATCTCCCCAGCCCCTTAAATGTGTCTTATGTGTTTGTTGCTTCATCTCAATTAGATTTTCATTTTATCGAGGACAGAGCACATACAGAGCTGACCTCGTGGTCACCTTCTGCTAATGCACCCACCGGTTTAGTTTAGCGAAGTATTCTGAGAGTCTTCTAGGTGCTGAGGACAGTGCTGGTGGCTGGAGGACGGGAAGGCGGCAGGAGCAGAGCACTGTCCACAGGGAGCAGCTCTAGGTCACAGGCAGCCTCCAGCTTCCGTATCTGGGTGGGAGGTGCTGTGGCTGGCGTTATTTTATCTGTAACACTGGGGCTTTTCCAGGTTTCCACACCACCATGGATAAGAGTGAATGAGGGCTCAGAGGGACCCCAGTTGCCATCAAGCCCCCTCCAGCACGCAGACTCCCATTGTCTGGTGGGAGTCCCATGTGGCCCTTCCCTCTCTCTTCAGAGCAAGCACTTGGTCCCCCACGTCCCCTCGTCCCCCACGTCCCCCACGTCCTCGGGCCTGTCCCTGGGGATTGAACCCAGGGCCTTGTGCTTGCGAGGCAAGTACTTTACCAACTGAGCTATCTCCCCAGCCCCTGTCCATGCCTTTGTCAAGCCTTATCTCCTTTCTCCCTGTCGTCTATGAATTCCTCCACAGTGCTCAGCAAGTCCTGCTGGATCCTGAGTGTTCCTGCCTGTCTCGCTTCCCTGCAGTTCTCTTGTCCTCTTCCCCATGTCCCTCTGATGTTGGGCTTGCAGGAGTAGATGTCCTGCTCCTCAGTTTGTCCCTCTGCCAGCCTCCTCCTCTCTCTTCTGTAAACCTGCCCCAGGGGCTCAGGTCTCTGGGATCTCTGGGGAACCCCCTTCCCGCCTGTCACTCCTTCTGCCTTCGCTCTCGGCAGTGGCAGCATCCAGTTGGATGGTCCTTGGCGCTTCTCTTCCCCACATGACCAACCCCTTCAAACCACCACCTGCTATCCATCCTTCCATTTCTCTCTAAAGCCCGAGTCCATCAGGTCCACAACCTCAGGGACCCGCGGGCCTTGAATCCTCCCTCCTTCACCCTGTCCTGGTCCATCCTCACTTCCCTCTGTGGCCATCTGTAGTGGGCCCTTTCACACAGCCCCAACTCCCTTGCCCTTCCTTCACTCCTTGTACCCACCTGGCAGAAGCATAATTCTGGGGCTTCTGCCTGCCTGCTGTGCATCTGCACCCAGGTAGCTGCCTGTGACTGGAGCAAAGCCTGCTGCTGGTCTCTCCTGATATTTCCAACCAGCAAGGTCAAGTGAGCACCCTGTACTGCCCAGCGGTCACTGGCATCACCTCACTAGCCCAGATATTGGCAAACTATGGCTTATGGGCAAAAACTAGGCCAGTTGTTCCTGTGGCCCACAAGCTGAGAACGGTTTTTAGTTTTTATTTCAGTACTAAGGATTGAGCCCAAGGGTGCTCCATTGAGTATCCCCCTGGCCTTTTTTATTTTTATTTTTAGACACCAAGTTGTCTAAAAATTTAAGACACTCCGTTGTCGAGGCTGGCCTTGAACTTGTCATCCTCCTGCCCTCAGCCTCCTGAGTAGTTGGGGTTACAGACTGTGCCACCCAGTCCAGTTCCTCTTCGGATCAGATTGCATCTCTTATTATAGATATTTCCTATTTATAGATTCATTGTATGCCTGTCCCCCCCCCCATTAGAATATAAATTTCAAAAGGATAAAAATTACCCATTTTATTAACATGATCATTCCTAGCACCTAGAATACCGCCTAGCACTGAGTAGGAATTCAACAAGTGTTTTTGGACGTATGCGAAGTTCCATCATTTAAAAAGTACATGTGGTGTGTTTGAAATATGATGTTTCTGTTAGCTCGAGGTTCGTTTGTAGGGTTCCCAGCCCCACGCCTCACTAGGGTGACCACTTGCCTGAAGTAGTTGACACCTTTATCCTTTTCATTCACATTTTACTTTTTTTTTTTTTTTTTTTGATCGTGGGGATTGAACCCAGGGGCCATTTGCCACTGAGCTGCATCACCAGCCCTTTGTATTCTGTATTTTGATACTGGATCTTGCTAGGTTGCTAACGGTCTGGCTAAGCTGAAACATCTACTGTGTATGTATGTAGCTGTAAGCAGTACATAAGACTTTTCATGTTTTAAAAACTTACATGAATTTCACTTTTTTTGCTCAGTATAATGTATTTCAGATTTACACATGTTGATACATATAGATTGATTCATAGATGTTTAATATTTGGATAGCAATTATGTGACAATTGATTTTGCATTTTCCATTCTAATTTTTCACTATCACAAGCAACACTACAAGGCCTCTGTGCCCCCAGCATACCTCTGTGCCCAAGGGCTGCTGTTTCTCCAGGGAGCAGACCCAGAGGCACCCCCGGCCGCTCGGGCACACTGCTCTCCCAGCGTCACCACAGATCCTCGAGCAGCTGTGAGGCACCTGTTTTCTCACGTGTTTGCCCGCTTTCCATCCTTTCTCCCCAGTTAGATAGAGGCACAATTGTTTCTTGGTCTGATTTGTATTTTCCCAACTGTTCGTGAAGTCAAGCGTCCTCTTCGTAAGTTTATTTGGTTTCTTCTGTGAATTGTTTTTTTCTGTTTTTCTACTGAGTCATTTTTTACCTTGTTGATTCTGGGTGTCTTTGTACACATTCTAGGTGCTGATCCTTTTCTGTTATTTGCATTACAAACATCTTCCCCTAGTCTGGCAGATCTTTTAGCTTTGTAGTTCTTTTGTGGACATTTTTATTTTTGGTAGTCAAAACGTACCAGTCTTTTCCTTTACAATCTGTGCTTTTTCTGTTATGGCTATCCTTGCCTTCCTCACCCAAGGTCAGAAAGTTGTTCTCCTATATTTTCTTATAAAACTTTTAAAGTTTTGCTTTTCAAATTTAATTCTTTAATCCATTCTAGAATTCATATTTGTGTAGGCTACAAGAGAGAATTTAAATGTCTTCCCCACAAAGATGTCTGCTTTTCCCGCAGTGTCTTGCCCTCTCTCCATTGGTTTGTAGCACAGCTTCTGTCTTGAGCCGGGTTCTACCTGTGATGAAGCTGTTCCTGGGCTCTGTGGTTTCTGTGGGTCCCTCTCTAGCCAACACATTCTTTCAGCTTCATAATATGCCTCAGCACCTAGCAGACTAAGCCTTCCCTGCTTGTTCTTCAAATTTATTTTTGGCTATTCTTAGATCTTTGCTCTATGAATTTCAGAATATTTATGTCAACTTCTCAAAGAAAATTCTGTTGGAATTGTATTTACAATTTAATATTGAGGAATTGCCATCATTACAACATCGAGCCTTGCTCTTCATGGGAAAACTTAACAAAGATTTCTGTGTGGTTGAATAAGGTTTTACAATTTCTCCTGATAGTTATTGTTTCTCTTCTAAGTCAGATTTATAGAATTAATTACATGTTTTATGATTGTTACAGAGTCAGGTGTGCTATTGGCTTGCATTTAATAAAAGAAAATTTGTGCTCTCATTAGGTTGAAAGAATTGTCTATTTAGAGGCTCTTGCATTTATTATGTGTTCAATTAAATCCTTCACAATAGCACACGCATTACCTCTTTTTCAATTTTTTTAGCATTTTGGCTAGGACCTCGTTGAATAGTAGAATGATAGTTAGCATCCTCATCTACAGACAACATATGTTTCCCTAGTTCCCACATTAAATTTGATTTTGCCATAGACATTTTTTCAAATTTTTTTAGATGTTGATAGACCTTTATTATTTTATTCATTTATTTATATGCGGTGCTGAGAATCAAACCCAGTGCCTCACACATGCCAGGCAAGTGCTCTGTCACTGAGCCACAACCCCAGCCCCTTGCCGTAGACATTTGAAGATGCTCTTAGTATGTCCTCCTGCATGTGGCTAACCAAAAGTTTTAATTATGAATAAATGTTATACCAAATGCTGGATTTTTTTTCCTCCTTTTTAGTAGTGTCTAGTTTTTTTGTTTTTTTGTTTTTTTATGACTTTGTATTACACACAGTAGTAAGCAAAACTCACATAATGTGTAGAGTGCTAGTCAGCACTGTGCTCCCAATACCCAGCACAGAAAGAGCACAGCCAGAGCCTTCAGAGCCCGTTGGGCTTCCCTGCCTTCCTCTTGCAGAGCAACAGAAAATTCAGAAACAGCTCATCAACCACTTGCTTTTCTGTACATTTTTGTTTCCTCTGTATTATTCCTAAGTAACACTGTTTAGTTTTGCCTGTTGAACTTTTTATGAATGGAGTCGTCGCGCATGTTCCTCTTGAGTTTGCTTTTCCCCTCTGACGTCACGTGCTTGAGCGACTATGTTGGCACAGTGCAGTCCCAGTGCATTCATTTCCATGAATTGCACCACTCTGTAGTTCTGTTTTGTGACTATAACATATTTTTTCCTTCTGCTGTTGGTGGGTGTTTGTGTTCTTTCTCTCTTTTACTTCAAGACAATGCTGTTGTGAGAATTCTTGTGCGTGTGTAAAAGTCCCTAGATAGAGATGTGGGAGTGGACCGGGGGTGCCAGGTTGTGGAAAGATATGTGCTCAACATTACCTGGTGATGACAAAATGTCTCTGAAGTGGGGATACCACTCTAGGGCCTACCACCCTGAGGGCGCTCAATCTCATCAGAAGTGGGGACACCAGTCAGTAACCCTCTCAGCAGGGCCTGAGGGTTCCTGTCATATCTTATTCTGACTGGCCTTGAAGTGCCATTTCCATTTCTGCCTGTCTGGTAGAGGTTGAAATAGTCAAAAAATTGTGGTTCAGACTTGCATTTTCCAAATTAGGGAGCTTCAGCATCATATCCTCTATGAAGGCCATTGGTCTTTTTTCTTCTGTTTATGTCTTTTGTCCATTTTTCTTTAAAGTTGTCTTTCTTATTAGTTTTAATAGTTCTTTACATATTCTGGATATGAATCTTTGTGCTGGTTATGGGTGTTGATGGTATGCTCTCTGCATGGGGTTATGGGTGTTGATGGTATGCTCTCTGCATGGGGGTTGTTGCATTGCTGGGGATGGAACCCAGGCCGCGTGTGTGCTAGGCAAGCGCTCCTCCTCTGAGCTGCAGCCCCAGCCTGTGGCATATTTCAAAGCACAGATGCTTTTCACTTCAGTGTTCTTGGATCTTCTAGTCCTTTGCTTTATGGTTGATCCTTTGTGCGTCCTCTCCAGTTAAGAAACACTGTCTGACCTTGAGGTCGTAGTACACGTCTCATTTCCTACTAGAGGTTTTCTAGACTTTCCTTTCATGTGCAAGTTCTTAATCCACCAGGAATGGATTTTGTGGTGATCTGAGGAAGACCCCGGGTTTTTTTTCACAAGCACTTTGTTCTCATTTTTCCTTTGCTATTCAGAGAAACTTTCAAGTCCCCTCATCAAGCACCATGAAAACTCCAGTTGGGGTCGTGGTTGGAGTTGCTTTCAATCTTCAAAGCAGTGGGGAGAAAATTGACCTTTCACTCTACTGACCTGTGTTCTCCACGACTATCCTCAGTCCCTCCCTTTCGCTCATCAGTGAGGTCTCAACAAAGATTTATAATCTTCTCCCCAGAAGTGGGTTGAGGGTGTAGCTTGGTGGTAGAATGCTTTCCTAGCATGCCCACAACCCTTGGTTCAATCCCCCATACTGCAAAAAATAAAAATAGGTAATTTTCTCCCAATAAGGTCTTAAACATTTTTTGTCAGTTATATTCTTAGGTTGTTGTTTGTTTGTTGTTGTTCAGTCTCTGTGGTCAGTGGTATCTCTTTTTAGCCTGCATTTTCTGTTAGTTTCTGGTTTGTGTTGGAGCTTGGGGGCAGGGAGCACCATTTTCCTGCAGCTCAGTCAAGGCCCCATCTCGACCCCCTGCCCTCCGTGCAGCCCACTTACCTGCTGCCCCAGGGACAGGCTCCACACTGGCCCAGGTAACTTCTGCTTTTTGGGTCAGCATGAATCCTTTTGCCACAGATAAAAGCTACATCCTAATTATCAGTAATAATAGCTTAGCCTCAGTGGCGTGCCTCATGTGTTTCCTCAGTTTAAGATCCATGACAGGGATCAGCTCCCTCAAAACCCTAATAACACATAAAAAGGCAGTTGTGTTATTTATTGATATTTCTATACAGGAACTTTACTAAAATTCTCAGTAGCACTGTAATTTCTGTAGTAATTGTCTAATGGTTTTCAGATTTTCTGAAGTTAATCACATCATCTTTGAGTAATAAGACTTTTTTTTTTTCATTTCAAATCTTTATTTTTATCTTATTTTATTGTGTAGAGAAATCCCAGAAAATCCTTAAATAGAAGTGATGCTAACAAGTGTCCTATGGGTTCATGATTTTAAAGAGAAGAATTTTTAGCTTCTCACAATGAGAATAACGTTTACTAAATATCTAGTTTATAAATCCCCCTTATCAGACTGAAGAAGTCTCCCCCATTTCTGACTGGCTAGGTATTTCCAACAGGAGTGACTGGAGTTTTGTAAAATGCTTTTTTTTTCTTGTTGTCCATTGAGATGATTATATAATTTTTCTCCTTTAACTCTCTAACATGGTCAATTATATTATTTCCTAATCCTAAGCCAGTGTTGTATCCTGGAGTGACCCTAACATAGTCATGACCTTTATATACATTGCCAGACTTGTTACCATGATCATTTTGCTTAGGACTTTAGAATCTTTGTCAGTGAGCGAGGTAGGCTTATAATTTTCCTTTCTCAGACTGTCTCAGCATTATTTGAGTATTAATGATATAAACTCTGATGCAGTCCCTCTGTTTTATTTTCTTAGAGAGTTTGTATAATGTTAGAATTATCTCTCCCTTGAACATTTAGTAGAAAACCCCAATAAAGCCACCAGGACCTCCAGTTGTCTTTGTAGGGGACATTTTGACTACTGAGTTAGTATTTGAGGTTTCTATTTTTCACTGGTCAATTTGGCAAGTTGTAATTTTTCTAGGAATTTGTCTGTTTCCCCAGGATTTTCCAGTTACTTGGAATGACAGTCATAGGGCCTTGTTATCTTTCTAAGCTCCGTGGCATCTGAATCGCCCCCCCTCCGTCATTCTCCATATGGTTACTGGTGTGGGCTCCTTTCTTCCTGATGTTCTAGCTGGAGATAAACTGGTCTGATCTTCTCTTCAGAGAGCCAACTTCATGCTCTCAGTATTCTTTTTTTCCCCTTTTATTAATTTATACTCTGATATTTGTCACTCTCTTCTCCTTTTTTAAAGGATTTTGTTGTTGGCATTCTTTCTTTCCTGACACCTTGCAGTGACTGCTTGGCCCATTACTTTCCAACCCGCCTTCTGTTATGAGCATACAAGGCTGTAGAAATCTTCTGTGCCATGGTGCCTGCAGCCCGCATGTCTGGATAGATAGTATTCTCTACAGGGTCCAGGTATCTCCTAATCATCATTGGGATTTTTTCCTTAGACCCTTGGATTATCTAGAAAGCAAGTTTTTTGTTTTTTGTTTTTAGTATATAAGAGGCGTTAAAGACTTTTAACTTAATTGTATTATTGTTATAAGAGACAGTATGTAAAATACTCTTCTTTTAAAATTTGCTGAGATTTGTTTTATGACCCAGAGTGTTCATTTTCCCTCCTCACTACGTGCTTGAGAAGCATGTATGCTCCTGTGTTTGGTTTCTACTTGTGTCCATTTGATTAGGTTTGCCAAGTGTTGTTTGGTTGTTCCATGACCTTCCGTTGGTGATGTTTACCAGTCATGGAGAGATATGCATCAGAATCCCCACCGTGAGGGCAGAGCTGCCCATTCCTCCACAGAGCTCGGTTAGTTTTGCTTTATTATTTTGAAGTTGTGTTTTAACATAGAAATTTAGAATTATTGTATCTCATTGACCAATTTGCCATTGTACAGTGATCTTTTTTTATTTCTATGAATGTTTTCATTCTTAAAGTCAATTTCTTCTGATATGTAGAGCTACATCACTTGTTGTTAATTCTGGCTTAGTTTAACTTTTATTCTTTTATATTGCTGTCTGCATCCTTCTGTTACAGGTGTGAGTTTCTTGTAAACAGCATATCACTGGGGTTTTTGTTTATTTCCAGACTAATAATCTTTGCCCTTTAATTGTCCGAAATCGTAGCCACCAGATACAGGTAGCTATTGAGCACTTGAAATATGCTGTAAGGACAAAATGCAGACCAGATTTTGAAAACTATGTACAAGAAAAGAGAGAGATGTGTATATGACGACTCATGTATAAAAATAATATGTTACCTATTTGTATTGGTCATATGTTGAAGTAGTATTTTGGACATACTGTGGTGAGTCCTGCCAGGTGTTTCCTCAGGTTTTTATAATGCAGCTGCTGGGGCCCTTCTGCTGCGTTGCCTGTCCTGTGGGATCCTGCTGCTCCACACCTTTCCCCTGGTCATGGGTGACTGGGTGGTGTGACTCCTTCCTGCTCTTTTAGAGGAAGCTTTAGAATTTTTGTTAGGAGTTATTTTTTGTGAGTCCGTTGGTAATAACTCTCAGTTTATGTGTACTTTAGTCTATTTCTGTCTGGAAAGATCTTAATTCCATCCCGTTTGAAAGAGAGAATTTTGGTTTATTATATTCTCTTAACCTTGTGAGTATCACTTTGCAGAGTCAGCTGTGATCTTGGGGGTAATCTGCCTTTTTTCCCTGCCTGCTTTTAATAAGGCTTTGTCTTTAAGAATCTGCAGTTTGACTGCAGTACCTTCATGCATGGATTTCTTCTTCTTTCTCTTGCTTCAATCTGATATTTTTCATCAGTTTAAGGAAATTGGCGATGTTCTCTCTTTGAATATTGTCTTGCCCCTTTCTCTCCAATCTTTTAATGAGGTTTTCACCTTGGCCTCTGTAACCCTCTCTTCATATTTTCAGCTCTGTCCCCACGCTGAGGTCTGAATAATTTCTTCTGCTCTATCCTCTAGTTAGTTTATCATTGTTTATTTGTTTCCACTCTGCTGTTTAACCATAGACTGGAATTTTAAATTTCGATTACTTAAATTTTTTTTTAATTTTCTTATAATTCTAAAGTTATAGTCAGTTCTTTCTCAAAATTTGGTAGGTTTGATAGTCCCTTGTTTCCTTGATAGTGCTTGTTCTTCACTTTTTATTTCTTTATATTCTCTGTGGATAATTCCAATATTCAAAGGCTTTATGGGGTCCATGGTTTCTGCTGAGTGTTGGCATCTTCCTGTTGGGGTGGTGGTTTGTGGTTGTGAGCTCATTTGTGATTTGAAAGTTGTGTGCTTTCCCCTGAGAATGACACCTCTGCTGGTCACCTGGGGCCAGTGCAGACCCAGTGTTGGCCTGGAGGTTTTCGGACCACACTGGCACCGTGAGGCCTGGCACCATACATCCCTTGCCTGCCGCCTGTGAGTGTCAGCTGTCAGGAGGCGTCTTCCCCACACAGCCTGGAGCCAAGGACAGGCAGGCAGGATACCGTGTGCAAGTCTTGCTTTGGGTTGCAAGTTTAGTCCACTGGGCGTGTTGCTGGTTGGGTGGTGGGTGTCTCCAGCCAGCTTCCCACCTGCCTGACCCCAGTCTTGTCACACTCCTCCCCTACCACGCACATTCCACGTCCTCCATTCTAATTTACTGCTGGATACCAGAACTTTCTTAGTTTCTGGCCTCTGTTTTCCTTACTTTATTTGTAAGTCATCCATACTTTGAATTTTTTTCTTATTTTTATACTATACCCAGCATTTTTATTTTTAGATATTCCAGTCTGGAAGGAGTTTCTCTGTTTCTCTGCACATCTAACCAGCCATATGCCAAAAAGAAGAGTCGAGTGCTGCTTTTACATCTGTTAAGATGATCATATTGTCTTTGACATTACTCTGTTAACTTTGTGAATTATAGTACCGTATTTTCTAGAGTCGTCTTATCCTTGATAAACCTGATTTGTTCATAATGTGTTATCTCTTTTTCTATTTTGAAAATATATTACAGGGTTTGATTTATAATTCTTTAATTTAGAATCTTTTAAATCTGTTCATAAATGAGATTATTTTATACATTTTTCATATACTTTAATTTATGTAATGAAAATTATAATAGCTTCATAAAAGGAGTTGATATATATTTTCCTCTCAGCTTTTTCTTCCTTTTTTTTTTTTTTAACCTAGAGGTGCTGTCCACTAAGTCACACCCCCCACCCTTTTTATTTTTTGAGACAGGGTTTCACTAAGTTGCTGAGACCGTACTTGAACCTGGAATCCTCCTGCCTCAGCCTCCCAAGTCGCTGAGATTACAGACATGCACCACTGTGCCTGCCTCTCTCAGCTTTTTGAAGATGTTACATTATCTCTGATGTCCTGATTACTGTAGTAAATCTGCTTTTAGGCTGAATGTTATTGTTTTTTCTTTAGTGCTTTTTAAGATTTTTTTGTCTTTGCTGTTACTCCATTTCACATGAATGTTGTCTATATTTATTTATTTGTGTTTATTTTCTACTTGGGAACATGTGTGTTCCTTTAATCTATGGGCCATTCTTTTCTTGCCTATTGCCAGTTACTCTTTTCTTTGTTCTCTACTTCTGGATTTCTACCACCATTTGTTAGACCTTCTCATTCTATCCTTCATGTCTCTTAACTTTTATTTCATATTTTGTACTTTTTATCTCTAGCGCTTTGCTCTCAGTTATCTCCTTAGATCCATCTTCCAATTGATGAATTTTCTCTTCAGCTGTGTTCAGACTACTAAGCCATTTATTGAGTTTCTAATTTCCACAACTGCTTTTGTCACTTATAGAATCTATTTCACTCTTCTTCAAATCTGCCTGTTTAAAATTAACTTACTCTCCTTGCTTTGGAGATTCTGCTCCTTCTTTTATTTCTTTGAATATTTTAGGTATGTATCATTCAGCCTATCCTATTTTTTGTGGTTCTTAATAGCAAAGTCTGCCAATGACTCCCATGGCTCCTATTTTGATTTGTAAGTTTTAATTTTTCCTCTAGTCTTAGTTTGTAAGGGACCCCTTGCGGCCTGAGTTATAGGGTTGCCCCCATGGGGCAGGTTTGTTACCTATGCTGGGATTTCCTGGGCTGCCATGACTCTCAGTCAATTTTTCAGTGAGTTTCTCAGCTGAGGGCATCTGCACGGGGTGGATAGTGTGAATTCTGTGTAGACATTGAATTTCAGTGTGTTATGGATCACTTTCCCATGCACAGCCCTGGACAGGTGGGCAGCTTCCTAGTAACTCCCTCGAGTGGTTAGGGTTTTCCTAGGCCTCATCTCACATCAAGACATAGCCTTCTAGCTGCTGGCTTTGCAGCAGGTCAGCACCACTTGGACACGAAAGACCTGTCCCTAAGGCCTGTGTCCTATTCCAGCAACTCTCTGGGTCGTTTGAGTTCTATAGCAACTCTTGACTGAACTCTGATTCACACATCTGAACTTTCTTTTGAGTTCACTTAAGCGTGTGTATAGAGGGTTACACGGGGGGGGGAAGAGGAATTTGAGGTTCAGTTTTATCTGTCACTCCTGTGTGAGAGCAGGACTTCCCAGGGCAGCTCAGACTTTCTCATGGACCAGCCCCAGCCCGGAGTCCCTACTTGCTATGGCCTTCCTTCCCATCAGGCTCTTTGCTGTTGGACCTGTGGTAGAGCCAGTATGTCCACTTTCTTGGCTGGATGTTCATCAGCGCAGAGCCGAGGGACTCACACATTCTCCCTTCCCCAGGCTCGGGGCCCCCTGTTCCTGCCCCTGACCTTCTGATGCAGATCAAGCAGGAGGGCGAGCTCCAGCTGCAGGAGCCACAGGCACTGGGCGTGGAGGCCTGGGCATCTGGGCAGCCAGACATCGGGGAGGAGCCCTGGGGCCTCAGCCAGCTGGACTCTGGGACAGGAGACATCTCCACAGATGCTACCTCTGGTGAGTGCTAAGACAGAGCAGTGGACACAGGAATGAGCTGTAGAAACTGAGGCTGCGGGCACTGTGGGTTCTCGGAACATCTGATCTGACTAGTGCAGAAGCTTTCCTACCTGAGGGAGGGCCTGCGCTAAAGCACATCTCACGGGCCCGAGAGGGGCTGGTGACACCGTTCCTGAGTGTTCTTCTGGCCTAACAGATCCTCTAGGCCAACCACATGCCTGCTTTTCCTGTCCCCCGCCTCAGGCAGTGGCGTCAGAGCTGCCTCTTGTTGGAGAAGGGCTGCTTCTCACCGACTTCAGAGAGGCTAGGTTGTCATGCTCATTCAGAAAAGTCCTCGTGGGCCTTTTATGGTTAGCTGCCCTGCCCTTCATGGTTTTCCTCTGCTCCTGACCCTGGCTCTGATCTCTTCATTGCAGGCGTCCACTCCAACTTTTCAACCACCATCCCGCCCACTTCCTGGCAAGCAGATCTCCCTCCCCACCACCCTTCATCAGCATGCTCGGATGGGACACTGAAGCTCAACACAGCAGCCTCCACAGAAGGTATGGGGATGGTGAGAGAGGAGGCTGGATGCCTCCACCTGGAAGCCCTGTTTTTATTGGTGAGGTACCCTGACCTTTGGGTGTCTGTGGTCTTATGACTGTTTTAATTCTGTTCTATATCTCCTCCAAACTGCTTAGGCTTGTGCAGCCTTTCTTGGCAGTGTCCATGTTTTAGGCCATTCCCTTCCACGTGGCGGTAAGCAGTCTATGCTAAAGTGTTGATCCCTTGAAGAATAGACCTCCTCCCCAGCTCACACAACACAGGCTCCTCTGGCATCGAAGCAAACAAAGCAGAGCCAAAACCACTTCCTAGATATTGGTCCTACCAAAGACAGGTGTCTAAAGACCAGAATTAGAAGCATCGCCTCCCAAATTTATGTATTCATTGTTTTTCTTCTGTTTTGAAGGTCAGTTATGTTACTTCAGGTTATAATTCCTATCATCATAGCACCCCCCAAAATATGTTTAAAAGCCAAGATCTCTGATATAAAACCTTGGGATATGAAATTAAAGCACCTTTACACACATTCCTACTAGTTCTCAATATTCTCATCATTCGCTAGGTGGCTGCTTCTGTTGAAGGCTTGCTGCATGCCAAATGGTGTACTAAGTAAGGTGCTCTTAGCCTGTTATCTGGCTTGACCCCCTGACATGGGACATTCACAGACAGCTGCTGGTTGGAAGCATGCCTGATGTCCACAGCTGGTACATGGCAAAGCCCATCTCAGATTTGTCTGAACCCGTGCCTGTGCCTTTGCCCCTTGGGCACATGGACACCATTGGTCAGAATTCCTTTCTTAGGATAAGTTCATGATTAGCCTTAACAGCCAAAATGAAAACAACAGCTGGGGGTGGGCAGATCTGAGTGTTGCTTTGCTGTGGCAAAGGCACCAGGACAGTGTCCCCTGGGCCACCAGGCAGCCTCACCACCATGGTGGAGTGCTCTGTGGAGCTATGGTCCTGGGACTTGGCCAGGAGGGCCCAGGGTAGTGCCCCAAGGGCTAAATAGCTGCTGTGCTTCCAGTGAAGGCATCAGGTCCTTAGTTCCTTAGAGTGAGGGCCAAGATGATAGGTGCCTTTCTGTCTTTCTCAGCAGATGTAAAAATTGTGATCAAAACAGAAGTCCAGGAAGAGGAGGTGGTGGCCACGCCTGTGCATCCTACTGACCTGGAGGCCCATGGGACCCTATTTGCACCTGGCCAAGCCACAAGGTTTTTCCCTAGTCCTGTCCAAGAAGGAGCCTGGGAAAGCCAGGGTAGTTCCTTTCCTGGCCAGGACCCCGTGTTGGGGCTACGTGAGCCGGCCAGGCCTGAAAGGGACATGGGAGAGCTCAGCCCTGCCGTGGCCCAGGAGGAGACCCCTGCAGGGGACTGGCTCTTCGGTGGAGTCCGGTGGGGCTGGAATTTCCGCTGTAAACCTCCAGTGGGCCTGAACCCAAGGACCGTGCCAGAGGGGCTGCCTTTCTCCTCCCCAGACAACGGAGAGGCCGTCCTGGATCCCAGCCAGGCCCCAAGACCCTTCAACGAGCCCTGTAAATACCCTGGCCGGACGAAAGGCTTCGGCCACAAACCCGGGATGAAGAAGCACCCGGCAGCACCGCCAGGAGGCCGGCCCTTCACCTGCGCCACCTGCGGGAAGAGCTTCCAGCTGCAGGTGAGCCTGAGCGCGCACCAGCGCAGCTGCGGCCTGCCAGATGGCGCGGGCTCGGCCACCAGCACGGGCACGGGTGCGGGCACAGCCACCTCGGCGGGCAGCAGCGCGCGGGACGGCAGTGCCCTGCGGTGCGGGGAGTGCGGCCGCTGCTTCACGCGCCCCGCGCACCTCATCCGCCACCGCATGCTGCACACAGGCGAGCGGCCCTTCCCCTGCACCGAGTGCGAGAAGCGCTTCACCGAGCGCTCCAAGCTCATTGACCACTACCGAACGCACACAGGCGTGCGGCCCTTCACCTGCACGGTCTGCGGCAAGAGCTTCATCCGCAAGGACCACCTCCGCAAGCACCAGCGCAACCACGCAGCGGGTGCCAAGGCTCCGGCCCGCGGGCAGCCGCTCCCACCCCTGCCCGCCGGGCCCCCGGACCCCTTCAAGAGCCCCGCCGCCAAAGGACCCTTGGCTTCCACAGACCTCGTGACCGACTGGACTTGTGGCCTAAGCGTCCTGGGACCCACCGATGGTGGCGACCTGTGAACACCCTCACTACCAAGCCCCTGTGGGCCAAAATGTACAGAGTCCCTAGCGCAGACAGCAGGGCGACGTTGACGGACTAGAGGCAGAAAGGGAGACTCGGCAGAGAACCAAATCCCACGTTGCTGAACTGATCACTGGAAAAAGAAACCATCAAACACAGCCTCCACCTCTAGACAAAGTAGGATTCTGATGGTGAAACTGAACACCCTAGTAGAATTTCAAGAAATTTAACTGCAAGCCTGGTTTTGGTTTTGTTTTCTTTTTTAATTCTTGAGGAAAAAGCTGGAAAACAGTAGCAGCACCAGTTGAGATCTTGTCGTGCACTTTTGGCTTTTGGGGTGTGTGTCTGCCATGTCTCCTGAGTCTGATGGCAGTGCTGGGGAGCTGGTGGGCGGGGGTCCTGGAGGCCCCAGGACTTCTAGGAACGGGTCCCAGGACCACACAGCCCATGGGAGATGAGTCACCAGGCAGCCAGTCTGGGCCCGGGCAGTGAGGGGTGCAGGACCTGGAACCCCACCCTCCACTCAGCAGAAAGGACCAGACCAGGAGAGTCAAGGCAGTGGTCAGCTTGCCTCTCCTGAAAAGGCCCCCAAAGCACTGGCCTGGCTTTTCCCTGTTCTGCACCATCTGCAGCATCTGCCCTAGGGCACTTGGCAGCACCCCCTGAGGGACTCCTGGGCCCATCAAGGAGAGCCATATGGAGCAGTTGTGTCAGGTCTGGAAGAAGTGAAGAAGCCGAGGCTGATCATCGCGCCCTTACATCTGGTTATGTGGAGCCAGCGGCTGGCACCCCAGATGCTTCTGGTTTGCTGCCCCTCCTGTAGTGTCTCATTTTCTGAATACTTGTACCTCACATCTCATTTATCAATACCTGACTTTGGGAAGCAGCAAGACAGATGTCTGTTTCTCTAAAGAAATGAGGAGATAAAGGGCTCAGAGGGGCATATCTCTGCCTCTCACCATGAGTACACAATGTGTGCCAGCAGTCAGGAAGAGCCACCGCTGGGACATGGCTCCTGTTCCTGAAGCCTCAGTTTAGGGGAGAAAAGGTTTCAGGTTTTGCCCTCTGAAAAGACATGTCTGCACCCAGTGAGTCAGATCCTCAGGCCTCAGAGGAGTGTCTGGCTCAGGCGCTCTGGAGAACCTGGCCTCCTCGGTGTGTGCACTCATTCACACACACGGGCTGCCTGAGAGGCAGCGTGGGAAGCTGGCAACACGTGAGTGGCTTGCTCAGTCCCATGTCAGATACCTTCAAGATGGAATTACAAATAGGCCCAGATTTCTTGTCCACCATAGTGCTGTCCCCACCACACACACATCCATTCCTGTTTTTTGAAGCAGCCTTTGGTCCTCTTGCCCAGATGGGTTCCTTGTCTCCCTGCAAAGGGAGAGATCATGGTATCCATTCATTCACTCTCTCCTGCATACTTTTATTAGGAATAGACTAGTTAAGAAAATTGTTTCTATGTACTGTATATTTTGTACCTGTTTACACTTCTAATATTGATATAACTGATATTTTGAAAAATAAATGAACAGAAAACATCCTGTTAAAATAAACCTAACCAGCACCAAGGCAGTTTGGTGGGTTCCATTCTTGGACCTGTGTCTGTTGCTAAACACACATCCTGCAGGGGCTGTGGGCCAACTTCCTCAGCACCCTGCTGTGTACCCTGGGCTCAGAGAGGTGACTGCCTTTGAGAAGTAGGAATGGGAGATCCCAGAGCAGTTTGAGTCCTTGGAGATAAACTGACATTGGAAGGACAATCAAAACACATTAAATCACACTGCATCGGAATATAAACAAGGCTTATGTAATTTGGTTTTAATTTGGTATTGTGCATGCAGATAGGAAGTCTGGGAGGAAAAGTGCAAAGTATAAAAGAAAATGGATGTTGGCTATTTTGTCCTCATCTTTTCTTGGCTGGGTGGTAGGCAGAGGACCAGTGATGCCTACGGTATGATCTGAGTCCCTCTGGTGGCCTTTAAGAACATGAAATGCAAAATTCACTTTCATTTTCTCCATAGAAGACTTGGGAGTCAGATGTGGAGAAGAGACGTTGGTGGCTCTTCCAGGCCATGGTGGAGAGGGGTGATACCAACCTGATCCCTCTCCTGCACGCTGGCCCATCTCCCTTGTTGGACATGTCCTGTACGTGGAAGCCGGCTGGGGCTTGCCCTCCACTCCTCCCTGCCCCTCCTACCCTCACGCCCACTCTCCATGTGCAGGAATCAATGTCATGCCTAGAAGCCCTGGCCATGGTTGCCCAAATGGAGGATCCTCAGTATTGGGTTTGGGTGTACCTCACTACATCAGAACTTCAGCCATCCAGGAGGAGGTGGGAGACCAGACCATGGAAGGAGGGCCTGCACTGCCCCACCCCTGGAAACGCTAGCCCAAAGCATGGCCATCCTTCCTGGGTTCATCTGTCAGGGCTGGTAAACTGCCACACACTTAGTGGCTTAAACTCACACAAATACGTCTTGTGGTTCCAGAGGTCAGAAGTCCAAACTGAGTCTTTTGGAGCTAAAATAGAGAGGTCAGTAAAGTTATGTTCCTGCTGAAGTCTCCAGGGGAGAATCTGTGCCCTTCCATTTCCAACTTCTCGAAGCCACCTACACCCCTTAGCTCATGGCCCCTTCCTCCAAAGGGAACTACAACAACCTCTGCTTCCCTTGCCATGTCCCCTTTTTCTGACTTTGATCTTGCCTCCCTTTCATAAAGACCTGATTGCATTGATCCCACCAAGATAATCTCTCCCTCTCAAGATCCTACTTTTTCTTGGGGGAAGGGAACACGCTAAGAAAACACTGAGCCACATCCCCAGCCTGTCAAGGTCCTAATGTAACCACATCTGCAAAGTCCCTTCTGCCATGTGAGGTAATACATTCACAGGCTCTAGGGATTCAATGACATCTGTGGGGACGATGATTCAGCTTTCTAAATGCTCCAGTCTCAGGGCGACTCTGGTCACTTCCCTAAGCCCAGGCCAACACTCCCTGGGACACTGATATGTGGCACTAAAATAACTTATGCCAAAATGAGGACACTTGGGGCTTGTCACTCCCAGTCATTCCTTTGTCTCAGCTACCCTCTGTTGCCTATCAAGAGATACTCATCTGCTGTCTGCCTGCTCTTGACATCCATCTCTACCTTCAGGTTTTACAATTTTGTTCTCATTCCCGAAGCTTCCAAAGATGGCCCCATCCCTTCCCATTCTTCCATTGTTGGGTGACAGCACTTCATCATTGTCACATTCAAGACGAGATGGGTCAAGCCACATTCCAAACCTTTCGACAGCATCAAGATCTCTAGAGATCATCCTTGCCACGTTTTCTGTCCTTCACTGGTCATTCTTCCACATCACTGAAGGTTTGCTGGAGGCCTCGGATCTCAAGTCTATGACTCCATCCCCTTGATCCCCCAGTTCATCCTTCACACTGCCCCAGGGTTACCTTCCCCCGCGCCCCCGGTGCTGGGGATCGAACCCAGGGCCTTGTGCTTCCAAGGCAAGCACTCTACCAACTGAGCTATCTCCCCAGCCCAGGGTTACCTTTCTAACTAGGAAATCGGATCACTATTGCTTTCTGGTTTAAAGGCCTCCGGGAAATCTTAATCACCTGCTGGTTAAAATCCAAACTTCAGCACAGCCCCCTCATGGGGGCTGCTTCCTTATTCTCCCTTCCCCCTGTCCACGTGCATCTCACTCTCTACACAATCGGAATGACCAGCCCTCCCCAGAGCACCATATGTTCCCTGTCTTTGCATGCGCTGTTCCCACTGCAGGCAATGTCCACCCTCCCTTCATCTCTGGCCCAACTGACACAGTCCACTTCCCCATAGGCCTTGGCTCAAAGCATAACCTGGCTCCCTTGATCTCTGCAGCTGGAAGTGATGCCTCCCCTGCTTTTCCCACAGACCCCTACTCAGACTCCATCTGTTGACTGGTCAGACCCTCCCATACTTTGTAAATGTCTGTAAAAGTTGTCCATTTAAAAAGGAGGCACTAGGCTTATAATGCATAAGGAGGCCTTTATACCTTGACTGATATATAGTGGAGTCCCTGATTTTAATTGTCAAGTTTCTTTTAACCCAGAAAATTAAGTGGTTTATACATGATTATTTACCAACATTGAAAGCACAGTTTAGACATTAAACATACACTTAACTTCTGTCTTATAAAAATTTTAGCCATGTGGGCTGGGGATATAGCTCAGTTGGTAGAGTGCTTGCCTTGCAAGCACAAGGCCCTGGGTTTGATCCCCAGCACCACAAAAAAATAAAAAAAGAAGAAAAAAAAATTTTAGCCAAAAAGGTAATAAATGCAAATGCTGTGGATTTTATGACCCAAACACACTACTGATACAAACATCTGGAAATTATGAATAGGATTTACTAAACAAATTCAAATACAAAAATAAAAAGAAATCAAGGGAAAACCTATACCCTCAAAATGAAGACAAACTGTAGGCCCAAGTTGTAAACATACAAGTCACTACTGTGTCCAGCTGGGATGGGGTAAGAAGGGCATACAGGCCATGGCCACTCACATGAAGCCCTTGAAGACCTCAAGGTCACCAAATGCAGGTTCAGAAGCACACGTCCTAGTGCCAAAAGATGATACGAAGTTGGGTCCTCGGGAAGCAGATGCTGAGACAGTCTGAAGTGCAAACGTGTTGGGGAATGAAGCTATGGAAGACAACAGGAGGAGGAAGCAGGATTTCACAGACCAAATCTTCAGCCACAATATCTGTGAAAGGAAGAGGCAGGGAAGCAAGGCAGGGACAGAAGCAGTGCAGGATGCAGCCCTGGCAGAGCTACAACCATTCAGATGGAACCCCAAGGCAAACACTGCCCACTGGGGACTCCAATGTTGGGCAGCAGTGGCCAAGCCCTGCACTCAGTCCTTGGCTGGTGATGCCCAAGAAGAGCATGAAAACTGAAGCATTTCCCAAGGGTGCTCACAGCCAGACCTGTGGTCACCTGCACTCCACAGCCAAATGGCAAGTGCTTGGACTGAGATCTGAGCAGTGTGACTGCACAGCTGCCACAGATGACAAATGCTTGCCTGTCTCAGACTGGGCACTGGCCATGGTGGGGGCCATATCTTCCTTGAGAAATCAAGACCATAGCTAGTACCCCAGGTTTGGGTTCAAATTTACATTATCAACAGGGCTGATAAACTGACATTAAAAAATGGACAGAAGCCAATGATAGCACTTGAGGTTTCTGGCTGAAGCAAACTCAAAAATAGGAGGAACCATCCCACAATCCAGACCACAAGCCCTGCTCAATATAAAACTCACAATCACATATTGCAAAACCACAAGGAATAAAACCACCATTAATGAGAAGACAAGCGCAGGGTTACAAGTCCAAGAACTCAAATTCATGTAAAATACTCCCAAAGAGAATATAACATGGAAATGTTTATATAGTATAAATCTAACACAGGGCATAAAGTGGTAGGAGCAATATGAAAAAAGCAGTCAACTGAAATGACCAAACCTTAAGAAAAATTAAGACACTATGAAAAAGGAAATACCATTTGAAAAAGGAACCAGTGGAATCTCTAGAAATAAGAGTAAAGTCATGGGCTGGGATTGTGGCTCAGTGGCAGAGTGCTTGCCTAGCATGGGTAAGGCACTGAGTTCAATGCTCAGCACCACATATAAATAAATAAAATAAATGTTCATTGACAACTAAAAAACAACAATTTTTTTTTTTTTTTAAAGAGTAAAGCTGGGCATGGTGGCACATGCCTGTAATCCCAGCAGCTTGGGAGGCTAAGGCAGGAGGATCAAGAATTCAAAACCAGTCTTAGCAACTTAGCTAGACCCTGTCTCTAAATAAAAATTTTTTAAAGGGCTGGAGACATGGCTCAGTGGTGAGTGCCCCTGGGTTCAATCCCCAGTACCAAAAACATTAGTAAAGTCACCAAAAAAAAAAGTTTTGTTTTGTTTTTTAACTTAATGGCCTGGTTAAAGAACATAACCTGATACAGCTGAAAAATAATTATGATTGTCCACTGGTATCCACTGGGAAGTCCAACTTCCCCCAGATACCATCTGAGGGCAGATGATCAAGTGCCTGATATAAAATAGCACAGTATTTATACAAACTGTGCACATATTCCTGTATATTTTAAATCATCCCTAGATTGCTTATAATATATGACACAAAGTAAATACTATATAAATAGTTGTTATACTATATTGTTTAGGGAACAATGGACAAGAAAAAAGTTTGTACATTCAGTACAAATATTTTATATCCAAACCCACAAATACAGAGGCCTGACGGTAATTAAATCAAATATAAATGAAAAAAGAACCCAGAATGAAATACAGAGAAAGAAAATGATGGATGGAGAAGTGATGTTATAATCATAGACTAGGAATACTTATACTCTTAACTAGGAAGTGATTAAGAAGTTAAGAGAAAAGAAATGTTTTTAAAAGAATGACTAGCAAATTTCAAGAATGGATACTCAAGAAGCAAATGTCCTGAATAAGCTAAATAAAGGTAAATCTACACATAAAAATATGTGAAATTATAGAACACCAAAAACAATGAGGAAATCCTAAAAGCAGTCAGAGAAAAAGACAAACAAACATCAAAGGAAAAGTTTGAGATTAAAAGTGTGAGACAGCTGTGATACAAACAGATATCAGATGACAATGGACTAATGCCTACAAAGTAGTAATGGAAAATCACTGTCAACCCAGATTTTATACCCTGATCAACTATCATGCAACAACAAAATGGAGATGTTTTCAGAAAATGGAAACTCAGAATACGCCATTCATAGATGCTCACTGAAAAACAACAACTGAGGATTATCCTTCAGGAAGGTGGGAACCTCTTAACATGCACTGGATTCATAAAACAATAATAAAGATAAATTTGGGGAATATAAAACAGCAAAACTAAACTACTAGGCAACAATAACCCATAGGAGGATGGAGTATGACCATCTATAGTCCTCGTGATTTCAAGGAAAGAACAGAGAGGTAAATTTCATTTAGACTTTGTTAAGTCAAACGTACATATTTAAGATGCTCGTTCACACCACTAAGTAGAGGTCGAATGGCTTTCCTTTCTCCCGTGATTGCCCTGTAATTGTGTCCACCCTTCCTTTCTCACTGGCTATTCAGCACCACAATGACATCTTGTTGAAACTCCAATATATTCCATCACTTTCTATTATCAGAAAAGTCTTATTCCAGCCACAATGCAAGCTACACTTGAACTTCAGTGTGAAACAACATTCAGAGCCGTGTGTCCCGGACCCCAGTTCAGGCTGTCCAGCCATGAGCAGCTGGGTGGAGCAAGCAGGCGCCTACTCCTCAAGCCCTGGCAACTACCATCTTCCCTCGCTTCCTTCACGCCAGTCAAGTCCAGTCAAATCCTTCAAGTCAAGTTCTTTACGTCAAGTCCTTCTGGTTTCCATTACGAAGGAGGGAGGGGAGAACACGCTCACGTCCGTTGATACGGATCTCCACTCAGCGTGGCTCCACCTGTGACTGTGGGCACCTGCTAGTTCAGTGGTTCCAGCCGTCACCCTGACCCCTCTGACACAGAGTCAATCCCAGCGAGGTAACTGGAAATTTCTGCCCCTCACTCGTTCTGGAGAAGGCATCTGTCCTGTGGCCAGGTGGGCACCCTCAGAGCTCCACCTTCCCTCCAACCTCCGGGTCTCTGCTGCACCACCTGGCGCTGAGAACTGGACTGGGGTGGGGATAGCCACGACTTTTCCCCACTTGGAAGGGCTACTCCTCAGAAAACTCTCCACTAAAACGCTCCACGTCCCAGTGCCACACACGCCAGGGGCCCTCTGCTTCTCGCCTGTCGTGGAACAGGGAGGCTATAAAGGACCATGGGCTGCCCCTTGGGCTCCACAAAATCAGACCAAGTCTTCCCTGTACCCAGGATAGGGGCAGGGTCAGTCAGTGGCTGGCCCTCGGGAGGTGGTGCCTCTTGGTGAGTCTGTCCCAACTCCTTCTGGCCACGTGAAAGTAAAATGTGGGGCATTTCACATCTTTTGTCCTCAGTCCTGATTCCCAGATAAGGGGGAAAAAATTCTTCCTATTCTGTCATGTGCTGTTATAAGAGATATACCTAAAAACTAAGAACACAAAATACTTCAAGTTAATAATGGGCTGGGGCTGGGAGGAGGGGGCCAGCATACGCGCAAACACTAAGCAAAGGAGAGGTGGAGTATAATCTACTGGACAAACAGGCTTTCGAGTAAACAAAAAAATCACCCAATAAAGAGGGTCACCTTTTTGAGAAAGAGAAAAGATTGTAAGTCTCTAAAAACACAGCCTCAAAAGAAATTATGAGGGGGATAGAATGAAAAGAGGGAAATTTGATAAAATTAACAAAAATTAGTAAGGGCATAAAAAAAATTGAAGGGCTCACATTTAACTAGTATTATCCAAGTAGATTTTTATGTTGTTCTCAAGTATTTACAAACACTGGCTACAAAACAAATTCCAAATAATCTATTTTATTCAGACTACCCTTTAAAATCACAATGTGGTAAAATTAGAACTAAACAATAAAATGACACGCAAAATGCTTTATTTTGGTATCAGGGATTGAACTCAGGGGTGCTTAATCACTGAACCACATCCACACCCTTTTTGTTTTTATTTTGAAACAAGTCCGGCTATGCTGCTAAAGCTGGCGTTGAGCGGCATGGAACTTGCCAGCCTCCTACCTTAGCCTCCCAGGTTGCTGGGATTATAGGCGTGCACCACCACGCCTGGCTATACAAAAGGTTTTTAAAAGAGAATGACCATTTAATGAAGAAAATATAAAACAATACTGTTTTTTGAAGCAATCCTACTATGAAAAGCTCATAACAAAAAATTCCAGCCAATTACAGAATATTTATTTAATATTAACGTGTGAACATACAGTTGGCAATCTTGAGAGGGAAAATACACCAAGAGTACACACAGTCATAGAAGTACTCGTATTAAACACGGCACTGCATGGAATGAAACTGAGCAGCGGAGAACACCAACCGCCCAGCCGCTACCACACACGCAGGCCAGAAGACGTCACAACCAGGGTGTGTGAGAGTAAGCCACATGAGGAACGGATTCACGGATGCACCTGGACTCACAGGTGGGAAGCAACAGGAGGGCACTTTCTAGAGTGATGAAATGTTTTATGTCTTGGTTGACCATGTGAATTACAAAATGCCTCTGCATCTATGACTGATAAACTTGAGATTTGTGCACTCAAGTGTATATAAATAATACTTTGATTAAAAATTTTTAAAATTTTGTGTAGCACTGAGCCAGGCATGGTGGCACACGCCTGTAATCCCAGCGGCTTGGAGATTGCAAGTTCAAAGCCAGCCTCAGCAACTTAGCCAGCCTCTAAGCAACTGAGCAAGACCCTGTCTCAAAATAAAAAATAAAAAGGGCAGGGGATGTGGCTCATGGCTCAGGGGTTAAACATTCCTGGGTTCAATCACCAGCAACAACAACAAAAAGAAGCATGCAACACTTAAACCATTAAAAAATATTAAGAGGAGACTGGGAAAAGATATTTGCCACACATACAACCCACAACGTGTAGTGAAGATCATAATACCCAGCAGTCCTCCTTGTCCACAGGGGATACGTTCCAAGGCTCCCAAAGGAAGCCTGAAACCTTGGATAGTACTGAACCCTACACAGTTGTCCCTCAGGATTCAAGGGACACTGGTTACAGGACCCTGCTGTAAAACCAATATTCAAGAATGCTTAAGTCTGGGCTGGGGTATAGTTCAGTTGGTAGAGTGCTCGCCTTGCAAGCACGAGGCCCTGGGTTCAAATCCCCAGCACTACAAAAAAAAAAAAAAGAAAGAAAGAAAATGTTCTAGGAAGTGGAGTAGTGTTTGAGGAGAACCCAGATACACCCACCTGCAAACTTTTAATCATCTCTATATTACTTGTAATACCTAATACAATGTAAATAATATATGAATAGTTGTTATACAATATTGTTTAGGTGATAATGACAAGGAAAAAGCTATATAATTGGTACAGGTGCAATTTTGTGTGGGGAGAGGTACTGGGGATTGAACAGAGCCTTGTGCTTGCAAGGCAAGCACTCTATCAACTGAGCTATATCCCCAGTCGGGGACGGATGCAATTTTTAAAAAGCATTTCCTGAATGAGATTGGTTGAATTTGTGGATACAGAACCATGAGTACAGTTATGTATGCGCTATTTTTCCTATACATGCATATACAACTGTAATAAATTTCAATTTATAAATTAGGTATATTAAGATATTAATAATAATAAAATAGAGCAACAATAACATACTTTAATGAAACTGCCAGCATTACTACTCCTGCACTTTGGGGCCATTACTGAGTAAAATAAGGGTTATCTGAACAGAGCACAGTGGATCTGATGATGAAGAGGGCTACTAAGTGCTGAAAGGTGAGTAGTGCACACAGTGTGGGTACCCTGGACAAAGGCATGATTCATGTCCTGCATGGGATGCATCTCATCACACTACCCAGAATGGGGTGCAATTTAACTTGGCAGTACTTTATTTCTGAAATTTTCCACTTAATATTTTTAGACCACAGTTCACCATAGGTAACTGAAACTATGGATGGTGGCAGGAACTTGGCCCTCTATATCCAAGGGTCCCACATCTGTGAATTCAACCAGCCTAAGACAAAATATTGGGGGTGGGGGGGGGTGTGCTTGCAATGAACTTGTATAGACATTTTTTCTTCTCATTTTCCCTAAATAATACTGTATAACTATTTATATAACATTCATATTGTTTTAGGATTATGTTTAGGATTATAAGTTTTAGGATTGTTTTAGGATTATAAATTATCTAGTAATGATTAAAGTATACAGAAGGATTGTATAGATTATATTCAAATATTATGCTATTTTATATAAGGGACTTGAACATCTGCAGATTTGGGAATTCTCCATGAGTCCTGGAACCAGTCTCCCATGCGATACCAAAGAATAATTGAGTAAACCTACCATGTGTGATAACAATAGCACAAAAGATGGTAAGGATGACTGATTGTGTGGTTATTGCACCAGATGAGAAGTAATTTGTTAAAAATTAAGGATACATACATTGTAAAACTTAGGGCAGTCATTTAAATTGGAGTGTAATAAATGAAGTGTAACTTTAAAAAGTAGAATACTGGGCTGGGGAGATAGCTCAGTAGGTAGAGTGCTTGCCTTGCAAGCATAAGGCCCTGGGTTTGATCCCCAGCACCGCAAAAAAAAAAAAAAAAAAAAAAAAAATAGAATACTAACATAAAAATAGAGTTACTCAAAAATAGCCCCAAAACTGACCCCCCCCAAAAAAATGGAGAAAAGAGTATTATTGAACACATGGAACCCACAGAAAATAACCAGAAAGATGGTAGATTTAAGTGCAATTGAGTCTGTGGAAGACTAACCTCTAATGTCCTAGAGCAGAGCAGGAAAACCGGTTGACAACCACAGAATTAATTGACTATTTCAAAAGAGCTAGTAGAGAGGAATTTAAACGTTTCCAACACAAAGAAACAATCAAGGTCTGGGGTGATCAATACGCCAATTACAGCTGGGCGGTGGGGCAGGCCTGTAAATCCCAGCAGCTCAGGAGGTTGAGGCAGGAGGATCCTTAGTTCAAAGCCAGCCTCAGCAAAAGTGAGGTGCTAAGCATTTCAGTGTGACTTTGTCTCTAAATAAAATACAAAATGGGGCTGGGATGTGGCTCAGTGGTCAAGTAAAATGCCAATTACTCTGATATGACCATTACACATTGTCTACATATATTGGAATGTCACACTGTACCCCACAAATATGCATAATTACTAGGTATCAATTAAAAGTAAAAGCATATTTTAAAAATAAGTAAATGCAATAATATCAGCAACTATGTTAAATGCTCAGAGATAGGATTAATATCCAGATAGTTTACAAAATACCTATAAACTAATAAAACAAAAGCCTTACAACAGAAAAGGACAAAGGATATGAAGAAGAAATTCAAAGGAAGAAACCCAATGTTAGTACTACCAGTATGAAAACGCTCTACTTCTTTATTGGGGAAATAAAAACATAAATGCAAATTAAAATAATGAGTTACCATTTCCCACTCCTTAAGTTGGCAAATGATCTAAGTCCCTTATCACTGAGTTGGCAAGGACCAGAAAACAGGAAGTCTTGTATTGTTGGAAGAGCTAAGTGGGCACCACCTCTCTGTTGCGCCCTCGGGGAAGACTGGGAAAGCTGAAGGTGCTCCTGTACCCAGTAGTCCACGTCCAGGCCTCTGTCCTGAAGACCTTCTCCAACCGTGCACAGTGAGATGTGTGCAGAAGTTCCTGGCGGCAGGTTTGTCTTCATTCCCCTCAGGGAAACTGGAGTTTCTAAGTACTCAATGAAATACTATATAGTGGTTAAAATGAATGAACCAGATAGGCTTGGTTAAACCCGACTCTATCTCAAAGACACAACGACCCACGAAAAAAGAGCAAGTTGTCACAAGATACAGACTGAATAATATCATTTATCTAAAATATTAAAACATCAAAACCAGTAGTATGCAAATTGTGGATGCACACGTGACAGGAAATGCATAAAGCCATGTGTGGTGGGGGGACCGGATGTGGTGGCCTTGCCTTATCTCTAACTTTCCATTTTTAAAGACGTGAGCTGCGGCCTGGTGGCCCGCCGCCCCGGCCTCGCAGGCCAGCTCTGCGCCTGGCCTCCCAGGGGTTCCCTGGGGACGCACACATTCTGCCCCTTCTTCAGCTGGTTTCGGTCGGGTTCCACTGCTAGCGACGGCTCACCTGCTTATACTCGCCTCTTTTCCTCCCTCCCCGCCAACTTCGCCCCCAGTTACTGGCACCCACTCGGCATTCACTCAACATCTCCAAGTGGACCTGCCAGGGAGGGCACGGAGGCGCTGCCGCCCCCGGGACGTCCCCCTCTAGGCGAGAAAGCCCTCAGCAGGGACGGAGACCCCACTCGGGGTACACGAGTGCTCCCCGCTCGGCTCGGCTTCCTCCTAAGTGACCGTCTGGCCCCCGCCAGGCCTGGCACCCAGGGGCTGCGGGGCTGGGGGCCCCCGGTGCGCAGCGGCACGGGGCGCCTCACAAAGCGCCCGCCCGCTCGCCTCCGCGGGGCGGCCGCCGCGGCCCCGGCCCCGCGGCCCCGCTGGTCACATGAACCCGGGGCTTTCTCTGGTGTGACGGCTCGCTCACATCCTTTGTGCGCGCAGGTTTTGAAAGCGAGCGACCCGGGTTCTGGGTGTGAGAGCAGCAGGGACCGGCGGGAGGAAGGCTGTCGGAGCCGATCGACCCGCCTCCAGACCCGGCACGTCGCCTGGGCTGCGCGCTCCCAATTCCGCCCCGCCGCCCGCCGCCCGCCGCGCCCGCGGGTGCCCGGCCGGCGAGCGCCCCAGGTGAGAGGCCCGCGGGTCCCGGGGGGAGGCCCGGCGGCTCGGCCGGGGCTCCACGACGGGCTGGCCGGCTCAGGGCGTGTCCGTCGCCGCCTGGCTGCTCGCTCGACACTGTTCGCTCCTACCGGCTGTAGATGGAGCTGTCTGGGTTCCGGCAGCCTCCGACGAGCCTCGGAGTGTTTCTCTTTAAACGGCCTGAGAGGGACATGCCTCCCAGGATGCAGTTTGTATCAACATGGCAGCTGCTGTGCAGCTCCCCTGCTGAAGAGGCGCCGGGACGGCAGCGCAGCTCGCAGCCGGGGCCGGGCCCGAGCCGGGGTCGCAGCGGCGGCCGCAGAGGGGCGGCGCGCGGGCCGGGGGCCGCTGCTGAGGGCCGGGGCCCAGCTCGCGGCCGGGGCGCAGCCGGCCGGGCCGCCCGCACAGCCGCGCGCCCCGCTCCGACGCCGCCGCCCGGGCTCCGCGGCCCCGCGCCCGCGCGCCCCGAGCAGGCCGGGGCCCGACGGCCGCGCGCGAGCCCCGCGGGGAAGGCAGGGCCGCGCGGCGCCGCCCGCGGAGAGGACCGGGCGGCCAGGCCTGCGCGGGGCGGCGCGCGGCGGCGGCGGCGGCGGCGGCTCGCGGGGCCCGGGCCGGACAGCGCAGGGCCATGGCCGAGGCGGCCCCGGCGCCGGTGAGGGCGGCCCGCGCGCGCACGGACGCGCGGCCTCGGGGCTCTGGGGACGGCCTGCGTGCCCCGGGCTCGGCGGCCCGGCCTGCGGTCTCGGTAAGGGACGGGAGCGCTGCGACGTTGGCGGGGGAGGGGGCGCCCCGGCGGGCTCGCGCGCCCTGGGCTGGGGGGGCGCTGCGGGCCGGCGCCGGGCCGGGGATCGGCCGCCGTCCGTGCGAGGCTGCGCGGCCGCCGGCCCCGGCACACGCGGCCCCGAGGTGGGGCGCCGGCGGCGCGCTCGCTCGCTGCGGAGCCGGCGCTGCGTCCGTCGGGGTGGCCGCCGGCACGTTTTCCGCAGAGCTCGGCCCCGCCGAGCCTCTGCCGGCCCGGGCGCGGCGCTGACGCGGCTCTCCCATTTCGCAGAGCGGAGACACTGAGGCACAGACACCTGGCGGCGACCTGCCCTGCCTGCCCCAAGGTCACGTAGCGAGTCATCCGTGGCACGGTGCCCGCGGCCCCGGAGAGGCCTGCCTGGCGGGCTGCGGGCCTGGACGGGGAGGGGGCGGCCTGGGTGGGCGGCCTGGGCCGGCGGGCGGTGGCCGCGGCCCGTCGGGGAGGAGGGGAGGCCGGGCAGCGCCCACGCGAGCATCTCCGCGGTGGGGAGCTGGTGACCCCCGGGCTCCGGCCCTGGCCGCCGCCGGCCTCTGCGTCTGAACTTTGGGTGTCCTGACGGATGGGGCCTGAGGCTGATGTTCCTCCTCGGTGCACCATTCTTAAAAATCGGTCTTTGAATGCCCTCAGGTGCCCTGGCTGTGCCGGGGAGGTTCACTGCATGAGAGTCAGTGCCTTTGAGCCTCAGTTTCCTATTGTGTACAGGAAGAGGGGGCCCTGTTGGCTTTCTAACAACCCCCCAGTTCTTCTTCTTCTTCTTCTTCTTCATAATAATAATAATAATAATAATAATAGAAATTCTTCGGAAATAAAATGAAAATTTTTACCTGCCAGACCTCTGGATTTAGGTCCTCAGGGCTCTTAAATGGTATATAATTCTGGATGAACCATCCTGGGTCATGCAAGGAAATTGCACATTGTGCAAGTCAGATAGTTGGTTATGTGTGTTTCTACTAATGTGGCATGAATCCTGCAGGCCCTATCACTTATGCTGCACCAGGGGAGGGTGGGACTGTTAAATCCTATGAAGTAAGGTTCAGAAGGATTCGGACCCTACCCCCTCCCAGCAGGTTAAGAATTGAGCTCGTTTGTTTTAGGTATATTTACTGACCCTCTGTTTGGCCATTGCTTTCTGCTTGGGGTGAGATCAAGCCACAGGTTTACTGGGAGTGATGAAATTATAGCAGGCTGCTTTTGTTTGGAGGCTGGGGGAGGGGACAGTGCCCCTGTGGTCCCTCATCCCTTTCCAGTCCCCCAAATCCCAAAATGGAGAGAGATGGTCTAATAATAGAAAGCAAAGAAATAGTATTTTCCTTTGAGCTCTGATTGGACTGGTTGGTAAAGATGTCTTGCTCTGCTGGCTTTATTTTCTACACTGGAGCTTTTTTTCATTGTTTCAGTTAAACCCCTGTATTACCCTGGGAGGCTAACTTGGCCTCCAGGGATTTTCCCCTTCTTCCTACTAGTCCTAGGCAAATATCCTAATCCCCCCTGGAAGACAGGGCCATAATGTGCCTATTATGTTGCATTAGGCTAGCCCTTACCTGTGAGTGGGGCTCCTGCCTAAGGGGCCCCCAGTCTTGCCTTCACCTGGGAACAGTGAAGGGTGGAAGGGGGCTTCACTGTTGATGAGCCTTCAGGTCGAGGGATCTGTGAACTCTCTAAATGTTTGCAGAACTTTGTATATGTGGTTTTATGTATATTTTTGAGAACCCAGAACTTGCATTAGGTTTCCTAAAGGATCCCTGACCCCACTTCAGTGGTTTTGAGAGCATGGCCTCCACCCCATCCTGGCCACCCCCAGGAAGACTCCCACAGGTCTGTATTTACCCTCCAGCCTCTGATCAGAGCACATACCTGCTGGCTGCCTCAGTAGACAGTGAGGCCTGGAGGCACCTCACAGGCTCCAGCCAGGCAGCTGTGTGACTGGGCCAAGTTACTGAGCCTCTCCTATCCTCTGTACCTTCATGTGCTAGGTGTGGATAGTGGTTCTGATAGTGCCTATATCATAGGGTTTTGTGAGAATTAAATGAGGTAATCCTTTAAAATGCTTATCACAGTTCATGATACAATAAACTTTGAATAATTGTTCGCTATTCCTGACTAATTGGCTCTCACATCAAAGGACAAATGGATGATACTTTCTCAAGGCCTTTTGCTGAATGGGATCTTGAATCGTCAATTCTTGGCTTCAAAGTGTGATGTCATTTCAGCCAAGCTGCTTATACATGAATAAATGAACACATAAAAGAAAGAAAACTGTAGCAGTCTGAAGAAGTTCGAGATATGTCTGATAGGTGACTCAAGGAACTTCATTACTTATTCCAATAATTTTGATGTGACTCAGCAACTTACTGTCGATTCATTGAGCTGACGTTTATTGAGCATATGCTATATATCAGACTGCACACTGGGGATGGTCTAATTTTCAAATGAAGAAAATGGAAGTTTTAATTACTTTAAGATCACTTATATAGAGTAGATTCATTGAAGGAAGATTATGAGGAGATGGACAAAAATTGTCATAGGAGAAATTGTTTTCAGTTCCAATGAAGACTCTGCTTGGCAGGGTAAATACAGAGCTGGTCACTCAGAGGAGCCTGGTTTTACCTCCCTAGTGATTCGAGGGTTCTCTCCGGTGGGTGTGGTGAGGTGGGAACAGGGAGAGGTGAGTGAGGCTCTTTGAAGTCCCAAAAGGAAACATCTTTATCTTGGTTCTAGGCCCCACCACTCTGACCCAGTCTCTGTATGGGTGACTCCCGCGTGGCTTCTGTCCTTCCAGGCCTCCTTTCTTTCTCACTCCCCTGCCCCCACCCAGAGCCACAGGGAGGGACGCAGCCCCCCGAGAACACCTACCCCAGGGCCCACCTGCCCAGGGACCTGGGCTCCTGTAGGAGGGCTGAATCGCCTGCTGCCCTCTCCCTGTCCCCCTCTTCTGTGTAGCAGAAGCTAGAGCGGTCACGAACCTGGGCCAGGATGACACAGGCAGCCTTGGGTACAGATGGGAGGCAGCCAGGTGTGCCCGTGCCCTTCGCTTCTGCACTCGCCGGCGGGAAGGCAGCTGTGAAGGCGCGCTGCGGGAGGAGGCGGCTCTGTAGGAACCGGGGAGGCACACGTCTCACAGCTCCATCACTGACACCCTCAGTGCTGCTGTCCCGAGAGATCTGTGTTTGCGGAGCGCTTCTTATCACTACAGAAACTGACGGCCTCTTAATGTGAACACTCGGGATCCATTTTCCTGCTGGGGACTGTGGCCTTCAATCCTGTCTTTTCCTTTCTTTCCTTGAACACAGGTCCAGCAGCTGGACATGGAAAACCAACGCTCATCACCTCTGTCATTCTCCAGTGTCCCGCAAGAAGAAACCCTACGTCAGGCCTCTGCTGGACTCCCCAGAGAAACTCTATTCCCATCCAGAATTCTTCCCCCCAAAGAAATTTCTTCTTTGTCACCTACTGTTCCCCGGCAAGCCTCCCTACCCCAAACTTCCAGTGCTCCCAAGCAAGAGACTTCTGGCCAGATGCCGCATGTACCCCAAAAGGGACCGTCACTCCTGTATCCTGCCACCTCTGAACAAGAGACGCATCTCCAGGGCCCCCTGGCTTCCCAGGAAGAGACCCAGTATCCTGCTGAACAGGAAATCTCCCTTCTCTCCCACTCCACTCACCATCAGGAAGCCCCACTCCACTCCCCTGAAGTTCCTGAGAAAGACCCCCTGACCCTTTCCCCCACAGTCCCTGAGGCCGACATGGACCCCTTGCTCCAGAGCCCAGCTTCCCAAAAGGACACCCCCTTCCAGGTATCTTCTGCAGCCCAGAAGGAACAGCCACTGCCCACAGCAGAGATCACCCGCTTGGCCGTGTGGGCGGCCGTCCAAGCCGTGGAGAGGAAACTGGAGGCCCAGGCCATGAGGCTACTGACCCTGGAGGGCAGGACAGGGACAAATGAAAAAAAGATAGCCGATTGCGAGAAGACGGCCGTGGAGTTCGCAAACCACCTGGAGAGCAAGTGGGTCGTGCTGGGGACCCTGCTGCAGGAGTACGGGCTGCTGCAGCGGCGGCTGGAGAACATGGAGAACCTGCTGAAAAACAGAAATTTCTGGATCCTGCGGCTGCCCCCCGGGAGCAATGGAGAAGTTCCCAAGGTATGCTCATCCCCCTGGGGCTTCCCAAGAAGCAATCTGAATTGGAGTGATTTGGGAATTTAGTTTAGTTGAAAAAAAGGGAAAGCAGTAGTTGAGAAAGAATAAAACATACACAGATCTAGTTACTGCCAGTGCTGCTTCACCAAAAGCAAGTTATTTCTGCTGTTGAAGAAAGCACAGGCTAGTACAAAAATGTCCTCAGAATCAGGATCACCATTTCCAAGGCTGTTCCGTCGAGCCATCCTCTAATGTGCAAGGACAGAAGGCAAAGCCTAATGAGAGCGCTGTGCAGAGGCTTTGTGGTCAGATAGAACCGGCCCTCCATGCATCTGGGATTCACCAACTATGGATGGAAAATACCTGACAAAAGAAAATTGTGTCTGTGCTGAACACAGAAGACTTTTTCCTTTTCTTTGTTCCCTAAACAGTCTAACCATTATGTCTGTAGCATTTACTTTGTATTAGGTATTGTAAGTTTGCTAGAGATGATTTAAAGTATACAGGAGGGTATGCAGAGGTTACATGCAAATACTACACTATTATTTAAAAGGAACTTGCACATCCTCAGATTCCGGTACCTTTGGGGGTTCTGGAAGCAATACCCTGCAGATACCAAGCACGATGAGCATCGAATGGTGGTCCAACCCCCAGGGTGGTCTGAGGGAGGCTGCAGCGAAGTGTTACAGGCGCTGTCCTGTTCAGCATTTTTATCAGGTCACTTAAAAATGATGTTTATGCCAGTGAAACTGATTTCAAGAGGTTTCCTCAAAAACTAGAGAAAGCTATGTTTGCACCTTATTTTCCAAGAAGTTCTGAAGGAGTGTCTGTGGGGACTGGTTTTCCTTCTGTCCTCTGTGCTGCTGCCCCCTTTCCACAGCCTTGTGTTAGGAGAATGCCGATTATGTGCTCAGGCCAGCACTTTTGGAACTTTACTGTGCACACGAACCCATGGGGGTCTTTCTAAATGCAGACCGGCTTAATGGGCCTAGGGTGGGGCCTGGAAGTCTGCATTTCCAGCACATTCCCTGGTGGTGATATTGCAGCTGGTCCCCGGACGGTGCTCCAGAGGAGCATGAGCTAGCCTGTAAGGCAAAGCACCAGGCGAGACAATTCCCCCACTCTTTGTGGCCAGGACAGTGGCCAGACTTGCAGACAGGTCCTGTTGAAGCCCCAGAGCTGAGGATGTGGACCTTCCCCTCTGGGTCCTGAGGAGGAGGTGTTTGAGCCAGGGCCTGGGGTGAGTCATGGGAGCTGACCGCCTGTGAGTGCCGTCCTCATGGTCCAAGCTGACCTTGTTGTGTGGTTTCAGGTCCCTGTCACGTTTGATGATGTTGCCGTTCATTTCTCGGAGCAGGAGTGGGGAAACCTGTCTGAGTGGCAGAAGGAACTCTACAAGAATGTGATGAGGGGCAACTATGAGTCTCTGGTTTCCATGGGTAAGGACAAGGCTTTGCTCACCAGGGCCACCTTGGCATTGGCGTGCGGTCCACGCAGAAACTCAGGGGTGGTGGGAAACAGGCAAGCAGGATTTTAGAGAGCACAAGGAATGGACACAGTGGCCTTGTACGCCCACATCACAGGGCAGCACCAATCAGAACAGCTTGTACATGGAGACCCCGCTCTCAGAGAAGCCCATGGGGGCAGAGGGAGAAGGCAGAGAACACATCAGGGTCTCTCTTTCCCATGGACCCTTCTTTAAAAAATTAGTTTGTCTGGCAAACTATTACTAAGGAAGGAAAAAGAAAGGGGATGCAGACACACTGGGTGCCCTCTGTATGCCAGCGGTGTGTAGGGTGCTCCTCAAGAGCCACGTCCTCCAGTCCCCAGCTCTACCATGAGGGAGCCAGGACCCTCACTGGCGCTGTGTTCTTATTCAGGTGACTGAACACCTCACATCCCGCAGGTCCTCATCTCCTTGTGCAGATGGGGAGGCTGGACGAGGGGGCCAAAGGCTCACCCCAGGTCACCAAGAGGAGGACACATTCTCCCCAAGATTTGTCTTATCCCAAAATCCGTGGACTCTTGTTGCTTTCATTTAGAATATTTAGTGGGCTGGGGATACAGCTCAGTGGGTAGGGTGCTTGCCTTGCAAGCACAAGGCCCTGAGTTCGATCCCCAGCGCCGCCAAAAAAAAAAAAAAAGAATATTTAGTGACAAAACCCTGAAAACATGTACTTTACTTCTGTTTGTATCCTTTTCTCTGGTATGGAAAAATCTTTTGGCACATACAAAACAATTTTTTAAACCTTAAATGTGCTGTTGGATAGAAACTTAATATTTGCTGTAATTGTTAATTTTACACATACCTTTACATAGGATAACCTTCCCCATTTAAAAAATTATTTTCTTGTATTAAAAATACATACGTATAATTGTGAAAAGTCAACATTTAGACTGATGTCATGAAGAGCAGCCCCCACTCGCCAGCCCAGGCACAGCCACGGTGGCCCCAGGCCCTCTGTTCCTTCTTACCTTTTCCACATGGCTAGTACCCGGCTGTACCAGCAGTGTGGGGCCTGCAGACGGGCCGTGGGCTTCCATACTCACAGTAGCCAGAGACGGCTTTCCACAGGCACACCCAGGCCCCATGGAAAAGAGTGTAGTATTCAGGTGAATGTCAGGCTTCCCACCTCTCTGCTGGCACAGAACATGGTTGAGTCCATGTTTCACTTACAGCTGTCTTTGTGAGCTTAAGTGTCGAATAGTACAGATGTGGAGAAGTGGGCTGCAGAGTAAAGAGGGCACAGTTTGCAATTCTGTGGCTGCTGCCTGCGCCCCCAAGGCTGGGCCAGGGTGCACCCTGCAGCAGCGCATGAGGAGGCCATCTCTTCACAGCCCGGCCTGCACCAGTGCTTCCCATTTTAAACATTTGTATCTCTGAGAGATGGAAAATGATGCCTTGTTATTTTAATATGCATTGCTTTGGTGACAAGTGAACTTGTGCATCGTTTTATATATTTATTGGCCATTTGCATTTCTTCTATGTGAATTTCCTATTTATCTCTTTGCTTTTTTATTTTTTACTAACTGCAGAGGTTCTTTATATTTAGCTATGTATGATAGATATGTGTGTGCATCTGTATATTTCTGCCAGGTTTCTTCATTTTTTTTAAACTTTATTTCCAAAGAACTTTAAACTGTTTCCTTGGGTGTAGGGGATTAAACACAGGTCCTCATGCATGCTGAGCATGTGTTCTACTTTCCCAATTCTGAAACTTTTTTCAGATGTGAGGAGATTTATCATTGTTTTGCTTTATAATTTTTGGATTTTACCAAAATCCAAAAACTTTTGGATTAATTTTTTGCTCTAAAAATATTTCAAATATTGTGTGCTTTTGTCATGAAGCCCTGAGCAGGCATCTGCACCTGTGGCCTGCGTGACATGCACAACGTGCACTGAGGAAGGTGCTTGGACACTTGGCCATTTCTTTTCCAACATTGCTGGTCCCAGCAGCAGGGCCATTCCAGGGTACATTCCCATAGGTGATCCATTAGCAGCACGTAGTGTCACCTCATCCCACAGTATATTTTCTTTCCTTCTTTCTTCCAGACTATGCAATTTCCAAGCCAGACCTAATGTCACAGATGGAGCGCGGGGAGAGGCCAGCCATGCAAGAGCAGGAGGACTCTGAGGAAGGCGAGACGCCCACAGACCCCAGTGCTGGTGAGTGGTGAGCAGGTGGCCCAGAGGCCTGCGCCCGAGGTCTCAGTACCCAGCACGGGGATCACAGTCCAGAGTGGACTGAGGGGGCATGACAGCAAGTTGAGCAGAAAAAGGCATCTACCGAGGAACCCACAGCCACCTGTGGCGCAGGTAATTGGTAAACTAGAACACTGTGGGGTTCCTCCCCTCAGGGGTTTTTGGACGTGACCCAGGGAAACCTCACTCTGCTTGAGGTAGAGCCAGTATACTGACACACGAATGCCTTACTGCCTGCAAAGAACAAGGCATTCGTGTGTCAGGGCACCAGCGCTCTTGCCTCCTAGAAGCATCCTGCAGTGCAGAACTCTAGCAGAATGTCTGGAAGGGGCCCTGAGATGGAGGCAGCAGGCAGGCCGTGTGGCCCGGAAGCTCCCTGACGTGGGGCTGCCTGCTTTTAAACGAATCCCTTCCTTCCCATCAGTGTCAGTGTTTTGGAGTCTGTTTCCTCATCTGCGGAGCAGAACTGGAGCTAGGTTTCCACTAGAGCCTGGCACGGGGGTTAGCGTGTCGCAGCGGCTGCAGTCAGGTGTCACGCCTTCAGTGGCCGAAGCAGTGCCACACGTTCACTGACGGTGCTTTCATGGTTAGTTTCTGGAAGCTTTTTTCTGCAGTTGCCTTTGGACTTATATCACATGCCCCTGTCTTAAGGAGGAACATGCCCTTGTCCTTAGTGGGTGCATGTGGGGAGCAAGAATAGCCTAACATCACTGAGAATTGTGTCTGTTGCAAAGGGGAGAGCTGATCCAGCTGGAGAGTTCAGTTTGGGACCAAGCATCCAAGGCCTTTAATAAATTAATGTCTTTGATTCCTGGGCCTATAAACTGGCTCTCAGGAGGGGTTCCAGGAAAATGAGTAATGTCAGCTCTGTGTACTAAGAACATAATTTACAGGACAGATGGACCCCTGCGAAAACAGACGTACTGGCCTGTCTCAAAGAAATCCAGTGTCAGAACTTTTTCAGAATTTGCCTCGGTACTGGGATTGTGGCTCAGTGATAGAGTGCGTGCCTAGCATGTGTGAGGCACTGGGTTCAATTCTCAGCACCACATATAAATAAGTAAAAAATAAAAAAATAAAGGTCTATCAACAACAAATAAAAATATTAAAAAAAAAAAAAAAAAAAAAAGAATTTGCCTGAAGATTTAAATGGTAGAGAGAGAGGCTATTCCTGGATTCATTCCAGCACACAAGAGATAAATGTATTTAGTAGATGAAGATGTGGGATTGGGGAGAAAGGGAGGCATGCAGCAGAGTGACCCTTTGGTTGGGGAAAATCCATGCAGACTTAAAGGTTTTATTGGTCATGTCCAAAAACAAGGGTCATGTGTGTCAGGAGTGGTGGCACACACCTGTAATCCCAGCTGCTCAGGAGGCTGAGGCAGGAGGATTGCAAGTTCAAAGCCAACCTTAGCAATTTAGGCCCTCAGCAACTTAGCAAGACCCTATCTCAAAATTAAAAAAAAAAGGGGGGGGGGGCTGGAAATGTGGCTTAGTGATTAAGCACCCCTGGTACCAAAAAATCAGAAACAAGGGTTGTGTCGGAATAAAGAGATTCAAGGTAGACGATATGGGAAAGAATCATGGGAAGCGGGGATGAGAATTCAGGTGTGATTTGTGGTCAAATCCTGACATACAGCAAGACCCCAGCTGATTCTGGGGTCCAGTCGCTGCTGTGCAGGTATTTCCTAGAAGGGCTGGGATGAAGGAGTGTCCGGCCCGTCTCCTTTCCCACCTTTATCGCAGATGGACCTCCCACAGAGTGGGGCCAGGGTCAAGAGGCAGCTGACCCCAGCCCACTCTGCCCTGAGCTGCTACTGGCAGGTGGCACCCTCACACAGCTGTCCCTGTGTGACTGAACTGTGCCATTTTTTTCCACGGTCTATCTCCAGCCCCACGGAGGCTGCAGTGGGAGGAGGAACTGCCACCCCACAGAGCAGCCTCATAATACCCACACCTGCACTCAGCCAAGCCCCAGCCCTACAAGGCTGGGTGAGAAGCTGCAGGCACCAGAGCCTTTCACACTGTGGCAGCTTGTCCTGTTGTGCATCTCCTCCCTTAGCAAGAAAGCAGCAAAGCCAGCCCTGAGCCAGACCCAGAGGTGTGACACCAAGCGGGGAATGTCCAGAAAACGGAAAACTTCAGAGTTCCCGGGATATCAAACATGGCAGTGTTATGAACTGCCTATGCAAACTCATTCAGTAAACTATCACTGAATGATTTGGATCCCTGAGGGCAAAGAGAGCCACAGAGGATCAGAGCAGAGCAGAGGATCAGCCCTATTCTCAAAACACTTAGAACAGGGACTCCTGTTATGGCCCTGCATGGGTGGTCATGCCCAGAGAAGATCTGCCATCTTCAGCAGATCAGCCAGAAGAAACCAAGCCGGAGGCCAGGCAGAAGTGAACATCCTCACGCATCGCCACTCAGTGTGCCTCGCTTCAGACTTTTAGAAAGCAGTGTGATGTTCTCTCACCTACCATAGACCCAGAAGGACATAGCAACCAGTGGGAATGAGTAGGAAGGGAAGGGAGGTGGCATGGATAACTCCCAGCTCTGGGCTGAAGTGACAGGGGAGGTGGCGGGCATGACGCTTGGATTTGGGGAAACAATGAGAATTTAATTTGGAACATGTCTGAAGTGAAATTCCCAGGACACCAAGGAGAAAGCTGCTGAAAGAGTCTGGAGTTCAAAGACAGGTCTGAGCCAGAGATGCTTGGCACTGGGACATATGAACCTTTGGGCTTTGGTGGTATTGGCAGGATTAACTTGGTCTGCAGAGAAAGAAGAGATGAAGAGTGCAGCAATCTCTTGGAGCAGGTTGGGGATTTGGAATATATTGGTCAGGATGGAGCCCAGGTGTTAGTTTTTTAAAAAACTTCCAGGGTGATTCTCATGTGCCCCCAGGCCTGAAAGTTGTTGTAGGATTTGGGAAAAGAAAGAGTAACTAGAGGAATCAAAGGAAGAAGAAAGGGACTAAGGTATAGGCATAGTATTTGCCTAGCCTGCACTGGGCTCTGGGTTGGATTCCCAGCACCACAAAAAGTAAAGTTGCATATGATTTCAAAGGAAGCAGCACAAGTGGCCAGAAAGGTGGCAAGAAAATCAGGACAGTGCTCCATTGGTATTTCAAACGAAATGTTTCTGGAAGGAGGAAGTGTGGTCAATAATGCTGAATTCTACTCTTTAGCTTAGTAATATGAAGACTGGAAAGAGTCAGTGACCTTTGGCTTTTGGGGACTGACTTCTTTCACTTAGCATGATAGTCTCCAGTTCCACCCATTTACCAGCAAATGCCACAAAGTCATTCTTTATAGCTGAGTATATAAACCACATATTCTTTATCCTTTCATCTGCTGAAGGGCACCTAGCTGGTTCCATAGCTTAGCTGTTGTGAATTGAGCTGCTGTGAACACTGATGTGGCTGCATCACTGTAGTCTGCTGATTTTAAGTCCTTTGGGTATATACCAAGGAGTGAGTTCCATTCTTAGGTTTTTGAGGAATCTTGGTAGTACTTTCCAAAGTGGTTGTACTAATTTGCAGTCACACCAACAATGTATGAATGTACCCTTTTCCCCACATCCCGCCAACATTTATTGTTACTTGTATTCTTGATAATCGCTATTCTCACTGGAGTGAAGCTAATCCAAAATAAGTGGGGCAGGGAGTAGAAACAGAAGTAAGATCAGAGGAGTAACCAAAGGGGCATGAGGGGAGGGAAGAAGGATGGGATGGGGAAACTCGGGGACTGAGTGCAACTTAACTTCCCTGTGTGCAGTATGGATATATCATAGTGAGTCCCACTATCGTAAGACCCCATAAGACATCAGCACAGACTGTAAGTAGGTAGCAGAAAGAGTTGAGTAGAGGGAAGAGAACGAGGTGGAATGAGGAGAGGGGAAGGGGAAGTAGAACACTCTAGTCCATGCTTTTATAATTATGTCAGAGTATATGATAGCATCATGTATAACTAAAAAGAACCAAAAAAAAAAAAAAAAAAACCATGAGTGGCCTTAGCAAGAGAAAAGTCAGTGGCCTCGCACAGGTAGAGGCCCGAATAGATAGAGCAGGTGAGTTCCTTCCAGAAAGGAACTCTTGGAAATTCAGGAGGCAGCTATGAGGACATGTCTTCAAGAATGGCTGTGAGTAGGGCATAGGGAGTGGACATCTGGGGCAGGAGAAGGGGGTAGGGGTTGCTGAAGTCTTTAAAATGTTGATGGAGTATAGTCAACAGGGAATTGTAAATGTAATGTGAAGCCAGTGATGTAAACAATAGAAAAAACTGGATGAAAACACTGTGATTTGTAAAGATTTTCAAATGAGAGCAGATATTACTTCTTAGTAAAAAGATTTTTTTTTTTTTTTAATGCATAATGAAGACTGAGTTGAAGAGGGCAGATTGAAGGTGTTGATTCCTCCCCCTGCCCAAGTCCTCATGAAGCCAGAGGGAAGGGACTTCAGAAAGGGATAAGATTTTGGAAGCCTGAAAGCAGGTGGATGGTGATTGCAGATTTAGGAAGCTGAATCCGACGTTGGTACTTGGGAAAACTGAGAACCCCAACAGGCACCCCCTCTCCCCTGCTCAAGACTCAGGAGTTAGGGAAAGTCAGGGGTCATATGTTTTCTCTCGTAAGTGAAAACATGATATGTGAAGACAAGAGAAGGGTGAGGAAGAGAATCTCTGGGTGGGGGCACCAGGCAGTGGGTGATGAGGTACCAAACTGAACACGTGAGAACGAGTGAGATTTGACATGGAACATGTAGATCTTCAACCTGCTTCCCTTACCTGGTTCCTAAGAGGAAGCTGATCTCCACGATTAAGTGTGGGGCCAGGATGTTGGAATCGTCTTATCTGGAGACTTTTGGGACCAGCACAAGAAGTTTCTTACCGAAATGGCCACCAAAGCTTCCTACAGGGAAACAGGTAGTTAGCAAGCCCCACTCAAATGCACTGATCTTTCAGTTCTCTCTTGACTGTCTCACTTTTAATTCTACATGGACAACCAAGAACCTCAGTGCAGTTGGGGAAAGCCTCTAATATAGAGAGGCAAATAAAGAAATAGATAATATCAGAAAAAATATATATTTAGAGGAACAGACCATACTGAGAGGGAAAAAACTGAATAAAAACTTACACAGTAAATTCTTAATGAAAAGTGAATGCATCCATGACTCAAAGTATAATGCTTAGTTTAAAGGAAAGAAAGGAACTCTTGGAAATTCAAACATGTGAATACAGTTTTAAAACTCAGTAACAGTGTTGAAAGATAGTTGAGCAAATGCCCCAGAAAATACAACTAAAAGATTAAAAAAAAAGAAAATAGGGAAAGAATAAGAAAAACAAAGGAAGTCAGTCCAACATACAGATAATAGGAGTATCAGAAAAGAACAGTGAAGGCAGTGGGAATCATCAACAAAATAATTCAAGAAAAATCCCAACAATTAAAGACATAGATTTCCAGACTGGAAGGACCTACCAGCTACTCAGAACAGTGGAAGAAAACTGGCCTACACGTCAGACACTTCAGCAGGGATTTCAGAGCACCTGAAGACAGAAGATGTCCTGCAGGCATCCAGCCAGGAAGCACAGGTTCAGATACAAGCCCTGGGACGCTTCAGACTTGTAACATCTCCTGTACAACACAGTAGAATAGAACGTCCCTCTAAAATTATCAGGGAAAATATTTTCTGCAACCTAGAATTTGATATCTAGCCAAACTCTTTTAATTAAATATGAGAATGAAATCAAGACATCCTGAGATGGTCAAGGCCTCCATGCACCTTCTCAAGCTGGGGGTAGCTCTGCCAAAATGAGGATGTAGACAAAAAAAGATGTGCTGGGTTGACAGAGAAAAGACTGGGGGCAGGCTGAGGGCTGTGCAGGAATGTCCTGGGCACATCAGAGGATTCCAGAAATGTTTCTTCAAGTAGATGAAATTGATGCTTTGGAGGAGAGCTGCGCAACAGGACTGAGGAGAGTTTGGAACTGAGTTCATGATGATTACTAGTAAGTTAGGCTGAGTAAATCACTCTACGAGCTGGGTGCCGTGGTGCACGCCTGTAATCCCAGAGGCTAAGGCAAGAGGCTGTCGAGTTCAAAACCAACCTCAGTAATTTAGCGAGGCCCTAAGCAACTCAGCAAGACCCTCTCTAAAAAAAAATACAAAAGGGGCTGGGGATGTGGCTCAGTGGTTAAGTCCCCTGGGTTCAATCCCTGATACCAAAATAAGTCAATAAATAAATGATTCTAGGAGAAGCAAAAAGGTTTGCAGGAGAAGAGTCCTCGTACTACACCTCGTAGGTCTGTTATAGGTGACATTCGTATGCTACAGTACTGTGAACACCAAAAGCCAGTCCGACTAAGTTCATAACGAGTCTGCATTTCTGATCTAGAGACGGTGGGCCTGACTTCCAGCTCCTGGGCGTCAGTAGGTAGCTGTTTAAAACTGCAAACTCAAGGTGTGTTCCTAGAGTTAGGAGGGAAACAACAAAAGGATCAGCAGGAAGACCTGAAGGTGATGGGCTCCAGGGAGCCAGAAATGGGGAGTCGAAAGTTGCAGAAGCACTTTTTGAAAATAGGTTCAAAGAACCACTCAACCCCCAATCTATGTTTATGTGTAACTTACAAAAAAAAAAAAAAAAGATTGAAAAAAATCATTTACCAGATTTTTAAAAGCCTCATAGAAAGTATAGCCATGAGGAGATTGGAAATCATTATTTCTTTGCTTTGAGCTGGTAGAAATGGTTCATATGGCAACACTGGTTTTTAATATTAAAAAATATAGAGTGAGTGCACCTCCCCATGATTCTCAGGAGTCAAGAGCTCATTCCTTCCGATTTCATGTGCATACACTTACAGACACCCTCAATTATATAAGCAATACGTAAATATATCTGACATCTGTACACGTCAGAATATGAGTCCATCTTATTCTTTTTAATAGCATATTATAGTATTGTGTATTGATTTCATAATTTATTTAAATACTCTCCCATTGATATACATTTAGGGTGTTCATAGGTTTCAGTGCATTGGTAAAGATTCTTATAAATAGATCTCTATGTGTTCGTCTGAAACTTTTTTAGAAACAAATTTTCTGGATCAGAGGATATACCCATTTAAACATTTAATAGATTTTTGGCACGTGGCCTTCAAAACAGTTGTGCCAGTTTATATGCCTTCAGCTAACATGCAGATACTTGCTTCCTCACACCTATGGCAATAGTAAGTACTTTTAGCTTTTTATTACTTGCAAAGTGACAGGTAGAAACAACATTTTGATGTTCTTCCTTAGACTTTCAGAGGATAATATTGAGCATATTGTTATATCTTTAATGATTACTAGTATGTCTGATTCTGTGAATTATTTCTATACATTGTTCTTTTGGATAATTCATCTTTTTATTATTGATTTATAAAAGCTTTTTATGTATTTATTCTTTTGGCAATGTGGGGGATCAAACTCACATCCTGGGCAAGCCTCGTACCACCAAGCTACACTCCAGCCCAAAAGTTTTTTGAACATCGAGGATATTAGCTCATATCTATCACATCTATCCAAATATTTTCCCTAGCTTTTGGTTTATTGTTGTTCATAGTGTTTATGTATATGGTATAGCCATTTTAAGGATTTTCTTTTTATTATTTGTTCTTTTCAGATATGCATGACGGTAGAGTATATTTTGACATATTTATACAAACTTTGAATATATTTTATCTAATTAGGATCCCAGACTTGTGGTTGTATGTGATGTCAAATTCATACATTTTATGTTTCTGTGTATTCAGACTTATCAGTCATTTTCTTTATGGCATCTGGGTTTCATATCAAGTGCAAAAATAGATACATAGACCATTTTATTCAGTAAATGCTACCATCACAGGCCTTGGCCCTGTGAGCTTCTTGAAAACCCATCAAAGCATTAAAAACCTGAAACCTTTTCCCCCTCTCTTGGAAACAAAAAGAAAATTGCTAAATGTGAATAATTAAATGTTTATTTTAACTAAGTGCCTCCAAATATAGTATTATATCTCTTCCATCAATTTTTAAGTTCAGGCCTCAAAAACAATAAATTTGAAAACAATTTGTAGGCTAGATTTTTCCATTTCCCCAGAATTCTTAGGTGCACATGTGACAGATTAAGTGATCTCTCAAAGCCAGTGTCAAAGCAGACTTCAAGACTCCTTTCAGAACAATTGACAGCAAAAAATTAGGGTTGATGTGGCTTAGATCATTTGATATGTTTGGTACTCGTGACCATACAGCTTCTAGAAGGAATTATCTGAGGCCTTAGAGGTAAGGAACGATCTCCAGTCAGAGTTATAAAACGGATGTGCCTGGGCTTTTTAAATTGTAAATGCTTATAAATGCACTTTGGTTGTCCATATGCTTACCAAAGTTGTTTGGAGTGCGCAACACTGGCTCCCTGCTCTCTAACAGGCAGGTGGGGTCTGCAAAGGTGTTGTGAGAGAACCTGCAATGCCCTAGAGAGGACGGAGAAAAGCTTGGGTCCAGAGACCAGCAGGTTCCACTGAGAACCCGGTTAGGCGTGCGGTGGAGCAGGGGATGTGGACTGGGTCCAAGTCAGGGCAGTTCAGAGTCACTCCTCTTCAAGGGAAGCACCCATGCTCTGGGGGCACAGGAACCTCTCCAAGAGGAGCACAGCATGGGTGGCCCTGAGGCTCCCTTTCCCAGGTCCTTGACCCCCTCATTCATAAACTGATGAGCCAAGACACACCGGCGGCTCCTGAAATGTGGTCCTCGGCTCCCACGTCTCCTACTGCATGGACACAGAGGGGGTCCTCCTGGCCCTCCCTCACTGTGGAGCCCTCCTGTGCAGTATAGACTTTGGATCACCAAACAGAGAATCCAGAATGTTGGGGTACATGTCAAGAAGTGCGTCACTTGGGCCTGAAAGACAAATTCTATTCCAAGTTAGGGTGTTTGAAATACTTTGCTTTCAACAAAATTGAAAGAGAACCTAATCAAGTTGTCAGCTAATAGGCCATTAAGAACAATTTTTTGTGGCATATAATTCAGGATAAGTTCAAAGAATCAAGTGACAGTTTCATAACACAGCTTCTTCCAGCCCATCTACATATTGATGAAATAAGGTTTCCCAATGCTTGCATTGATGAAAATGAAAATTAGAATAGAATTGATTCTGAACTCCGTCTCATTATACAATAAGAATATGTATTTATTCTCAGATAAGTGAACTAATTGGAAAAAAATAATTCCTATTCATTCTCATAAGAGATACATTTCCAAAAGTTTTTGTTTTCTATCTTGGATAATTGGTTACCATTCTATAGTGATAATCACTAAGGATAACTTCATGCAGGAAAATAATGAACACCTAGAGCCTACAGTTATTAGAAATGAAAGCAAAATTAAACTTTAAATTTACATACACATTTTTTGGCAAATGAAGTGATCAGTAAAAGCCTTCTAAGCATAAAAATATGCTCTACTAGGATAAAATGTTGTGGGTAAAGTGGGAATGGAAATAGAAGTTCAAGGTGAAAAGGAATGATGTAAAAATTCCAGCTGTCAAAGAAGTACTTGTTCACATATTTTTTTAAGTGAATAATGGTGGGTTTAAAAATTGCTAGGGTTCTTAGATTCCATTGGTGACATTAAGGGATGTGGGAAGAGTTTACTTCAAAATATCAATATTTAGAATACTCCAGAAATTACATCTTTTCCAGTTACTGATGCATTTTATATATTTATTCAAAATGGTGCAAAGGGGCACATAGTTTTGAAAATTACTTTAGGGAGTAGGCAAGAAAAATATTTTCACCAAGGAAGTCATGTTTGTGGAGGGAGCATAATGGTCTAGTGCAGGGATAAAGACCGAAGACAGAGGGGACAGGACATACTCTTGGAGCAAATTACCAGAAGGATAACGTGGGCAAGGTTAAGGAAACAGAGGATTTGGGTTAAAGGAGGAAGGGGGAGGTAGGACCCTACTTTTTCTGAGATTGGTGAGAAAAGGGGGCGTTTCGTGTAGCTGTAACAAAATATCTGAAGCTTGGCACTTGATACAGAAAATAAGTTTATGAAGGTCGAAGAGCATGGCGCCAACACCTTTTGGCTCTGATGGGGGCCTTCTAGCTACATCATAACCTGGCGGATGGCCTCATGGTGGGAACCCATGAGAGAGAGAGAGAGAGAATCACATGTTGAGATAGGAAACAAGAGCTCAGAGGGGCCAACCTGGCTCCTTTGTAATGACTCGTTTTTCTCTAACCCACTTTGAGAGGTCAGCATTGCTGCCTTCACAAGGGCAGTGCCCCAATCTAATCATCTCTTCAAGGTCCTGACCTCAATACCAAGCTGGGACCACACTACAAACCTTTGGGGGACACCCTGGAAGCATCCAAACCCTAGCAGGGGAAGGTGATGACTTTCAGCTTGAGCAGGAAGAGGAGGACAGTGTGAACGTGGATGACTTTCGGGCTCTGTTCACTGGAGAGCAGGACACACACACCTTTGGAGGGTGAGAGGGAGACATTCCCTTGATTCCAAGGGAAAGCAGCCCAGGTCCACGCTGAAGACCCCCAGGACCGCAGCATGGGAGCCTTAGAGTGCTTTCTATTCCGGCAATCCCCAGTGCGTTGTTGTGGCTGGCCAGGGAGGAATTAAGGGTTGCCAAGCATTAGAAATCACCCCGCGTTAGGTCACAGGGCATCTGTTCTCAGCCTCACTGGTTGGTCTGATTACTCAGTGACCCAGTCCACACTGGACTGGGAAAGAAAAGACAGGACAAGAGATGAGGAGGCTTCCTGAGGGCAGGGCTCTCTGCTTCCTTCCCTTGCTTCCTGGTTTGCTTAACCCCTTCACAGCACGGTCTCCTTCTAAGGTACTATACAATTTGTCTGTTGTGTTCGTTGGCTTATGTAAGATGTGTGTTCTGTTCACTGATAAATTCTAAGTCATTAGAACACACTGCATGGCCCATAGCTGGTGATCAATATGCCAATAAACATCTAATGAAAGAATGAATATATTTATGCCTTACATATTTATCATTTCCTCAACTAAAAAATGTGTTTTTTTTAACATAAAAGGGGCTTATGCTGGCCTATACAGGTCTATCCATATGAAAAAAATAAAACTTGAACCCATACCTCATACCTTATACACAGTAAAAATAAATTCCAAGAGTACTGAAGACTTAAATGTTAATAATAACAATTAAAAAAAAAAATTGGGTTAGTATCTAGAATCTAGGAAACCAGATGCACCATCTAGCTGCAGAGGAGACTTGAACTAAGAAAACCCGGAAGTTATAGAGAGGGATACATTTTTGGCCATATGAAAACTTTTTTAAAGTTGTATGGCAAAAGGTACCATACCACTGGCAAATGACAAATTTGAGGGAAAAAATATTTGAAATGCAGAGAAGAGAAAGTGAGTTGTCTTTAATACAAGACTCGGAATTCTTAACGAATTGTTAGAAAAGACAATCTAATTGGAACTAAGTCAAAAGATGCGCACACCAGTACCTACCAAAGCCTACGTAAACCGGTGGCTTCACTTACACCCTGCATTGGAGGTGACCCACAGACCTATGGGCAGGGTTTAAAAAACACAGTGTACAACAGAGATGCTGTTTAGCTTAAAACAAAGCCAAACTGCTCCTATTGTACTCTTAAATGTTCTTGAAACTGTGGGCCAGAAGAGCCCCAGGAGGTCTGTAAGTGCGAGTGGAGAGGAGATGGCCCTTTTATTCACCTTGACAATGATCAAGCCAGTCGAGGGAAACGGTGGGGGGGTCCTGGCTCCCTAACCTGGGGAAGGGAATGAGGTCTCTAAAAGCTTGTGGGGCTGGTGGAGAATAAAAGTTGCATCTGTCCTAACTTGACTCTAGTTTGTATTGGTGTTCAGGTCTACAAAGTGCCCAGAAAATTCTGTCCACTCACCACCGACTCTATTATATTTCTTCAGGATTTCTAAAATAAGAACTGTTGGAATGTAAATTCTAAGGCTGTGGAAACCTGGGCAGGTGCATGACCGTGTTCTGGATTCTCTCCCCCTCCTCCTCTCAGCACATGATGGCATCGTGATCAAGATCGAAGTACAGACCAACGACGAGGGCTCAGAAAGCTTGGAGACGCCAGAGCCCCTAATGGGACAAGTGGAAGAACATGGCTTTCAGGACTCGGAGCTGGGCGACCCCTGCGGAGAACAGCCAGACCTGGACATGCAGGACCAGGACAACGCACTGGAGGAGTCCACGGAGGGCTCAGGCGAGTTCAGCCAACTCAAGCAGATGCTGGTGCAGCAGAGGAACTGCACAGGTAAGCTCCAGGCAGGTGAGGAACCTGCAGGGGTCTTCCAGAGAGACAGCTGGACACTGACGGGCTGACAGGTGTGAAAAGCCCCAAACAAGGCCTCTGTTAGGTTTCCTGCTCAGCATTTATAAGCATCTGTCTCTGGACTAGGAAAGAAGTTGTCATACCCAAAGACTGGTTCAGACAAGGACACAGAGATGGTGGAGATATCTGTCCCGCCCCCTCCTAGAGGCAGACAAGGCCACATCCATTGTCTAAGGCCACGGCTAGAAAGAACTTCCTCCTCCCAACATGTCCTTGATTCTGTCACACTAGAAGCCTCAGCCAACCTGGAAATTTCAACCCTAGAGAGCATGTTTTTAAAATGACTACTATTACTGTCTTCCCCTGGTAGAATCGAGCCATCTTTTTTGTTCATTATTCATCATTCTGCACCCATAGCTCCTTGGGAGTACAAGAATGTAATATCGGCAGTGGGCTCACAACGCCTGATCCCAGAACTTGTGAGGTTGCACCACCCTTGTGTTCCTGGGAAAACGCTTGGTGTACGCCATTAGCATGGTGAACTTTTTAAGTACATGCTCCTGGACTTAACAAATCTTTTATTCCAGGGTTTTGCACCTGTTTTCATAAAATGCAGTGAAACTAAACTTGTCTTGAATGATCCTCATCTAGTTTTAGAAACATCATTATTCTAGACTTATTGGATGGACTGGCCAAGTTTTGCTCTTGTTCTATATTCAGGGGGCAGGGGGGAAATCAGTAAGGTAGGAATTAAGTTCCTTGAAAATTTGGTAGAACCCAGTTGGGTTTTGGCCTTTGCTTGGGTATTTTATGTATGTGTTAGTGTCATTAACCATCACATATCTGTATGTTATTATTCATAGTTAGAAATGTGTACATAGCCAGTTATTTAGGTTTTTTCAAATTGAATTTTTTTCCATTTTATCTATAGATAGTTCTACAACTTGCCATTTTTGTAGTTAATAAAAGACAAAGGGCATCCTATATGGTCAAGCAATTGATCTAAGTCCTTATTAAAATAACTACTTAAAAGTCCTTTTTAAAATAACTGTGGTATTTCAGAAGTCTTTTGAATATACTACATTCTCTTTGATAAAAGAAGAGCAAAGCCAGGCATGGTGGTGCACGCCTATTATACCAGTGGCTCAGGAGGCTGAGGCAGGAGAATCACAAGTTCAAAGCCAGCTCAACAATTGAGCCCTAAGCAACTTAGTGAGAACCTGTCTCAAAATAAAAAAATGGGCTGGGCATATGGTTCAGTGGTTGAGTGCCCCTGGGTTCAATCCCTGGTACCAAAAACAAAAATAAAATAGCAGGAAGACATAGTCAAATTCTGAGTATATACTAAATTGGGAGCATCATAATATAAATTCCAGATTGTTGTCTGAACATTGCCCATTAATTCTAATAGGACCTTAGAAAACTACTAAGCAGTTGGTAGAAATTTGAGTCTTGGATCTTAGGGCCAAATGTTTCATTTTCATCATTTCATTAAAGAAAAGTGACATTGATGCTCAAGGAGAGTTTAGATCTGTAAGGCTCAGTCTTTTAGACCTGACTGTACTTTCAGGATAAACTCCAGGGTGGCCAGCTGCCCACCTTACCAGCTGCCCACTCCTTCCTGATCTTCTAGGGATTGTGCTCCAAGGGTGTTCTGGGTCACTTCCTGTTGGGAATCCTGACACTGCAGAGGCCGCCTTGACTTGAGTCCACCGTCCCATCTTAACACTAGTTTACAGGCCCCAGAGGAGCAGTGGAGAGTCACTGGCAACTGAGCAAGACCCAGGCCAGCTCTCCGACATCACTAGCCTCAGTCTCCCAGTCAGTGAGGGAGTAGGCCAGATAGTCCCTTAGCTGCAAGCTCCAAAAAGGCCTATGACTTTTTATTTTGCTAAGAAACATCACTTGATATCTCTGGGCTTCGATGCTCCATCTGTGAAATGGGGATGATTCTTGACTTTACACCAAGATACTGTACCTATGAGAGAAAGCAGAGGTGTGGAAGTGCTTCCAAGGAGTTGTTTGTGAGGATTCTGCACTTGCAGAATTACAGATGGACTCAGAGAAGTGAGTGACTTTGGGACTCAGGCTGTAGCTCAGTGGTAAAGGGCTTGCCTGGCATGCATGGGACCCTGGGATCAAACCCCAGCACCACAAAAACACAAAATACAAGTAACTGTCATGGCACACAAAGTCAATGACTTAAAATAACAGAGGTAGGGAGTGCCAAGTAAGTTCAAGACATCTGAAGAAATTCAAACAGGAGGTGGAGGCCACTCCTTTTCCTTGCACTGACATTCTGGTGCACCACTGAAAGGGCCAGACTAGCAGGGGGAGCTGGGAGGCTCTCCACCAGTCAGGGCTGATGCAGCCACTGCACACCAGAGTTTGAGTGGAAGAGCACCCTCCTGACCCTGGGGTTCAAGGCTGGTAGTCTGATGGAGTACTGAGGGGCTCTGGGAGGGTCAGGACCACCAAGGGAGGCCTGGAGAGGAGAGGGGATTGCTTGAGGAGTGTGCATAAGGGCCACACTGAGGTGGGTTGAGGAAAGAAGGAAGCCAGCCTGGCTGAGCAGAGTTCACGTAGAGGAGGAGCCCTTAAAAATGAGAAGATGGAGAACTTTGAGTCAAGAGCTTTTGATAGAGCTGGCAATAGCCTAAATGAAAAAGGGACGTTTGTGGACTCACATAATTGGCAGGTTCACAAGTAGGACAAGTTCAGGCACAGCTGGATCTGGGTGCCACTCACGCAGGACCCTGGAGCTGGTGTCCTTTTCTGCTAGATGGTGCTGCTCCAGAAGTTTCCCCTCTTGACCAACAGGGAGCCACCTCCCCTGCCTCCTCTGCATACAATGCCAAGAGAGAAATAATGGCCCAGCTTAGGCCTCTGCTGGTTTCTGACCAAACGCCATGGTCAGCCTGGGTTACATGGCCAGTCCCGTGGGGGTGGGGACCATGAGCTGCAGGGGAAGGAATTTGGACAACGACATAATACATGTGCAGTGCCTCCTGGTGAGAAGTGATGCAGTGCCTCCGCCCGGGGCAGGGGCCCTCGCCAGCAGCTAACGCCTTTCTTTCTCTGTCCCCGGAGCAGAGGGCATCGTGATAAAGACAGAGGAACAGGAGGAGGAGGAGGAAGAGGAGGACGACGATGAACTGCCCCAGCACTTGCAGTCCCTCGGGCAGCTGTCCGGGAGGTACGATGCCAGTATGTACCCGACCCCGCTGCCTGGGGAGATGTCCCCCGAGGGCGAGGATAGCCCCCCGCCCCTGCAGCTGGGAAGCCCGGCGGTGAAGAGGCTGGCGCCCCCTCCGCACTCGCACCCGCACTCGCACGGCGAGCGGCACCTGAGCGAGAACCGCGGGGCCTCCAGCCAGCAGCAGCGGAACCGGCGCGGCGAGCGGCCCTTCACCTGCATGGAGTGCGGCAAGAGCTTCCGGCTGAAGATCAACCTCATCATCCACCAGCGCAACCACATCAAGGAGGGGCCCTACGAGTGCGCCGAGTGCGAGATCAGCTTCCGGCACAAGCAGCAGCTCACGCTGCACCAGCGCATCCACCGCGTGCGCGGCGGCTACGCCTCGCCCGAGCGCGGGCCCGCCTTCAACCCCAAGCACGCGCTCAAGCCGCGCCCCAAGTCGCCCAGCTCGGGCAGTGGTGGCGGCCCCAAACCCTACAAGTGCCCCGAATGCGACAGCAGCTTCAGCCACAAGTCGAGCCTGACTAAGCACCAGATCACGCACACCGGCGAACGTCCCTACACGTGCCCCGAGTGCAAGAAGAGCTTCCGCCTGCACATCAGCCTGGTCATCCACCAGCGTGTGCACGCGGGCAAGCACGAGGTCTCCTTCATCTGCAGCCTGTGCGGCAAGAGCTTCAGCCGCCCTTCGCACCTGCTGCGCCACCAGCGGACTCACACGGGCGAGCGGCCCTTCAAGTGCCCGGAGTGCGAGAAGAGCTTCAGCGAGAAGTCCAAGCTCACCAACCACTGCCGCGTGCACTCGCGCGAGCGGCCGCACGCCTGCCCCGAGTGCGGCAAGAGCTTCATCCGCAAGCACCACCTGCTGGAGCACCGGCGCATCCACACGGGCGAGCGGCCCTACCACTGCGCCGAGTGCGGCAAGCGCTTCACGCAGAAGCACCACCTGCTGGAGCACCAGCGCGCGCACACGGGCGAGCGGCCCTACCCCTGCACGCACTGCGCCAAGTGCTTCCGCTACAAGCAGTCGCTCAAGTACCACCTGCGGACCCACACGGGCGAGTGAGCGTGCGCCCCGCCGCCGCCCCGGCCAGGCGTGCGGCCAGGTGCGCGGGCCAAGCCCCTCGGACACCTGCCTCGGCCACGCCAGGCCCGAGCCCATCGGGCGGGGGCGGGGCGCCCCGAGCCCCTCTGCTGTGAGCCCCCCTTCCCCTTTCGTCCCTCCTCCCAAGGACGCTAGGTAGTGAGACCTGGCCGCTTGCTGCCTGTTTCCCCTGGGCCCCTGTGGGGAGAGCGTGGGCCTGGGGAACCCCTTCGGGCTGTTAACTTCCTTGACAATAAAATGGATGAAATCAATCAGCACGGGGGGAGTGATTTGGCTGCCGGCCACTCGGAGGGGCGGTACAGGGCCATTTAGTTGGGGATAGAACTTTATAATTACCTTTTGGATACTGTGGTTCTATTTGATAATAATAGAGTAATTTTTAAAAGACGAGCGTTTCCTGTTTGCCGTTTTTGTTTGGTTTTGAAGGGGAGGGGCTGAGAAGGTGGCCCGAGGGACATGTGCCTAGTGTGAGTTGACAGGTTCTACTGAGTCCCTTCCACGTGCTCATTCTCCACGTTGGGTAGAGAAGGAGAAACAGCTCCCACTGATTATAAAATCAAAAGGGAGGACAGCACTGACCAGCTGAAGAAGTAGCAGAGTCTAGGGAAGGGTAGGCTCCTGGCTGCCGACCTTCTTGCGTGCCCTGGTGCCCACTGGGGCCCTGGGAATTCAGGATGGCATAGAGCCCAGTTGACTAGAATGATCAGGGAGAGTGACAGGTTGGAATGATCTGGGGGAAAAGGTCCCATAGCAAAGCTGGGCACCTTCTTCAGGTCCCACCTTTGCTGCCCAGCTTGAAATGCAGCTGGCAGAGCAGTCAGTGGTGGAAGTGAGCAGCGGCCTAAGGGTTACAGAAGCCCCGGTGCCACCCTCTGGGGTGGCCACAGAAGGCATCAGTCAGAACACTGTTTATGTGAATTTCGTACCAAAGTGGCTCTCCAGGTCTGTTGAATGCACTGAGGACCTGGCTTCTTTCTCCTCATCTTCAGCTCTCTCTCTTACAGAAAGAGAAACTGCAGGTGAAGTTCACGGCCCAGAGTTACTTCCTCTCGCTCTGTGGCTGGGCTTGGAAGTAACCGAGAGGATCCTGGCAATTTGAAGGGACAGTTGGTGGAGAATAGCAGAAGCTCAGCTCAGCTGTGTCAGTGGGAGGCTGGGCTTCCAGGAAGGCAGAGGCTTGCCTGAGAGCAGAGCAGAGCGCTCTCAAATGGGGCACCTTGCGTGTAAGAAGCTGCTTATGCAGGGTTCGAAAAGGACTTTGGAGGGAGATGATGTTATTCATCTTGAGGGCACTGTAGGTCACAGCCCACTCTTCTGTAAAGATGGAAACTGAGGCACAGAGAGAGGGCAAAGAGCTGGCACACGAACTCATATTCGAAAGGCTATAATGTGTTTACACAGCTGGTTTCTAAAATGATGGTAGGACATCAGAGGTGACAGCCAGAGCAGCAAGCAGGCCAGTCCCAAGTCCCAGCTGAAGAGGTGGGATGGATATGGGAGCAGGACATCAGGGTAGCATGCTGTAAACACCAAGTGCCAAGCAGAGGGTAATCGGGCCTCAGGCTTCAGGTGGGCCCTGCCAGAACAGGGAGGGTGTCCCCAGCAGGTGGAGTCCAGGGAGTCCGTCCAAGGGGCAGAATTTCTATAGGTGAGAATAGCAAGGAAGATCTAAAAGGTGAGGTGTTCTTAAAAGCCAAGGTGTGGCAGGGAGTCTGCAAGGAGAGAGGGACAGTGACCCACAAGTCCCACCAAACTGGAGAAGGGCCAGCTATTGTCTTGGAGTGGACAGAGGGTTCCGAAAGGGTTCTGGGTGTAAGGCTTCAGGCTGTGCAGCTGGGATGGGATCTTGTATGAGAGACCGGGGAAGACATGAGCAGGAGCGACAAGATGCCAGCGGTTATCCGGGAGCACACTGGAGGGGCAGGAAACTAACCTCAGATCACGGGGACGGTGGCTGAGCTTCGTGGCCAGCTCACAGGTGATGGAAGCTGTGGGTGAAGGTTGTAGGGATGGCAGAGCTTAAATGATTCTTTTGAACGGGGAAATATTCAAAGCCCCAAGGAGATAGTAGCACAGGTCTTTTGCTGCTCGGTCTTTACGAGGCCTAAAATTGGAGGCCCTGGATGCTGGAAGCACTCCCACTCAGTGGAGGCCATTTGGTTTAGGGTGGAGCCCAATCAGGTACTCCAGGTGATTTCATCTGCTGTGCGAAGTTATCAGGACTCCAAGAGATCAAGTGGGACGGTGCTGAAGAGCCTTTCTTTTCCTAGGAAATCTAGCCTTTAATCGAATTAAACCAAATATAGTCAAAGACTGGTCTTTCTCGTGTGGAGCTGGGCTGCTAGCGGGTGTTGAACTTCCTTGGCTCTGACCCTTCTTCACGCCTCTTTTTTCCCATTTAGGCCCAGCACCCTATGCTCCAAATCATGGGTCCCCTTGTCCCACCTCCCTACTGCTCCCCTGATCCTTGCTGTCCATCTGCTGCACTCTCTGCTAGTGACCAGAGGCCAAAATCAAATAGAGGACAGTCACTGAAGCGTACAGACTCTAGAGTCACACAGATACAGATTTAATGATTGCACAACCTTGACCCTAAACAAGTTCATTACCATCAACTTCCTCATCTGTTAAATGGGAATAATGAAGTTCCCATTGTTCCCAGGCCCAAGTGACAGAAAGCATAAATACATAGCAAAGACATGGCCACATAGTAAGGTCTCAGAGTTTGCTAATTCCATTATTAACATACTGCTAATGATGATTTAACTTAGGAAAAAACAGAAGCTCAGCAGGCTAGTGTTGTATCCTCAAAGTAAGAATCTCTGAGAAGGAAATTTCTTCGATGGACAGAAACAGAAAATTACTGTGGTGTGAGGAAGGTCACATCAAGCCATATCCTGATATCCAAGTGGACAGAGGTCTAAACCAGCCTCTCAGCCCCACACCAGGTTTGCCACAAATGGGAGCACAAGTCTCTGAGTTTTCTGGTACTTTCACTGTGATTTCTTTGGGTGCCCTTAATTCAATTAGAAAGACTGAAATTCATAAGTTGTCTATTGCCATTGGCCCCTTGAGGTTGTATACCAGAAAGAATTAGCTGCTATTTATTGGACACTTCATATTTTTGAAGACCTTATTGGCATTATAAACTCTGAGGTATTTACTGTTACACCATTTTATAGGTGAAGAGCTTGAGACTCTGAGAGGTTAAGTAAGCCCAAAGTCACACAGCAACCAAATGGTAGAGTCAGGATTTGAACGCAAGTCTTCTGCTTCCAAGCAATGTGCTTAGCCACAAAGTTCTTTCCCTGGGACCTGTGTGGCTGTTGAAAACAGTCAACACCTCCTTTAAGTTATTCCATTTTATTCCAGATTTTTTGACTTAAGATAAATTTGGGGGAAACGGAACATATCACGCAGAACATGCTCTGTTTGTCAAAATGATGAATGTACTAGGAATCGAGAAGAACTTCAGAGGCAGAGATGGCTTCAGAGGCAGAGATGGCTTCAGAGGCGAGCCCTATTACTTCACAGCTGGAGATGTTCTGGTCACCCCAGCCAACTCACGGATACTGACGCAAGAGGCAGCGAATGGGATGCTCACTGTCATTCAGCCCCCCAGTATTTATTATGCACCACTTGTGTGCAAAGCATTGTGCTGGGCCCCATGAAGAAGCACAAAAGGGTTAGAAAACCATCACTGCCATGACAGCACTTAGAATCCAGGCCGACTTTGCAGCCTTGTTCTGTAAACTGAGCCCTCAGGGATCTGGAAGAGCCGGGCCTTCAGGGAGAATCCTAGGCAGCTGTCTTGGGCAGAAAGCGCCACGTCTCCATCTTTCCTGCTTCCCCTTTAGTCAGAGCCGCAGTGAGCAGCCAGGTGTCGGGGAGACCTTTCCTGAGGCACTGTGTGGCAGCTCCTCAGATTAAGGGATCAGGGACTGAGGCCCTCCAGGCCCTCTTGTTGCCAGGGCAACGCTGATTCAGGCCGGGGCCTCTGCTCCAGCTTTCTGGGAAGCCTGTGGACTGCGGAAGCTTCCTGTTGTTTTCCAGTCACAGTGGAAAATTCGACATTCGAATTTCTTAAAAATCAATTTTGCATTGATCACGTTTTGTTGGGTTCCTTGAAATGAGTATTTCTAGTCAGGATGGAATCTAGCCCTTGTATTTCCATTTTCTACAAAGGCTAGCTCCAGGCTGGAAGACTCTTTAAAAGGAAAAAATATAAGAAAGGAAGGAGGGAGGGAGAGGGGAAGGAAGGAAGGAAAGAAAGAAAGAAGGAAGTTGGGGAAGGAAGGAACAAAGGAAGGAAGGAAGGGAGGGAAGAAGGAAGGAAGGAAGGGAGGGAGGGAGGGAGGGAGGGAGGGAAAGAGAAAGGGGAGGAAATTAACATAGTACTACTTATGGCACCCTTACATGAAGACTTCCAGTCAGAAATCAGACCCCTGGATGCCCAGGATAATGGTAACGTCACTATGATTCACTGAGTCTTACCATGTTCTAGACACTGTGCGCAGTGAATGTTTTCATTTTATCTTGCAACAAGCTGTGAAATTGGTACGTGTGTCCCCTTTAACAGATGAAGTTCCCAGAGGTTAAGCAATGAGCCCAAAGTCACACGGCCAGAACTTAAACTAAGTGTGTAGAACCAAAGCGTTTGCTGTTACCCGCTGTTATTTACTGCCTTCCAATTGCAAAACAGATCCTTAATAAAAAGAAAAAAGGAAAACGGAAAATGGTACTATTTCTCTGTGACTCGCAGCTCTGACTATCATGGACACCCGTGCAAGTCCAGACTGGACTGAAAGCAGACACCTCTGGCCAGTCCAGCCCAGACCCAGAAAGGCCAGGACAGGCAACGCCCTTCACATGACCTGGGTGGAGCAGATGCTGCTGGTGCATTGGGGGCCGAAGCACCAGCACCACACTGGCCCACATTTAAAAGTGAGCCCTTCTTTTGTGAGGGACTTTGAGACACGTTTGTCAAAATGATGACTGCAGTGATGTGAGGAAGTTCAATCAAACTGCACTCGCAGCCACGTGGCCCTGACTTGGGAGAGAGGGGCCTAAGAGGCTTTTGTTCAGAGAAGCCCTTGCCAAGGAGACTGCTCGGGAAGCCAGGGCTGCTCCCGAGTCAAAAAGCACACCACCAACTCCTGCCCAGGCCGGCCCGTCACGGTCCCCACCGTACCCCCCACCACTACTACCACCTGCATGGAACTCACTACTTCTCTTTATGAAATAATAAAAACTCCAGCATCTAAGAGCATCACTTCAGGTTATTAATTGGTATAACAGAAAGTTGAAATTCAATGACAAAATATGCCAATGATAATTTCTATCCCCACTATTTTTATTTAAAGACTATCAGGACAGACTTGCTTAGAATCAGCATAGTTTGATAAGTATAAAATCTTTTTTCAAGAAGTAAATTAAATTAGTTCTTTATTTATAGGATCCACGAATGCTAAAATTGTGCTCTCAAAGCATTGGGAATTGATTGAATTTAACCTAACCTCAGTCAAGACAAGTAAACTGGTGACAAAGTTGTAACATTGCCATTTTTCTATGGAAAGTAAGATCAAAGAATTGTATGGGCCCATGATCCAAGTTTTGGAGGTAAATTACTTACACAAATTCTAAAGTATTAGGTAAAATTTTTATGTGGATATTTTGCTACTTGGATGAACAGACACCACTGAGAATTATATTAATTTTGTCCAGAAGTAAAGACACTAAATCAGTTTCCATAGTTACCCTCTCAACAACTTAATAAAAAGGACTGCCCAACCCAAGTCATCATTCCTTCCCACTTGAACCCAGTGGTGGCTCAGCTTATCTTGAATTAATGTCTCACCAAGCCAAAAAATTGTGGTATCTTCTGAAATAACTTTGGGGAAAAAGCTAAAACTCAAAAGTTTCAGAATGCTACTGAAAAAGCAAGTCAAAACCCAGGCCAAATTAAAACAATCTCTAGCATATTTCATTCAAACAGCAGACATACTGAGAGAAATCGACACATTTCTTGTCCAAGACTCCGCTAGATCTTTGGAGTCTTGCAACAAACATTAGCTGTACTCAGACTTGGTTGGGTGTCCACTTTACCAAAGAGATTAACTTGCATTCATATGAAAGAGTATGAAAGAGTCACATAACAGAAAATTCTTTTTCTCCAAATGAAAAAAATCATTATTTTTTTTTCTGACTGTAAAAAGAATTTCTAAGTTCTAAACAATAAAAATTCAGAAATGAATGTGTCTCTTTTTTTATGAGAGAAGGTATCAGTCTCTTATGAGGGAAGATATTCATTTTATTTCTGACCCATAGCTTTTAACCATGTCCACACCTGTGACATTAGGGAGTTACTTGGAAGAGTTTCACCCCTTCTGTTGTATATTTTAGAATCTCAGGACTCAAAAAACTTTTATCGAATGTAGAAAGTCAATTTTATTTTTTTCTAAATTGGAGCTTGAATCCAGGGGTGCTTTACTACTGAGCTACATCTCCAGCCCTTTTTTGTTTTGTTTTGTTTTGTCTTGTTTTGTTTTGTTTTGAGACAAGGTCTCATTAAGTTGCTTAGGACCTTGTTAAATTGCTGAGGCTGGCCTTGAACTTCCATCCTCCTGTCCCAGGCTCTCGCTGGGCTGGAATTAGACAAACCACACATACTGGGCTGTCAAATATTTTGTGCTTCAAATGTGCTATTTCTTTTGCCAGTGTTTTCACATTTTTGTTTTTAGCCTCAGCATTCCTTGTTTAAATAAAAACCATTTTCTGAGCTAAATATGAAAATAACTGGAAGCAGAGAATCTGGGGTGGCTGTAGGGGAGCCAGGCCCACCTGCTGGCCTCCCCCTGCCAGGCCTGCACTGAGGGGCCTCCAAGGAGGATCCTCCCTTCAAACCCCATGCCCGGGCAAGTCAGCGAAATTCTCTTTCCCTTGCTCCAGTGTTTCCCAGTCTCAATCCAAACTTGATATGTTTGATTTATTCAGTGACATTTCCATAATTACTTAATTCTTTGAAAGAGCACAGGGCTTCTTAATTTTAATTCTCCTTGTGGAGTATACATGCATTTCTTTTTCTATAACCTCTGTGTTATATTTCTCACCATGTCAGAACATGGTGGGCTGGGGTCCTGGCTCAGTAGCAGAGCGCCTGCCTAGCACCTGTGAGGCACTGGGTTCGACCCTCTTCACCACATGAAAATAAATAAATAAAATAAAGGTATTGTGTCTATCTACCTTTTTTTTTTTTTTTTTTTTTTTTTTTTTTTTTTAATGATGTTTGACAAAGAAAATGGTGATTACAGCAAGCACTTCCACTGGGAAGGTCGGGGAAGATCCAAATGCAGGGAAGAGCCCTGCAGGACCTCCAGGCATGGTGGGGGGCGGGGGACTCTCCTGGGCTTGGTGGTGCCTCCAGGGGCACTCAGTGGCCATTGCGTGCTTGATTTCCAGTGGGACAGGGATGGCCGTTGTTCATTTGTGCTTGCTCCAGAATCTGGCAACCAGGTTTCAGCACATAAGAGCTACCCAGTAAATGAAGACGCTAAGCCACAGATGACACTGTGCATTAAAAACAGGGACAATCCCAAATCTCTGCCTACCTAGGATGGAGATGATTTTTTTCATTAAAATTAATCCAAAACCTGGTGCGGAGGTGGGGGGTACCACGACTGTGCCAGGGGCTTGGGAGGCCGAGACGGGAGGTTTGCAAGTTCAAAGACATCCTCAGCAAGAGCGAGGCACCAAGCAACTCTAAATAGAGACCCTGTCTCTAAATAAAATACAAAATAGGGCTGGGGATGTGGTTCAGTGGTTGAGTGCCCCTGAGTTAATCCCCCGTACCCTCCGCCCCAAAATAAATCCAACACCTTTCGAAGACGTCTAGGGAGCCCTCCCACCCTTCCCAGCTGGCAGCGACCCTGAAGGGCCTGCAACCGCCTAGTGTGGCTGTCCTGCTTGCTCTTCAAGGCACAGAGGCCGACCCGGGAAGGTCTTCTCCCAGCCCCGGGCCCCTGACCCCTTTCGAGTCTCCCCAAGTCCTCCCGGTCTCCTTCGGGGGCCTCGCTGCCCCATCACAGACTTCACAGGATCCCGAGCCCCGATCCGGCACGCGTGAAGTGGGCACAGCGCGAAGTGTCACAGGGTGCCCAAGCGGGGCTGCGACAAGAGGGACAAGGGCGCCAAGAAACTGCGCCGTTTCCTAATTTAGGAGGCGTGCGTCCGCGTGCCTCTGCAGTTTGCTAGGTGTAGGTCCATTCTATGCCCTTATTTTTTAGGGTCGCAAATGCTCAACGCTCCTCTGCCCCGGCGTCCCCTCCCCGTCCAATGATGCGGGGGTGGTGCGGCTGGCCGCCCGCAGGCCCAGCGCGGGGATCTCGCTCCCGCGGCGCCACGTCGGGCGGCGCGGGCGGGCGGGCGTGCTGCCCCCTGCCGGCCGGCGTCGGGGAGGCCCCGGAGGCCCGGCGCCCGCACCTGGCCGCTGGCGGCCGCTCTAGGAAGGCCGGGCCCTCTCGGTGGTGGCGCGGGGCCGCTTCCGCGCGCCCTGTCCCCGCCCGCGCCCGGGGCTGGGCTCGCCCGGCCCTGTGGTCCCCGCGCCGAATCACCGGTGCTCCGGGCGGCGCGGAGCGCTCTCCTGCGCGGGAAGCGGTCTCCTCGCAGCGGCAGGCCGCGTCCTCGTTGCCTTGGGGCCTCGGGCCGCCCGGCCCGGCGCCCGAGGGCTGGAGGACCCGTCCATTGTGCCGACCCTCGTGCAGACACAAAGCGAGGGCCGGGAAGGGCAGAGCATGGCGGGTCCGCGGCGCCCGCCACCGACGGCCCGCGCGGAGCAGAGGACAAAGGACCGCGGAGGAGCGGCGGCCCCGAAGGCAGGGGCGCCCCGCGAATTCACACCTCGCTTTCGGGCGGCCCGCCTCCCCGCGCAGCGCCGCCCGCCGCACTTTCCCCTTTTCGAGCGCGAGGAGGCCGAAGTCCCGGCCGGTTCCGCGGCGGCGGTCGTAGGCGCCCGCGGAAGCGGCCCGGGCGCCTCTGGTGACAGGCCGCGCTGTTTTCCTCATTTCAAGATATTGACTAAGGCCTGGGCTGTGGCGCAGGGGTAGCGCACTGCCCAGCAGTGGGAGGCACCGCACTTAAATAAGAGTGCCCATCGGCACCCGAAAACGTGAAGAAAGAGCAGTTATTCCCAAAGATAGATTCCTAGAGCCGTCTCGGAGCGTGGGCCTTTCCTAGGACCTGGATGCTTGTCGCCCAACAGTTCTCTCCGCGGTCCGGGCTCCTCTGGGAAGTGGGGAGGCAGAGCTGCCCCCCGGGATGGAGAAACGCTAAGCAACGCGTTCTTAGAGGCGGGCAGAGGCGTTGGAATGCTGGGCCCGACTCAGTGAATTTGGGAAAATTGGGAACGTACATCGACCAGAGGGGGTCCTGGTCTGGCAAATCCAAACATGGTCCTCTCCTGCTTAACACCCTGGGGGCTTCCCCATCTTAGGGTAAACTAAAATCTCACCAGGTCCTGCTCCCCAGTCCTGACAGGCGTTAATTCCTTGCTGGTGGCAATCTGGAGGGAGGGTGGGGATTGCTTTAAAGAAACAGAAATTTATTCTCTCACAGTTCTGGAGGCCAGAAATCCACCATGGTGGTGTGGGCAGGGTTGGTTCTTCCTGGAGGGTCTGGAGGGGAATCCCCACCTCTCTCCTAGCTTCTGGCAGTGGCTGGACATCCCTTGGGTTGCAGACGCATCTTGCCAATGCCTGCTCCGTCTTCACTTGGGCTGTTTCCTCCACCCCTCCCTTCATAGAAAGATGACAATGAGATTGAATGAAGACCCCCGTACTCTAGTATGACCTCATCTCAACTGACCCTATTTCCAAATTACCGTAACATTCTGAGGTTCTTGGAAGGACATTAATGTTGGGAAGATTCTCCTCAAAACACAAGAAGCTGAGTCCCCAGACTTCAGCACCCCAGGCCCCTCTCCTCTCTCTAAGCCTTCACCATCTTGCTGGGCCACTCAACTACGAACCAATTTCCTTCTTCTTGCAAGGTGCTGGAAATGTCACCACCTCAGAGAAGTCTCTGAATCCCCTAGCTGAGTAACCCACCCACCCTGACCTGTTCTGGGCTCACAGCATGTGTCAGTTATAATTGGGGTGACGCTGAGTCACAGTCTGTATTCACGAGTGCCTTCCTCACTGAGATCTGCTTCGGAGGGTAGGAAGCAGGTCAAGGGAATGACAATAACAAACTTCATTCAAGGCCAGCGTGCTTGCATACTGCTGGGGGAAGCCTGCCTCAGTAGGACAGGCCCTAGATAACGAAGGCCTGTGAAGCGTCCACTGCAGAGTCCACTGGGAAGATCTCAGAGGCAGTGGCCCCTCTCCACGGGAGGGAGACTCAAATTCAGGCTCCATTGAAATAAAGCACATGAAATAAGACCCCCACCCTTATCATGGCGCTATATAAACTGACCCCACTCCACCTCCCTGACCTTTCCTGGACTCACTGTCCTGCTCCGTCCCTTTGCTGCAGCTACCCTGGCATTCTCTTGCTCCTTGATCCTGCCAAGCCACTTCCTGCTGCAAAGCTGGCTTGTTGTCACTTGTTACCATTCAGATTCCCGAAGCATGTAACCATTACACCTTCTCTTGTGAGCTCTATTCTGGTACTGAGGATTGAGCCCAGGACTCTACCACTGAGCTACATTCCAGATCTTTTTATTTTTAATTTTGAAACAGGGTCTCACTAAGTTGCTCAGGGCCTCACTATATTGCTGAATCTGGCCTTGAACTTGCAATCATTCTGCCTCAGCCTCCCAAGCTGTGAAATGAGATGGTCACTCTTACAGACCCCCTTGATTCAGCTTCATATTATTCCAATGACCCAACCTTTGCTACAGAAGGATAGTTGTGTGGTCTTGTGGAAATGGTTCTGTATCAGACAGAGAAGTCTTAAAACTGATTCCTTGGAAACTTTCTGAGGCTGTGTCCTCATCTGCAAAATGGAAATAATTATTCCTACAAAAGTTTGCACATGTCCTAGGTAAATTTTAATGCACTTATTAGCAGTTCATGCATTCTTGTCAATTTAGCAAAGATTTATTAATTATGTCAATAGGAAATAGTATCACTTGCAATTACTAGAAGGAAATATGGTTCAATTGTAATATTTATCATTCATTCTAAAATTTTCTAATTTTGGAAGTAATGTTATTGCAGATAATTTGGAGACTATAGAAGAGAAAGAGAAGGAAATTTAAAAATCATCCATAACCTGTTTTTGCAGGCCTCACCTGTATGCTGTGGATTAAATGATACAAATGAAGTGCATTCAGTTAGGAACAGAGGTGACCAGGGAAGCCAGGCAGCCTCACAGGTAGGGTCTGCTTCCTGCCAGGCGATGGAAAGTCCCTGTGTTGATGGTAGGGCGCCACGATGCGTGACAGAATTCTGAGAGTCTAGGCTTTGCAAGGTGTGGCCCAAGGTAGGACATTGGTTCAGATTGAAATCACAAGTGCTTCTCCCGGTCCTTAATTTTTTTTAAAGAAATATATAAGTGTTTTTATGAAAAAAATACAATTACTGAGAATATAGAAAAGTATGAAGAAGAAATATTGTTAATATTTCTAATATTGTTACCATGGAAATAGGCACTGTCAGGATTTTCAGAATATTCCCTTTTTGCTTGTTTGGTTCCATTTATTTTTACATTGGCGATAATGTTCTGTCATCCAACACCATGATTCCCAAACATGGCTGCACTGTAGGGACCCCGGCTTTAAAAGCACCAAGCTCTTCTCCCTCTGGTTAGTGGGTTTTTTTGTTTGTTTGTTTGTTTCTAGTGCTGGGGATTGAACTCGGGGCCTTGTGCTTGCAAGGAAAGTACTCTACAAACTCAGCTATATCCCCAGCCCCTGGTTAGTGTTCTTAAACCGCCTGGCGACTCTAGTGCACCGTCAGACCTGAGCACTGCTGGGCTTCCCGTATGAGCCGGTTTCTTGGACACGCCGACCTGTGGACGTGCCGCACTTGACTCACGGCTTCTCTGGTGTTCGGCGTCTCAGTGGTTTCACTTCGGTGTGAACGTTGGCTGGAGAATCAAACCTAGGCCCTCTGCATATTAGGCAGGTGCTTCAACACGAAGCTACATCCCACTCCTGTTAAATATTTTAAATAATACTTGAGAGCAGTTAAATATCTGTGAACCAGACATTTCAGGCTTTTGCTAAGGATGGATTCCTAAAAATTGAATTACCTAAGTCAAAGGGAATTATCTCTAGTTTTTCCTCCCAAGAAAGATCGTATGAGTTTACAGCCCTAGATAGTACCAGTCTCACCATGCCCTTGCCAGTATGGAAACCACGGTCTTATTTATTTTTCTATTTTAAACAGTGAAAGCTATTATAATGGTGCTGTTTTAATTTGTATATCTTTGGTTTTACCAAGACTTATTTGGACATACTGAGATTGAACATTTAAGTCTATCAGCTGTTCTCATTTTCTTTTATGAATTGTCTGTTGATGGCTTTTGCTATTATATGTGAACTCTTTACATATTAAGGAAATTAATTTGCAATATTTTGGATGTCATAAACGATGAAAATATTTTCCCATCTTGCTATTGACCTTTTGGCTCTTTGTGCGTACCCAAATCTTTAGTATTTATGTAGCCAAATCCATTTGCATAACAAGCCTTCCCTGTCATGCAGAAATCAGTTAAATGCCATTTATACTTTCTTGTATTTATATTTATTTCATGTTTAATGCTCCAATCTATGTGGTCCTCCTTTTGGTATATGATGGGAAGTTTAGCTGCCACTTTATTTTGCCCAAATAGCCATCCAAATCTCCCAGATGTATTCTGTAAAGAGCCCTTCTTTCCCCTATGAATCTGAAACTGCTTTATTTATCAGACAGTAGAACACTGTAGTTAAGTGCATGGACTGTGGTGCCAAAGGCCTGAGTTTCCATCCTTCTTACTAATCCTTTGATGTTGAACAATTTGCTTCACATCTCTGTGCCTCAGTTCCCCCATCTGTAGAATGGGTAACCATGGTGCCTATACTGCAGGGTTGTTGTGAACATAGTTACTGCTCTGTGCACACTCATGATTGTCTTTTATTTAATTTGTATTTGTACCCTGCTATGTTCCCAAATCTAAATTCCAGATATTCTCTCCTTGCTGTTTTCATTCTGTGTCTTAGTAAATGTCCTGATGTTTATAATGAAACAAACTTTCCACTACTGCTTCTTTTTTCTTGTTTGTTTTTTGTTGTTGTTGTTGTTGTTTTGTTTTTAGTACTGGGGATTGAACCCAGGGATGCTTAATCACTGAGCCACATCCCCAGCCCTTTTTATTTTACATTTTGAGACTGGGTCTTGCTAACACGCTGAGACTGGATTTGAACTTTCGATCCTCTTGCCTCAGCCTCCTGAGCCGCTGGGACTACAGGCGTGGGCCACCAAGCTGGGCTTCCACATAGCTCTTGTGACTTGGTTTTCCTAGCTTCTGTCACCTGTTTTGTTTTACAAAATCAGTGGTCTTCCTGTTGTTAACTGAGCCTGACATCAAGGAGGATGGCAAGAGGAAGGACGTGGCTGGAGAACGAAGAGGAGAGGGCAAGTGGAGGGAGCAACGAGGCGAAGGATGGCGAGGTGGCCAGGGCTCTCGGGGTGGAGCTGGGTGCTGCCCGGGCTCCAGGGGGCTTGGTGGGTGCTGCCAGGTAATGAGAGCGATCTTGCTTCACTGCTGCCTGGGCCGTGGGCAACAGATCAGGATGAAGCAAAACAGTTCACCAGACGGGGGAAGAGAGCGAGGAGGAATGTCCCCACCGGGCAGAAAGACCGTGTGGAGTGACCGGGAGAAATGTCCCCTCGGGTATAGAAAATGCAGGGTCCGTGGGGGCCTGCGGGCACTGCGAGGTCCAGGGGTGGCTGGCAAGCCAGGGCAGAGTGGGCAAGGCTCAGGAGAGCATGCGACTGTCGACCAGGGGTCCCTCGTTCAGATCTGGACGCCGGCTTTGTGCAGCCTTTGAGAATTTCTAATAGGTGGCAAGTTTGTGTAACCCCCGGACGGACGGGCGATCCCAGAGCAGGCAGGCATGCGAACTGTCCCTGTCTTTCCAGGCATAAAGGACAACACATTTGGTATCTGGAAACAGCAGACTCTTGTGTTCCCTGATGGGGCGAGTGGACCTCAGCCACCTGATGTGTAGGTGGTTCAGGTCGGCACCTAGGGAGTAAACCCGGATGTTAAACGCAATTCACGCGGCATACTTTTTGGAAATGCTTAGTTATCACCAACAATCTTGTTTTAGTTGACTGACGGACCCACAAAACAGTTCTATTCAGTAGCTATTTTCAAAGATATTTGCATAAAGTGCTCACCCCCATGGTAATCCTCTCGCATTAAATCAACTCTGTCACAAAACTAACTTAGTATATTTGCTTCTGTCCTACCTTTCTTCCCTTACAAATTCCGCTTTTATATTAATTGGCAGAATGGGACCGCTCGTTTGGATGCTCTTGTGAGTCACACATGCATCACCACGGGTTCCAAAGACGTTTCTGCTTCCTTCTGTTAGGATGTTCTAGATTTCCTCGGAAGAACCCTGTTTCTTGTTTTGCTTGCTTGCTTCCATCAGCACAGTGCTCCAAACATTGCACTCTTGTATTATCACTGCAAAAGCAGAGTCTGCCTTCAACACTGGGCTTGCAAAGTGACTGCCACCACATTCACCGCAGGCATCACACCTTTGACAAAATGAACTTCCAAACGCTTTGCTTTGATTCCACGAGTTGGGTACCAGGACAGCAGGCCTGAAAGAGTGATTGTCCCCCGTCAGACTTATATTCACCCTTCCAAATGAGGACTTTTAGCTCCTTCACTTCCAGAGTCACCAACTTATGACCAAGTATCCTGGGGATGAGTGTTTTCCTGGGAAAGGGTCCTCTCCATGCCTGGAACGTCAACAGGATGGAAGAGAGAGGACCAAGAGGGCAGCCCCTGCCCCTCCCAAGGTCTGGGGTTTAATCTGGGGCAGAAACCAAACCCCTGAGTCCTGGTCCTGACCACCACCAACAGTCTTGCAGTGCCCAGGCAGGGCAGAGCCTCTTCCAGGTGGAGCTTGGGGAGTCTGCCGGGCCAGTTTTCCAGTGGCCTTGAGCTCTCCCCAGGGTTTAGTTTTTCCTCTTTGTATTTCAATAACAATCTTCATGGCTTTGTTTGTTTTTGGTGCTAGGAGTTAACCCGCGTGCGCTTACCACTGAGCTTTTTCTGTTTTCCCCAGTCCTTTTTATTTTTCACTTTTGAAATATGGTCTAATTTGCCTAGGTCGGCCTCAATCCTGCGCTCCTCCTGTTTCAGCCTCCCTAGTTACAGGGATTACAGTCAAATGTCACCGTGTCCGGCTTAATGTTTTTAACACAGGAATGTGTGGCCACTTTATAATCAAGAGCTGCTTCCAGATACTCAGTGCTGGCGTGTGCCTGAGTGCTTATGATTGTCACCACGTAGAGCTTCGATACCTGTGACGGCAGAAGGACAGAAGCCAACGCAAGTGTGCCAGAGGAACATGGAAGCACAAGAGGCAGGCAGATTGGCGTGTTTTCGAGAGGCGCTGGGGCCCACGGAGTCTGGGCTGGCTCAGTAGCTTGCCCGGGCCCAGTACATCTAACGAGCCAGATTAAATTGTGATTCTGTTTGTATTGATTTTTTAAATTATTTTGTCTTTTACAGTGTATAAAATTGGAAGCATAGGCATTTACATCTCATCTGGTGTACATATTTGTACATAGACGTAAGCACTGTGATAACTAAAATTAACCTGTGAGCTCTTGCTGTTTAAAGGTGTATCAGAGAAGGGTAAGGAGGTTAAATGGAAACTGGGGAACAGGGATTGGGATGGAGTCTTAATTTTTCTCTGTGTGCCATTTTCGATTCTGAGTCATGAGAAAGCATGACTCATACAAAAGCCAGTTAATTCACACATTCTGAGAACCTCAGTTCAAACTTCTGGCTTCCAAAAGCCTCCGTTGACTCCTCTCAAAGCATCTGGATAGAAGGCTTTCTGCTTCTCTGGGCAACCCCATCAGATAAAGGGGAGGCCTACAGGAAGGCCAGGGGGTCACAGAGCAAAGAGAAGGCAGGGAGGGCCTCCGAAGAGGCAAAGCTCTGGAGCCCATCCTGACCGACAGCGGAGTCCAGGCAGGGTATTAAGTGATTGTTTAACTCTTGATTCTGCCTCTTTAATTTACTGTGATTTGGGGCAAATTACTTCAATTTCGTATGTCATTGCCATCCATAGTGCTATTACAAATAATTTTTAAATCTACATACATGAAACTCTTAGAACAGTTTATCTAACACTTACTTTACAAGGGCTTTAAAAACATTAAACAGAATTGCTGCAGGTGTCCTGGCTGTGACTTCAGCAGAAAGGAGTGCACTGGAAGCCACTTCTGCCAGCAGGGGGTGTAGCTCAGGGGTAGAGCATTTGACTGCAGATCAAGAGGTCCCCGGTTCAAATCCGGGTGCCCCCTAATTATTTGTCTCCCTCTTCCAATTCATGCTACCTTGGGACACACCAGAGAAGACAAGCTTCCCTAGACGACCTTGACCCCATTTCCTGGGGGATAAGTGCTAAATGGCAAGGGAATTAAATCAGGTGATAGAAGCAAAATGCAGTTTAGGATGTCTGTGTTTCTGCAGCAAGGACTCTGCCTTTGCCTGTGAATGCCTGGAGAGTGGCTAAAAGCAGGATTAGAGACTTGCCATCTCTGCGTTCATTTTGCATCCACTTTTTTCCGACTGAGTCACCTTGGATTCCAGAACAACATCTGATCTGATTAACATTTTTGATAAATCCAAGCTACACCCCACCCCCACCCTCACACACAACAGCAACTTTCTTATGGGGATACCTCCCACCCTCCCCTGCTCATTCCTGAGACCACAGCTGATTGAGGTCATTGGCTTTAGCAGCTGGAAAATGCCTCCATCTCTGCAAATTCCCAGCCCCTGCCCTCATTTTCTTTCTGTAAAACCTCAAAGTCATTGTCAGTTCCTCAAACAGGGCTGGGTCTCTTGTCTTCTCAAGGTAGCACTGTTGCTGAAAGCTTGGTCCTTGTCGCCAGTGCCAATCCAATAACAAGGACCCAGTTTTGAGAAAAAGGAAAAAGGTTTATTGCTTTGCTAGTAAGGAGAAACACAGGGGACTCCTGTCCCAGAGGCTGTGACTCTGCCTTTCTGATTCTGCAGGAACAGGGGACTTTTAAAGAGGTGATTCAGAGAAAATGAGATTAGGGAGGAGAGATCAAGAAGAAGATCAGGGAAAAGAAGACCAAGGGGAAGGTCAGGGAGAAGGTTGGGAAAGAGGAAAAAATCATGTTAAGTCTCAAAGCCACCAGGGATAAAGTCAAAGCATGTCGTGAACCCCACTCCTTCACGCTCTTCACCATGACCTTCTCTGTTAGGTTTTTGGAGTGAGTGGCCAGACCTGATTTGTTGGATCTTCAGAGTCAGGCCTCTGGCCAGTGAAGGGTTATAGAAAATAATATTCCTATAAGTAACTCCCCAAGAAAATGGAGGGATGGTGTGGCTGGGGGTGGGGGGGGGGGTGGGAAAGGAAATTGGCCAAACGTTAAACCTCTCCCAGTGCATTCCTGGTAACAATGGGCCCGAAAGGAAGGGGGCGGATATGGAATGCCAGGCCCTAAACCTTGGCCTTCCCCCTGTCAACGCAGTTCTGAATGACAACGAGCAGGATTTGAATACTCATCCCTGGGATCTGGCTTTAACCCATACAACTAGCCCCTGATGGTCAAAACTGCACTACACGATGATTACATCACCCTCCTGGTACCCTATAAAACCAGAATCCCCCTGTAACTGGCGGCCATTTTCCCATACGGAAAGTGGGCCTTGATGGCACCCGAGTCTGCGAAGGAATCAAGGCTTCTCTGAATCCATGGAGGTCAGCTTCCCGTCCTTTTGTGCTTACAGCCAGGAACTCCGGTGACAGTCCAGGAAAGACAGAGACTAGACATTAGCAACACGGGTGCAGATCATCTAGACTAAAGCAAAAGAAGCTGCCAGCACGGGTTTCCCAGCAGTGGGAAAGGAATGTGAGGGAGAATTTCCACTGCACATTTTTTTGTTCCTTTTGAATATCGTCTCCTGTGAACTTTTGTAAATTCAGAATTCATTTTTTTTTTTAAATAGAATTGAAAATTGAACTGCATTAGGTCTCCCTGTAACAGTGGGTCCCCTTTATGCTTTGAATATAACCCTTGCTGCTCGGCCACTGCAACTTACTTTTAAGATGGACATGTTTCTTTCTCTTCCTCTCTCCCTGCTCCTCCCTAATCTCTCCTCCTCCATAATCTCAGGGAAACAGGATTACCTTTCTTCCCCATCTAGACTAAGTTATCAGTTCCTGAGCACACACCCACCATAGGAAGGCAGTAATCCAGACTTTGGGGAAGGTACCAGAAAATCTCAGAAATGACTCTCTCCCAAATTAACAAGTGAATTACGACTCCAAGGAGAACATGTGGAATGTCACCTTTGAGTCACCTCTTTAAAAGCCCCCTGCGTTTCTCCTTTGCTAGCAAAGCAATAAACCTTTTTTCTTTTTCTCAAAACCACATCTGCATTATTAGATCGGCATTAGGGACAGAGAACCCAACTTTCGGTAACAATATAATCCCAATTTTTGGTTCTGGTGTTAGACGATGAGGGTTAATGAATTTCTCTCCGCTTTGTCCTTGTTTGTAAATCGGGGACAATGAGTGCATATCTCACTGTGCAATTCCTGGAAAGCGGTTAGGAAGCCAGTCCTATCGGCACTGTTCTGGGAAGGATGGAGAGCCTAGGGAGGAAGAGAGGACACAGAGAAACCAGGCAGGAAGATGGGTCTTCCTGCCACTGAGGCAGGCTAGGTCATGGACTAAGGGTGTCTGCCCCCTTGGGCTGCTCCCCCACCTCCTCTCCTACAGCCAGCCAGGCAGGTCTTGGGTCTCCAGCACCAGAGGCCAGGGATGACACTGTGGAATGCAAATCGTCAGTGCTTGGCTTTAAGTCCCAACAGGCTAGTGGTGGGGATTCAGGGAATCATGGTTGGCGTGGAAGCAACCCAAGGTCCTTGTGTGGCAAAGCCATCTGGGCACAGCTGGGAGCAGCTGAGGAAGCGACACCATGAGTTCAAGGCAGCAGGAAAACAGAAAAGCCACGCCTACAGGGGCTGGGATGATGTGGAGCCGGCCATCCCGTCCCCATTGCTGTGACGTCCCATTGCTGTGACACAGCAACTTCAGGATTGCGGTGCAGCAGGTGGGAATATTGGGGGAACCCAGAGTTAAGTCATCACACTTTTTATTTATCAGTTATCATCGTTACCATTTTTATTTTTTGGTACCAGGAATTGAATGCAGGGGCACTAACCACTGAGTGACATCTCGGCTGGTTTCACTTTTTTTTTTTTTTTTTTCAGTGCTGGGGGTTGAACCCAGGGCCCTGTGCTTGCGAGGCAAGCACTCTACCCACTGAGCTGTATACCCAGCCTGTATTAGAGACAGGGTCCCACCGAGTGGCTCAAGGCCTCACTAAGTTGCTGAGGCACCTTTGAACTCTTGACCCTCCTGCCTCAGCTCCAGAGTCACTGGGATTACAGATGTGCACCAACATGCCCCACCCAGATCATTACATTTCTGTCATGCAGCTGGGCGCAGTGGCCCATACCTGTGATCCCAGCAGCTCAGGAGGCTGAGACAGGAGGATTTTGACTTCAAAGCCAGCCTCAGCAATTTAGTGAGGGCTTTAGCAACTCCGTGAGACCCTGTCTCTAAATAAAATACAAAAGAGGGTTGGGGATGCGGCTCACTGGCTAAGTGCCCCTGGTACTAAATAAATAAAAATTCTGCCCTCCAGCAGAACAAGACTTCAATTAGAAATCAGCTTGTTTTGTAAAAGAATATAAAGTTCTATATCCTCCATCCCTCAATTTTACCTCACACAGCAGATCACAGGGCCCAGACACTAACAGTGACAATAATGTATAAATCCAGGGGGCCCATTGATATATGGGGATAAGCGGGCACCACTGAGGTTTCGGGTTAGTGGATGTGAGTAGGTATTGTGGCCTCTAGGGAGAGGACAATATTTTGGAACAAGAATCATTGGTAATAATTTTCCACAGCCTGAGAAAACAGTCTCAAGAGCATCAATTCCATTTGCTCTGATTGCAGCCTCCCTAAGCAACCTTGCTAGCTAATTTGGTTTCCCAGGTAACCTGAAGGGCATTCTGGTTCATTATGGATCAGTCTCTGAGAGCCTAATTAGGAACATCTTGAGAGTCTGGTCAAATCAGTTTGCAGCTACCACTGGAGGGGTCTGTTCTGCAAATGGGAAGCTCAAGCCCCACATCTTGATGCCTAGGCTGAAGGTCTGCTGGCTCGGGATTTCTGGGTGCCCTTTTATAGCTAATTATTAGTACTTGGGTGAAGATGACGGTGAGGGGCAGAGTGACCGTCATAATCCAGCAAGTACCATGGAGGCAGGGCTACCCTATGGGGACCACCAGAGATGGAGAGACCCTTGAGATTCGCTGTTGAGAACCATGTTAGAGAGCGGCGTCCTCAGACCTAAAAGTGAAAGCACTTTTAGGAAACAGTAAAATAAATAAATAAGATGAATGAATAAATAAGCGCTTGCCCATGTTCTGAGCTTTCATTCCCTGTCCCCCTGTCCCCCTCCTCCTCTTCTCCCAGGATGGCAAAACTCCACCTGGAAAATCCAATGACACTCTTACTCAAGGGGAAGACTCGGGTCTTGCCTATTACTGAAAAAAAAAAAAAAAAAATTACACAGTCCTGGTATGTTAGTTTGTCAGGACTGTCATAGCAAAAAGTCACAGACTGGGTGGTTTGAACAACAGGATTTTAATTTCTTTCAACTCTGGAGGCTGGAAGTCTGACATCAACGTGTTGCAGAGTTGGCTCCCTCTCAGGCCCCTCTCCTTGACTTAGGGCTGGCCATCTTCCTTCTGTGTCTCCACACAGCTCTGTGAGTGTGTGTCTGTGCCCCATCTCCTCTTCTACAAAGGACACTACTCAGACTGGACGAGGGCCACCTCATGACTGTGTCTATGTGTGATGCTGGAGATGGACCCCAGGACTTTGCATGTACTAGGCAAGTGCTCTCTACCACTGACCTACATTCCCAGGTATTTTTCTAAAATTTTAAAGGATTTTGAGACAGAATCTCACTAAGTTGCTGAGACTAGCCTCAAGCTTGGGATCCTCCCACCAGCCTCCCAAGTAGCCGGGATTACAGGCCGTGCACCACTTCACTGGCCTAGTGACCTGATTTTAACTTGCTTACCTCTGAAGAGACCCTGTCTCGAAATACAGACACACTTGGAGGTCCTGTGGGGTTCGGATGCCACATGTGATCCCCGGGGGACACAGTGCAGCCCACACCCCTGAGAAGTAGCTCTCAAATCGTGAACTCGGCTCTCCGCTGGGCGTCCCACGCTGTCCCGCTTCGCCTCATTTCTCCGGCCAGGGCTCTTCCCAGCGCCGGACCCACAGCACACCTCCTCCCCGATTCCACACTCCCTCGCTCCTCACCCTCGCTGGGTCCTCCCTGCGTGTCTAACCAGCCGGACCCCCTGCTCTGCCTGTCAAGTCTGCCAACCCTCCTGCATCCTGATTCTGCTTCCCTGGGGAGACTGCGTCCTTGCTCCTGCCCGGGGCCCCTGCAAGCCCTCCCCTGGCCTCTGTGTGCCTCCACTCCTGCCTCCTGCCATGTCTCCTGCTTCCTCACCAGCTTTCCTCCCCCCGAGGAGTGGGTCCAGTGCATGCCACTCACCTGATGCTTTTCTATACCCCTGGCGCTCTGAGGCTCACATGGTGTTTCTTTTTCCCTACCTTTTCCCGGACGTTCTCCCCGAGGTTCTTTCCCTGATCTTCTCCTCCCTGATCTTCTTTTCCCTAACCTCCTCCTTCCTGATCTCTCCTCTCCAATTTCATTTTCTCTGAATCACCTCTCTAAAAGCCCTCTGTGCCTGCTGATGGGCAGAATCACAGCCTCTGGGACAGGAGTCCCTGTGTTTCTCCTTTGCTAGCAAAGCAGCAAACCTTTTCCTTTTTCTCAAAACCGTGTCCTTGTTGTTGTATTGGCATTGGGACCAAGGACCTACCTTTCAGCAACGCCACTGCTCTCAGGAGCACTTATTCCCTGCCCCCTCCCCCTCTGCTGCTGCTTGGCTTCTCTGTTCTGACCCAGTCGTCCCCCTCCATCTTTCCCTAACTTACTCTGACCTTCTGTTCTTCACAGTCCACTAAGTCAAAGTCACCAATGACATTCATGGTACCAAATCCAATGAACAAATGGTTCTGCCTCTTCCTTAATTCCTTCTATTATTATTATTATTATTATTATTATTTATTATTATTATTTTTGTACCAGCTATTGAACCCAGGGGCACTTAACTACTGAGCCACATCTGCAGCCCTTTTTTAAATATTTTATTTAGAGACAGGGTTTTGCTGAGTTGCTTAGGACCTCTCTAAGACGCTCAGGCTGGCTTTGAACTCACAATCCTCCTGCCTCAGCCTCCTGAGACTGGGATTACAGGCGTGCACCACCGCACCTGGCTTAACATTTTTTTTTTTTTTTTTTTTTAATGTTGAGGATTGGACCCAGGGACTTTCACATGCTAGGCAAGTAAGGGCTGTACCTCTGAGGCACACTGCCATCCCTTGCTAACGTCTTATGTTATCACAGTACATTCGTCACAGCCAAGGATCCAATATGGACAGGTTAGTACCAACTGCGTTCCATACCCTGTTCAGTCTGCTTCATGTTGTGGAAGCTCTTTTCTGTCTCAGTGTCCCACTCTGCGCGCTACATGGCTTTTGGATGTCCTGTCTCCTTCGGCTGTTTTTGACTGGGACAGTTTCTCAAACTTCTCATGTTTTTAATGTCCTTGGCAGGTTTTTGTTGTTTCCTTTTCTTGAGTTTTTGTTGTTGTTGTTTGGTACCAGGGATTGAGCCTAGGGGTGCTTAACCACTGAGACACATCCCCAGCCCTTTTAGTATTTTTTTTAACTTTTTAAATTTTTTAATTTGTTCCAATTGGTTGTACCTGACTTTGACACATCATACATAAATGGAGTCTAACTTCTCCTTCTGCTTGTGCAAGATGTAGAATCACACTGCTCATACAGTCATATATGCACATAGGGTAATAATGTCCCATTCATTCTACTATCCTTCCTACCCCACTGCCCCTCCCCTCCCTTTACTCCCCTCTACCTAATCCAAAGTTACTCTAGTCTTCCCTAGAAGGTCCTCACCAAGTTGCTGAGGCTGGTCCCAGACTTGGGATCCTCCTGCCTCAGCCTCCCAAATCTCTGGAATTACCAGCGTGCACCACTGCACCCAGCTTCCTTGACGGTTTTGAGGAGTACAGCTTAGGTATTTCATGGAATGTTCCACAACTTGGATTTGTCTGATGTTTTTCTCATTAGACTAGAGTGATGGGTTTGGGGAGGAGGGTCCTGGAGGTATAGGGTCATTCTAATGTTTATATATCTCTGCTCCTTATGTCGCCATATCCTTAGGTATTATCAACACACAGATGTTAACCTCAACCACCTGCCTTTCCATATTGGAAGGAAGTTGCTATGAACAGTTTTCACTTAAAGGAGTGAAGTTACATAAGCACATAAAAGTACCTGCATAAATCATTTGCAATTTTTCTACCCAGGAGACTCATCTATTCTCCCCTATTCATTCATTTGATCATTTATTTATGCCATGGATATCTATTTTATACTCTGGGTCACAGTCTGATGCTATTGATTTCTTGCTTGCTCCCTCTGGACTCCTACAGTGACTCTGTGCCAGTGCACAGCACAGGTGGGGGCCACAGCCACAGTGCCAGGCCCCTCAGAGATCTGCCCAGGAACACACTACCAGTGACCAGTGTGTTGTCACCTCCTCTCACCATAATAATGTAGAAAACAGATTTTATATATATATAAGTAGATTTTCTGTTTATTTTCAGGTAAAGGCTCCAATTGCTCTGGGAATCCAAACCTCAAATGTGGAGCCAGCACAGAGACAGCCCCAGAAGCCCCATGGGGGATCCCCGCGAGGTGAGTGCCAAGTGAAGCGGGTAACTCAGGTGGGGCTGTCCTGCATCCAGGCTGGCACATAGAGGATCCACCCAGGTACCAGCAGGGCCCTGGACCACAGCAGGGTGCAGTAGCACTGTTAGCGCTGGGATGGAGGAGACCCCTGGCCAGGCCTGTATCCTAGCCTTGTCCCATGCGCCATCCCAAACCCCGCTCGTGACCTGTGCTGAAAACAAAGCAAGTCACAATCCAACTTTCATTGCTTGAAAACCAGAAAGGGACATTTGCGATTCAAGGAATGGGCGCTGCAGTAGAAAACCAGGGCCCCATTTGGCATTGGGAGGTGGAGGACAACGTGGCACTCGGGAATCATGCTGGTCACCTTTCCCTGCCCTCCAGGGCAGGGGACACCTACAACCACCATCCCTGTCAAAACCAAGCTATCTGTACCGGTGGCATGGCTCTGTCGGCTTGGGGATTCGAGTCCATTACTGAGGTCATAAAAGCAGAAGAGTGTGGCTTCTCGTGGCCTTTCAGTGTTGGGAGCCTAAGTGCAAACCTTAAATAGCAAACACGTGGAGCCTGCGGTCACGGCGTGTAACTGGGGTAAGGGGGACAGGCCGTGGGAACTGGCGGACTCCAGGGGTCTGGGTGGAGGACACGCCACAGGCAGAGTGAGGAGAACCCCACAAGCTATTGCAAGGCCATGAAGCATGGCCACAAGGATCCCCAACAAGGGTACCCAGATCAACAGGAAGGGACAGTCGCTGACGTCCTTCCAGAAATCTCCTTTGTGCCAGGCTGCGGTTTTGTGGAATCCCTTGCCATGGTTCCTGTTCTCAGGTGCCTGGGGGATGAGCCCCCTCTCTTCATGGCCTCCCCGCCCTTGGTCAGGGTTCCACACTGGATGTCCCACCATGCTCACATCTGGATCCCAGCAGCCGGCTTGGCCTTTCCTTAGTGGGTGCCATGTGTCATCACAGGGGCGGAGGAACAAAGGGCTGCAGAGTGTCCCTCCCAGCCAGGTGGCTTCTCTGGTACGAGGGCTCACACTGGCGCTGCCTGAGCCCCTCAGCCCTGGCTCTGGTGGCTGTAGGTTCTCCCTCTGGGCGCACACCCTGGAGAGCAGGGCCGAGGGCTGAGCCTGCAAGGCTGGTGTGGAGCAGGGCTGGGAGGAGCCTCACTCTCGGGACATCCCTGGGCAGATGTCCATCTAGGGCCAGGAGTACCAGGGTTGAGGACTTGGCAGAGGTGACACCATTTGGACACCGTTTGCCGTCTGTCCCAGGTACTTTCTGACAGGGCCCCACATATGTGAGGAGAGTGCTCTACCCCTGAGCTGCACCCCCAGCCCTGTACCACGGCTTTCTGGCCTTCAGTCAAATGCTGTCCTGAGCCATCCTCCTGTCCTGCTATAATTTCGCAGTTGCCCCCTTCTTGCTATGGGGACACATCCAGGACTTCAGGATTGTTGGTGGCAGCTGGCAGCGTTAGAGGGCCGGGGCCTTCGAGAAACTCAGGTAATGCAAAAAGCCCCTTTGAACCCAGTTCTTACAACCAAATCAGAAAGATTTCAGACATGTCACTCAGAGTAACAGGAAGGAGACAGGAAAAGGGAAAGGGGACACTCTCAGGGGAGAGAGTGGGTCCTCTCAGAGAGGAAGGGATGACATACCTCTTCTGCACTCCAGTTTTAGTGGGGATCCCAGAGAAATTTCCGAGAGTCCTGCCCAGGTCCACCTCTTGACTTTTGACTTACAGTGGGATGACATCAGACTTTCATGTTCCCACTGTCATGGAAACTCTCCGTCACACTGGTCCATGCTGACTGGTTCTAACTGGATCCTTCCCATACAGTCCTACAGATTTTAGGATCAGGGGGAACTATCTTTATCTCTCTGAGTTTCAAGATCTGGTCACAAAAGGCTCCTGGGTTCCTCCCATCAACATTATCTTGGGCCTGCATTTCTCCTGCAGGTAGGTAGTTTACTGAAGAATGTGCTCTATCCTGCCCACTTAGGCCAGGCAGGGCTGGGGCAAATTGCTTCCTGGAAAAGGAAACATGTGGGGGTCAGCACAGTGGGCCCCACTAGTAGAATGATCCTCTTGGCCTTGCACTCCCACCATCCTGTTCCTAACAGCAGCACGCCTCTAGATGCTGCTCTTCCTTCCTGCCACGAACTCTCCATCCCCTGTCCTCACAACTTCTCCACATGCGGTCCCTCGGCCCCAAGCAAAACTCTGCACAGTGTTATGGAGTTTCAGGTGGAAAGGCCAAGTGTTGCTCCGAGTGAGCCTCAGCTCTCTTGTTCTAGCCTCTCCTGGGGCCCAGGCTCGGGAGAGTGCACACGCGGGCTGTCTGGACACTTCTGCCTGACACATACCCAGAGCCTAAGGGAAGTAGTTACCACACAAGAGCAGGTGTGCTGCAGTGGAGTTGCCAACAAAATGTTTTTTAAAACACAGCAGAGGGGGCTGGGGCTGGGGCTGGGGCTCAGTGGTAGAGCGCTTGCCTAGGATGCATGAGGCCCTGGGTTCGATCCTCAGCACCACATGAAAATAAAATAAAGGTATTGTGCCCAGCTACAACTAAAACAAAATATTTTTTAAAAAGCCACAGAAGAGGGAGAAGGTGGCTCAACCAGAAGAGTGGGAAAAGTCTTCAAAAAGCAATGGTTAGGTCACTTTGGACTCCAGGGATGAGTGTCTGACCAGAGAGTTGAGTTGGCGACCTGGATGAAATAGCAGATAAAAAGATAGGAAGGTCCATGGGGGCAGCACAGGGAGGCTGCGGAGCAAGCCTGCACTTGTAGCTTGGGGGGCGAGGCGCGTGAGGCGCTGATGCTGAGAAAGCAGATGCCCCAGCACTGTGAGGGGCCCTGGAGGTTGGCTGTGCTTGGACACCACCATTTTAGATATGGCAGGTCTTCCAAGCATTTTATGCAAAACAACTACGTGATCATATTGGTTATAAATAGTCTTTAAATCATCCTTTTAAATGAATCCCGCATGTAGTATTTTTATTATCATTCAAAGTACTTTTTTTCTTTTAATTTATTTTTATTGTAAACAAATGGGATACATGTTGTTTGTTTGTACATGGAGTAACAGCATACCATTTGCGTAATCATACATTTACATAGGGTAATGGTGTTTGATTCATTCTGTTATTTTTTCATTCCCCCAACCCCTCCCACCTCTCTTTTCCCTCTATACAGTCCCTCCTTCCTCCATTCTTGCCCCCCTCCCACCCCCCATTATGTGTCATCATCCACTTATCAGTGAGATCATTCGCCTTTTGGATTTTTGAGATTGGCTTATCTCACTTAGCATGATATTCTCCAATTTCATCCATTTGCCTGCAAATGCCATAATTTTATTTTTCTTTATAGCTGAGTAATATTCCATTGTATATATATACCACAGGTTCTTTATCCATTCATCAATTGAAGGACATCTAGGCTATTGTGAATTGAGCAGCTATGAACATTGATGTGGCTGTATCTCTGTAGCATGCTGATTTTAAGTCCTTTGGGTATAGGCGGAGGAGCGGGATAGGTGGGTCAAATGGTGGGTCCATTCCAAGTTTTCTAAGGAATCTCCTCACTGCTTTCCAAAGTGGCTGCACTAATTTGCAGTCCCACCAGCAGTGTATGAGTGTACCTTTTTCCCCACATCCTTGCCAACACCTGTTGTTGCTTGCATTCTTGATAATCGCCATTCTAATTGGGGTGAGATGGAATCTTAGTGTAGTTTTGATTTGCATTTCTCTTATTACTAAAGATGGTGAACATTTTTTCATATGTTTGTTGATTGCTTGTAGATCTTCATCTGTGAAGTGTCTGTTCATATCCTTAGCCCATTTGTTGATTGGGTTATTTGTATTCTTGGTGTAGAGATTTTTGAGTTCTTTATATATTCTGGAAATTAGTGCTCTATCTGAAGTATGATTGGCAAACATATTCTCCCACTCTGTAGGCTCTCTCTTTGCATTGCTGATAGTTTCCTTTGCTGAGAGAAAGCTATTTAGTTTGAATCTATCCCAGTTATTGATTTTTGCTTTTATTTCTTGTGCTATGGGAGTTCTGTTAAGGAAGTCTGATTCTAAACCAACAAGTTGAAGATTTGGACCTATTTTTTCTCCTATAAGATGCAGGGTCTCTGGTCTGATTTCAAGGTCCTTGATCCATTGTGAGTTGAGTTTTGTGCAGGGTGAGAGATAGGGGTTTAGTTTCATTCTGTTGCATGTGGATTTCCAGTTTTCCCAGCACCATTTGTTGAAGAGGCTATCTTTTCTCCATTGCATATTTTTGGCACCTTTGTCTAGGATGAGAAAATTGTATTTATTTGGGTTTGTGTCGCTGTCCTCTATTCTGTACCATTGATCTACCTGTCTATTTTGGTGCCAATACCAGGCTGTTTTTCTTACTATTGCTTTGTAGTATAGTTGAAGTTCTGCTATTGTGATACCCCCAGCTTCATTCTTCCTGCTAAGGATTGCTTTAGCTATTCTGGGTTTCTTATTCTTCCAGATGAATTTCATGATTGCTTGCTCTATTTCTGTAAGGTATATCATTGGGATTTTAATTGGAATTGCATTGAATCTGTACAGCACTTTTGGTAGTATGGCCATTTTGACAATATTAATTCTGCCTATCCAAGAACACGGGAGATCTTTCCATCTTCTAAGGTCTTCCTCAATTTCTTCCTACAATGTTTTGTAGTTTTCATTGTAGAGATCTGTTACCTCTTTGGTTAGATTGATGCCCTAGTATTTTATTTTTTTTTTTTGAGGCTATTGCAAATGGAGTTGTTTTCCTCTTTCCCTTTCAGCTGTTTCGTCGCTTACGTATAAAAATGCTTTAGATTTATGCATGTTGATTTTATAGCCTGCTATTTTGCTGAATTCATTGATGAGGTATAGAAGTTTTCTGGAGGAGGTTTTTGGATCCTCTAAATATAGAATCATGTCATCAGCAAATAGTAACAGCTTAAGTTCCTCTTTTCCTATTCATATCCCTTTAATTTCTTTAGTCTGCCTAATTGCTCTGGCTAGAGTTTCGAGGACAATGTTAAAGAGAAGTGGTGAAAGAGGACATCCCTGTCTTGTTCCCGTTTTTAAAGGGAATGGTTTCAGTTTTTCTCCATTAAGAATGATGTTGGCCATGGGCTTGACATAAATAGCCTTTACAATGTTCAGGTATGTTCCTACTATCCCTATTTTTTCTAGTGTTTTGAGCATGAAGGGTGTTGTATTTTGTTGAACACTTTTTCTGCGTCAATTGAAATAACCATATGATTCTTATCTTTTAGTCTATTGACATGATGGATTACGTTTATTGATTTACGGATGTTAAACCACCCTTGTATTCCAGGGATGAACCCCACTTGATCGTGGTGCACAATTTTCTTAATATGCTTTTGGATATGGTTTGCCAATATTTTGTTAAGGATCTTTGCATCTATATTCATCAAGGATATTGGTCTAAAATTTTCTTTCCTTGATGTGTCTTTTCCTGGTTTGGGTATGAGGGTGATATTAGCTTCATAGAATGACTTTGGTAGGGTACCCTTTTTTCTATTTCCTGGAATACTTGAGAAGTATTGGAATGAGATCTTCTTTGAAGGTCTTGTAGAACTCAGCTGAGAATCCGTCTGGTCCTGGGCTTTTCTTGGATGGTAGGTTTTTAATGGCTTCTTCTATTTCATTGCTTGATATCGATCTGTTTAAGTTTTGTATGTCCTCCTGGTTCAGTTTGGGAGCAGCATATGTCTCTAGAAATTGTCAATGTGTTCAGTAGATTCTATTTTGTTGGAATTCAGATTTTCAAAGTACCTTCTCATTATGTTCTGTATCTCAGTGGTGTCTGTCGTGATATTTCCTTTTTCATCACGAATTTTAGTAATTTGAGTTTTCTCTCTCCTTCTCTTTGTTAGTGTGGCTAAGGGTTTGTCTATTTTGTTTACTTTTTCAAAGAACCAATTTGTTGTTTCGTCAATTTTTTTGAATTGTTTCTTTTGTTTCAATTGCATTGATTTCAGCTCTGATTTTAATTATTTCCTGTCTTCTACAACTTTTGCTATTATTCTGTTCTTCTTTTTCTAGGGCTTTGAGCTGTAATGTTAGGTCATTTAGTTGTTGACTTTTCATTCTTTTCTGGAATGCACTCCATGCAATGAATTTTCCTCTGAGTACCGCTTTCATAGTGTCCCAGAGATTTTGATATGTTGTATCATCATTCTCATTGACCTCTAAGAATTTTTTAATCTCCTCCCTGATGTTTTTTGTTATCCATGTTTCATTCAATAGCATATTATTTAGTCTCCAACTGTTGGAGTAATTTCCCTTTTTTATTTTGTCTTTGATTTCTACTCTCAGTCCATTGTGATCTGATAAAACACAAGGCAGTATCTCTATTTTTTTGCATGTCCTAAGGGCTGCTTTGTGGCATAACCTATGGTCTATTTTCGAGAAGGTTCCATGTGCTGCTGAGAAGAAAGTGAATCCCCTCGTTGATGGATGGAATAGTCTATATATGTCTATTAAATCTAGGTTATTGATTGTGTTATTGAGTTGTATGGTTTCTTTGGTTGGATTTTGTTTGGAAGATCTATCTAGTGGGGACAGCGGTGCGTTAAAGTCACCCAGAATTGTTGTGTTGTGGTCTATGTGATTATTGAAATTGAGAAGGATTTGTTTGATATACAGGGATGTACCATTGTTTGGGGCATAAATATTTACTATCGTTATGTCTTCCTGATTTATGGTTCCCTTAAGCAGTATGAAATGTCTTTCTTTATCCCTCTGACTAGCTTTGGCTTGAAGTCCACTTTATCTGATATAAGGATGGAAACCCCCGCTTTTTTACTGAGTCCATGTGTGTGGTAGGTTTTTTCCCATCCTTTCACCTTTAGTCTGTGGATGTCTTTTTCTATAAGATGAGTCTCTTGCAGGCAGCATATTATTGGGTCTTTCTTTTTAATCCATTCTGCCAGTCTATGTCTTTTGATTGATGAGTTTAGGCCATTAACGTTCAGGGTTATTATTGAGAAATGATTTGTATTCCCAGTCATTTGGCTTATTTTTGGTTTTTAAGTTGGCTTGGTTTCTCCTTTGAGTGGTTTCTCTCTAAGGTAGTTCCTCCCTTTGCTGACCTACATTGTTGTTTTTCATTTCCTCCTCATGGAATATTTTGTTGAGAACATTCTGTAGTGCAGGCTTTCTATTTGTAAATTCTTTTAACTTTTGTTTATCATGGAAGGATTTTATTTCATCTTCAAATCTGAAGGTTAGTTTTGCTGGGTATAGGATTCTTGGTTGGCAACCATGTTCCTTCAGAGCTTGAAATATGTTGGTCCAGGACCTTCTAGCTTTTAGAGTCTGGGTTGAGAAGTCGGCTGCTGTGCGTATTGGTCTCCCCCTATATGTAATCTGATGCTTTTCTCTCATGGCCTTCAAAATCCTATCTTTATTTTCAATGTTAGGCATTTTCATTATAATGTGCCTTGGTGTGGATCTGTTGTGATTCTGTGCATTTGGTGTTTTGTAAGCCTCTTGTATTTGATTTTCCATTTCATCAGGCTTGGGAAATTTTCTGATATTATTTCATTGAATAGGTTGTTCATTCCTTTGATTTGTATCTCTGTGCCTTCCTCAATCCCAATAATTCTTAAATTTGGTCTTTTCATGATGTCCCATAGTTCTTGGAGATTCTGTTCATGATTTCTTACCATCTTCTCTGTTTGGGAAACTTTATTTTCAAGATTCCATATTTGTCTTCATTGTCTGAGGTTCTGTCTTCCAAATGGTCTAGTCTTTTGGTGATGCTTTCCATTGAGTTTTTTATTTGGTTTATTGTTTCCTTCATTTCAAGGATTTCCGTTTGGTTTCTTTTGAGAATCTCTATCTCTTTGTTGAAATGATCTTTTGCTTCCTGCAGGTGCTCTTTCAGCTTATTGGTATTATCATTCATTGCCTGCATTTGCTCTCTTATCTCATCCTTTGCTTCGCAAATCATCTTAATCATGTATAATCTGAAGTCCTTTTCTGACATTTCTTCTAATATACTGTCATTGGATTCTATTACTATAGGATCTAGATTTGTTTGGATCATTTTCTTCCCTTGTTTTTTCATGTTGTTTATGTATCTTCCCCTCTAGCAGTACAGATCTGGGGTATTGCAGATTTCCCCCTATAGGCTTATAGTGGCCCTATAGGTTTCCAAAACCCTTTCTTTAAGGGGAGATCAATACTAGCAGTGCCCAATTCAGACACTATGCAATCCTAGACCAAATAGCCCCTATGAGGACAATAACAAAATTGTCATAATAAACAGAATGAGTTAAAATATTATCTTCAATAAAACAAACAGATTTGCAATAAGGTCTGCAGTTTCTAGTGGAGGACAAAGAGGATGCAGAGGGATGTAGAATGTGGCTGTTAATGGGATAAGAAAAGATTATACAGAAGTTCTAGATAATAGAAAGGGTGAGAGTGTAATCAAAAGAAATTGGATATTAGCATGCAAAAAAGGGAGAAAGTGACACTGAGGGAACAAGTAAGCAAAAGGAAAAGAGAGCAAGAAAAGTAAAGAAATAAAAACTTAAATTTTTCTATAAGGAGAAAAAAAGAAAATCTACAGTATAACAGTCATATAGTAATGAAGCCTCTCAGTGTTCAGTAGCCTGATGCATGAGAGGTACCTGACAATGAGCTTCAAGCCTCCAGCAGGCGTCTCAGGATGGGATTTGCCCCACCTAAAGATCAGAGCTACAGGTTCCAGGATTATCCAAGATGGCAGCTCTGGCTTCTAAATGTGTTGGCAAATGGGGAGCTGCAGCTCAGGGTGTGGACATGGTCAGCTGGAGTTCCTGGAGGCGGAATGCGGTTGGTCAGGCAGGGGTCCTGGAGGTCAGGTGTGTTTGGTGTGGTTGTGGGATCCTGGAGGCCGGGTGCAATCAGTCGGTCTGGGGGTCCTGGCAGCAGGGAGCAGTCAGTCGATGTGAGGGCCCCAGAGGCAGGGAGTGATCGGTTGGGCTGAGGTATCCTGAGACGGGGCTCAGTCAGGTGTCCTCCGGGGCCTAGCTGTTGTCTCAAAATGGCGGCAGCCACGTGTAATCAAACCTGCAGGTACTGTGACAGAGAACTTCCAGGCAACAGCAGGCATCTGGTGCTCCACTGGCGGTCGGTGATCAGTTTGCTGACTGTTGTCGGATGATCAGGAGGTGAACCTCGTGCATTGGGTGATGGATAGGTGTAAGGCAGGCGATGGACAGGCCAGAAGCAGGCAAATGGTGGATGATAGGTGCCTGACAGTGAGCTATCTGCACTCATAAATGGCGTTGATATACTGGCAGACTGACTGTAGGTCATCACAGCAGACAAATGGCGTAAACAGCAGGGGATCGATAAGCAGCAAAAATTGCCTCACCAAGAAACAGATATCCTCTGCTTGAAACCAGAGTTACAGAGCGACAAGGAACACAGCCTCCCTCTAGTCCGCCATCTTGGATCCCTCCAAAGTACTTTTTAAAACTTTATTATTCGAAGCATTATATTTGTACATAATGATGGGATTTTTTGTGACATGTTCATACGTAAACTTCAAAGCACACTCTCAATTCCAAAGATTTCTTCTTTGACCCAGGCTTAATTATCAATGTATTTCCTTACTTCACCTGCATGGGAATTTTCTTTTCTTTTTTCCTTTTTTAAGTACTAGGGATTGAACCCAGGGTGCTTAACCACTGAGCCATAGCCCCAGCCCGCCCCCTTTTTTTTTTGAGACAGGACCTCACTGAGCTGCTTAGGGCCTCGCTAAATTGCTGAGGCTGGCTTTGAACTTACAATCTTCCTGCTTCAGCCTCCCAAGACCCTGGGATTATAGGCATTTGCCACCGCACCCAACTCTGTATGGAAAATATCTAAGCATTGTTTTGAAACTGATTTAAATGCACTGTGATGAGAGAAAATATTCTGTATAGTTTTAATCAGATTCAATATTTTGAAATGTGTCAAGATTTTCTTCATAGGCCAGTAAAAAGCTGTTTTCAAAAATGTTTCGTGTGAAATTTAAACAAATGAATATTCTCTAGTTGTCGGATACTATGTGCTATGTATCTATAAATTAGATTGAATTTATAAATATTGTTGTTTTAATCATCTGCATCCTTACTGATATTAGTCTGCTGTTCCATCCCTACTGAAAGATATGTCTTAATATCTTCTTTTATGATTACATGTTTGTCTGCTCTCCTTATAGTTCTGTAATTTTTTTGCTTTATACATTTTGATGGTGTGTTATGAGGTCATACAAATTTAGAAAAATTATGACATCCTGAAGAGTTTAATCTTTTTAAAAATAATATTGCAAAATGTCCCTCTTCCTCTGTAATCTTTTTGCCTTGTAGTTGATTTGTCTCATACTAGTAAGCTGCTCAGCTTTGTTTTCATTAGTGTTGGCGTGATATGTTTTTCAAACCTTTTACTTTTGCTTTTGCCTATTGCTTTGTATTTCTGTTTCAGTTTCTATAAGGAGCATATATCTGTCTATATCTGTGTCTCTATAAATCTAGATAGCTAGATGTAGAGACACAGATATAGACAGATATTTTAAAACTTTGCTTTGCCAAATTTTGTCTTTTTTTTGTAGGGGCGGGTCGGGTACCAGGGATTGAATTCAGGGGCACTCAGCCACTGAGCCACACCCCCACCCCCTTTTTGTATTGTATTCAGAGGTAGGGTCTCACGGAGTTGCTCAGCGCCTCGCTAAGTTGCTGAGCCTGGCTTTGAACTTGGGATCCTCCTGCCTCTGCCTCCTGAGCTGCTGGGATTACAGGCCTGCGCCACTATACCCAGCCCCAAATTTGCCTTTTAAAAGAAACATTTAGTTGAGTTTCATTTAATGTAGTTGCTGGTATGTTAATTTCAAATTTCCCATTTTAGTAGGTGCTTTTGTTTAAGCTCAGTGTTCTATGTTCTTTTCCCCCTTCTTTGGTAAAAAACTATTGTTTTTATAATTCTATCTTTTTCTCTCTTGGCTTGAAAGTTATATCATTGTGTTACTGTTGTTGTTGCCTTTTTAAGCTGGTGATCCCAGAGGTCACAGTGCGTGTCCTTGGCACATCCAAACCCAACAGTGATGGTGTGTCTCCCCTGTTCCCAGGACGTTGCGAGAACCATAAAGTAAAGCACTTTTATTCTAACTCACTCCCACCGTGACCCAGGTAATATTGCTGTTTTTAACTATATATTTTAAACTCAGACATTATTATCGTTATCTTATACAATCAGAATTCATTTATATTTATACACATATTCTTTTCATTGTTTTTCTTTCCTTGCATATCCAACATTCCTTCTGTCTTTTCTGGCTAAAGAATATCCTCTGATATTTCCTTTAGGGTGGATTAGCTGATCATAAATATTGTATTTTTGTTTGCTCAAAAAAAAATCTCTGAATCATCTTCAGAAAGCGGAATACAGATATTCCAGCACTCAGGAAGCAAGAAAGAAAACAAGAAAGGAAGATTAACGGATGTGTTTTCCTGTATTAGAGAGGATTTATACTGAAAGAACAAAGAGAATGGGAGTTAAAATAACAGGTATCAGCATGACTTTGGAGTGATGACTGATTTCACAGATCAGGGAAGCTGAACGCTAAATGCCTTCATGACTAAACCCAGGTGAGGCGTGAGTACCCCACCCCGAGGACCCCCAGCAGGGCTCAGGAGCAGGAGCAGTGGGCCCAGCCGGCAGGCCTTCATGGCAGCTGGCAACAGAAGCACCTGTTGAAACTATTGCCCCTGCAGAGAGACCCTGTCCCTCAGCCACAGAGGAACCTTAAGCGGCTGCCCTCCTCCGGCTCTGGCAGGAGAGAGGCTTGCCCTGCAGAGTCGGATTCAGAGGGAGTCAGGACTCTGCAGCATAAGCAAGGAGTGCTCAACCGAAAACAGGCTTCGTTCTGCTGGGTGTATACAGTGCAGCTGGCCCAGGAACGCGTCCACAGAACTAGGCAAAACCAAGTCCCTGTCCTAACGGAGCTTACATTCTAGAGAGGAATAAGGCGAAGTCTACATGATACATTGTGAAACCTCTCCATCTCCTGCCCCTATTGATGGGCCATAGCCCACTGCCAGCCCTAACCAGAGATGGGTAATATCATTTATGTGTAATCTGCAAAATTAGTCTCTCCTGTCTGTCCCTACGATGAAGCCATTGACCGGCAAGGGCCACCCATACTTAGAGAGAACCCAATCTGCATTAGATGCCTCGCTACTGGGGAATGAACTCAGGGGCACTCAACCACTGAGCCACATCCCCAGCCCTGTTTTGTATTTTATTTAGAGACAGAAGCTCACTGATTTGCTTAGCGCCTAACTGTTGCTGAGGCTGGCTTTGAACTCATGATCCTCCTACCTCAGCCTCCCACCCGCTTGATGCCTCACTCTTAATTGATGCTTTTTTGTTCTGAATGGATAATGAAAGATCCCCAGGCAACATCTCTAATAGGAAAGACACAGAAAAAAATCAACCAGAAAAAGAAAATGAGACAATACTGGGAGCCCAAGAAAACTTCAAAAGTACACGTGAATCATTGCTGTTCTCAGAGAGAGAAGGGAAGAGAAGGGTTCTGCTTGACCGGGTCCTGTCGCTGAGGGGAGTTAGCTCTCAGATCACTGCATGCATGAAATAAGAACACGGTACCAAACAAACAAACAATAAAAGACTTCAAAGAATAAGAAAGAAGGCTTAGAAGTTTAAAATATGACAAAAGAAATAAAAAATTCAATAGAAGGATTAAAAGAAAATTTATCCAGAAAGTAGAACGGAAAGATAATGAGAAAAATAGGAAGGGGAAGCAGATTTAAAAACTGGAGGATACATCTAGAAAATCCAACTTTCCAACAATAGAAGTCCAAAAGGAAAGAATTCAGAAGACAGAGAGGAGGACATTTCCCAATGCCCAGGGGGTGAGCTTGCAGATGGGAGCAACCAACACCAAGATGCTCACCAAGGGGCCACATCCCTGAAATTGTAGAATCTTAAAGGCTTCCATGGAAAGCAAGAGGGAAAGGGCAGATTTGGAGGCTAAGGAATTAAAATCACATTGGATTCTTAACAGGAACACTAAAAGTCAGGGAAAACGGATGTTAGTCAGCTTTCATTTCTGTGATAAAAGACCTGATAAGAACAATTTAGAGAGGAGAAATTTTATTTTAGCTCATGGCTTCAGAGATTTGGTCCATGGTCAGCCACTCCATTGCTCTGGGCCCAAGGAGAGGTCGAATATCATGGTGGAAGGGTGTGGTGTAGAAAAGCAACTCAGGACATGGCAACTAGGAAGCAGAGAGTGCGCCACTTATCAGGAACAAAACACAAACCCCAAAGGCATGCCCCCAGTGACTTACTTCATCCAACCACACGTCACCTGCCTACACTTACCACCAAGTCAATCCATATCAGTGAATTAACCTACTGATTATGTCATAGCTCTCATGATCTAATAGTGTCACCTCTGAATGTTCTTGTATTGTCTTACACATGAGCTTTGTGAGATGTCTGATATCCCAACCACAACAGGAAGAAAAATAATTCCCAACTCTGGGCATGGAATTCCCACACCTACTACCAACCCAACATGCTTTAGAAGGAGGCGTCTGCTGAGATCTCAGGTCCCAGGGAACCACTGGAGGGCACACCCTAGCAAGCTGACACAAGACCACAAAGGGCATGGTGGCAGAGACCCCCAGGCTGGGGGGAAGGAGGGTCCTGAGTGAACCAGGGGGCAGTTCAGGCAGGAAGATGGAGCACTTCAGGAGGTAAGTCCCCAGGAAACAAAAGAAAAGGCACGAATAGATTAACTGATGAGCTGGGCAGTGTGAAAGGAGACTTCCTCCTCCTCTGTCAGTCACCGGAATGATTCACTGAGTTCATATAAAGCAGCGAATCACAAATTCCCAGGCAAATAGAGTTATGCAGAGAGAAAACCTAACCAGAGAATGCTATGAAACTCAGCAGTAAGAAAGTACTGACATGGACCCAATATAAATACCGAACAGTGAGTTGGAGGAGAGGAAGCGTGTGGTGTATGGTGTGTATGGTGCATGTGTGTGTGTGTGCGTGCTGCCTACACAGAGGTATGGTTCATGGACACGTGTGGTATGCGTACATGTGTGTGGAGTGTGTTTGTCAGTGTGCAGTACCTGTGTGGGAACACGTGTGGTGTGTCTCTGGGTATGTGTGTACGCGCAGCCTGTGGCTGTGTCCATGTGTGTGGCATCTCGGGGACAGGGGGGAAGAGGCCTATAGGAGAACTGACTTCTTCCACAATACAGATTTAGATAAGATTCAAAACTTAAGTCGGAAGCCTGCCCAGCCTGCTCTTCCAAGCTGGGGCGCCAGGGCGGGCAGAGCCAAGCAGCTGCCCTGGTGGCCCTCGGCAGGTGGGCGGCGAAGGCACCTTTCGGGTTTTTGCAAAACTCTTGTTCCTTTTTTTTTTTTTTTTTTTTTTTTTTTGATAAAATAGGCCTAATATGAAAGTTGCCATTGTGACCATTCAAAAGCCCGGGACCCCGCGGTAGGAAGCAGGCGCGATGGCGCCGCGGTCTCCGGAAGGCCCAGCTCTGGACAGAAGCTGGGCAGCTCTCCCGCCTCGCGGCCGCAGGCGCCCACCTTTCGGTTCTCTGTCCCTGTGCCCCGGACAAGGTGCCGCATCCGTGGGGTGGCAGGGGACGGGCTGCTTGGGCCTGGCTCCTGTCTCTGGGCACCCCGCCGAGCAGGTGCTGGCACGGCAGAACGCCCGCCACTGTCGCTGGAGTGACCTGGCGCTCGGCAGGTGCACCAGGGGCGCTTCCTAAGTGACGCGCCGATGGCTTTACTGCAGACAAACCTCCGAAGGACGCTGCGGGTCTGCCCTTTAGGCATCGGTGGAAAGAGGAAGCCAGGGGTCCAGGGCCAGATTTGGGAGAATTAAAAGGAAAGGCAAAGGCACTTTCTATCTATCTGTCTGTCACTGAAGAGAGGTTGCTGGGCACATTTTTATTATCCAGTAGATACATAGACACGCCACAGAGGAGAATGGGCACGGGGCTCACGGAGCGTCACGAAAGCCCAGGGGAAGCCAAGGCAGTGAAGGCCGTCCTGGGAGCGCCGGCAGGGGCGGCAGGGCCGCAGTGCCAACTGGGTGAATCTGGGGTGGGTTACAGAGCCGAATTCAGATGGAACCAGAGAGCTGGATGGTCTTGAGGACACCTGTGACTTGTGGGGTGGCTTGGAGGACTCTCCCAGCCTCAATCTGGAGTCCATCTGTGTGGACCCTGGATAAACAGGGACATCCTCTATGTCCTAAATCCACCAGAATTACTCAGATTAGCCAATCCAAGACATTTTCCCATGCTTTTCCCTTGCCTTTCCCCTGGAAAACCCCAAGAAAGACTCTGGTCTACGTCTTCCCCTTCCTCCTTCAGCCTCCTGATCAAAACCCATGACTCCTTGTGCAGCTCTGTGTTACATGGCATGTCCTCTTCTCTTGGAAAATGAAAGGAATAAAAATATGTCAGACGCATTGGCTTCTCTGCATTACTGTCCACATGTTAAAATCGGACAAGCACAAGTGAGACAGGACTCCAGCTATGTCAGCTGGTCATCTCCCCAGGGTCTCAGAAGCTGAGACCAAAGCGTCATCCGGACTGCATTTGTGTCTGAAGCTGAAGTTGTCTTCCAAGCTCACTGGTTTTGGCAGAATTTGTTTCTCTGTGGTCATAGGATTGAGGTCCTTCTGTCCCTGTGTCAGGTTCAAGCCACGTGGTCCTCTTACAAAATGGCAGCTGAGCACAGGCCAGAACAAAGTCCAGCACTCCACGGAAACAGATCTACATCTAGTACTCAGTCCTCTTCGAAGAAACACAGCCAAACTCAGCACCCAATTTTATATTTACAACATAAAATTCAAAATGTCCAGAATGTAAACAAAAATGGCCAGGAATACAAAGAAAGAAGAAAACGTGACCATATTCAGCAAAACAGATGCAGAAGACAGAGATGATGGAGTCAGCAGAAAAGGTCTTTAAAGTAGCACTCATAAATACACTAAAGTACGAAGAAGAAACTAAAAATGAAGAGAGTAAAGATACAAAAAAGACTCAAATATAACTTCGAAAAATGAAAATTTTCATTTGTGGTGAAATGAAAAATAGCAAGAGTAAATAATATAAAAGAAAAGCTCATTGGACTTAAAGACACAGCAATATAAGCTACAAACGGAAATACAGAGAAGACAGAGAATGGAGCACAGGTTAGTGAGCTGTGAGACCAGAAGTTTAGCATATACATATCTACAATACCAGAGGAGGAGAGCAAAAGGAAAGGGACAGAAATAATTTTTAAATAGCCCAGAGTCTTTATATGAAAACTAGAAATCCACAGATCAAGAATCAGAACAAACACCACGCATAAGAAACACAAAGAAAATCAAATCAAAGCACATCAATGATAATATTCCCAAAAGCAAGTGATGAAGAGAAAAATATTAAAGACAGAAATGGAGGAAATAGGGCTGGGGAGATAGCTCAGCTGGTAGAGTGCTTGCCTTGCAAGCACAAGGTCCTGAGTTCGATCCCCAGTACCGCCAAAAAAAAAAAAAAAAAAAACCTATAATACTATAGAAATGGAGGAAATACATTTCACACAGAGGAATGAAAAGCAGACTTCACATTAGAACCACACAGTCCAGAGGGGGGAAAAAGAACATTAAAAAAAAAAATACCATTCATTCTGTATCCAATGAGTTCTATACTCAGTGAAAGTATCTTTCACAATGAAGGTAAATATACATTTTTTTTTCCAGACCAACAAAAACCAAAAGGATTCATCACTAGTAGACCAGGAAATAAAGGAAGTTCCCAGGCAAAGACAAAAGTAATATCAGATGAAAATATGGATTAAATTAGTTAAGAATATGAGAAATGGTAAGTAGATAAATATAATTTTTAATTCTCATTTTAAATGTAAATTTTAATTCCCATTTTAAATTTCTTTAAAAGATAATTGAATGTTAAAGCAAAAATAATAGCAATGTAGGTGGGGCTTATAGAACACAGAAGAAGTAAAATCTATAGCATCAGTAACACAAAGGACAATGTGGGGGAAAGGGGAATCTACGCATGATTCTTAGGCTGTCAGCCAAGTGGCGTTACATTGTGTGAAGGTTAAATGTGATAAATTAAAGATGTTGCTGTAATTTTTAGTGGTTGAGAAACCACTAAAAATTATAAAAGAGGAATAGCTAATAAGCTGGTGATAGAGACAAAATGAAATCATCAAAAATACTCAATCCAAAGTTAGGGGGAAAAGAATAAAGAACATACTGAATAAACAGAACAGTAACCTGATAGATGCTAAGGCAACCCTGCAGACAATCACGTTAGGCACAGATGGTATCACATTCCAATTAAAAGTCAGAGATTGTTAGGGTAGATGTTTAAAAACAACTATATGCTCTCTATAACAACACCCACTTTAAATATAAAGACATATTTTAAATTAAAAGGGAGAAAAAGATGTGCTAAACAAACAATAACCAAAAGGAAGATGGAGAGGCTGTGTTATTACAGAGTCAGTAGACTTCAGAATAAGGGAAATGTCAGCGTGAAGGAGGGACGTTCCATAATGATGCCAAGATCGGTTCATCCAGGAAATATAACAGTCCTCAAGGTGATTCATTTATTAACAGAGCTTCAAAATACATGAAGTCAAAACTACTCAGACCAACTTTTGGTCACTGAAATGGGATCTCCATTTCTGCCTCAAAAAAATTAGCAAGTGGGCTGGGGATATAGCTCAGCAGTGGGGGTGTGCGCTTCCCATGTGCAAGGCCCTGGGTTCCCTCCCCAGCACCCGGAGAAGAAACCAGAAAACCTTCCAGTGGTCTAACCGAGAATCAACTGAAGAGACAAATGAACAACATAGTAAAGAAAAGCCAGAGGGGCTGGGGATGTAGCTCAGTGGTAGAGTGCTTGCTGTGCAAGCCCAAGGCCCTGGGTTCACTTCCCAGCACTGCAGAAAAACAAAAAGCCAGAACATGCTGAGGTGAATTTTCACCATGTAAGAGAATACTATGGACAACTGCATTCCATTTTCATACTGAAAATAAATCAGTAAAAATGACCCACGAAGTGGGTCACCTGAGTGGACCAGTCACCATGAACACATCTAAAAGATGTGGAACACCTCTTCTCAAAGCCACCACACCCAGGGCTTAGAGCCAAGTCTTCCCCGACGCATAGTGAGGAACAGGTCACGCTCGTGTTTTATAGAAGATTCCAGAGCATGGAAAACTGTGGAAATCTCTCCATACTATACTAGGAAGTTTGCGTGCTCCTGATACCAAAAATCAATTAAAAGCTACATTCCAAGAAGAGAGCCACAGGCCAATCTTATCTCAGAATAACCTGAACAAAAGAGTGGAAGCCTTATCCCATAGTAGAGTTGGTGCGCAATGCCCAAGAAGGGCTCAATACCAAGTAGAGTCCATGATGGCTCCAGGCTGGGCCCTTTGCTACTGTCAGGTAGAGGCTCTTTGAGTTCCAGAGCAAGAAGGCTCATGCTCAATGGCCTGCAGCTTTGCTGACATTTGGAGTTAACCTTACACACTCCGCTTCCTCCAGAAACCTGAGGCTGCCCCTTAATTGGCCTGATGCCTCAGTGGGGCCAGCTATGCTCCTGAGCGCCTCCTATGGTCCAGGCCTTGGTTCCCTGCAAAAAGAAACCAACCCCGGGGAAAGCAAAGGTTCTCAGATATTAAGTGATGTGGGGAGACGCCCTTGTACCTAATAATAATAATAATAATAATAATAATAAATAATAAAGTGGTCTGGGGAGAGAGATGCTCAGGTGGGCACAGGTGGGAATATTTTAGAGAAGGGGAGCAGGTTCTGGCAGGTGTGAGGGCGGGTGAGCAGAATAGCAGCTTGGGTAACTCCCAGAGACACTGGATGGCCACAGCATAGCTTGAGAATGACTGTAGTTATGAAAGTGTTTTATTAAGTGCAGATGGCAGCAGGGGGTATAGCTCAGGGGTAGAGCATTTGACTGCAGATCAAGAGGTCCCTGGTTCAAATCCAGGTGCCCCCTGTAGTACCAATCCTTTTTCTGAGGAGAGGTAACCCATGTTATCTGGCCGACCCAGCCTCCCAACATCAAATCTTTCCAACAGTGGTGAACACTGAAGTGTTCCTATTGTGATATTTTTCATATTTCATATTTCATTTTTCATATTTCATTTATAAGTCCTCAGTCATAATTTTTTCCTGGAGAGTAGGAGTCTGCCCTAGGTTTTCTCTCTCCCTACTGCCTAATTAGTACTTTCCTGATTTTATTTGTTTATACCAAGCTTCCTCTTTAAAAAATTGGATCTGAGTCAGTTTACAATAAAGACACAATAAAATTCTCAGCAGACAAATATGTTTAAGGAGGAAAGTCCTGAATGCCTAGGAAAGAAATAGACATTTATCCCAGAGAGTTTGCACGAGAAGCTGCTACTACTGTGAACACAAAGCCTATCTTGTGATTTCCTGAAAATCAAACAGAAATTAAAACAACCCAATTCATCAACTGAGAAGCATATTTTATGGGTCTAAAAAAAAAGCAGACATTCACATAACAGGTCTTTATAGATGGGACATCGGAAAGACAATGACTATTGACAGGACAGTCATGCACAGCCACATACGTTGTGCATGACAACTTTGCCAAATACATAATTATGAAACATAGTGACTCTGGATCTTTGCCTATTTTATTTATGTTTTGCCAAAAAACAATGCCAAATGATGCTACACATGAGGGCTGCAGGGTCCATGGTCTACCTGGATGTGCCTGGTCCAAGTCCACCTCTCTACAAGAGTGAGAAATGCGAGGTACTCCTGCAGCAAGCCTCTGGCCCTCAGCATCATGGCCATTGCTTTCCAGCTGATTCCCAGCAGCTAAATATGGCTCCTAACTGCTGCTGTGCACAACTCTCCTGGTTTGGAAAAGGTAGGTCTGTGGAGGACTCAGAAGAGTGGGAAAGGCAAATCTAGCCACCAGAGAAATTCATTCAGCATATCCTGCAGACAGGTGCCAGTCAGGGTGTGGCCTATGAATTGGGACCAGTCTACCACCTCTCTGCTGCCCGTCTGCCTGTGAACCATTCAAAAATTGAGAGTCAGTAATTATGAAATCCAGGACAATCTGCCATGGTCAGCTCTGGTACTGTGGTGAGTCTCAAAGTCTGAGAGTCCGATGGGCTAGTATTGATCCTTGACGGATTGTAAGAAAACATGAACAAAGCTGACCCTTCACCAGGGACAGTGTGAAGAGCCCTGCTCTACAGCCCTCTCGGAAATCTGTTTCTTGGTCTTTCGTGTGGAGTAGTAGGTACCTCGAGATTCTGCTTCCTGTGTCAGTCAGGGCCCCTAGGAACCAAGACTGAAGCTGGAGGAGTGGGGAGTTTATTAGAAAGCTCCTGGCAAGTTCAGAGGTGTAGAGAGTGACTCAGGCCAGCCTTCCAGGAAGGACGCCCTGCGCCACGCAGCCAGCTGGTTGGTGGAGAAAGAATAGAGGCAGCAACTAGCACTGGCTGCCAGAGACCACACTCCTTCCAGAAACCAGCCCTGACAGCAGGACACCAACAACTCCGCCCTTGCAGGCCAAAGGGCTCCCACCTTCCTCCTCCCCCTCCAAGCCTTGAAGGAGAGCACCAGCTCCCTACAGCCCCGGGCCATTCCTAACCCTCTGCAAGGGTCCTGGAGAACAAGGTTATCTGGCTTTTATTTTGAGAATGCTGGTCTTATAAGGAAGAAATTCCCCACAGTAGGGAAGGTATTCCAACCTTCTGCACAGTCAGAGCACGTGAAAAAGTCCTCAACATCAGATTCTTGAATGCTCATCACAAAAACATGTAAAATATCTTGTTACTATTTTTTATATTAAGTACATGATGTAATGATAATATTTTAGATATTTTTGGATTAGGTAAAATATGGAATTAAGATAATTTTAATAATTTATTATTATTTTAATGTGTCTACTAGAAAACAAAATTACATGTGACTCACACTTGTTGTTTGCATTATATTTCTATTGGACACTGTTGCTCTAGATGAAGTGTGATCTCAGAATATTAAGACCTGTATGGTGTCACCAATCAGTGGGCAAACAGTGGACTCAATAAAAGTACTGGGTTAATTGTCTCAAAAAAAAAAAAAAAAAAAAAAATCACCAAGCTGGAGGTGTGACTCAGTGTTAAAACATTTGCCTAACAATGTGAGGCCCTGGGTTTGATCCCCAGCACTGAAAAAAACAAACATGACAAATGATCCCTACCTCACTCCATTAAGAAGAATCCAAATAAAGACCTAAATATGAACTCAAACTTCTAGAAAACACACACACTCATCTATGCATACTATGAAAGAGAAAATTATTCAATGATACTTAAAGCATGGTAAGGAAGACTCTATTCAGGACCATTGAGATGGGTACACGGACCACAGCAACCAGGTCTTGCAGTGAGGGAAGAGAGACAGGTTTCGACTCCAACATGGAGTTGAAAATCATGGACAAGTGAAAAGGTATAGCCAGGAGCAGGGTGGGGTCAGTGCTGGAAATTTACTAAGAGGAGAAAGTGGGATTCTTGCAAAACCAACCTAACAAGATTCCTGCTGGAGACAGGACATGGGACCAGATATTCCCTGGGAGGCAGTAGAGGATGACAAGGAACTTGATCAGATACACAAGGTGATCAGATATCAAGGATGGTGGCTCATGCTAGACTGACTTAGCAGGGTTCTTTGCTAAAACGGGATTTCACCAGGAAGTACACAAATGGGCCTAGGAGAAGGTTCAGGAGCTGGATTGAAGTTTGGCCAAGAAGAGGATATTTATTTATTTATTTATTATTTAATAATAAATAACAAATATGCCCCAGAGAAGAGTTTCTGAAACACAAATCATGAACTATAAAAGATCATTTTGGGCCCCGCATGTTGGCCCAGGCCTATAAACCTGGCACCTCAGGAGGATCGTTGAATTCAAAGCCAGACTCAGCAAATTAGCAAGGCACTTAGCAACTCAGCAAGACCCTGTCTTTAAATAAAATATAAAAAAGGGCTGGGGATGTGGTTCAGTGGTTAAGTACCCTGGGTTCAATTCTCAGTACCAAAAAAAAAAAAAAAAAGAAAAAAAAGATAATTTTACATCCTTATATAAAAGATAATTTTGATTATTTCAAAATTTAAATTTTTACGTAACAAAACATTTCCTAAACAAGAGACTGAATTTTGCAACACATATGTTGGGGAATGGATTTGCACCAGAATATAGGCAAGATGAAAAAGTTCTGGAGATTGGGTATATGTAATGAAGTGTACTTAACCTTGATGAACTGCACGCTTAGAACGTTTAACATGACCAATTTATATCTTATTTTTTTATCACAATTAAAGATTTTTAAATTATTTTTTTTTAAATTCCTACAGATCAACCAGAAAAGAAAAATAGTTGAACCAGCAAAACAATGGACAAAGACAGTATTAGTATTCACAGAAGAGGTTATTGTCATGACCAATACATTTATGAAAAGATGCTCAACATTCTCAATCAGAGAAATGAAAACTAAATACAGCAGTAAAGAGGCAGCATTGTTTTTATTTAAGTCAAGCAAAAATAAATTTGCTTTTCTACCCCCCCACCCTGCAAAGTTAAGATAAATCAAGGATCAACTAGATCAAGAGCTGGGAAAGGGGGGAAGCCGTGTTTTCATTTGTTAGCGATGGTAAATTAACATTGGCCAATCGGGGCCCCCACTGTGGGGGAAATGGCAATGGGTCCCACCAAGCCAGTGTAAGAGGGTTACCTGGTTGGAGGTTAGAGGGTGTTGGTGAGGAACACTTGCCCCTACTTTTCAAGGGGAAAGAGTTAAGGTGTTTCCCCTCACTTTGAGCCCAGGAAAGGAGCTTTGAGCGTCCCACCTCAGACCTTGGTCCACGTGCCCTGGGGTCAAGGTGTGTGATGGAAGGATGCCCAGCCCAGACGCAGGAAGGCCATCTGAGCAGAGGTGGCCAGTTCTACAGGTGCAGGGGAGCAGTGCCACCCTTGGAAAGGTCCTGTCTGCCATGCAAGATGGGGACACCTTCCTACAGCTCACACAAGGGAGCCATTCTGGAGCCAAGTTAAGCTTTGTCTAAGAAGAGGGAGGGGTCGCAGACCCCCCACAGAGAGAATCTGTGTGACACAGACCTGGAAAGCCAGGGGCTCAGGTAGAAATATTAGGCCAAGAAAAGTGTGCTGCCAGTCATGGAAGCAGACAAATGTTCCCAGTAGAGGCCACTGAAAAGTCCCCATGGAAATGTCCAAGGATTTTTTTTTTTTTGGTTCTGGGGATTGAACCCAGAGGGGCTAAACCACTAAGCCACCTCCCCAGCCCTTTTCATTTTTTTTTTTAGAGACAGGGTCTCACTGAGTTGCTTAGGGCCTTGCTCAGTTGCTGAGGCTGGCTTTGAACTTGAGATCCTCCTGCCTCAGCCTCTCGAACCGCTGGGATTACAGGCATGTGCCACTGTGCCTGGCCCAAGGATAATTTTAAAGGCTTGCAGACCCAGAGAAAGAAAATCTGCCTTAATACAGAACCAGTCGGGTAAGGGCTTTCTTATTCTGCCTTTCCTCTCTAATGCGAGGGATGATGCAAGGAGGGGAAGGACAGAGGAAGGGCCTGTCCCAACTCACCCACTTCTAGGTGAGGAGAGGCGCTGACATGATTCAGGAGGACTGATCATTACGAAGACTAGACGCTTGAATTCTGAATTCAGACTGCAACCCCGGGACTTTCTGTTACTACGAATGTCAACAGTCACCTGGGCAAGAAAAAGCTACTGTGCTGGCTCACTTGCTTCCTCATTCCTCTTTCCTTTCCTTTCTTTTCTTCTTAGTCTTTCTTTTCTTTCTTTTCTTTCTTTCTTTTTTTTTTTTTTTTTTTTTTTTTTTTTTTTTTTTTTTTGGCGAGGGAAAACCGATTTTATTCAAGGAAGAGAGAGGAGACCTTTTTCTTCCTCACATCTCCGTCTTCAGGGACTCAGGGACAAGGAAAGGTTCTCTTAGAGCAGAGGAGGCAGACTGTGACCAAAAGCAGGAAATACACCTGCGCAGATTTAGCTCGGCTGCGTTGACTGGAAGCAGGTCGGGGCCCCTGGGCTCGCTGGCTCTTCTTTCCTCTTTCCCAGCTCATCACGAGACCGAGGCTTCTTCCGCCCCTGCGCCTGCCCCTAGGACACCGCTGGGTGGAGCTGGCTGTGTGGGAGTGTTTCGTTTCACCGGACTTGGGCGGATTTCAAGTGCCTGCAACAGACGTGGGATCTGAAGGGGAGGCGAGGGGTCATCTCGGTTCCACGCCATTGTTTACTGGGAAGTGATGTCAGCTGAAAGGCGGGCAATGAAAGGTCCAGTCCTTGCTCAGAGAGCAGCATCTTCCCTCCGGCCCTGTGCACCAAGCCAGGCACAGACTTCATCTTCAGATGGAAGCTTCAGTGACCTTCCAGGCTGGTGCCAAGAAGCGTGTCGTCTTTTTGCAAAAGGAGGTCCATTTGCAGTTGGTCAGGAGGAAGAGCGAGCACCTGCAAGTGTGGAGAGGGACGAACTGCACCTGCTCTCAGTAAAAGGGGGCGTGGCTGGGGACCGAGCCTGGCTGCAGGTCAGGAGCTCCCTCATTCAGATTTGGTGCCCTCTTTGAAACGCTTTTCCTCCTGAGCTGAACTGACAAAATCAAGTTTTCCTGGACTGGAGGCCATTCCCTAGCCCCCCACTGTGCTGTGCTTCACGCTGTGCGGAACGGAAGTGTTCATGCTGTGCCCGGCCTGAGTTAGGCATTTTAACAACAATTAGAAAAACTTCACACCTTGTTTGTACAAGTAAATAACCACCATCGGCCCAGATCAACCATAAGGCACAGACTGGTAAATAATTGATTCATGTCAATAAAGTAATTAATAAAATTAAATCGGGAGCACATGGGCACTTGGGCATATCAAATCATATCAGAAACGTCAGACGCAGGAGTTCCTCAGTCTTACCAGACATAACCCGTCACCTAAGGCCCCAAAAGAGGCGCACCCTGAGACTGGGCACAGCAGCACACGGATGCCATCACCTGGTCAGTTGTCACAGTCTTACCCAGGAGAATCACCACAGTGATGAACTTCCCACTGTCCCTGGGCTTCAGCTCAGCAGTTTCTCCAGCCCGTGCTGACATGACCAACTTCAACGCGACACTTAATGCAGATGTCTTGAAATTGCATGCTGTCTGGATCTGAGGATTGGTTAGAACCTTTATCTAACTACCTGCAGTCATGTTCTACATTTACATTTGCTCTCAGCCTCCTGAAACTCTGTGAGCACCTTAACCTTTCTTAGCCTTTCTCTAATATATATATATATATATGTAATTATCATGTCACATGCCATTGTGTGATGTATGATGTGTGACTTTAATCTTATAAATATTAGTAATTATAATCGGAACAGAATAAAAGAACTTGTGATTGCCATGGTCTCGTCACTAAATGAACCATGAGTCCTTGGTGAATTAAAGCTGATGAAATTGATGTAGTTTGCAAATTAATTGTTATTCAATAAATTCTGACTTTACGGAGGACACAAACATGTCTGATCTATGTTGATGGCACAGCTTGCTCACCACATGCCTACTGAACAGTGCCCTTGTGGCCATTCCCTAAGATTCAGGACCCACCCAGGCATTCAGTAGTGCCTGAACAACCAAGGAGAAAACCAAATCCATGCCTAATGCCATCTTTGAGGATCTGTTTCCTGGTGCCCCACTGAGATTTCTCTGTCATCCAAAGTCCAGTTTGCAGATAAAGGAGATAAAAACCACACCAGTTATTTTAACAGAAAGAATTCAATACACATAATGGCCAGTCCATATATCAGTTTCCACTGTCTTAACAGAGTACCACAAATGGATGGGTTGAAATAACAGAAATACATTGTCTCACAGTCCTGGAGAAATCTGAGGTCAAGTTGTCCCCAGGGCCTTGCACTCTCTGAAGGCCCTGGAGAAAAGCCTTTCATGCCTCCTCCAGCTTCTGGTGTTTGTTGAGTGAACTCGGCCTTCCGGGCTTGTAGATGCAGCCCTCCCACCTCTGCCTCCATCTTCACGTGGCCATCTTCCCCTGAACATCTCTTTCCTCTTCCTATTAGGACATCAGTCATTGGATGAAAGGCCCTCCTGCCTCTACATGATTTCATTCATCCTAGCTAATTACATCCGCAGTGACCCTGTTTCCAAATAAAATCATTGTGTGGCACTGGGGGTTAGGACTTCAACAAGTCTTTTGGGGACTGGAGAGAAAACAGGAATGAGAGAACTGAATGGGCAAAGGGGGAGACTAAGCAGCATGGAGAAAGTCCTGCAGGGAGCTACCGCCATCCCTAGCTCAAGGTATGAGGAGAAGAGCTTGAACCTGTTGGTCTTAGAGTTATCTCCGTGGGCCAAAGGGACCAGGGCCCCAAGGAGGTACAAGTGTGTCCGAGCACACATGACGTACGTAGCTGGTCCTGTGAGCCTTAAGCTGCAGTCTGCAGTCACTGTTGCTGCCGGGACAAACTCTCTGCCAGGGGACACGGACAAGAATTAACCATGCAGTGGGGAGGAAGAGCTTCTCCCTGCTCTGCCATTCCGGTCCCTCTGTTGGCAGGACCAGCCAGGAAGCCAGTGAAAGGATAAGCAGGGTTCACAGAGTTCATTTCCAGATCCCAGATCAGAGCACAGAAGGGCGCACTTGAACTTTAGAGAAAATCACCTCTTCAATTTTTCTCAGAGGATTCGTCTCACCCAGCAGATCAAAGGGTTGAAGATCTGGATCTCTGGGGCAACAGAAGAGAGGGTCCGCTGCATCCTGGGGTGCAGCTTTGTGGAGAGAGCTCTGACCTGGTGTCTAGATGACACAGGCTCTGTCCTTGAGGTACTGCAGGGTTGGCCAGCCCAGTGGGCATTTTGCATCTCTGCTGTGGGGTGCTCAGCCTGCCCTCACCCGGACGGAGGGTAGAGAGTCTCTAACACCATGGGGGCGGGGGAAGCCTTTTGACTCCCTCAGGCAGAGAGATGAGTTAGCAGGGGATGGGGCCTGGCAACTCAGAGACACAGCCTGAATCGGCACCTGGGACAGAGGCACTGGGTGTGGCTGCACAGGGGAAGGGTGCTAACTGGATCTCGGCACCATTGCTGGGGGTGTAGCTCAGGGGTAGAGCATTTGACTGCAGATCAAGAGGATCCCAGTTAAAATTTGGGTGCCCCCCAGAGTGTCAGCCCTTAAAGGTGATAAAAAGAGTTCCAATTTCATGATTTTTCTTCTTTAGTCTGATACTGTGGTGAGTGACACTCGCAGGTTATTGTAAAATTAAACACATTGCATCGTGATATGAATTCAGTCTGATCATAGTCTTGGAAAGTTGTTTACCGCTCATAGTTTCAGTTTGAGAAACTGAAACAGGACACAGCAATAGGAGTGAGCTAACAGCACCTACCTTATGGAGTTGACTGAATACATCAACACTGGTAAAGCATGCAGGTTAGCACCTGCCACGTGGAAAGTTCTTTCTGGTAACTAGATTTTCAATTTCTTTTCTACCTATTTGTTAACTAGATTTTCAGTTTTGGGGGTACACTTGTTTTTTTCAATATTCTATCATCATTCTTGAACTTTGAAATTCTAAAAAATCTGCGGTTCTTCATTTTGATTCCTGACATTAGTTATTTTTATCTTCTTTCTTATTATTCTTATCAGTCTCACCAGAGGTTAATCAATCTTATTTTTCATTTTAAAGACCAGATTTCGGTTTCTTTAATCCTGTCCATCGTGTTTGTTTTCTATTTGATTCATTTCTGTTTGGGTTTTATTTTATTCTTTTCTCCTGGTTCCCTTCACATGTTTGTTTGTTGTTTCCTAATTTCTTAAGAAGATTCTTAGCTCATGTATTTTCTTTTCTGTTACAGTGCTCAAAACTATGAAATGTCCTTAAGTGCTGATTTAGCTCTCTTATCAATTATAGGATACAATATGAATTATCATTTGTTCAAATTATTTTCTAATTTTCATTATGATTTTTTGATTCATGGGTTATTTACATCCATTAATTTCTATACATATGGAAATTTTCTTATTACTTTCTTATGTTTGATATCTAGCCTAAGTGCTTTGTGACAGGAAAATATACATTATCTGTCAATCCTTTAAAAACTGAACTTGCTTAGTTACTCAGTATGTGATCAACTTTTCTGAGTGTTCCCTGTTTTCTTGAAGAGTAAGTGACCTTCAGTTGTTGGACTTGGTGCTCATTTTATTGCCTGGGGTTCATTTTGTTAATGGTATTATTCAAATCTTTTAGATTGATTGTGATATTTTGTGTTCTGTTAATTAATGAGTAAACTATACAAAAATTTACTACTCTGAATTTTTAAAAATTTCTCTTTGTTATTCTGTCAAGTTTTTGCTTTATGTATTTCGAGACTATGTTAGTATGAGCATAAATATTAAAAATTAGAAATGGTTATATCTTCCTGGTGCATTCAGACTTTTAAGAGATATCTTCTTATGTCCAGTAATATGTCATGTCTTAAAATCTATTTTTTTCCTCATAGCAACATGCATCTACTTTTCTGTGTTAATACCCTATAAGGAATATAGATATTCCCCTTCAAGGACATACACACACACACACATGCACACACACACAAATATTAGCTTATTGGTTGGTGTCAGGGATCAAACCCTGGGCCTTGAATGTATTTTTTCATATTTTTACTTTCAATTCTTCTGTGTCTCTAAGTTTTAAATGAGTTCTTTGTTAACAGAATTTAGTCATTTGATTGTTCTAACCCAATAAGATGATTTTTGTCTTTTAACCCTGGGTATTTAATTTACTTACTTTTAATGTAATTGCTGATGTATTTGTATTTAAATATGCCACCCAACTTTGTACTTTCAATTTGTATCACCTATGGTTTTCCTGAGATTTTTATATTTTATTATTTTATTTCTCCTTGCTAATTTTAAAACTACAAATACTATTTTTTCTATTTTGGTGGTTACGCTAGAAATTCATTTTGCAGAGTTAGTTCTCAAAATTTGTGGCTAACCAATCATTTTACCCTGGTTTCAATTAATATGAGCATCCTAGAACACTTTAACTCCATTTACTTGTATGAAATTTGTGTTTTTTTCCATTATTCCAAAGTTGTTTCAGTGTCATTATTTTTGTTTTATGCTGGCAATGTTTATTTAGATTTATTCACACTTAACTGCTTTTGAATTTCTTTCTTCCTTCCTATATCTCTATTCTTCTATCTCGATAATTTCCTTCTGCTTAGAATAAATCCTTTGGCATTTCCTTCAGTGCATGCTGCTTTTGATAAATTCTTCCAGTTTTTGTTTGTTCGAAAGATTTTTATTTTACCCTTACTCATGAAGAATATTTTACCTGAGAACAATTTTTTTTTTTTTTTTTTTTTTTTGTACTCTCTGGGAGATCTTTTTTTTTTTTTTTTTTTTTTAAACAAAAAGTTTATTTAAACAAGACTTGAAGGGAAAACTAGGAATCTTCTTTTTTTTTTTTTAAGAGTAACTTACCCCTACTTAAAGACAGATTGCCCTACATGTAACAGTTACTTACAAAAAAGTTATAAAATTGTCCTTGGTTTTACAATGATAAATGAAAAACATTAAAATTCTCCAATCAAACAAGGTATGCAAGGATTTTTATGTTGTTCAGGGTTTTCTTTGTTTGTTGTTTTTGTTTTTTGTTTTTATTTAAAAGAGTGAGAGCAAAATAACTCATTGGAATATAAAGATCAGAGCTGACTGAGGAAGCAACTAATGGAGAAAGGGGATAATTTCACAGAAGCAGTATTTTTCCCCATCCCATCTCCCTTTGATGTCAATCAAAATCTATCATTGAGTATTTAGTTTAAAAAAATACAATATGCTTGTGCACACACACCAGTTACTTTATGTACAATAAAGGAATGGGGAAGGAGAAAATGAAAGAATAGAGAAAACTATACTGTGGTAGTCAGGATGTGGTGGAACCAAATTGCAGTTTTCTAATGAAGACTGTATTCTTGGTTTGTAGGAACAGAGTTCTGAAGTAGAGTATCAGGTTCCCTTTTTAGTAGACACCTCCTGTCTGCTGCTGGAACACATCCATTGTATCTTCATCCTCCATTTCCAACTGTGCAGGTGTGTCTGTTTCATTAATCGGCTGCCCATCGAATCGGAATCTGATGTGCCTCATCGACAAACCCTGTCGTTCCCAATAGGCTTTCATGAGCTCACTAAGTGGTGTCTGCCTCTTCATCTTACCCTGCACCACAGACCGTCCTGCCCCGCCTTCAAGTTAATATGATCGTCGTTCTCAGTCTTGACTCCTTCCTTGGGCTTTTCATCGGCCGTGGGGAGCGCTGGAGTCTCCTCAGCTGCCGCTTCACAAAAGAGGTACCAGGTCCGCACGGAACGAGCACACAAGCAGCCCCAGGCATGGCAGAAGAAGGAGGCCTCAGGGAGATCATTTATTTCTCTTAATATACTATATTATTATATGGCCCAATCATCCCACATACACACACACCGGGAATTGAACCCAGGGCATCACACACGCCAGGCATGTGGTCTCCTTCTGAGCCACATCTCCAACTCTTTTCATTTTATTGAAATATTTTTCACTTTTACAGGCTGCATTTTGATTCATTGTACACAAATAGGGTGCAACTTTTCATTTCTGTGGTTGTACACGATGTAGATTCACACCATTCATGTAATCATACTTATACATAGGGTAATACTATCTGTTTTATTCTACTATCTTTCTGTCCCCCAACCCTTCCCACCCCATTGTCCTCTACACCATTCAAAGTTCCTTCATTCTCTGAGAACAAATTTTTAAGTTGAAATGTTGAAATGACAGTATTTCAGTGTATGCGATTCTTCTGCTTTCTGACTTTCATTGTTGTTCTTAAGAACTTAGTTGTCAATCTAATTGCTACCCCACTGAAAGTAGTGGGGTTTTGTTCTTGTTTGTTTGGTTGGTTGGTTGGTTTTGTCTTGTTTTTCATGATGACAGTTTCTAGTGATCTCTGGCTTTCTGCAAGTTTGCTACAGTCACTCTAGGAATGGACTTAATTTTGTCCTTCAAGCTTGAAATTCATGTCTTCCATTAGTTGCAAAATAGTCTCAGCCATTGTCTCCTCAATCTTGTGTGTATTTATTCTCTTTCATTTCTTCTCTCAGGACTCCAGTGACACGTATGTTAGACCTTCTCACTCTGTCCTCTACATTTATCTCTTTCTCTTCTGTGTGGCTTCTCCTTGCTTTTTAAGGGATTGTTTTACCTCTGAGTTTTCTAGTTCATTGATTTTCTCTTCAGATTAATCTATTCATTACATAAAGTCTAATCCTATTCATTAATTTTGATTTTAGTTACTGTGTTTTTGCATACAAAATTTCCATATTGCTTTCTTTTCAAAATTTCTTGGTTGCTTTTCTTGCTTTCCAATTTTCCATTGGACTTCAAACTTGGCACAGTTAGCATTATTATTTTACAGTGTTTCTAGTAGTTTGTTTATTTGTGGTATTGCGTATCAAACCCATGAGGTAGGATCTACTTGTCACTGACCTGGGTAAGGCACATAAAGTGGTAGGAGAGAAGTAAGAAGTAAGAATCAAGTGTCTGGAGTTTGAAGTACAGGTGGCACTCTTGTGAAATTGCCAGGACGGAGACCCAGGGGTGCCTTACCACTGAGCTATATCTCCGGCCCTTTTTAGTTAACTGTCTTTTGGAGACATGGTCCCCCTAAATTCCCAGGCTGGCCTCACACTTGCAGTCCTCTTGCTCAGCCTCCCAAGTCTCTGGGACCACAGGCATGCACCACTGCACCTGACCAGAGACTGCTTTTGACATGGCCTTCAAGTCATGACTGCTACCTCTGGGAAGTGTGAAGATGCACACATTCCTCCCAGATGTCACAAAGGGCAAGACAGTGGGACAGCTGCGCCTGCTTTCTGGACATTTCAGTGAGGTCAAGGAAATGGGCTGTCGAGAGAGAAGGTGAAGTCACTGAGTGGGTCATGGAGGGAGGGGGTCTCCAGGTACCCAAGGGCCGTGCGGCCTATTTTGAAATGTCGCTTTTCCTGGAAACAGTCAGGAGAGGGCAACCGGCGAGCTTCATATCGCTGCAATGAAATACCTGAGTCAACTGACTTAATAAAGAGAATTTGTGTATTTAGCTCACAATCAGGGGATTCAAGTTCAAGATCAGGCCTTCTCATGGGTTTGGGCCTCTGGTGAGGGTCCTGGATAGCAATGGCAGAATCACATGTTGGAGCAAAGGGTCTCAACTTGAGCCAGGAAGCCAAGGGAGAATTGTTAGGTCCCCAGAATTCTCTTTAAGGGTCTTCCCGTGATGACCTAAGGACCTCCCCCAGGGTATGACCCCCTTCCAGTAGTGCCACCCTAGGGACAAGATTTAAACGGGACTTTGGGGCACTTTCAACATCCACCCAACTGTAGGAAGATTCTTGGTGCTTGTCCTGTTCCAGACCCTGAACTGAACAAAGCACCGATATTAATTCAATGGTCCACTGTGGGAAGAAGCAGCAGAAATTCCAGCACCTACTTCAGTGATTAAAAGGGATAACGAGAAATGAAACACCTGGATTTGAACCAGGGCCTCTGGGTCTGCAGTCAAATGCTCTGCCCCTGAGCTATGCCCCACCTTGCTTAGATGCCCTCCTTAGCACCTTTCCACCCAGGCACCACACCCAGGCTGCCTGTGATTTGCGATCCACTGTTTCTCGGCATGTTCTAGGGTCAGCCAGCTTTCTCCACTGTAGTCTGCCCTCTTTTCTTCATCTCCAACCTCAACCAGTCCTCTTCAGATCCCTCCATCTCTCAGACTAGGCCGGGGGCACCACCTTTGCACCTGGAAGGGACACCTGATTCCACTGTTTTCCTAAGTCCACACACAGTGACCAGACAAGAGCTGCCGGTCCAGGAAGAGCCTCCTCCACACTCCAAGGCCTCGCGGAAGGGGCTTGTTACTTCGCTCCATCACTCATCCATTCAACAAACACTAAGCTTGCACGATACAGGGCCCTGTCATCCAGGCTGAGTGTACAAAGACACGGAAGGTATCGTCCTTGTTCCGTAAAGTGTCTTAGTCCAAATGGGAGACTAACCCCTGAACGAAATATCTCCACACAAGGGGCAGGAGTCTAAGCAGAGGCGGGAGGGAGGAGGGAGAAAGCAAGGAATCAAGAGGAGCTTCCTGGAGAGGTGACAATCTGGAGATTTGCCAGAGCAAAAAACTGCACTCCTCAACCCCACAGACCTCTGAAAAGCTGAATGGCCACCCAGTGAGGAGCCTCGTGATCACTGCCTTGGAGGACAGCCTGTGCCTCAGATGACACAGACGTGGCCTAAGCAGAACCCGGAGACGAGGGGAACACACGTGGTTCCTGCCTGAGACAGGCTGGGGAGAAGGGCCAATGTGACCCTGGCATGTAAAAGAGACACCATCAAAGGGGCACCTGGACTTGAACCAGGGACCTCTTGATCTGCAGTCAAATGCTCTACCCCTGAGCTACACCCCCACGTCTGTCTTTCTGACCTAATTACACCCATTGAACTGTGCAACTGACGGCTGTTTCTGGACTCTTCTAGCCAGTCTCCTGGGAGAGCAGCAGCCCTGCGACAGCCAGGTTCTCACGGGCCTGACTCACTCAGTGACACAGAAACACCTGTTGCCATCTTCTGCCTGCCAGGCCCGGCCTTTCTTACCCCAGCCAGCCTGCTCAGTCTGCCCTTGCAGGGGGCAGGAGCCAGCTTGGCAGCTGGGCAGAACCCTGCTCCCTCCTCTGCTCCTGCACAGGGGTCTGAGGGGCGGAGAGGACTCTGCATGGTAGAGGAGGGGGTCTGTCATATTCCAAGAATTCCAATTCAGAAATTAGAATTCTTTCTGAGGTTGAGCTCTAGTGGTGTGATTTTGAGTTAGGCAAAAATGTCTCAGATATGACACCAAAATCTGTTGATAAATTAGACTTCATGAAAATCAAGAACATTGGCTTATCCCCAGCCCTATTTTGTATTTTATTTAGAGATAGAGTCTCACTGAGTTGCTTAGCACCTCACTTTTGCTGAGGCTGGGCTTTGAACTCTAGGTCCTCCTGCTTCAGCCTCCCCAGTTGCTGGGATTACAGGCCTGCGCCACGGCATAGGCCCACATTTACATTTTTTTTTTTTTAAATAGATAAAAATGCCTTTATTTATAACAGGTGGCCTATGTTATACCCATAGTGTGCGAAACTGGTTTTGGAATTCATCCTGCAGCACAGCAACCAAAGGAGGAACTATCGGGGCCCCTGGTCCTGGGCACCAAGGTGGTACTCCTCTGGTGACTCAATCTGTAGAGCTTTTCTTCAGCTGCTTTTTGTGATGTCCAGAGAGTCGTTTTTGATTGCTCTGTATGACAGAGATGTCTGACCTTGAGGAAGAGCGATAACCCACATCCTCTGCTTTTATAGGCTTAACGATATGACCTGGCTTGGTGACAACCTTGGGAGTGGTCAGCTTTTGGAAGGCCCTCTGGGTGTTCCATGTGGATCCTATAGGGGTCTGGATGGTCCTTTCAAATTGCTGATGGTGGGTGAATGGATATGGAAGCACCCGCACCTGATGAGCTGCTGCATGGATGTTGCGCTTCTCATTGATAATCACATTTGGCAAATTCTTGTCTTTTCTTGGAGGACCTTCAGGGGCTTTAATGAGAAACCGGCATCTTTTCTTGGCACTGGGCTTCAGACCCAAACCACCGCACTCGCCCCAGCCAGGCAGTGTCAGGTCCACATCCTTTGGCTTATTTGCCTCCACAGCTTCTCTCTTCTCTTTCAAGAAATCTCTGATGACATCATCCCCAGCAAAAGCTTCCTTTATCATTTGCTTTTGTACTTTTGCTTCTTCATCTTCCAATTCCTCTATTGTGGGAACTTCCAAAGACTTCACAGAAGGAGTTTTTGTAGTTAGGAGGTTCTATAGATTAATCATTTGCTCCTTTTTCTTCCCCTTAGAGGCATCTGGCTGATTATTTGGGTTCCTCTCTGTCCACTCCCTTTGTAATATAGGTCTGGGAAGCTCCTTCTTTTGAGAACATTCTTCTTTGCCCAGCTTTTCTAGTTTTTCCAGAGTCTGTACTCGCTCTGGCCTCTGCAGCAAAAGGGGCTCTTCTTCTTCTGGGGCAGGTTCCTCTCTCTGGACTTGGAGAACAGTTCCCGTGGAAGTCACTCTTTGCTTCCTGGACTGAAGGTTTCCTTTGCTGAGTCTCTGAGCCAATGCCCTTACTTCAGATAGTACCTCCTGGCTGCTAGAATCTTGTGTTTCTCGGCTGCCCATGGGCTCAGCATCCTGACTGAACTCGGATCTTTTTCTAAGGGCTCTCCTTTCCTCAAATTCTTTCAACAAAGTTTCTTCCTCTGCCACTGGTCTCTCGTCTTCCTCACTTTCAGAAAACTGGTGGGCCACAGGCTCAGGCAGGTGTTCGGAGTCCATCGGTTTTTCTTCCTCTTTTGCATCGGGGTTGCAACTTCTGAGCATCCAGGGATTGGGTCCATTTGCATCCATCTGTACTTCATTCACTACATCAGGGACAAGGGTTTCTTCCTCTTCTGTGTTTCCCTCCTCCTCACTCTCTGAGACGACTTGGAGTTTCTGTGTCAGTTCTTTATTCTTAGCCAACTGTTCTTGCATAGCTTGTCGAGCCTCCAGGTCATATTTGGCCATAATTGCCTTTGACTTGGCCCATTTTCCACTGTTCTGGTGCTTAAGGCTCATTCGCTCCATCATTCTAGCCTTTTCAATTTTTTCCAGTTCTTCCAACGCAGCAGTTGGATTGATGTTCCGTAACTGCTCAAACTCTTTTAGGGCTTTCTTGGCCTTTCCTTTCTTCACAATTTTGTGATACTTTTTACTTTTGATTTTCTTCTCTCTTCGAGCCCTGGCTTCATAGTAGGACTGCAGAGCCCGGGCTCTCTGAAGCTCTGCTCGGCGCATCTTAGCCTCCTCCAGGCTCATGGCTTTCAGAGAGGCTTTTTCCATAGGAGTCAGTAAAGGGTCTGTCACTGGCTGCTTGTTCTTATGGAGGAGGTTAAAAATTTCGTGCTCCAGGGGAGTTCTTGCCTTCCAGCCACTGAACACATGTTCAATGGGAACAAAGGCTGACTGCTCCTTCTCCAGGGGAAAAACAAGCTGCTCTGCTTGCCGGTTCTTCAGAACGATAGGATCCCATTTGGACAGGGTTTGTGAAGTTTTATTGAATGCTACTTCTCTGTGGATCCGTTCAACCTCTTCTTTGTTAAGGGGTAATTCCAGAGTCTTCTTTGATTTGACTCTGTTCAATTGCTTTTTCACAGTAGCCAATGAGGATGAAGTTTTAACAGGCTCAAGCAGATCTGCAAGGATCAGCTTTTCTCCTGATCCTTCAGAACTGATATTGAACTCTGACACCTTCAGACTAGCCTCAGATCTCTCAGCCAACTTATACCTGTTCTTTCCATCAAGAGAATTGATTGCTTCCAGAAGCTTTTCATGTTTTCTCTCTCCATCGCTGTCCCCCTCATCTTCACTGGCACTCAAGGGGTAGTTTGGTAAATCCACTAGTTCATCCTGCTGGCTCCAAGTCAGTAGACCCTCCGCAGCCCGGATCACTTTCATCTCAGCAGCCTGCTTCTCACATGGACCAAGAGCGGAAGCCGAAAGGGCCACATTTACATTTTGAAAGATACTGTTGAAAGAATTAAAAGATCAGACTGGGGAGAAAGTATCTGCAAATCACGTATCTGATACAGTGCTATGTCGGGGTCTTAAGACCCCTTGCTTTTCTTGACCAGTGGCGAGGGAAGGGGACACTCCCCAACAAGGTCAGACCGGGATAAGTAGGGCCGACTGACCAACCGCACCCAGCCCTCCAGGCGGAGGACAATCAGACGTGTCAGGGAGACCCGTCACAGCAGGAACTCGTTTATTGAGGAGGTCACACAGCTTTTATGTAGGGTGGAGGCTAGGTGGGAACCAATCAGCTTAAAGGTCAGCAAGGCACGGGGGTTCATGCAGGCGAGAGTCCCATAGGACTATATGGCAAGCAGGAGCTGATCACGTTCGCCGAACTGTTGTTAACCAATCCCTGACGGTGGTCTGATTTATCATCATTAACCTTTGAAACCGCCTTTGAGGCCTTGATCTTGTTCACTCGCCAGGGAGTAAGGAGTCAGCCTGAGTTAGTTAACGTGTCATTAGTCCCAACAGTGCTAGGGCCTCTAATAATGCAAAGAAATTCCAAGACTCAATCATAAGAAAACAAACAACCCAAATTTTTAAAAAATGAACAAAAAGATCTGACCCGACACCTTACTGCATAAGACAGTGATAGCAATAAACCCAAGAAACTATGCTCAACATCATTGGCAATTGAGGAAACACTAACACCACAATGAAATACGGCTTTACATGCCATTAGAACATCAGTCAGGAAGACTGACCATAACAAGCTGCTGAGGATGCCCAGCAACGGAAACATAAAATGCTCTGACCCCTTAGGAAAATGGCTGGCAGATTCTCAAAAGGCAGAACAGCTACCGTGTGACCCAGCTTCTCCATTGCCAAAGTATTTAGCCAAGAAAAGTAGAAAGCTTATTTCCTGGCACTTGTGCATGAGTGTTCACAGGAATTTGATTTACTAAAGCAAAACACTGGTAACAACTCAAATGTTATCAATAGGTGAAAGGACACACTGATCGTGGTACGTTGGGTACAATTCTATTACATAAAATTTTAGAAAATGCTAGCTGATCTGTGGCGCCAGAGCAGATCAGTGGCCACTTAGAGGGCTGGTGTTTTACCTGGAGAGAGAAGGCAGAGGAGTGGGAGACCCAGGGCGCCATTGCATGTCTCCCCCTCTCCCGCCCGTCTTGTCTCCAGCACCCTGTGACCTCCCATCCCCCGTCCTCCATCAGTTCTGCTGTACCACCAGCCGAACGTCTGCTGTCACTGCTGGAAGGGGCGTTGGTGGCTCCTGGTCCTTACCAGGGAGAAGTGAAGAATGCAGAACTTCCGATTGGCTGCAGCCCAGGAAGCCTGGCAGCTCTGAGATCCAAACCCACGTCTCCTGGCTGCCCAGTCTGCACGTTGGCCAGCACCCCCACCTCTGGGATTTGATGGCCCTCCCTCCTTCACCTGGCCAGGGCAGGGGCAGGTCAGATGGCAGGTGAAATTAGCAGCCTGTCACGGAATCCACACACAACCTCACTCCCATCCTAGGGTCCCAGTGCCCGTTTCCCTGCAGGCTTCTCACCTACACCACCCCTTCCTGGGCTCATTGCTGTCACTGTGCAGCTTCCAGGTATCTCCTGGAAAGTTCCGTGTTCTTCTACATGTTCTCATTCCTCAAAGCTGGCGCTCAGCACCTAGACTGCACATCCCCTGTGCCCACCCCGTCCCTGAGCAGCTTGGATGAGGACTTCCTGGGCTGGGATGTGGCTCAGTGGCGGCGTGCTGCCTAGTGGTGCCATCCTAAATTCAATCCCAGCACTGCCAGAAAGAAAAGGGCTCTCTTCTCAGAACTAGACCTGAAGAAGAGGTGGGGAGGGGGTTTTAGGGAGAGCGGAGGGACTGTGAAAGTAACTGTGGAGGTGGCAGAGGAGGAGGGTGGGTGGGACGAGGAGGGGTGGTTGGGTCGAGGAGGGGTGGTTGGGTCACGCGTTCAGCAGACCTTTATGGAGCCCCTCCAGTCCAGTCTGTGCCGGGGACCCCTAGCTGATGGAGACTTCACCCTGCACCCTGGGAGCTCATGGTCCGGAGGATGGTCACCAGTGGGACGTATCTGCCAAGGACAACTTGTTCATTGTCCTGGTCTCAGGACTTCAGGTAAGGTTTCTGCACCCAAGGTCAATGGCTTTTTTGAGTGGACCAACAAACAGAAATTATTTTCTTGATAATTTGAGAAGTTACTGTTCACCTCATAGAGAAGGAAATGGAAGGTTGTTGAGGGTGGTGGGGCTAGACCTCCAGGTGAGGCAGATTAGTGAAGAGGAGCTCTTTGCAAATGTGACTGTCTTCTTCCTGTCTTTTGCCAGGGACCGAGCCCAGGGCCTTGCACATGCTAGGCAAGAGCTCTGTCACTCCTGTCCTGTCCTGCTGGACCACTCTTTCCTCCTTTCACGTTTCCATCTGACCTATCACTCCCTCTGGTGGACATCTGTTGATTCTGCTTACCCAGTATCCATTTCCCCTGCTCCTTAAGATTCTCCCATTTCCCCAATCTCACCACCTTTCCCCTCCTCCATACCACTGGACCCCAAAAAGCCTCCATCTGCAGGTACAGAAGGGAAGGGGGCACCCGGATTTGAACCGGGGACCTCTTGATCTGCAGTCAAATGCTCTGCCACTGAGCTATGCCCCCTGCTGGCCCTGGACTGCTTACTAATATCCTTTCACTTTAGAAGCATGCTGCATTAACACTGGCTGTAAGTGGCGGTGATTAAATTCCAACTGCTAGAAAACAAAAGGAGTTCGTTGGGCCACAACAATGAAAAATCAGAGAAGCAGCTGACTGCCAGGAATTCTAATGCTATCAGAATTTACTCTGTCCAGCTTTCTTTGGTCCCTCTTAAGTCAGTCATATGTGCCAAAGCAGCCTCTCTGGGCGGACCCTGACTCCAACATCACACTCCACACTTAGGCTCACATCTCCACACTTAGGCGGACAGAGAGAAAAGATATAAGTCTGAAAAACGTAGGGCAGAACTCTAGTCAGTTTGGTCTGGACCATGACCCACCCCTGCAACCAGAGGACTGGATATGCAATCAGAATAGCCATTTTGAGAGTAAGAGTATACTTGTTTCCACTCAGAATGTGTCTATAGCTTGGACAGGAAAGGTGGTTCTCCTGAAGAAGAGCAGGATGGCCAAGACGAGACCACAGGGGACCATCCCTGCAAACTAGTGCCTTCTCAGTGGAGACCACCCTATCAGGGTAGACCAGAAGTCTACTACTTCTGCTGCACAGGATTGTCAGAGCCCTACGTGCCCAGATTCCCTGGCGGTTAGCATTCATTCCTCCACTCATTCACCCAGAAAGCCTGAATATTTGCCTACCATGTGCCTGGTCCTAGCAACCATGCAGTTCCTGGTCTTGGGGGCACAGAGCCAAATGGAAATGCCTGATGTGACAGGCATTATAATAATATGACATGATAATAACATGGTGTGAGCAGGTGCTACGGGAACATGGAGGAGAGAGCATTAGTTATAAGTTTGACTGGAGACTTGGGTAACGATGTGGGTCTTGCACTTTGAGGAGCTTCCTTAAACAGGAAGTGGAAAGGAATTTCAGTAAAAGTGGCAACAACAAAGGAATCTGGTGCAGTCATGCTGTCAGCCCGAGGTGGGATGTGGTGACAAGGTCCAAGGCCTGTTTGTGATAGAGAAGGGCCCCCAGGCGGAATCAGTCAGCACTGTGAGCCCTGAAGGTGACTCCCCTGGAAAACGGGCGCATCACACCTGCCAATGTGCAGTTTAGGGCACTGGACTGCAGGAAGTGGGAACTCAAGGCCAGGCAGTCGCTCCCTGTTCTGGCTTTCGCTGTGAGTGGCCTCATGCCTTATTCACGTGATAACCTGCTTGGGAGTTGAACTCTGCACTCAGGGGGTATCTTCACTGTGTGTTCTCCAAGAAGCAAGGTCCCTATTACAGGCTAGACTGTGTCCCCAAAAACATTGGCTGAAGTCCTAATCTCTGGTCCCTGCGAATGTGATCTTATTTGGAAATATGGTCTTTGCAGATGTAATCAAATCAAGATGAGGCCATTAGGGTGGGCCCTAATTCCATATGACTGGTATCAAGTGATATAGACACAGACATAGAAAGAATGTCACATGATGGAGGTAGATTGGAGAGGCCCATCTGTAAGCCAAGGAATTCCAAGGAGTGACAGCCACCACCAGAAGCTAGGAAGAGGCAAGGAAGGATTCTACCCAAAGTCTAAGGAAGCATCTTCTTTTCAGACTTCATTCTCAAGAAGTGTGAGAGAATAAACATTTGATGTTTTGAGTCACTGGCTCATGGCACTCTGTCATAGAAACCCTAGGGAACAAAGAAAGTCCCCATGCCAGGGGATATGTGGGTCCTGAGTCCAGGGCAGGGACGTGACCTGCCTCAGAGGGCACAGTGGAGCGGCCACGTGGGGCCTCGGTACCTCCAGAATGTTAAACACCATCTTCTTCAACTTTGCCGACTAGCTTGAATGTGGGGCCCCTGGGATCGCTGGGGCTGCGGCCTGTCTGACCAGGAAATAGCTTTCGCTGGAGACCTTTACTCCCTAAGGTCGTGGGAGGACTAAGAGAGCAAAGGAAAAATTCAGCTCGGATGAGGTGAAAACAAAGGACACCCACAGCCTGTGACGAGCTGTGGCTCCCTCCTGAGGGGACAGCCACCAACGCCCGTGGTCAGGAGTGCTCACGTGCACCACGGGGTTCACCGCTCACACACAACACGAAGCCCGAGGGGCCCAGGTCCTCCAACTCCCGTTCACCCGGCCCACCTGCAGGAGGAGAGCAAGTGAGCAGGAGGCCGCGGTAGCCCAGGACGATGGTGGCAGGTCAGGTCAGCAGGACCACGTCACCTCTTTAGGATGGCTGCCACGGTGGCCCAGCTGGAGTGGTGTGGCCACGTCCTAAGGCGGTCAGCTGCACCGTTGCTCTCTGACCTGTCTGGGCTTCCTTCCCATCGTCTGTTAAATGCCAGAATGAAAGATGCTCCGATTCCATGGATCACGTGAGACCCTTCAGGGCAGGGACCGGCAGACCACGGCCTCCACGGGTGCAGCCTGTGAAGGATGGGCTTTACGGTTTGGTTTGGTTTCTCCCATTTTTTATTGGTGCCTTACAGTTGTACACAACGGTGGGATTACTGTTCATATTCACACATACACTCTGACCGCACCACTGCCCTGCACTGTCAGGTGTTACATTTTTAAATGGTTGGAAGAGCAAAGAAGACGGGACCTCATGAAATTTTGGAAGAAATAAATGAAAGTTTTTTAATGATACAGAGTATGTGCTCATATTAAATTTTGCCTTACAAAACTATTTCATGGCACAAGAAAATAACACGAAATTCAAAAGTCAATGTCTCCAGTGTCACTGGAACACAGCCACTCTTGTTCTTTTCTTCAGAGTCTACAGCTGCTCCCCTGCTCCAAGGGCAGAGGTGAGTGGTGTGACAGAGACTGGATGACCCTAGAATTAAAAAAATACATGTATAGAATGGCGTTTCTCAGAAAGCATGTGTGTCTGGGCTTAGAGTCCAGCAACAGCTTAGCAAGCAAAGCGCAGGGTCACGAGAGCAGAGAGCAAGCTCAGCCACTGGAGAGCACAGAGGGCCCTGTCCCATGCCGTTTCCCTGGCTTCCCAGCATCGAGAGCTGCAAACCGCGCTTTGTGTCTGGGCCTCATTGTCCAAGACCTCCAGGGAAACACTCCTTTTAAGATGCTAAAAGCTACAGTCTGACCATCCACTAGGGTGGCTTGGCAAGCCAGAACAGCTGTTTCTGCAGTGTGGCGGAAGTGTTTGGGGACACAACCACAGCTGCATAAGACAGCTGGCAGTAGCTCTCACAATTATAAAAGAATGTAACTTTGACCCAACAATTACGCTTCTAGAAATTTAGAGGGATATGAAAACATTTGGGAAATCATGTTTGTGTAAAATTATTCCATAGTTACATAATTCTTAATTATTTAAAACACTGGAAAGAACTCAACTGTCCATAATTTTAGGACTGGTTAAATAAATTATGGTTCGGGCAGCCATTCAGAAAATGATGAGGGCTGGAGGACGGCTCAGTGGTGGAGCTCTGGCCTAGCACGGGCAAAGGCCCCGGGTTCGATCCCAGCACCGTGTAAAGAAACAAACAGTGGTGATGCTGTTGATGTACTGCAATGAACAGATTGCCAAGAAAGAAAGGGAAACATACACATTAAGACAACGCTTATTCACCACAGCATGTTATCAAAAAGAAGAGAAATTTATTTACTTATTTATATGTGAAAACACTCTGCAAAGCTACATAAGAAACTGGCAACATTAGTTGCTTACAGGGAGGAGACATGGATGACCAGGGAACAGGAGGGAGACTATGCCTTGTTGTACCATTCAAATTTTGAACCATATAAACACATTATTTTTTTTCAATATGTTGTTACCTATCCAAAAAGGAAGAAAGTATAAAAGAACAAAAATCCAGTACAGTCTAGGAAATGCCTCTTGCATGACATGGGGATTCCTTGTCCCCCTCACCTCTGCCCCCTCCCACTGGGCTTCTGTACTGCAGTGTACATGCATGTGTACATGCATGTTCCTTTAGTACAGGAAGTAAATACAGAGCTAGGCACAGTGGTGCAGGTGTGTATTCCCAGCTGCTTGGGAAGCTGAGGTGGGAAGATCCGTGAGCCAGGAGTTCAAGACCAGCCAGGAGTTCAAGACCAGACTGGATTGCATAGATCCCATCTCAACAACAACAAAAGCAAACATAAAAGTCATTGAAACACACAAAATGTCTTAGAGACACTAGGAGTAAAACATTTCCCAAACCCAGTTTATCATAAATTATAATAAAATACAAGTTAAAACAAGATACATACTTGGAACTTCTAAGCACTCTGGGGTTGAATTTGCTGAGACATGGGCTCCAGCTTGAGCGTAGTCATTTTTCGACTTACAGGAACACCCCCCCTGGACCAAGCACCCCGACGGCCACCACCAGGCCTTCTTTGCCCGTGTGTCTCCATCATCTAACAGAGAGCTTGCACACAGTTAGGGTTCCCGGAATCACACAGGCCAGTCCTGGCCCTGGTGGAGAGCCCTCTGCAACCAACGAGCAGAGCGCGCACCTCCGACAAGCCCTCGGGAGCACGCCCAGGCCTGCCACCCTCTCCTGCCAGCCTGCAGCCCGCTCACCTCACGACCATCCGCGCCTTACCTGCTATCAGAGTTGACTGAATCTGGGTGGCTAGACATCCAAGACCGAGGGGTCAGCAGGCTTCTTCTCCTGAGGCCTTTCCTGATGGCTGGCAGACACCCCCTCCTCGCTGTCCTCACGTGGCCCTCCCTCTGTGCATGTGCATGCCTGGGGTCTCTTCCTCCCCCGAGAAGGCCCCCAGGCCCATTCCACAGCCTCATTTTAACTTAATCACTTCTTTAGAGACCTTACCTCCAAATACAGTGACGTTCTGCAGTGCTGAGGTTGGGGACTTTGACATGAGTTTGCGGGTGGGATACACAAAAGCCAACCGAACACCTACGAGATCACTCCTCATGCTACTGCCTTTCAAACTCTTAGTCAATGTCACGGACTGAATGTTTCTGTCTCCCAAAATTCATGTGGAAATCCTAATCCTCAAAGTGCAGGTATTTGAAGGCAATTGGTTTAGATGACTGTGGGGTTCCCGTAAGATCAGCGCTCTCATTAGAAGAGGAAATACTAGTGCCCTACTCCCCACCTCCTCTGGGAACGCAGAGGGTGGTGACTCGCAAGCCCAGAGGAGAATCCTCATGAGGAACCCGATCTGTTGGCACCTCGTCTTGGATTCCAGCCACCAGACCTGTGAGGAAGAAGAACTCCCATTGATGACGCTACCCAGTCTACGACAGGGTTACTGCAGCCCAGGCTGACGAATACAGTCCACGTGGTCATTTCAGCTGTTGTTTGGTTTAGTTTTTGCTTGTTATCCAGACTGATATTTGAAGATAACAAGGCTGGTGAAACGGGACTTCCCACGTAGCTTCCCCTGCACATCCCTTCTGGAACACGATTTGGCAAAACCATATTTATCAATTGACTCAGTCATGCCACTTCTGAGAATCCACTTCGAAGAAATAAACGAAGCTGGATGCAAAGGTCTGCCCCTGTAGCCCTGCTGAAGTGGGAGGATTGCTTGAGCTCAGGAGTTCAAGACCAGCTGGGAAAATAGTGAGACCTCTTCTGGGGTGGGGTGGACTGGGGAAGACAGGATAAAGAAAGAGCCATAGAAAATAACAAATCTTCGTCACGGTATTATTTGTAATTTAAAATAGGGGAAAAAAAAAAAAAAAAAGCCCTAAATGTCCCGTAATAGGAGAATGGTTAACAACATTCACTCAATGGAATGCTATGAAGTCATTTTACAAGATCATTTAATTTTTATTAAGTACCTGCTATATGCCAGGCACTGTGTTAAACAAGACAGATACAAAGATAAGAAAAGCAATGCTTGCTTTCAAAGAATTTACATTGTCATTCAAAACAGAGAGAAACTCTGGAGAATCCTAAATTTATCTGGGAATAAGCAGGAATTATAATCTGGGATCTGTGTGCCATGATAGATCATAGGCATATCCAAGGAGGCAAGGACGAGGGGGAGCTTTTTAAAGCAGGAAGAAGTTGGCACAAACTGGAAACAAAGTTCATTAGTCACGGAGGGTCCCCGCAGGAGCTGTTGATGACTCAGTGGCTGATGGTTTCCCGGGAGGTGTCTTCACAGAAATGTTCCCTGCTGTCAGACCGTTCTTACAGTAGTTCTTACCACAGGCCTATTTGAAGGACTTGTGATACAAGCATGAGACCCCCCTCTCTCATGACCTCCTGGTTCCACTGTGGTTTGGGTCTGATGTGACTCCATCTTGTCATCAAGAGCTTTCACATTTTCCCCTTTGATCAAGATCTTTGCCCCAAAGCATCACCAATGATTTAACTTGTGGTGAGGTTGTCCCTCATTGCTGAGATGGACCAGTCCCAGTTGGTCCAATCTGAGGTCAGGGGAAATGACCAATAGCTACGTTAATGTCAAGACCCTCTTAGCCAGTTTTGAGTGACAAGGAGTCTTAGAGGAAGTGGCTCTGAGGCCAAGTCTGCCTAGAATTCACTGTGAAGTTGAACTTTGCTCTGTAGGCATTGTCTATCATCTCTCAGTGCTGGGCCAGCATCATTCTGTTAGAAGTTGTACTTCTACAACAATTTGACAGGCAACAGGTTTGTATTTCTACAGAAATCTGACAGGCAACAACGTTTTAAAAGTAATACAAAGTAATAATAATTCTATGACAACCCAGATTGTACAATAGTTTTTACATCATCAACTCAAGCCTGAAGGAACTGACTAAACAAATCGAATGACCTTCAGGAACTGGGAGACTTATTAGCAGATATGAGGGGCAACTAGAAGAATCCATCGTCTACCCAGTCAGGTAGATAATAACTCAAGAACAGTGAACACAGCTCCACACTAACATAGTTTTCCTTTGAAACATAATTCTTCTGTCTCTGGTTCCCCGTGAGTGACTCCATCTTGGCATCAGCAGCTTTCACAGCATTTTAGTGGAAGGAGACACAAAACATTTATTCAATCATTCAAACGTTCTGTAGGTATCTGTTATGTGCCAGGGACTATTCTAGGCACTGGGCAGGAACAAAATAAAAACCTAGTCACATGGAGCTGACTATATGTCAAATACCTGTGAGAAACACAGGCAGAGTAAGGGGAATGCACAGGGCCAGGGATGCAGGGGAGGTTGATATTTTAGATCCAGTGGTCAAGGATGACATGTAGAAAATCATTGTTAAGTGCACAGGGAGCGAGCTGTGTAGACCTCTGAGGCGGGAGACCAGTGAGGGCCAAGGCCCAGAGGCAGGAGCATGGCTGAGGGTGGCCAGGTAAAAAGGATGATCCCTTTATCCTGACCATAAGGGGGCGCTGGGCAGCAGACCAGAGAACTGCACAAGCTGGGCTGTGAAGCGTGATGCTGGACAACTGGGGTGGCAGCAGAGGAGCCTGGGGCAGTTGAGGACTAGGGCATTATTCACACAATGAGGCGTCAGCGGATATTCAAGCTGCAGGTAACATGTCACATTTCATTTCAACCCATCATCCTGACAGATATGTAAAGGAGGGAAGGGGGAACTTATGAGAAGTGCTTAAATGTGGAAGCACCTACTTTAGATGTGCATGTGTAAAAACACGGGCAGAAAAGACTAGAAGAAATGACATCAAAATTACAGCAGTGATTGGATCAGATGTTGCATTTATGAATTTAAAAAAAAAAAGATTTTTCCATATGTTTTGTGTCACATTTATGGCTTATTTTTATTTTTTATTACTTATTACTTTTCCAGCACAGGTGATTGCTTGGCAAGTGGTCCACCCCTGAGTTACACCCCAGCTCCATTAATGACTTTAAAAAGGCCTGTCCGCTCTCCATTACTTAAAGGACAAAACTCAAACTCCTAGGTTTGGCAAACAAGGCCTTTCACTTAACCCCCAGCTGGCAACACAGAACAGCAGCTGTCTTTTCATCGTACATCCCCAGCAAACGTGTGAAGTAGCAAGTGTATCGCTATCAGCGCCCCGGGCGGGGGTCTTCCTCATGCCATTCTCCTGCGGGTGCCCTGACCTCCTGCTGAGCACGAACCTCACAGTCACACCGTGTGGCTCGGACCTGATGCTCACTCCTGAGCGTCATGCTTCTGCAGGCACGTCCTTGCTTGGCAGTTGGTCTTTTCCTCTTCCGGCTTCTCCATCCACGCGTATTCCCTACTTGCTGTCACCACTACTGCTTTGCAGTGGATTTCAGCGTTTGGCATGTCACTCACACACACACCCCTCAGAGCACAGTCCTCCCCACAGCATTTACCACCCCGTCTTACTGCAGTGCTACACTGGGCATGGGAAATGTTACTGAGTACTTGAATCCATCAACCCCAATCTGGAGCAATCCAGATTGCTGTAACCTGACGTGAAGAACAGGGACTCTGGGCTGCGGTTGTGGCTCAGAGGTAGGGTGCTTGTCTAGCACCGCGAGGCACTACATAAAAAAATAAAGATATCGTGTGCATCTACAACTAAAAATATTTAAAAACAAACAAACAACCAGGGATTTTAAACCCCTGCTGTTTGGCAATGCTTGGACAGGTGAGGGAAAGCCCTCTCAAGCACCCTTAGACTAGGACCACTTAGGCATGGATCTACTTGAGGAAGGGTCTCATTTGGCTTAGTGTTCTACCATCGCCATCTTGAAACTCGAGATCTTGAACTTGTGTTTGTTTAGCCTTACTCTTCCCCAGGTGTGCCTCTAAAACCTCACGCCAGGCCAATGACCAGTCACTTCCCCACCCCAGGAGGAAACGACGTATGTGTCAAAGAACTGAGGGACCCCTGGGTAAAGTACCACAAACCAGGCGGCTTGCAACAATGGAAATTGATTCTCCCACGGTTCTGGAGGCTGGAGGTCTGAAATCAAGCGTCAGCAGGGTCACGCCCTCTGAAGGCTTGAGGAGACAATCTGTTGTGGTCATCCTCAGTTTCTGAGCTGCATTCGTTGGCTGGTAAACACATCACTCAAACTCAATCCATTGTCACATGATCGCCACGTTGTCTCCATCTTCACGGTTTTCTCTTCTTACAGGGACACCAGTCTTACTGAATTAAGTCTTATCCTACTCCGGCGTAACTTCATCTTACTGAGATCTCAATTAGATCTGCAAAGACCTCATCTCCAACTTGAGCCACATTCTAGGTCCTGGAAGTCAGGACTAGAACCTATCTTTCAGTGACACAATACAACCCACAACAAGGTGCCATCAACAACTGCAGTCAAGCCCTTGGGTCTGGACCATTGGGGAGGGAGTGGCTGTAAGACAATGGCCTAAAGTAAATGGAGTGGAAATTCAAGAAAGGAAGAGTAACAAGGAAGGAATCAGAAGCTTTTGGGAGGAAGGTGTCTCACTCAGCCCAGGCTGCCATAATAAAATGCCAGACTGCAGAGCCTAGACTATAGGAATTTCACAGCTCTGGAGGCTAAAGCTGAGGTCACAGTGCTACACACTGGGTCCTGGTGAGGACTCTCCTTCTGTCCTGTACACAGTCACCTTCTCATCCCGTCCCCACCTGGCAGAGTTCTGATCTCTTCCTGCAAGGCCACTAATCCCATAGTGACCCCATCCTGCTGATCTCATCCAAACCTAATCACCTCATCCAAAGGTCCCATCTCCAAACACCACACTGAAGTCAGGGCTTCAACACATGAACTTGAAGATGCAATTCAGCCCACAGCAGAACGTTAGATGAATTTAGTACATGAAATCAGAGAACCCACCACCTTTATTGTCTGAAGGTCCAGAGAACCCGCCCTGCAATAGGTATGCACTTAAGGCCAAGGAGGCGCTGGGAGGTTAGGGGGATTATTGTCTGCAGCTTGGGTTTGGGGCAGGAGTTGCTGACACAGAACTGAACTCCCTGGTGCCAAAAGAAACCATGGGAATCCAGAAGGAAGAGGCAAACTCAAGAGCAGTCCTGGATCTGAACTGTTGGTAGCCCATGTCAACGGAATAACAATGCTATTGCTGGTTCACTTTTACACACTGAGGACCTTTGTCTAAAAATAAATCTTCTGACCTAGCATTGTCAAGAATAAATCTTGGTGGCAAACATATCAGCCACCTAGCCAGTTTTCACTTTATAAAAGGACACCTCATGCACCTCACGTTTCCCAGTGTGGGAACATGTCTACAGTGGGACACACTTAACAGCCTGCATTAGTAACAGTCAGGATGAAATGGATGCATTTTTTTTTTCCTTGCTTAGTGAAACAGAAAATAAAGGTGTGTCTTACAATTGATGGAGTTTAGATTTGATGACATAGTTAATGGATAAATATTATTCAAGGTGGGAAATGGTAAAGAGGTGCTAAACTTTGCATTTCAGATCAATGGCATTAAAATTGGGTGTGGTGCCACATGTGGGCCACTCATTCATCCCAGAGGCAGGTGCTGTCCAGGTGCGGATCCAGGGCTGAATGCTAAGGCCCTGCCCTCCAGGCCTACTTCACTCTGCCTGCCTTTGGAACCCTGTCCTGGACTTTAGTCCACCTGGGACTTTTCTTCAGAACTTCAAAATGCAGCACAGTTGAATCAACTGTAGTTTACCACTGCTCATCAGAACCTGGAGTCACACAGTTACTACATCGTAAACAAGAACAATCCCCAGCAGGATCAGGAGGGGAGGGGCTTACGGTTCCACACAAATCTCCTTAGAGGTTTTAAGTGATTACGGTAAATTAGAACTCCCCCAAACCCAACACCAGGTATAGACACGAAAGCCAGGGGGCAGCATGGGAGCTGCCATGCTCTCCGAGTGCAGCCTCTAGTGCACCCACTTCTGCTCCCATGTCCCCAAAGCAAGGAAAATGGTAGAGACAGCACCACCCCTCCGGTGTGCATCCCTAGGAACGCACATGCACACACTCCAGGTACTGGGGGTTAGGGGATAATCTGACAGTGGGGTCTCAGAACTCCTAGGGGATCTAGGAAGCCAGTGTGGGCTGAGATCTCCTGTAGTCGGGGAGGAATTTATCAAAATGACAGGGTTCCAAACCAGCCAGCTACCCATAAGCCCGACCTGAAAAGTCCATGTTGCTGGCCCAAATTTTTGAGATAGAGAGTGACCAAGATCTCAAGGGTCTCTTCTGCTGCTGGCAGGCCACATCCTCTTTCTTCCTTCCTTCCTCTCAACTTGCAGTGCTTCTGCCAACATTCATCGTGCCCATGCCACCTGCTGGCATTTGCGCCCACATCCCCGGTGCTACAGATGACGCGAGCTACCCTTCCTAGTCCCAGCAAAACACAAGGAGGCCTTGGTTCTTCTGTGTTCATCCCCAGTGGGGCACAGCTCGGGTTCCAGAAAGGCCCCTTTCCTGCCGCTCCAGCAAGAGCTTGAAGGCAAACCTTACACCAATTAAACGGTGCCTCATGGGGGACAGCAGGGCTCTTTGTGAGCTCTGAGCCAGTAGCCCCGGCCTTCTGGGACACTCTGGCCCACAAAGTTGCCTTTCCCAGGTTGGGGAGCAGAAAATTGGGAGCCACACAGAAAATCCCCGTGAATTTTATGGCAACTCACCAAGGCTCTTGGTTCTGTACTGACGGGCACTTGGACTTGGCTATTTAAAGGGAAGCTAGGTCAGGAGTGGACTCCACCTGAAGAAATCCCTTAGCATCTGCACAGTTCCTATGAGGGGAGCCGAGGGCTGCTAGAAGGGCAAGCCCACGTCCCCGCAAGGCACTGAGCATGACCTTGGAAGCAGGTCCTCCAATTTTACTCCCTTCCTGGAGAGGTCCCAGCAGGTCACTCCCTCCCAACCCAAGAAGGCCCTTCCTACAGTGGGCCCTGCCTCCAATTGGCAGAGCCTTCCTGCAGCAAGAAGTCCCCCAGGCACTTTGCCCACTCAGTCCCTGGAAGAATAGCCTCGGCTGGGAGTGCTTCCCTTGCATGCACAAGGCCCTGGTTCAATTCCCAGCACCACCACCAAAAAAAAAAAAGGGGGGGGGCAGCCTCCCCTGGGAAGCCTACTGGACAGCACCATGTCCTCCACAGAACCGGCAGGCTCCCCTTAGGAGAGGTAGCTTGGATTCGTGGGGCACCCAGGGTCTCTGTGTCCTCAGGGATCACCTGAGGGAGCTCTCTGGGTGCTACCTGGCATTCTCCATCTTCACACTGGAAAGAAAACTGTGAATGGACCCCCGCAGCTCCTCCTGACTACTGCCACTCAGCTGCCTGCCCCCAGGGTGCACCCTGTGGTCCCACTCAGCTCCAGTGCCCTCAGATCTGGGTGGAACAGAAGGGTCACTGGGGGTCCTTCCCCACGGTGCACCTCTGAGGAGGCCCACAGGGGGCTCGTGGCTTGGAGAGCCCCTCTCACAAGCTGCACAAGCAGAGGAGGTGCGGCTGGCATGGCTGCCCTGGTGGCGCACGAGCCAGGAGCGACAAGTGAAGCTCTTGCCGCAGTGGCCACAGGAGAAGCGCTTCTCCTGCGAGTGGCCACGCAGGTGCCGCAGAAAGCTGGGCTTGTGTGCGAAGCGCGAGCCACACTGGGAGCACTGGAAGGCGCGCTCTCCCGAGTGCACGCGCTGGTGCACCGTCAGGTTGGCCAGGCGTGTGAAGCGCTTGTCACACTGTGTGCACGGGAAGGGCTTCTCACCCGTGTGCGTGCGACGGTGCTCCACCAGCGTGGACAGGCGGCCGAAGCGCCGGCCACACTGCGTGCACGGGAAGGGCCTCTCGCCGGTGTGCGTGCGACGGTGCTGCAGCAGCGTGGACAGGCGGCCGAAGCGCTTCTCGCACTCAGCGCACTCATACGGCTTCTCCCCCGTGTGCGTGCGGTAGTGCGTGGTGAGCGTCGACTGATGAACAAAGCTCTTGCCGCACTGGGCACAGGTGTGGGTGCGCTGGGCCGTGTGCGCACTGCCGTGGCTAGTGACGGTGGCCTGCTGCGTGAAGCTCTTAGGACACTGCTCACAGGGGAGGGGCTGGGGGTCACGGTGCGAGCGCTCCTGCTGTGCGCTGAGCTCCTTGCTGCTGAAGCCCTGGTCATGCTCAGCACAGGGCCAGCACTGCTCTGGCACAGCCTGGCTCTGCGGACCTGGAGGACAGGAGGTCACCTCTTTTTCCCTTGTGGCATGAGGCAGGTCCCCACAGGTGCCCCCCTGCACGTCTTCCTTGCGAGGTTCCCCTTCAGCTGCCCAGGCTGGCTCCAGGACTTCGGACTTCCCCTCCAGGATCCTCTTCTCTGCGCTGGCTAGCCAGGTCTGTGCTAGGAAGGGACAGCAAGCAGGTCACCTCTGGAGCCAGGCCACCCTGATCCTTTGCTCTTCTGTTATCAGTAGCCTCCACCCCTACTCACGAGTCTATCACTAAAGGCCTCCCCTGTGGCCCCAGGCTACCTGATCTTCTGCCTGCCTTCTGCCAGGTTCCCACGCCGAGCTACTCTATGAAATGTCACCCAAATGCCCTGTTCATCCAGCTCTGTGCCTCGGCTCCAGCGTCCTCTCCACCTGCAATGCCTCTCTCACCACGCTTCAGGGCCCTCTCAGCCTCTGCTCTCCCAGGAGTCTCCCAAGACCAGCGAAGTGGTATTTTCCCTGGAAGCACCTTATCTGCCACACATGGCCACAAGACGTCCCATTTGCCACAGCTTAGTGGCAGCACATCTTTGCCTGTACACTGTTAAGCAGCTGTGCTTCTTCTTAGGAAAATGTTCATCATTTTCACAAGATCCCAAAGGGCTCTCTGGTTCTCTTCCTCTTCTCCCTTCATACTGCTTACCTGTATTAATCGTCTCTCCCAACCATAAGTTCCTTGTGGGGACAGGGGAATCTCTATCTAATGCATCGATGAGTCCCCACAGTGCCCAGCACCACGCTAGCCAGTTTGTAAAATGAAGTTAGGAAACATTTTCAGGAGAAAAAGGAGAATGAGTTCATGCAACTCTACAGGACACCCCAGCAAACAGATGAGGCCACACAGATACAGCACAATGCAGGCGCCTGACGCTGCCTCCCCCTTCAGGACACTCCTGCAGAAGGCTCTGCTGCCTCACGGTGCCCACGGTCCAAGGCCCAGGGACGCAGCCTGCAGCCCTGCCCTGAGTCTTACCTGAGCACAGGTGTGCAGTGGCCTCCTGCAGGTTCCTCCCACATGCTTCTTCCTCTTGCTTGATCTGAAGCAGACCTCCCGGGAGAGATCCCATCTGGCCTGCTTCTAAGGGAGAGGGGAGGAGGCCCTGAGGGCATCAGAGGCCTGGGCTTCCTTCCTCTCCTGGTCTGAGTCAGGGACAGCCATCAGCGGGCTCTACCAGCAGGACCATAGGTCCCAACAAGGGCAGAGCAGACACCAGGGTCTCCAGGAACACCGGCATGTGCTGTGGCAGGGAGCCAGGAGACCTGGGGTTGCGTGGCAGTGAGTGATTGGCTGCGGGCTGTGACCAGGTGGCCGGCAGCCTTCCACCACCACCTGCCTTACTCCTGGAGTAACAGAGGGCCTGATGTTTGGCTGGACCCACAAACCCCAGGATGAAGACCATGTTTCCAGGCCTTCCCTGCCAGCAGACAACTAACGGATGTGAGGGACTCCGCTCCACTAATCACATGACCTGACAGTCTCGTCTAAAACAGGAGGAAACAAAGGCTGTCAGAGTTAAAAGTGTCTGATAAGAACAAATGTGTGTTCACTGAATGAGAAATGTGCTTTCTTAAACAGAACAGGCATCCCCTTCCCCTCCGGCTACCGCTTCACCCATTTGTCCCATCGTCCCAGAAGCGAGACACCTATACACACTTGAATTGGGAAACAAATACATCACTCATGGTAACTTTGAAATAATTATTTTTGCAGAACTGAAAACTTGTGAATTTAATGGGTTAACGGCTGTGATGTGGCAGTGGCCATGAGGACAAGACCCGCCCTGGGAAAGGTGAAGCAACAAGCTGGAAGGAGCCTGGGCCTGTGCCTGACCTGCCAAATAAGTCCTGTCAGGAGGAGAAACCAATCACTATCTAATTTAAGCTACTATCTCATTGTTTGAGTTTAGTTTTTTTTAATCTCTGTTTTGGAAGCCTACATAACACAGTGTCCTTGGTAGGCGTCCTTCAGGGGCCAAGTGTCCTCACGAATCTGCACCAAGCTCTAAGGCCCACCTCAAAAAATAGAACAATCACTGCACCAAGCTCTAAGGCCCACCTCAAAAAATAGAACAATCACTGCTCCTCCTTCCTACAGTGAGCTTGATAAGGGTTAGGCATAATTTTTTGTTAAATAAATGAATAAATGGGTAACATTCTAAGCCACCAACATCCACATCACTCAACTATGGGCCAGGTTTTGTATTCAGGGGCACATACAGTCCCTTTCTGACATACCTGATGCACTCTGATCCAGTCACACGGAGAAGATGCCAGCCCAGCCACACAGGCCTCACTGCCACGTGGGGGCTGGCTCCGCAATGAACAAGGGCCCTGCAAACCATGTTCCCAACAGGTTCCTAGCAGCCCAGCCTTCAGAGAAGGAAGGGGATCAAAATGTCCACTTAAAGACATTTTGTCCTTATTCAGTTAAAGACAAAAAGATCCTTACTTAACACATACTGTTGAGTGAAAACAGCAAGCTGTCGAGTGATATGCATAGTATATCTGTTTTAAAACCCTGTATTTTTCTATATACATGCATATATGTAAAAGCATGAGAAAAAAGCCTAAAAGGTCTTATACCAAAATGATCATGAGGGCTATGCTGGAGGGAACAAGGACCAGGTGGGTGGCCAGTACAGAGCCCTTCCACTTCACACATAACCTCTGTGCTGCTTAGTGAGAATATATTCCTGTAAGAAGGCATTTGCATGATTCATGTATTAATTCATCTGCATCAGCAAAACACAGACACTTTCAAAGGCCAGAGGTTGGCTAGTTGCTGATAAGGGATCTCTACAGCCTGCTTCTCGAATTCTGACTGCATTCGAACCACCGGGGACATGCTGAAATTGCAATGCCCAGATCTAGAGGATCCTGTTCACATCTCTCCCAGAATTCTGATAGAAGGAGCCCATGTGTGGAAACTTCTAGAAAATAAAGTACGTGTGCACTCACATATCCTAGGCCCACTGGTCTGTGGTAGAGTGTGAAGACAGTTCCTAGGAACACGGCCCAGGGAGGAACCAAAGCTCTCTCCAGATGAAAGTGGAAAAGCTTATAGAGAGTGGACTGCAAGAAACTGACTGCCAAGACAGCAGTGACCCAGGGCACAGGCAGCCCCAAGTCCTGAGGACACCTCCTTTCATCTCCTGATGCTTACGCTAGCCTCCTTCCAAAGCAAGCCCCAGCCCCATGGGAGAGCTGTGGGCACCTCCACAGGGGCACCTCCAGGGACCTGTAGGCCAGGCCCAGGCTGCTCTGCATCTGCCTGGGAGCAGCACAGCCTCTGAAGAGCCCTGTCCTGCCCAAATGGGCAGCGGGCACCCAGACACCTCCCTGCACCACAGGGGAGGGAGCGCCACCAGAATCTTGCAGTACCAGAATTCAGTGGAGTCACAACAGCCACTGCCCACCCAGCCCTCACACTCGGCTCCCCAGCCTGCTTGGGCTGCCACCGCTTCCTGCCACAAGGCCTGGCCCTTGACTTGGCTCACTCTCTGCAACGCCCTACAGGGGTCCCAGACAGTTTAGCCTCAGGCCTCCATGCCAGCCACTCAGAACTCATGTTACCACCTCCTTCTTCCTTGTTCTGGGGTGACTCTGTGACTTAATTTATCTACTCAGAGAGTCTGCTTCAAAACAAAGCCTTTCTCCACAAATAAAATAAAGAATCCAAAAGAAAGGAGTGGTGTCCTGGCACGATCCTTTGTGTTCTGAGCGGACAGGGCTCACACCCCAACAACCAGAGCTCCCTTTCCCCTGTTCTGTGTCTGGCTACCATTTGAATAAAGGATTCCACACCCTTAAAAAAAAAAAAAAAAAAAAGAAGAAGAAGAAAGAAAGCTAGCTTTGAAATCTGCATTCGATCTACAATTATCTGAAAAATAATGAAAACTGAGCTCCTAATGTGGCTCACTGTTCATTTAGTAATCATTCATTCTTTATGATCCACGTATGTGTCAGGTACTGTGTTAAGTGCCACGAGGGGACATTATATTAACACTCAGTCCTTTCTTGAGCACAGTGCAGTCTTACGGAAGCTCAAGATGAAGCCTGCAGTCAGGAGCAGAGAGAGCAGGTGCCACGGGCCGTGGGGACAGAGAAGGTATCCAAAGTTTCGAAGAGGATCCTGCAAGTGCTAGAACAGCCCCTGAGTCTTTGGTTCCTAGGTATATGCTCTGCCCTCAGCCTATCCCCACAGCAATCAGGGTGGTTTCAGGCCATGGTGATGGCTTCAGGGGGAAGCTCAGGAAGCAGCCCCCACATTCCCCAGGCATCGAACACCTGGGTCTGCCCAACTGTGGGCTGTGGCACGTGGAAGCTCACTTCCCCCTCTGCCTCTGTATCTTAGGAAGGGATACTGACACCTGTTCCAGGTAAAACCAGGGAGGCACATGCCTGCGGCGCGGGGACTCACCAGTGCCTGGGTTCCTGTTCCCCTCTGCACTGGGCAGGCTGTGGCTGCCTACCTCATCTCCCATCTCCGCTGGGGTCAGGCACTCTGGTGTGGTGGCTTCATGGTCTGTGGGGAGAAGAGGGCAGTGAAGGGCTCCCTTCTGCAGGCTAAGAGCAGGACCCGCGTGCATACCCTTCAAGATACATATGGTATGGGGTATCTGGGACACTGGATGGAGTGGGGCGAGGCCTCCCAGTGCCCCGAGCCAGAAGCATGAGCAATAAGAACAGGAGGAAAGGCTTCTATCCTGCCCCTCTCTCAGACAGGAGACCACGGTCACCTAGTCCAGCTGCTTCATGTGACACTGTGGGAAACTGAGGCCCAAGCTGGGGCATCATTAAACATGGTAGTCTGCTCCCTGGCCTCCTGCTGTCCTTCTTCCACATGCTCGCCCCTGCCTGCTCTTGCCAGGCACTATCCCTTACCCCGCATTCCTGCAAGACACTGGCACCTCTTCTAGAAGAGGAAGCTTGGTGCTAGGAGAGGGAAGCAAGGCATTCTTTCCTGGGCTTCGCTCTCCCTACAAGGCAAGAGAGAGGATACAGCCAACTGCTCATTTTCCCAAAGCACTGGGAGAATTCATGTGCACAAGCAGGTTGGCAGCGGAGGAGGGAGCCACAAACATCTGGGCCTAATCAAGTCTCACCTAGGCACCTGTGCACACCTGCCTGGAAGACCCCAAGGCTTAGGACTGGCCCTTATTTTCTGGACCCAGGACACCTTTTAAAGCTTGCCCACAATTAATTCTGCATTCAGCAGGAGATCGCTGCGAACTCCAAAATTCAGAGCACAGTTCAGGGAGTTCCAGGGGTGTAAACATGAGTAGGGGAGGCCCCTGCTCCCCAGAAGTGAACTGTGCCTGAAGGAGCAGCCTTGAGTCACATGAAGGGTAGATTCCAGTCTGTCTTTCTCTTCCCTGAGGTCTTGGAAAAACCATTCAATCTCGGTGTGTTTCAATGCTTAAGACCCAAAAATGGGAAGAAAAGATAACTTCTACCTGCCTGAAGGCAGAGGATGACAGGATGACACCAATGTGCTTCTGCCTCTCTGAGCCAAGGGTTTCAACTAACTGAATAACAAAATGAAAGCAAGGTTTGGAAGCCCCAGCTGGCCCCTCACCTGCAGAGCCCAGCATCTTGCGGCTTCCCTTTGCCACTTGCTTGCAAGGCCCCTTCTTCCAGTCTTGTAAGCTGCCCTCCTGCTGCTCTGAGAAACACATGGCCACCTCTTCAGCTGTCATGGGCATCTGGAAGTATAAGTTCCCCAGGTCCGCAAGAAGTTACAACCGCTTCAGGGAACAACTAGACCCAACTGTACTCTCCCCTCCCTGCCCCCAAACCAGAGCGCACTGTTTTTCAAACCACTGGGCAAATGCAGGTCTTCTCCATCACATCTGCTTCAGATAAGGGGCAGAACCAGGGGCTAGGGACCCAGGGTTAGGACTCTTGAGGTCTACTACTCTCTTCTAGGCACAAATTTATCTTCTATTCCACATGTGGGCTTCATGGAAGGACTTTCTGTTACCTCTCACTCTCAGAGGTCATTCTGGAATAAGACAACTCTTTTTTTTTTTTTTTTTTTTTTTTTTGGTAAAAGGGTTTGAAGCCAGGGGTGCTTAACCATTGAGCATATCCCCAGCCCACCCCCTCCCCACTGGGCTTTTACTTTTTAATCTTTTTTTTTTTTTTAAGTCGTTGATGGACCTTATTCATTTATTTATATATGGTACTGAGAATCAAACCCAGAGCCTCACATACAACAGGCAAGCACTCTACCACTGAGCCACAACCCCAGCATCCCCAGCACAATTTTTTAATATATCATTTTAAGTCAGGGTCTCACTAAGTCACTCAGGGCCCCATTAAGTTGCTGAGGCTGGCTTTGAACTTGCTGAGGCTGGCTTTGAACTTGCAATCCTCCTGCCAGAGCCTCTCAAGCTGCTGGGATTACAGGGGTACAGGGGTGCACCACTGCACCCAGCTTAAAGTCCAAGGGTGACTAGCATTGGGTGCCAAGAAATCAAGCTTCAGCAGCCAAGGGGCCTCTCTCCACTCTGCCTATGAGGACCCTCCTGAGTCAGTTCCTGTACCTTGGGGACCTCGCCCTTGCTGCCGGGTGGCAGCCGCAGCACCCAGGAGCTCCCATTGCGCAGCAGGTTCTCCACGTTCTCCAGTCGCCGCTGCAGCAGCCCATACTCCTGCAGCAGAGTCCCCAGCACGGCCCACTTGCCCTCCAGCTGGTTGCCGAACTCCATGGCCATCTTCTCATAGTCAGCCAGCTTCTTCTCAGCTGTTCCTGTTCGAATTTCCAGGCTTTGAAGCTGGACAGCCTGCGACTCTGTCTTCTTCTCCACGGCCTGAACAGCAGCCAAGATGGCCAGAAGGGAGATCTCTGCAGACTGAATCTGGGCCTCTCGTTGGCAGTCAGTCCCCAGGTGCCAATCCTACAACCAGACACAAGGATGTGAGTCAGCTGCCAAAAGAGGAACCAATGCCATTTCCAGATACAAGAAATTCAGGCTCCTCTGGAATGGAAAAAACTTCTCCCAGGTGCCAAAAGCCCTTTCTGGTTGGAACACCAAACAGACCCAACCTGACAGATGGTCAAGTCAGCAGACCTTAGACTTCACAGAGCCTTTGTGTGAAGAATCTTGAACCATCCCTGGGAGCAGTGGAAAAAATGAAATGGCATGCATTATCATCATAAATAGAGTATAATGGATTCCAATACCAGTTCTTCTATGAACTTTTATTAGCCAATTAACTAATCACTTTTTTTTGGAGGGGGGGGGTTTCTGGGAATTGAACCCAGAGGGGCTTAACCATTGAGTCACATTCCCCAGCCCTCCTCTTTTTAATTTTTTGTTTTAGTTGTAGGTGGACATAATACCTTTATTTATTTATATTTTCGTGGTGCTGAGGATCAAACCCAGTGCTTCACATGTGCTAGGCAAGCGCTCTACCACTGAGCCACAACTCCAGACCCGCCTTCTTTATATTATTATTTAGAGGGCTGAAATTGCTGCCTTACCTGCTCCTCAAGTTCACGGCACCCCCACCCCCCCATTAATAGGTGAGTAAGGGAAAGGGAATAAGGACTGTTCTGACCTTGATAATCTTTTTTTTTTTTTTCTTTCTTTTTTTTGCGGTGCTGGGGATTGAATCCAGGGTTTTGTGCTTGCGAGGCAAGCACTCAACCAACTGAGCTATCTCCCCAGCCCCCTTGATAATCTTGAAGGCCTGCTACCTGCTGGTGTGTGATTTCCTGCCCTGCCTGGAAAACTGGGTGCTTGTGACCCACGTGCCTAGTAAACCAGCATCCAAGGTAGTCACCACACTAGGAGGCCATATCTAGCTGCCAGGAAACAGGGGCCAGAAAAAGACAAAAGATAGCACCTTAAAGTAGTCAGAACAAGGATATAGTGAAAAAAAAAAAATCCTGCCCATCGAGGTGAACATTGTATCATGCATTACTAGAAATAACAAAATAAAGAGCCCAGGAATGCCTCAGTGGAGGCAGGGGCAGCTGAGGTATGATGGCAGCACTCCTGGATGGAGCGCTCCTAGATCTTGACCCACGTCTAACCTGTCTTCTGAATGCTGTACACCTGGAGGTGAAGCATGCTACTTCTCTAGGGACATCGTGGCTCTGCTACCTCCTAAGGCGGTGGTGTGGATGGAGTGCATTAGAGGCATGGAAAAGCACTCGGGGTGTATGACAACACCACTTGGCGTACTACTGAAAACAGGCCATGGAACAATGGCCAGAAAGTGTTCCTAAACAAAAATTGTGATTAATCCAATTTATCCCAAGACCTCTCCCAAAAAACAACTCAGTAAAAGGTCCCACACATACAAAGTACTAGTCACCAGATGTCTGTCCTTCCTTCCACCTCTTACAGCATGATGGGTCCATTCCCGAGTCTGGCCTCTGACCCATACAACACAGCATAGCCAAGAGAAGGCAAGTAGTCTTCACAGATTTGGGGCAAACATCTTTTATCTCTCTGCAGTGTCCTGCCACAAATCTGGCATGCAGGAATATCAATAAAATTTCTGCAAAGCTATTGTTAACAGGAGATGCTCTTTATCTTCTGAGACACAGAAAATCACAGCAGTTCAGTCACACCAGTCAGGGAGGGCCTAGGTCAAACCTGAGTCTGAAATACTAATCAAAAGTACTGCACACCTGTAATCCTAGCGGCTCAGGAGGCAGAGGCAGGAGGATCACAAGTTCAAATGCAGCCTCTGCAAAAGCGAGGCACCAGTGAGACCCTGTCTAAATAAAACGCAAAACAGTGCTGGGGATGTTGCTCAGTGGCCGAGTACCTCTGAATTCAGTGCCTAGTACCAAAAAAAAAAATCCCGCATACATAATGCAGATCAGCTCCCAGCAGCTGTGTTAGGGGCTGCCCGGGGAATTTTGGAAAACAAGGGCAACCTCCCGCAGGAATCCATCCTGACTGGAATCAGAGCTCAGGTCTAGAAAACCGTTTTGGGACTCTCCAGGTAGGGATTCAAGATGGGTTCCCAGGAGGATGTGAGGGCCTGATGAGACAAATATGTCCTCCCCAGACCATGACTTAGCTTGGGAAAAGATTAGATAACGGGGTGGAATGTCCCTCTGAGATGGGTCAGTTGTGGCGGGGGTGGGGGGCAGGTCCCTGAAGGACAGGTCCAGGAAAAGAAGCCTTGCAAGAGTCTCCGGAGTGAGGACTCCCACATCACCGCCCCGCAACCTGGTCCTACAGAGCCAGCGCTCCGGACCTCGGGCATCTCGCGGTGAAATCCGATTGCTCTCTGCTACCCGCGAGGAAACTGGGGCCGAGAAGGCGAAGGGACTTCATCGTGCGGCCCGAGGCGTCCTCCCCACTACGGAAGGTGGCAGGCTGGGGTAGGGCATCCTGACGAATTCAGGACTCGGCTCCACCGTGAGGGCCGCCCTTACCGGAGCCGCGGCCGCCTGAGCCATGGTCCTGCGCTGTCAAGCCAGGCGGGAGTCACCGTCGCCGCCGCGCCCGGTCCTCTCCGCCGGCGGTGCGAGCCCGGACCTGCCTTCCCCGCGGACCCGGCGCGCGGCCGCAGGGACACGAGACGCTCGCGGACCCGGGCGGAAAGCCAGGTCCAAGCCCGAGCGCTGCTATGCAGGCAGCGGGACCGCGAGCCAGGCCACGGGCGGGTCCCGCCCCGGCCCGCCCCCTTCGGAGCCGGCCCCCCCCCTTCGGAGCCGGCCCCCCATTGGCCAGCCGGGAAGCCCGCCCCCGCCCGCGAGCGTTAGGCCGCAGCCCGGAGCCCGCCCCCCATTGGCTGGCGGGAAGCTCGGCCGCAGCGCGCCGGGGGCTTCTGCGCGGCCGCAGGTGTGTGCGCGGGATGCGGGGCTGCCCTTCCCAGGGCCAGCGACCCTCTGCGTCGCCAGCCGACTGACCAGTGCGGCCGCTCACCGCCTGCAAAACAGAAACCAGGTCACGGGCATCATCATTTATGCCAACATGTTTATTAAGCACCGACTAAAGCAAGAGACTGCCACCTTCACAGTTCGGAAGGAGTCTCCGCGGCCCAACCACTTCTTTTTACAAATGACGTTGAGGTCCAGAGCTGGGAGTCTGGGACCCAACCAGGGCTCCACCTCCCGGTTGTGGGGCACGGTTGGGCTGCTGCAACCAAAGGAGCATTCTTTGAACACGTCCTCCTGAGTGACAGGGCAAACCCAATACCCTAGCCCAGAGTTGAGCACTGAATGCTTTGAAAATATGGGAAAGACACCTGTGCCTTGCAAGTGAGCGCCTGCATTTACGGAGGGCATTTAGCACTTACAAAGCAGGCCTAGGACTGAGCAAAACTGAGCTCTGAGGCATCTCCAGAATACCTGAGATGAGCTCTTGTAGCTGAGGGTTAAGCTCTGTGCACACTTGCACCATAGCCTGTGTGCTTGCTGACAGCTGCCTCTGGGGCGGGGGTCCAGACAAGCAGGAGCCACACGCAGAGACAGCTGGTGCCTCTTCAGGATCCTGACAAACTCTTATCCTTCCCTCGCCCTAAGGATGACAGCAATGTTACCATCTGATCCCAGCTCTGTTCAGGACTTTGGAAAGGGAGTGAGGGCAGCAGGAAATGGCACAGCCAGGACCCCAGCACCCAAGGTGGTGTGACTGAGTATGAGAACCAGGCGTCTTCACCACTTCTCTGTGCAGCTTGACACTATCATCTGAACGTGCTCAGTGTGAACCGATGCTTTGGGAAAAGGGTGCCCAGAGCACCAGCCCAGTGGGATGGTCTAATCTCTAACTGGAACCTTCACTCTCCAGAAGAGGGGTCCTTCCTGGGGGGTTCTGCCTGAGGGAACTGCAGGAAGTCACTGAAGAAAAAGGAGGCCCTAAACTTGAAACTAAGACCACCACCAAGCTTCTTACTAGTTCAGTCTCTAAATTCAGGCCAACAGCTCCAAGGTGAGGTGATGCACTGGAGCTGTCACCCTCTTTGACACACAAGGAATGTGAGCCTAGAGTTGGTTGAAGGCTTCCCAACCTCCTAACCCAACTCAGCCCCAGAGCCCAAATTCTTTACCAGGAGAAAGGAGCCCTGGAGACCCAAGTCCTGGCAGGCTACCCAGCCTCCCCGTCAGTCTTCCCCTTGGGGAAGGTCTTCTTGGGCTCACTCTGCAGCACTTCAAGGCATCTTCTGGGGTCCAGTCAATGGGTCATGCACACCCATGAATTCTGAGACCTTAGGGGGAAGACCATCCACTTCTGGCTTCCTTTCTCCTCTTGACTGATAGCAAAAGTAAACAGCAGATAAGACTGCTCTGTGAGGGAGACTCCAAACACTGGGAGTCACCCTGAGCTGAGAAACATACCTGGAGAGAAGCTTGGCTTCTAGGACAGCAGCCCAACCTTCCCCATCAAAGCCCACAGGTCCAGACTGAGCACCTCTTCCTGCCCTGCCAGCCCCACACAGAAGGTGGCAGAAGACTTCCGGCCCTCAGGAGTTCTTGGTCCTCTTCGCAACTACACACAACACTTACAAAAGCACTAGAAAGTCTCCATACAAAGGGAAAAAAGTCTCAAGGTAAGAAAAGTACAAAATGCAAATTTCCAGCCTTGGGTCTTCTGTCCTTTCTGCCGTTTCTCAAGTGGACCACAGACAGATCTCTGTGCAGTCAGTCCAGTCCCCGAGGTTTCTATGGCCCATCCTGAAAGGACCACAATCTCTGATCATCTTGACTATAGCACCAGTCAAAAGCCACACCAAAAACTGGTGTTCCTTAAGTCTTCAGGGATCTTTTGTAAGTCAGGAATGTAGGAAAAACAGCTAAGAGTGGCACACTTAGGAAAGAGAAAGCAGAGGCACCTTGTCACACATATATGCTATCATCAAAAGGGCCACTGCTTTCCACATGAATAAGGGGAAAAAACAACTCTCTCCAAGTCATCCCAGAATAAGGGACCAGCATCAGGCGCAAGGGAAGGTCCCAAGAGACAGAGCACAGGTCCTGCCAGGGATGCAGGCAGGCCAGAGGGTGCCCTGGCAGGCTCCTGCCTGATCAGCCCTCCTCTGCATGGCTGTGATCCTGCGGGGGTGAGCACCCCTGGCCTGTGGAGGGCACAGGGAAATGCAGGCCCCCCCGATGCCGGGCATGAGTCTGCATGTGCACAGCCAGGTGGTGGTTTCGGTTGAAGGCTCGGCCACACTGGGGGCATTGGTAGGGCCGCTCACCAGTGTGGATGCGCTGGTGACGGAAGAGGTCCGAGGGCCGGCGGAAGGCCTTGCCACAATAGGGACAGGCAGGCCAGCCCTGATTGTGGCCAGTGTGCAGGCGCTGGTGAAGCAGCAGGCTCTTCCGCTGCTGGAAAAACCGCAGGCACTCACTGCAGTGGTAAACCTTGGTGGCTGCTGGCCTCCGCCCCAGGAAGGTATGGCCTGCCAGGGAGCGGGGGCCCCCGCGATCCTCAGGAAGCCAGCGGATGACAGGGCCAGGCACTACCACTTCCCCGGGCTCCAGTGTGGAGTGGTCTTCCCCCCACCCGGTGGGTGAGCCACCCAGAGCTTCCCTGTGCTCCTCCTCCACATGAGTCCGTTGATGGATGGTCAAGTTAATCTTCAAGCGGAAGCTCTGCCCACAGTCAGGACAGGGGAAGGTCCGTTCCCGCCGGCGAGGGAGGACACGGGGTGTCTCCCCAATGGCTCCTGGTGGCCGGGGTTCCCCTGCCCGCACCCTTGGCATCCCCTGGGCATGATGCCGCCTAGGGCCTCCAGTCCTATTCCTGTGCCCTTTGGGTATTCTACACTTGGTCCGGCTTGGGGACCCCAGGAGGAGCTGCTCAGGCATCATCTCGTCCTCAGACTGAGCTTCTGTCTTGAGGGCCATGCCACCACCACCTGGCAAAGGAATCTATGTTGGTTCCAAAGGACCGCACAGTTCTTCCAGGTCACCCTACCCAGGGCTTGCTTCCAGGCTGCCCCACTCCCACACCCCTGAATCCTTTCTCTTCCAAGTGCTCACAGGCCTCACCAGGCAGGCACTGCCCTGTCCTGTCATTCAGTCCTGTTTGCTATCTTACTCCTCACTCCTGGGGGCTGAGCTAGGGAACCAGGAGAGAGGAAAGTAAGCCACAAAAAACAGCTGCCAGATAGCCCGTGGAGTCAGAGCACAAACTGGTGGGAGACAGGTGGGTGGGAAGGTGGAAGAGAGCCCTAGGCAGTGAGACACTTGGTCAAGGTAGAGGAGTAAGCAGGACCCTAAGAGTTCTGATGTCAGTAGTTACGATCCATGAAGGACAAGGAACACATGGGCCCCAATTACCTCCAGACCAGGGGAGAGGCCCCTGCAGCCCAGAGGAGGCCAGTGACTCAACCTCACATAGGGTCACTCATCCACATAACAAATGGGCTCATACCCTGCTCTCAGAGCACCCTGCGGGGCAGCCTGTGTTTCTGCCTGGGTCTCAATGCAGGTCTCCCCTGACTCGGGTAGGACTGAGGCAGGAGCTGCCAGGAAAACAGTGAAAAGTTCACACCGAGGCAGCAACAGTGGTCAGAGACGGGTCAAGACCTAAGACTGAAGTCTTAGCAGATGGCTTTCAGAAGTCCCTAGTGCAAGAAAACAAGGTTCCTGGCCCTGTGCCCTCAGACTCCGGCAGAGGGACTTAAATTTAAATTGTAGGTCAATACATGCCAAGTCCAAAACACCAAAGGCTGAGAGCCCAGGTCACCTCAAAGGGTTGCTGTGAGGCTGGAACCAAAGTGGAATGACTTTTCGGTCACCATCAGACCACAGCCTGGTGGCCTGCAGCCTATTTTCCAGCAGTAGCTCCCCAGCCAGGTCAGACCACAAGGGAGAAGACTAGGACCACAGGCTGACCTGGGCCCTGCAGCCCACAGGGTCACACCTGGGTAGGGAAGAAGGAAGGAAGCCTCAAGACGAAGCCCCTCATCGGGTCCCATCACCAGACCTTGCTACTCCCAAAGGGCCCTCTGAGCTCTGTGTGGCTCTGCCATGGTGACTGGTGCCCTCTCCTTTTACTCACCTGGCCCCAGACTGGACATGATGTCCCTGGGAGGGGAAGCTGGTGACTCCCCCTCTGAAGATTCTCCCTCCTGTTTAACTGAGGACAAAATGCTGGTGGTTGCTGGAGACCCTGTGTGAGAGAGAATCCCATGGGGACTTTCCTGACACGGGGTTCCTGCAGAGTGACAGGCCATCTTTTCAGCAGGCCTGCCAGGCATAGGGGCCCCCAGGCCTTGGTCCAGATGACTTCAGAGCTAACAAGAGAGGTATGAAGGCCACACCCACAATCCCTATGCAAGCTTAGGCTCACAACTTGTCCCTCTGCAACTGTCACCCTGATGGTCCTCAAAAGGAAAGAGGGTTTGGGGAGGCCTCAGCAGAGTCTCAGGTCTGCAATGGGCAGGGATACTGTTCTCCTATATGTAAGAAGGTCCCACCTGACTGATTCCATGAGCTGAGCCCAAACTTCTACACTGGCCAGGAAGGAGCACCTAGGGAAGGAAGGGGATTTCACTTCCACCTGCAGAAGGTCACACTCAGTGGGGGAGATACAAAGGAACCACGGGGAGTAGGCAACAGACGAAGCTGGACCAGCAGCAAGAAGGAAGAATAGGGAGGAGGAGCCAGAGTAGCCAGTGTGCGCTGAGACAGAAAGCGAGACTCGGGATTAGAGGCCCAATGCTCTGTACAGTGTCCTCTGAGTTAACAGTTCCAGTGCAGGATGGCAGGAACTGCCTGTGAACAGAAGCAAACACAACTTGGGAGAGGTAACTAAAGCCAGCCTTCCCAGCAGTCTCCAGAAGGAGGACGTTTACTGAGAACTACAACATGCATGCCATCCCAGCGCTGTGCTGGGCGTGAGACAGCCCTGGAAGAAGCCCCAGGAGGCTCCATCCACATCCCTCCCCTTGCTCCAGCCAGACAAGTGTGCCCAGGCCCCCAAAAGCTCCATGCAGATGTTTTCTTCCACTGAAAATCCAAAACCTACCTTCTTTGAGGTCTAGATCAGGAGCCCCTTCCCCAGAAGCCCGTGCAGCTCAGTCCAGTCATATCCCCAGCCATCTCTCCCACTAAGCTTCTAGCATGGCCTCTCAGTGCCATGTGTTTGGAACCCATGCACTGCCAAAAGACACCATTCACCGTGCTGTCCCGGCTGTCCTCACTCACCAGTGCCCACCCTGGGTGGGGTCACTCCTGCTTCTTCGTCTTGCTGATGTTGAGGGGCCTGCCCTTCTTTTGGCTCCTCCTGGACATGGCTGACGGGGCTGGGGACCTGCTCTGGATACGGAGGGAGACCTAGAGGACGCAAACCAGTGACACTGAGCACAACATGAAGATCTCCCAGCCAGATGGCCGGGGACCCTGGGGAGTGTGTAAATGCAGAGTCCCAGGATCCTGCGATATCAGACCAAGCACAGAGTGTGATGATGAGGTGGCTTCACCTGTCATCCAACTGCTATATTCTCCCCTAGAGCCTCATGTCCAGAAGGACTGCGTAGTGTGATAATCCACACAGGTTTCACAGCCAGGACGTGACAGAGGACTGCTCCTTAGGGCAGGGAGGGGAAACACAGTATTGTCTGTCCCACCAGCCATCACGGTGGCTGCTGGCCTCCCCTCCAACCCACTCTCCATAGCATCAGGGAGTCCAAAGATGAAACTAGTCCCTTCTTTTTTTTTTTTTTGCGGTGCTGGGGATTGAACCCAGGGCCTTGTGCTTGCCCTGCAAGCACTCTACCAACTGAGCTATCTCCCCAGCCCTGAAGTAGTCCCTTCTGAGACAACTCTTCATCCCGACACCTGGCCTCCTCACACCCAAGTCTACACGAAATGTCTGTCAGGGCTTGCCTCCCAGCGTAGTCACAAGGACCCAGGTGTCACCGAGGTTGTCCAACCATGAGCTGCAAAATGAGCACATGTCACATGTACCCCTCCCACAAGAAATGGAGCTCTGGTTTTTTGGTTTTTGTTTCTAAGGAAAATACCTATGAAGAGGATGAAATACATCAGGAGAGAGCGCAGCAGGGAGTGACTGCTAATGGGTGTAAAGTTTCTTTTGATGGGACACAAAAGTTATCAAGTTAGATTGTGGTGACAATTGCACAACTCTGAATATACTAAAAACCACTGAATTGTGTACTTTAACAGAGGAATTCTATGCTGTATAAATTATATCTCAAAGAAGCTGCTGAAAAGCGGGAGGACACAGGCCGGGGATGTAGCTCAGTGATACAGCACTTGCCTGGCCCTGGGTTTGATCCCCAGCACCAAGGGAAAAAAAGGAGAGAGTCACTTATAAACCAAATGGAATGCACAGACTTTGAGTTATGAGATTAGGATCCAAATACCTACTGAAAATATTGTTGAGACAACCAGGGGAAAAAGAACAAGCACCAGGCATTAGATGGTTTTTTTGTGGGTATAAAAATGGTATTATGGCTGTGTGTAGAAAAAGCAGAGACCGATGAAGCAAATGTAGAAAAATCAAGATCTTGTTGGGTCTTGGCAATAATCTGGAGGTTCACTGTTCTCTCTGCTCTCATTTTTCTTTCTTTTTTTTTTTTTTTTTATATTCAAAAATATCCCCCAGGGCTGGGGACATAGCTCAGTGGTAGAGTGCTTGCCTGGCCAGGCCCTAGGTTCAATCCCCAGCACTGTAAAAAAAAAAAAAAAAAAGAGTCCCCCCAGAGGATTCTGATAGGCAATGTCACCTTTGGACACTGGCTGTGGGAGGAGTTGCCCCAGTCCTGCTCCCAAGGGCCCATCCCACAAAGGGACTCCAGTGCCACAGGAGCCTCCTGCTGCAGGAGGAGCTGGGAAGCAGAAACGGGCAGGTGGATACGGACAGCACCGACGACACCAGCGTACTACATGGTCACATCGGCAACACTCAGCCCTACTAATGATGGAACGTGCAGGCCATACACCACAGGGCTCTGAAGAAAAGCCCTCCACCCGCCCTGCCCAGTGTACCCTGCCAACAGCCCACTCGGGGATGAGGGCCAGTGCTCCCTTCGCAGTTCTCAGACAGGGAGTGAGCCTGTGGTCACTGTGCCCAGCCACTCACCAGCGTCCAGCCTCCCCGGACGTGCTGCCTCCTCCTCACGCCCCTTCTCCTGGCCTTGCTGGTCTTCAGGACAAGGCTCCTCTCCCCTCTCTATCCTGGTGAGGATGTCGGGTTTGGAGAGGGCGTAATCTGCACACAGGACAGGGATAGGAGGGGTAAAGAGCTTCCCAGATACCCACGGACAGGCCCTGATGCCCAAAAAAAGAAGCAAAGCAAAGATGCAGACTGCAGGAGGTCAACCCGGGATGGAGGCCCGGATCCCCCTACACACCCTTACCCAGGGAGACCAGCGTCTCGTAGTTGCCCCTCATCACGTGCTTGTAGAGCTCCTTCTGCCAGTCCTCCAGCTTGCCCCACTCGGGCTGGGAGAAGTAGACGGCCACATCATCAAAGGTCACGGGCACCTGGAACCACAGTGTCACACTCGCTCACCCACACTTACAGGCACAGCCCCCAGCGCTCCCCACTCCAGGGCACCCAAAGGCTACCTTGGGGACCTCCCCCTTGCTGCCGGGTGGCAGCCGCAGGATCCAAAAGTTCCTGTTGCGCAGCAGGTTCTCCATGTTCTCCAGCCGCCGCTGCAGCAGCCCGTACTCCTGCAGCAGGGTCCCCAGCACGGCCCACTTGCCCTCCAGCTGGATGCCAAACTCCACGGCTGTCTTCTCGCAGTCGGCCAGCTTCTTCTCGGCTGCTCCGGTGCGTCCCTCCAGAGCCAGCAATCGGGCCAGGCAGGAATCCACCTTCTTCTCCAAGGCCTGAATGGCAGCCACCACGGTCCACAGCGTGATCTCTGTGGAGTAGAGGTACGAGTTCTTCTCAGCAGCTAGCTGGGGCGATGGAGGTGTTGGAGGCCTCTGATCCTCTACTGGCTTGTCCCTCTCTGGAACCTGCTCAAAACAAGAGAAGAGAGAGATATTACCAAAATTATACAATCAAAATTTCCAACTCAGAACTTGGAATGACTCCTGCTCCAGTGCAGCCCCTGGAGACCCTGCCGGCCAGAGAGCTGGAAGTGAAGAAAGGAGGCTAGGACGTCAAGTAGGAGTCCAGTTCTGGTAACTGGAGATGGTGGCTCAACCAGGGTGTTGGCAGGTGGCAAAGAGGAGGAAAAATGGCCAAAGAGAGAAGGCATCTACAATCTCAGGTGACTCCCCTTCTTGGGGTGTTTCTCCTGAGAATGAAGGAACAAGGCTGGTCATGCTCACAAGAACGTGAGCCCAAGGAGCTCATAAGCCACAACCACACACTGAGTGACTTTAGGAAAGGTTTTTCAAATTAATTTCCACATCTAGAAAATAGAATGTCTAGAACAATATTGTATACATAATAGCATTTTGAAAAAACAATGAGACAATCTTTTGTAAAAAACAGTTCGCATAATGTGTTGCACATAAACAATAGTGTGAATCCTAGGTTGTTGGGGCTGAGACAGTGATAATAGCTACAGACTGAATATCCGTGTCTCCCCCAGCTCTGCATGCTGAAGCACTAATCTCCAATATGATGGTATGTGAAGGTAGGGTCTTTGGGAGGTACACAGATGGGTGGAATAGGACTGGTGCCCTTAAAGGAAGAGACGTGAGAGCAATGAGAGCTTTCTCCACAGTGAGGCTGTTGAGAAGGTGGCCAACTGCAAACCAGGAAGAGGCCTCACCAGACACCAAACTGGTGGCACTCTGATCTTGGACTTCCAGTGTCCAGAACCATGAGGAGGAAAACTTCTGTTTAAGCTACCAGTCTGTTGAACTTTGTTATGGTAGCTGGCTAATAACAATGATGTTGATGATGGCCACGCTCTGGCTCAGGGACACCCTAGGAAACAGGCGCATTGCCTTTTCTTCCTCCCCCTTTTATTCCATCATCATTCAGCAGTTTGGAAAAAAAGCTTCTGAGGGCCTCAACTTAGCTGGAAGTCTGATGTGGAAGCCCTCACTGAACATGTGCAATGCCCCAGTCCTGGTGCATGTTGCTAAGAGCCTTCTGGACAGACAGACTGACACCTTGACCCTTTCACGGTTAGACCAACATCTAACCCCATTTGGTTGACTGCTGAAATCATCTCAGATCCATCCACTTTTCTCCTCCTCCACCACCACTGCCATGCCCCACCGCCTCACAGCCCGGGCCACTGCAATCCCACCCACCTGATTTCCCCTCTTCAACCTTGTCATACACAATACGTGTTCCACAGTGTAGTCAGTAATCTTTTAAAACACAAACTAGACTACTTCAGTCCTTGCTTCAAACTCGCCAGTACTCCCAGCACACCAAGATAACATCTGAACATCTTCATACCCAGCCAGCTCGTGGCACCTGACACATTCCATCATTGCTGCACTTGGGCCACGTGGCTCCCATGGCTGGAATGCAGCTGGCTCTCCTCCACCCTCTCCTGGGCTTTCCCATGCAACTCGCTAGGCCTGGGTCCCCTCACCTTTGAAGTTCCAGGTTTAAGCACCACTTCACAGAGCCTTTCCCCAAGCGCTGCATTGACCCAAAGCCCCTGTTAGCCCCTTCCTTCACTGCGCTAATAATGTGGACTCATCGCCTGCCTTAGGTTTGTTTCCCCCATGTGAACATAGCCCTCCGAGGGTGTGTGTCATTACCACTGTGATCCCTGCTTTGTAGAGTGCCTCACCCACAGAAGATGCTTGATAACTATTTATTGAATAAATTAATAATGGAACAATGCATTCCTTCAGTAACAATGAGTGAACACCTATCATAGTAAACGTACAAAGGGAGGGAGTTGCACAAAAAATTGATGTTTCTTCTTTCTCCAGGAGAAAAATTCTGTATAGAAATGCAGCTGGCCCTCTGTATCTGTGGTTCCACATCCAAGGATTTGACAAAGCCAAATAAAACACTTGGAAAGAAAAAATTAGAATATGTCCATTCTTTTTCCTTGTCGTTATTTCCTAAACAACAGAGCATAACAATTTACACAGTATTTCCCTTGTATTAGGAATTACAGGCAATCTAGAGGTGATTTGGAGGATTGCTGTAGATTATATGCAACTATTATGCTATTTCATGGCTACCAAGAGTTGAGTCTTAACAATGTAACAGGATGGGCTAACAAAGAGTCTGGGCAAATCTGTCCTGCTGGGGAGCTTCTTGGGCTCTCAGGTGCTGCAAGATGGCTGAGGGAAAGGTGTGTAGGTGAGTAGGAAAGGCCAGGCAGTACTGAAGGTGGCCAGGCCACGCGGGGCTGACAGGTCTTCTAGGGATTCTCGTAAGAACAGGGTCATAAAACTGCAGAGTCCCCAGCCTGCTCTCTCTTGCACTCAAATCCAGCAACAGGGAGAAAGTTCTCCTTAGGAGCACCCAGGAAAACCAAGGTCTCAGAAACTTGGCCGAGCTGTATCGATAGTAGACATAACTTAGTACTACACACACGTCCTTTTCTAGTATGTCAAGGTGACCAAAGGGCTATTTTCTCTGAATTGGCCGTGCTGCACACTTCAAGCCAGCATTCTAAAACTATACAAACCATCGTTCTTATAAAGGAATGAAAACCTGTTGTAAACTGTAGCCAGTATCCTTCCTTCAGTACAATCTGGTGGGACACTAGATGCCCACCGGCCAGGTCCAGCCGGCTCGACACGACTGGGTAAGTGCGCAACCTCGGGCTAGCGTGTCTAGCCCGGGCCTCGGCCACCCACGCTCCCTGCCAGCTCGGGCCGCAGGCCCCAAAAGGGACAATGGACGAGGGCACAGCTCCGCGGTTCACTCGCAGGGTCCGTGGCCGTGTCCAGGCGGGACTCCGGCGCCCTGCCTCGCAGGGGCCTGGAGCGGCAGGTCGCGGGCCGCGCGCCGTCGGGGCCCCGCGCGCGGGGCCTGGCGCTGGGCCGCCGGGTCCGTGGCCTGCAGGCGGCCGCGGGCGGCCGGGCCTAGCCAGGGGGGCGGACCGGGGCTGCAGTGATCCCCGCGACCGGGCGTGCCGGGACCCTCGCGCGGGCCACGCGGCCGCGGCGGCCCTGCCTGGGCGGCGTCCGCGAGCCGGGGCGCTTACCCGCGCGGGCGCCGCTTCGGCCATGGCGGCCCGCGTCCTCGCTGGGCTGCGCTCCTCGGGCCGGCCTGGGGGGCCTGGCGCGGGCAGCGGCGGCGGAGCGGGAGCCGCCCAGCCCCGGAGCTCCTGCTGGGCGGCCGCGAGCTGCGTCCTGAGCCACGTGCCCCGGGGGCCCTTTAAAAAAGAGCTGCGCCTGGCGGCCGCGCCCGAGGGCGCACACAGCGCCCCCTGCAGCCCGTAGGACCGCACGCCCCTCGGGCCCCCAGGCGGCCGCCGCCCCGCGCGGCCTCCGCGGAGGAAGCGCGCGGGAAAGTTCAACGCTTGGGCCGAGCACCTGCAGGGGGAGGAGAAGCGGCCGCGCCCGCAGTGCAGGGCGGACCAGGACTTGCTGTCTCAGCGCCTCCAACCGACGAGACGGACTTTCCTTAGATTGAGCAAAGTAGGTTTTTAAGGTGTTTGAACTTCCTTTTCATCATTTCATTAAGTGAAAAGAAAAAAAGAGGGGGGGCCTCTCCTCCCCCAGTCCTGTCCTGTAGGAGTTCACCTTCTCCGTATTTTTCTTACTTTTTTAATATGTTGATAGACCTTTATTTTACTCACTTGTTAATAAGCGGTGCTGAGAATCAAACCCAGTGCCTCAGTGTGCTAGGCAAGCGCTCCACCACCGCCACGACCGCAGCCCACCTCGCCTGTGTTTCTGGGTCTTTCTTCATTCACCCTGGGACCCATCCCGCCCGCAGGTGTCTGGTGTGCCTGAAGCCCCTCTCTGCACCCAGCCTGGACCTGCCGTCGTCCCACCTGGGGATCCCGTTAGCCTTGGCTGCAGGCCAGGATCACAGCAAGTTCATGGAGCACCGGTTCAGGCCCCACTCCACCGGCCCATTTTCTTCCTCTGCAACGGGAGAGCCTTGCTCTGAAACACCAGAATTAACCCCGCATATAGAGTCACGTGTTCTACGTGCAGCTCAGGGTTTTTCCTCCCTGATTTTTCTGCATCTTCTATTCATCTTGTCTTTTGTCCAACAAATCTGCAAACTCTTTCTGCTATAAACTGTTTCAAGGTTTCTTCATATGTTTCGATTTGCTTTTTGAGGGAGGCAGAAAATTATTTCCCCCCAATATTTTATTCTAACGTAAGTGTGGTCAGTTAACATAGTAAGTACATAAAGAAACATTCTCTCTACAATGCACCCCTAGAATTTGGGGCTAGGAGTGTTACTTTAAGGAAACAAAGTTCAAATCAAAGTATTCATTTTGGAATTCTTTTTTTGTTGTTGTTGTAGATGGACACAATACCTTTATTTTATTTGAAAGCAAATGAAAGAGAATACAAAAAGAAAAAAAAGGGGAGATAGACCTCAACGGAGCAGCGATGCTTTATGAAGCAGCGAGGGCACATTTTCAAGAGGGAAAATAGCAATGGGCTAAAACAAGGGTTCAGCAGGTCCAGGTCATGGAAGGAGTTGGTCACTTACTTTGGGCAGGCTTATATTCGGTGAGCAGGAGGATCTTGGCAGATAAAGGAGATTGTGGCAGGTCAGATTCAGGAGCTCCCTTTTCCCCTGAGGGGTTTTGTAAGTCTCCATTTCCTTATTAATTAATTTATTTATTGTGCTGGGGATTGAACCCAGGGCCTTGTGCATATGAGGCAAGCACTCTACCTACTGAGTCATATCCCCAGTCCTATTTAATTTTTTTTTAATATGGTCCTGATAGTCAAACCCAGTACCTCACATATGCTAGGCAAGTGCTCTACTGCTAAGCTACAACCCAGCCCCATTTTGGAAATATTTGTTAACACCATCTAAAAGACAAATTGTGAAGACATTAAGAACTTCACCAGGATCTCATCAAGGATCAGTGCAATAAAGATTATAAAATGCTGGTAAATTATCACATTATAAAATAATAATGGCTGGGATCATGGCTCAGTGGTAGAGTGCTTACCTTGCACTGGGTTCGACTCTCCGCACCACAAAAAATGAATAAAATAAAGGTATTGTGTCCATTTACAACTAAAAATAATTTAAAAAAATAATGTTCAATGCAGTCTAGAATATGGATCAGAGAGGAAGAAAATGTTAATATTTAATGAGCTCTACTGAGGAAAGTGTTATAATTTTGGCAACTGGTCTTAGTGTCTTAGAAAATTCCTCTAAGTCAGGGGTACTCAAATGTCAGTGTGCTTCCAGTCCGCCCTGGGTGCATGTTAAGAGATTGCTGGGCACAGATCTCAGTATTTCTAAGTCTGAGGCTGGAATGGGTGGGAATGGTGAGGATTCACAGTTCCCAGGAGATGGTTTACCGAGCTAGGGGTCGTAGTTTGAGGATGAGTGCCCTTTTCATCAGCTCCCAAAGGTGCCTTCACTCCCATGCTGATTTTGTAAGTTTATTTTTAAAAGCCACACTTTGTACCATAACATAGTTTCCAGAGCAGAAGAGCCAGATGTCAGACCAGGTGTAGCCTTGATATAAATTAAATTACCTTCATTCTTAATTTTTTTTAAAAATGTTTTTTTAGTTGTCAATGGACCTATATTTGTTTATATGTGGTACTTAGAATCAAACCCAGTGCCTCTACCACTAAGCTACAACCCCAGCCCCCAATCTGTCTCTTATGGGGTTGAATTTTTTTAAATCCATTGGCCAGGCCTGGGTACCTCTTAGGTGAACTGAAAACACTTGGCCTTTTCAAGTGGAGGCCAAGACCCAGAACTCTAGCAGGGGTGACTACCAGCAAGGTACAGTCATCAGGGTCTGAGGGTCACCAGTCACACCTAGGATCAGAGTGGGGCCAGGCTGCTCAATGCTATTGTCCCAGGAAGAGGTAGGGGCAACTCACAGAGAATTCCCAAGGCCCTCCTTGACATACAGTCCAGGCCTGTCACTGCAGTCAGGAAGCGGTCACACAAAGAATGACAAAGGTGCTAGCAGGGGAAGCAATAGCAAAGGGAGACTGGAAGAATAATCAAGCCTCCCTTCTTCCATCACAGAACTCTGCCTGCCTGCTCTGTGATGCCCACTACGCTTGTTCATTCCACCAACATTTGATGAGCACCTCGTGTGGGATCCACTAAGACATGGTCCTGCCTTCCTAAGCATCACATCTGTTGATTCTGCTTTGGTAACCTTGTCTCCTACCTTCCCACTGCAGCTGCCCCAACCCCTCACTGGTTCCTGCTCGGTCTCCCTCAAAACCCTTCTGGGGTGCTGGGGCTGAAGCTCAATGGTTGAGTACTTGCCTCACACATGTGAGGCACTGGGTTCAATCCTCAGCACCACATAAAATTAAATAAATAAAGATATTGCATCCACTACAACTAAAAAAAAGTTTAAAAAAAAAAAAAAAAAACCCTTCTGGGCTGGGTCATAGCTCAGCTGGTAGGGTGCTTGCCTTGCAAGGCCCTGGGTTCAATCCTCAGAGCCCCAAGAAAAATAAGAATATGCATTAAAAAGAAAGAAACCCTTCTAACATATTCCACTCCCCACTCCATTCCCTCCAAATAGCATTAATTAATGTTCCCAAATCACAACTGGAATCAGGCCAGTCTTTGGCTCAGTGTTTCTCAGCTCCCCTTTATCAAGAAAATCCCAACTTCTCAGCTGGACTCCACTTCTCACACCTTGCCCTCTAGCCAACAGGATGGACTACTGTGTGTACGTGCCCCAGTCTGTGTCGCAGGCTGTGTATACTTGCATCCTGCTTTGGTCAAGTCTCCTCCATTTAGAATGCCCTTCTTCCCACTTTTAAAAGGTCAGTTCAAAGACACCTCTCAGGGGGAGGGGGGAGGAGGGACAAAGGGAAGTTGCATAGTGGGTCCCTAAATATGGTTGCATAGAAGAAATAAGTTCTTATGTTCTACAGCACAGTGGGGTGACTGTTGTTCACAGTATATTACCTATTTTATAAAGAACTAAAACCAAAGAAACAATGGTGGAAGAGACAAATGATAATTTCCCCGATTTGATCATTACACATTTTCTACTGTATTATTCCACTGTACTCCACAAATATGTTCATTGTCAATAGTCACTACTTGCTGTCTCCCCCAATGCCCCTACCCAGTTGTCCTGAATTCCTATAGCCCTTTGCCTCACTTGACATATTCTCGACCTTGCATTAGCTTCTCTTAACAGCATAAAGCTCAAAAGCAAGACCTGATTTATTCTTTTCTCTTGTAAAATACCGCAGATGGTATTCAGGAGTGCACAAATCTAAGGCAGAATGGAATGTCTAGTAGAGGACAGAGCTGTACAAAGGGGCAGGAGAGGAAGAAACCTGATTTTAACACAGCACAAATTCAACTACGGCCCAGTTGTTTTGTTCACCTAAATATTTAAAACTGTCTAGATAACAGGTGCCATATATATATATATATATATATATATATATATGTGTGTATATATATATATACACACACACATATATGTTAAAAATGTATATATAAACAGGTGTATATATATATACACACACACGATTTAAGAAACAGACGAGGAAGCATCCCCAGAAGGGGCTAACATGCCAACTGTACGCGCAAATGGATGGGAAGCAGACCTCCATGGATCCAGAGAAGCCTTTATTCCTTCACAGATAGAGCGGAGATTCTGGTTTTATAGGGTACCAGGAGGGTGATGGGATCATTGTATACGTGCAGCTTTGACCATCAGGGGATAGTTGTACAGGTTAAAGCCAGACCCAGGAGCTGGGGATATAGCTCAGTTGGTAGAGTGCTTGCCTTGCAAACACAAACCCCCTGGGTTCAATCCCCAGCATCACCAAAAAAAAAAAAAAAAAAAAAAGCCAGACTCCAATGAGTATTCAAATTTTGCCCATTGTCATTCAGGACTACCAGGTCAATGGGGAAAACCCAAGGTTTAGGGGCTGGCATTCCATATCTGCCCTTTCCTTTAGGGCCCACTGTTATCAGGAAGGCACTGGGAGAGGTTTAATGTTTGTTTCCCCTCTCACTTCTGGAGCCACACTGTCCCTCCGCTTTCTTGGGGAGCTGTCTTATAGGAGTATTACTTTCCATAATCCTTCATCAACAGTAAAAACCAAACAGTGTTTAGTTCACCAAGGGCACTGGTGAGAGAGAAAGCAGGGCTTATTCAATAAGATGGGAAGCCCAAGGTGGCAGAAGCACACTGAGGGGGAAGGGAAGAAACACAGGGTGGGTAGGCTGTGGAAGCTGCCGGTACTATACCAAATCATCTCTGTCAGTAGCTGGTGAGTGCCACTGCAGGGTTCTGAGGAAAGCCCACATCCAGCTGTGCTCTAGAACAATAACTGGTAGCAGGAACATGTGAGGAACAGACTAGTTTGGTTACCAAGTAGCTCAGGTGAGGACCATTAGGACCTTAACTATGGGAACAGGAGGAGAGGAGACAGATGGATTAGTTAGGGATGTCTGGCATTTGTCACCCTTATAGTCTTTCCAGCTCAGTTCTCCCTAAGCTTCAATCCATTTCCTGTTTTCTTCTCAGTTCCTCCCTAAGCAGGCTTTCAATGCAGGACAGTTGAAGCAGACAAGAGGTTAGTTAAAATTTGTTGTCACTTAGGACAGTGCCCTATGCACATTTGTCACCTGGAGATCTTGTTAAAATGCTGATTCGCATTTCCACCAAGTTCCCAGGGAGCCAGTGCTGCTGACGCGGAGACCGCAGTTGTGGTATCAGGGACTTGGAATCCAGTCTTGACACTGCATAAGCAACAGCACCTGGACAAGTGTGGGCTCTGAAGCACATGGTCTGCACTGACGTCCCACACTGCTCAAGTCTCCTCCCACATCTCTTAAGTGAAACAGTGAAATCATACCACTCCAGGTTGTATGAGAACTAGTTTTTATAAAAAGAACTTAAAAGAGTGCCTCATGCATAAGTGCTCAATGAATGTTACTAGTGGCTCAACTGTTTGACATAATTATGTCCCTGCCCCAGGGGAGACTTGAATTTGTTGGAGAAACAGGACTGTGTCTTATACTTTACACTTCCAGGCAGGAGGCTGGCCACAGTAAACCACTCAATAATTGGAGCATGAGAATGATCAAGGATGGGACAGTGGCCATTTGGAGTGTAAAGGTTTCTAATAGCTGCCAAGTGCTCCCGTGATACCCGCCAAAATTCACCTACCTGTCTACCACCTCCCAGATGGTGCCGCTCTCCACACGGGAGCTAGGGTCCCTGGGCTAGTCTCAGCCACACCCTCTTCTTGTCTGTCCTATGTTTAAGTAAAAATGCAGGTCATGCTGTGCCTTCAGGGCTGCCACTGCTCTAGGTCAGGCACCTCTTCCACCTTGGCTCCAGGAAAGCATTTTGACAAATGGAGAAAAACATCAGATGTGAGTTTTGTTTTGTTTTGTTTTGTTTTAATTTTTTTTATTCTAGGCAACTGTAAACCATCCAAGGGGACATTCACATATGACTCAGGAGCCCACTGCCATCCCCACCAACGACAGTGGCGCAGGTGGTCAATACTCCCGAGACAAGCATCTGTGTGCTTTTTCCCATCTCTGGGACAGAATTTGGAAGTGTAATCTGAACAACCTCAAGTAACAACTAATAGGTGCAAACTCAAATAACCACTGGAACACTTCGAGAAACGGAGTAGTCTTCCACCCGGGAGGCTGCATGAACACAGCAGGGTCAGGGCTTGAGAGACACCGACACTCCCAGGACCAGAACCCTACTTCCCACTCCTTCACAGGAATCCAGCAGGGGCTTTAGGGGCTCCCTCTCCTACTCCTTTCCTCTTGGTCCTTCTGAGACCATTAGCCCCAATTAAGAAGGCCAAGCACACCCACTAGAGGGAGCCCAGCACTGTGTCCCCGCTCTCTGGCCTAAGTGTGGCTGAGCTACAACGGCCCCATAAACTATTCCCTCTTAGAGGGTAGGCCCAGTCCCCATGTTAGGAACAACTCCTACAACTCTTGAAATTAAAAAAAAAAAAGTGTCAGGCTATATATAGTTTTTAAATCAACTAGAATCTAACTCCAAAAAAGGATCTTCAGAGCAGGGTTCATTTAAATTATTCCTTCTACTTGTTATTAACAAAGAGACTACAAAAAAAGAGGAAGTGAAGGGTTACTCTTCCCCAAACTCCTCCCATACCTGCTTGCCTGGAGCCCAACTTAACCCATAGGAAGACGTGCACTGCTAGGATTGGCCCTGGAACCAGCCGCCAATCCCTGTGGGGTCACAATGCCACCACCAGCCCCCAAGTATCAGATGGATGGGAAAACCAGATTTAACTGGGCCAAAGAGAGAGCACACCCAATGGCAAGGGTCAAGATGGCTAAGAGGCCGGGCCCTAAGACTCCTCTTCCATGTGATTTTCAGGACAGCCTTGGGGCTCGGCCTGGCACTTGGTCAAGGGAAGGCAAATCAGAAGCAATGGCCCTCAGGAAGAAGTTAGTCCCTGACTGCACACAGTGTCTTTTCCGGGGGGACCAATGCCACCCCCCTCTGCCCCCGGACAGTGAGGGGTTGGCACCCTTAAAGAAGGCCATTGGGCCTTCCAGGGTCCAGGGTCAGTCCACCCCGCTCCCGCTGGTGGATCTTCTGGTGCTGCAGGAGGTGTTGCTTCTGGACAAAGCTCTTCTCACACTCGGGGCAGCTGTAGGGCCGCTCGCCGGTGTGGATGCGCTGGTGCCGCACTAGGTCAGACGGGTGACTGAAGCTCTTACCACAGTACCCACAGATGAGTGAACTCCGGCTTTTCCTCCAAGGGATGTGGCCAGGCAGGGCAACCAGGCTGTTGGGTGAGAATCTCTCCTGGACGCGCGGGCTAGCACTAGGCCCCTCCTGAAGGTGGCAGCGCTGGTGAGTGATGAGGTTCACCTTGCAGCTGAAGCTCCTCTGGCACACCTCACACTGATGCAGCTTTGCCTTCTTGGCTGGTGGTTTCAGCCGTGGCCTGGGCCTGAGGCTCTCCTCTGGCTCTGTGGTGGGGAAAGACTCCCACCCCGAGTGGCTCTGCAGATGGGTGGCCAGTTGCTGCTTGTAGCGGAAACTGATCTCACACTCAGAACATTCATAGGAACCGGAAGTGTCCTTTTTCAGCTTCAGGCCCTGCCCACATTCCTGACCCAGCTGGACCTGCCTGTGGGATTTCTGCTTTGTGGAGCAGCCCAGAATTCTGTCACTGGTCGGATCTGTACTCTCCTCAGTAGGATCCTCGAGATTAGAGTCCCCAGGGCCTGACTCCAAGAGAACAGGTCCACCCTGACCATCCCAGAGCTCAAAATGCTCTGGGCCCAGGAAAGCCTGCTCTTCAGCAGCACCTGAGAATGTGCCAGGAAGGCCCACAGAGCCCTCCTGCTTGTACAGCAACTCCTGCTTGACCACAGCCCCATCCGCTGCAAAGAAAGAAGACCAAGAAAAAGATCACATTCTAGCACCTCTGGCCTCTTCAGAGTTGAACAAGTATCTGAGAATTCAGAAGGGCTCAAATCAAAGTCCCAGGGAAACAAATGAATTAGGGCAATCTGAAAGAAGATGTAACTAAATTCCAAGAATTATTAAAACCTAAACCTGTATTTATGTATAGACAAGTAACTGGAAATCTAAAACACTATTCTCAAGAGAACAATGTTATAAAAGGTAGCTCTCCAAACTTGTCTACAAACTGATATTTCATCCCTGTGAATAATGACAAAATGTACTTCAACAAACACATTAATTTAGGAGAGTGTTAAAATAACAAATTTGAATAATTAAAGAAAAATACACTAGACCTACTGCTTAAAAGTTTTGTGTCCAGCTCTGTCCTTTCTGCATATTCTGCCCAAATACCCTGCTTACCAATACCTTTCCTATATTTCCTTCCCTCCTGATGCTCTGACCTGCCTCTTTCTATCTATTCTTATGATAACCTATTACAGCCTCTATTCTGTAGGGCATGAAGAAATGTGATGTGTAGTCTTAAGAATCCACAGACTGGTAGGAGTAAAGCCAGACATATGACTGCCATAATGGCAATCATGAAGGTGTCTGGAACCAACATATGGCAGATGAAGTTACTGAGAGTCAGTCAGTGTTTGGCAGTTCAGCAGTGGGAAAGCGCCCTATAAGCTGCAGAGGGACTTGCTTGGGAAATGAGGGGGACAGGATAAAACATTCCAGAGCCACTCACCAGGACGGGCACCACCAGGGCGGGTACCACCAGGGCCTTCCTCCTCCAGGTCACCCAGCATTTCTGTACCCAAGTCTGCTTCTCCCTCTGGCTGGCCAAGGACCTCTAGGTTGGAAATGGCAGAGTTGAGCCCAGGAGAGAGTAAAAGTTCACTGATGAACACAGGGACCACTGGCAGAGAGCAGATACTAAAACTTCAAAAGATTCAAAGGCTACTATTATTGTCACTCTCTCAAGCGCTCTGGGACAATTAGACAATTCTGGTCAGCTAACTGCCAGCTAATTGGTCACCAGTTCAGCTAGCTGCTGCCACCACTACTCCTCCATGAGGGCTGCCAGGCTGCAGAGTCCCTACAGTTCACCCAGCAGACCACCTCCCCACATGCATGGCTAAGGCCTTATCAAAGGGCCTTTCAAAGGGCATATAATCTCATCCTTGCTGAAGCACTGCTAGGTGACAGACAAGGAGAGTGCCTTGAGGAGAGCACATGACCCAGCTAAAGTCACACAGTCACCTCTCTGGCCCACTGCTACTTCCCTCCCCACTCACTCGGGTCTAGCCACATTGGTCACCTACTCCTCCATGGGCCTACATTTTTTTTTTTTTTGCTATTAAAAAATATATTTTTTCTTGACACATTCTGTAATTTTTGGTTAGCAGACACTATGAGACTCCAAACATGCAAACAATTTATCCTATATTATGAAAGAGCAAAGTCATGTGATAGAAATATAGTGAATAATAAAGTACAAAAAAGAGGTTAAGAATCAAGATATCTGAAAGTACTACATTCTTGAATTCAGTTCACTTTTACTCCAGCTTACTGTAGATCTTAAAGCCTAGAGCAAAGAGCATAGGTAGGACTTAATTAGGAATACTGAAAGCGAGATTTGTGGCATCTTCATGTTGGACACATGGGCCTACATTTTAAAAGATTTTATTTACCAAACAAAATGCTTTAGTTATGTAATAGTATGTTGGACATAAAGATTTATACACATTAAGCAGCACTTCTATATGAAATATACACTGAGACCAAAATGACTGGCTAGGACTCCAGCCAAACTCCAAGAAAAAGGTTTTGGTCAGTTTGTGCTGCATCACTCATCCCAGGTAATGTAAGAATTCTTTTGTGGTGCTGGGGATTGAACCAGGGACTTATGCTTGCAAGGCAAGCACTCTACCCACTGAGCTATATCCCCAGCCCCGTAATGTAAGAGTTCTAATTGAACAGTCTTAACTATTAAAAACAACATGAGAAACCCCAGAAATATGACCATGGCAGTAGCAAATATTCCCAACAAGTAGCTGTGTAACTGCAATACTGAGACTTTTCCTAAGATTTTGTAGCTGAGAAGACCTGGAGATGCCCACTTCTCCTCCTGGCACAGGCCAACAGAGGATCCCAAGTCAACCGGAGATACAGGCATAGTCAGAGGCACAAGCCGCTGGCCAGGAACTATCAGGCCTGTGAGAGAATTCCAGGGGGAAACTGGAATTCTACTACTGCTACTCACTCAGAGAGACCAGCGTCTCATAGTTGCTCTCCATGACGTTCCTATAGAGCTCCTTCTGCCAGTCCTCCAGGTTCTCCCACTCCTGCTCAGAGAAACACACGCCATCATTCTCAAGTGACCTGGACACCTGAAACCACAAATGACACACAATGAGAAGCTCCAAGTCATGACAGACAAGCCAGCAATTCAAAATCATGACCAGTAGAGAGCTGGGCTCCGCTTCTTGCCTAACTCAATCCTCTGTTTGTGTACCTTGGGGGCCTCCCCCTTGCTGCCGGGTGGCAGCCGCAGCACCCAGGAGCTCCTGGTGCGCAGAAGGTTCTCCACATTCTCCAGCCGACGCTGCAGCAGCCCGTACTCCTGCAGCAGGGTCCCCAGCACGGCCCACTTGCCCTCCAGCTGGTTGCTGAACTCCACGGCTGTCTTCTCACAGTCAGCCAGCTTCTTCTCAGCTGTCCCGGTACGTCCCTCCAGGCTCTGTAGCCGGGCCGCCTGGGTCTCCATCTTCTTCTCCACAGACTGAATAGCAGCCACCACTGTCCAGAGCGAGATCTCTGTGGTCTGAAAATACGAGCTTTTTTCTGTTGCTTGTGAAGGTGTTGAAGTTGTTAAAGGTGCAGAGCGCCGTTTTCGTCTATGCTGAAGGACCAAAGATACAGGGTCAGTCAGACAATGCTATTCCAAGCATCAAGTACAGAAAGCAATGCCCAAGTCCAGAAGGACTCAGAACTGCCTACTTTCTTTCTTTTCTTTCCTCTCCCCCCCTTCCCTCCTTTCTTTTTCTCTTACTTTATTTTGTTACTGAACATTGAACCCAGGGGCACTTGGGGCACTTTACCACCAAACTACATTCCTAGTCCTTTTTGAGACATTGTCTCACCAAGTTGCTAAGGTTGGCCTCAAACTTGTGATTGTTCTACCTCAGCCTCCGAAGTTGCTGGGATTCCAGGCATGCACCACCACACCTGGCTTTTTTTGTATGTATGTACTTTTTAATTCTGATGTTGAAAATGTGTATATTGTAATGACTTTGGAGAATACCATAGAAAAAATCATATAAACTGTGTGAACTTATGTAGATTATGTATATGTTTTTTTCACCTTTTCTTTTTTTTTCAAAAAAATAAAAATCCTAGTACATATTGTGTTGATTGTGTTGCCTGTATTTTACACATAGCATATTTTATGAGACTTTCCTATATTAGAGTTCATTTTTTAAAACCAATTTCTTTCTACTTTATGTATGGGACTATACGATAAATGATGTCATTTACATCCATTCTGCCTCTACTTTCCTGCCAGACATCAATAGTTGATCAAGCAAACCTTTCAATGGCTCCCTATGATAAGAGAAAATTCCTTAGCAGGGCATTCCTTATTGTATGCTAGTAGTTGATAAGGTGAATAACACAAATAAATCCTTAATAAACATTTGCTAAAATGACTTGACTAAGCCTGCTGACATTTTCCTTATAATCCTCATTTTTATGATCATCTCTGAAATTTTGGCTGAAGCTCAAAATTTCTAAAACCAACACTGGGGAAGTCTTTCTGAAGCTGCCCTCTCACCCCACTGTCCTACTCCATTTTCACTTCAGTCCTAAGCCCCCAAAGCTTGCTACTCTTTCATGTGGCACACTTTATCTAAGGCTGCTTCTCTAACCTGGTCTGGAGGACAATGAGACCAAGACACCAAGAAGAAATTTCTCTGAAAGAACTGCTGGGGGGAGGAGTCACAGTCTGGAGAAAAGAGGGATAAAATGAAACTGACTGGCAAAGAGAACACTTGAGTTTGATCAAGACCTATTTCAGCTATTCATCATAGAACACACAGACAAAAAGCTTACAAATCCCCCTAAAAAGATTTAAAGAAGATTGCAATGTAAATTATAAATTCAAGTGAAACAAAACATTAGGTTGAATGAATTAACCTCGTCACATTTGTTTTGCTTCTGTAAGCTTCTGAGTGACTGGTTTTTTGAAGGCTCATCTTTCCTCCCCGTGGCCACCATTCATTCACCACCTTGTTGCTTGTTAGTACTTCTTCCAGACAGGGGGTAGGTAAGGGTCTAAGAGGAGGAATAAACCCCTCCTCTTCCACATAATAAAAGAGTTTCTTATTTTCTTCCATTCTGAATTATCTAGCATAATGGAAAATTCAAATGTCCATCAACTGACACATGGATTAACAAATAGTGGTTCACCCATCCATATTATGGGTTGAACTGTCTGGTCAAAAAGACGCTGGAGGGCTGGGGTTGTAACTCTGTGGTGGAACACTTGCCTCCCACGTGTGAGGCACTGAGTTCAATCTTCAACACCACATAAAGTAAAATAAAATAAAATAAAAGATATTGTGTTCATCTATAACTAAAAGTAAAAAATAAATAAAAAATAAATAACCTGAACCCTCACTATCTCAGAATGTTACCTTGTTTGATAAAAGGGTCTTTCTGGAGGAAATCAAGCTACGCTGAGATCATTATGATGGGTCTTAATCCAATAACTAGTATCCTTATAAATTTGGGGAAATCTGGACATAGACACAAAGAAGGACAATTATATGAAGATACACACAGGAAGATGACCCTGTAAAAATGCCTGGGGTCACCAGAATCTAGGGGAGTGGCACAGATCTCACAAGGAATCAGTCCGACATACACTTTGGTTTCAGAAGAGTAGACACACTTCTGTTGTGTAAGCCAGTTTGTGAGTCAGTACATTGTTACCACAGCCCTAGACTAGTTCTCAACAATTAAAAAGAACAAACTACTGACCTAATATTACCACATGCTAAGTCCAAGAAGTCAGACACAAAAGGCTATGCCCTATATTCCATTTAGATGCCATTCAAGAAAAGGCAAAGGGCTGGGGATATAGCTCAGTTGGTAGAGTGCCTGCCTCACAAAGGCCCTGGGTTCAATCCCCAGCACCGCAGGGGGGAAAAAAAAAAAATCAAAGAAAAGGCAAAACTATTGGACAGAAAGATCAGTGGTTGCCAGGGGCCAGAAATGGGAGAAGACAGATTATAAAGGAACAGGAGGGAAATTTCTGGAATGATGGAAATATTTTATATCTTAGTAATCTGATGTCTAAACATTTATCAAAGCTCATTAAACTATATGCAGAGAGTGAATTTTACTGTATCTCAATAAACAGGACTTAAAACATCCAGGTAGGAGAAAATGTTAGCTGTCATAAAAGATACCAAAAACAAAATCTAAAAACAGAGGAAATACTGTGAATAGGATATGAAGTGGAGAAAACCTGCATCCAAAAATAAAACTGCAGAACTATGAAGTGAATGCAGACAATCAATTAACAAATGAAAAAACAACAGCCTTAGCAGTTAATGTGAATATAATCAAATGCAACCATTTTTCCTCCATCAGATGACAAACATGGAAAAGGAATAACAGAGCTCATCATTATGTGGTGAGCTGATACTTTCATGCTCCTCCTGGAAGTCATTAAAAATACTACAAACCACCTTAGTGAAGACCTCAGAAAAGTCACCTAGCAATACCACTCAGGGAATATAGCTTACAAAAATAAACAGTACTTATGACATACACATGAAGATAATTACTGGTTAAGACTCTTTGGAATAGTCAAAACCTGGAAATAACTTAGACATCTGTTAATAAGGGAATGGTCACATAAATTATGGCACAGCTCAAGATGGTATTATATAACCATTAAAGAAATGGGTTAGATGTGTATGTATGGTTTAGAAAACACACTGAGGGCTAGGTGCAGTGGCGCATGCCTATAACCCTAGTGGAAAGCTAAGGAAGGAGGATCACGAGTTCAAAGCCAGCCTCAGTAACTTAGCAAGACTCTGTCTCAAAATAAAAAAAATAAAAAAAAAAAAAAAAAAAAAAGGCTGGGGATGTAGGTCAGTGGTTAAGCACCCCTGGGTTCAATCCCTGGTACCAAGAAAAAGAAAAAAGAAACACACATTGATAAGGTTAAAAGTCCAAATTTTAAGAAAATAGTTATCATCATCTCATTTTCCTAAAGAGAAAACATTGATGTATGTTTATTTCAGCACACAGAAAGGTTTAGAAAAATAGTCAACATGCACTTGTTAACAGGGTTGCACCTTCATGGAGTTGAGAGAAATGGATTTTACTCTTTCATAGAAAGTTATTGCTTGTTTGACTCTCTTTCTTTTTCTTTTTTTGGATACCAGGGATTGAATCCAGGGGCACTTAACCACTGAGCCACATCCCTAGTCCCTTTTTATATTTTATTAAGAAACAGCCTCACAAAGTTGCTGAGGCTGGCTTTGAACTTGCTATCCTTCTGCCTCAGCCTCCCATGCCGCTGGGACTACAGGGGTGCACCACCACACCCAGCTGCTTTGACTTTTTAATAAACGTATTCTTTTGTAATTTCTTTTAAGTTCAATATGTAAGAATATTTCTGAAGGCAATGAAAATACAAAAAGTACATTTATGCTGACCATGCTTCTGGATTTTCTGGCCCATTCCTGCCTTTGAATATCAAACAACTGACATGTTATGGTTCAAAACATTACCAAACATCTCAAGAGTTCCTATTGTTAAGAAAACTGAAGTTGTCTTGAGTGAATGCAAAGCAAATAACATTTTAAAGTGATAGTTAAGTTGAACTAGATGATATCTAAAATCTTTCCCAACTAAGAGATACTATTAATTTTAATATTAAATAGTTTAAAACTGACTGTATAAAATAGTGACAATAGTCAGGTGCAGTGACACACACCTGTATTCCCAGTGCTTGGGAGGCTGAGGCAGGAGGACTGCAAGTTCCAGGACAGCCTCAGCAGCTTAGTGCAACTTACTAAGACCCTGTCTCAAAATAAAATTAAAACAAGGGGCCGGAGCTTGCTCACGGACAGACAGGATTAATATTGCTAAAATGGCAATACTATCAAAAGAGGGAAGTGAGGGGAGGGGAGGGGGCGGGGGTTGAGAAAGCTGGTGGAATGAGGTGGACATTATTACCCTATGTACGGGTATGAATGCAGGAAAGGTGTGACTGCATCGTGTACAACCAGAGAATTTTTTTGAAAAGCTATGCTCCATTTGTGTACGATGAGCCGAAAAGTATTCTGCTGTCATGTATAACTAATTAAAACAACAAGAAAAAGCAATACACAGATTCAATGCAAGCCACATAAAAATACAAACAATATTCTTCACAGAACTAATAAGACAGTCCTAAAATTCATTTGGAAGAATAAAAAACCAAAGCAATTCTAAGCCACAAAAGCAAGGCAAGAGCCATAACAATACCTGACTTCAAATTATATTTAAACTGAATGGTACTGGCGTAAAACCAGACTCACAGACCAATGACACAGAATAGAAGACACAAGACAAATCCACACATCTACAGTCACCTTACCCTTGACAAAGGTGCCAAGAACATGCACTGGAGAAAAGAAGTCTCTTTAAGGAATGGTGCTGGGAAAGCTGGTTATCCATATGTAGAATAAAACTGGATTCCTATCTTTCACCCTGCACAAAAAATCAACTCAAAATGGATCAAAGACCTTGGAATTAGATCAGAAACTATGCAACTCCTACAAGAAAACACAGGGTCAACACTCGGGTATAAAGGCACAGGCAACAACTCTCTCAATAGAATTCCTAAAGCTCAGGAAATAATGCCAAGATAAATGGGATGGCATCACATTAAAGTTTCTGTGCAGCAAAGGAAACAGTTAAGAATGTGAAGAGAGAACTTTCAGGATGCAAGAAAATCTTTGCTAGCTAACTATTCTTCTGACATAGGACTAATATCTAAAATATATAACAAACTCGAAAAACTTAACAGCAAAAAAACAACTAACCCGATTAATAAATGGGTAAATGACTTAAACAGGCACTTCTCAAATACAAATGACCCACAAATATATGAAAATATGTTCAACATCATTAGCAATTAGGGAAATGCAAATCAAAACTACACTGCGATGTCATGTCATACCAGTGAGAATGGCAGTCATCAAGAATACAAACAACAATAATGCTGGAGAGGATGTGGAGAAGAAAGAGCATTTTTACATGGGATTGTAAGTTAGAACAACCACTACAGAAATCAGTGTGCAGGTTCCTCAAAAGACTAGGCAGGGAATCACCACATGACCCAGCTATACCATTCCTTGGTACTTATCCTAAAAAAATTAGTTATCTTGCTACAGTGACATATGCACACCCATGTTTATAGCAGAACAATTCACAATAGCCAAACTGTGGAACCAGCCTAGGTATCTATCAACAGATGAATGGATAAATAAAATGTGGTGTATGCATATATATATATACAGTGGAGTTTATTCATCCATAAAGAAAAACGGAATTGTCATCTACAGGAAAATGGACAGATCTTGAGACCATATGTTAAGTGCAATTAGCCAAACACAGGTCAAGGATCATGTATTTTCTCTCATATATGGAAGCTAGAGAGTAAAAAGGAAAAGAAAAAGAAAGGTGTGTATGTGGGGGTGATCACATGAAAAGCAAAGGGACATCAGCAGAGGAAAGGGACCAAGGGATGAGGAAAAGAAAGACGGGGCAGATCTCATGAAAACCAAAGGGAGATCAATGGAGGAAAGGGACCAAAGGGTGGAAGGTGGAGAGGGATGCTGGACAAATTAACGTGTCATATTGTTTATATATACTAAAGAGTAAGAATAAATCCCACCATTATGTACGACTATAATGCACTAGTTCTTAAAATGTGGAGAAAAAAACAAAAACCCAAAGAGCTAAGGATGTACAGTGGTACAGGAGAGCACTCCTGGGTTCAATTCCCAGTACCACTCACACACACACACACTCACAAAAGTAGTGACACTCACGTAATCACCATTCAGTTACATATATATATATATATATATATATATTTTCCCTTTAATGTCTTTTGTGTTACTCTATAAAGTAACTATCCTTGATTTTATTTTTTTTCTACTAATTGCCTTTTTCTTTGTTTTTATCACATTTGTTTCCAAATAACTTATTCTTGAATTTTGTATGCTTTAGGACATTAAATTGAATCACTCTCCTACAACTCCTGGGAATATTCTGTTATGAAATGTGGCTATGATTGATTTTCACTGCTGTAAAATATTCATTGTATAATACTGTTTATTTTTCCATTCCATTACTAATCTTTGTTTTTGTCATTACAACAGTGCTATGATGAACAAGACTACACATGGGTGTTGGGTCCCAGGTCCTAGGTGACACACATGAGCAAGTGTTTCCTTAGGGTAGAGTTCTAGAAAGAAGTATTTCTATCACAGAGTATATATACATCCTGAACTTAAGTAGATAATGCCAAATGTTACATCTTTATATGTACTAGTTATTCAGACTTCCCCTTCAGTGAATTACCTGCTCAAGTATTTTATCCATTTATCTTTTGGGCTGACTTTTCCTTATTGTCTCAATTTCTTCATTAATTCTTCAAACTAATCTTCAGCAGATATGCTACAAATTTTCTCGTTTGTGCCTTTTGGGGTTTTACTTGTGTGTGTGTGTGTGTGTGTGTGTTACTGGGGATTGGACTCAGGGACACTTTACCACTGAGCTACACACCTACGAGAGGGTTTTACGAAGTTGCTGAGTTTGGCCTTGAACCTGCTACCTCCTGCCTCAACCTCCCAAATCACTGGGATTACAAGCATGCATCACCATGCCCAGCTTACTCTTTATTATCTTATTTGGCAGCGGGGGTGGGGGTTATAGGGGATTGAACTCAGGGGCACTCAACTACTGAGCAATTTTGTATTTTATTTAGAGACAGAGTCCTATTTTGTATTTTATTTAGAGACAGAGTCTCACTGAGTGGCTTAGCACCTCACTTTTGCAGAGATTGGCTTTGAACTCAAGATCCTCCTGCCTTAGCCTCTGGAGTTGCTGGGATTACAGGCATGTACCACCATGCCCACCTCTTTATTGTCTTTTGATAAAAAGTCCTTAACTTTAATGTAGTTATGTTTTACCCGTGTCCTTTTTATGGTTTCACCTTTTGTGTCTGAGGCTTTAAAAAAAAAAAAAATTTAAATTTTATAATATTGTGTCCTAAGCTCTTTATAGTTTTGTCTTTAAAGTATTTGTCTTTTAATTTCAATTAAAATTCATATACATGTACAGCACAAAGCTTGATTTCGACATGGGGAATTGAGTCTTTTACCATTATAAAAATAGTAGTAGCCTTCTCTAGCAATATTAATACGTAATTAAGTCAACCTTCTTTTCATTAGTTTTGGTGTGGTACATTGTTTTCACATCCTTTTATATTCACTTTACTTTGTCTATAAACTTATCTTTTAGTTGTACCTCTTATAAATCATACTTAGATTTCCCCCCATTCCGACAATCTCTGCCTTTTAACAAGAACATTTAGTTCATTTATATTTATTGTGATTGTCAATTTACCTTTTTGTGCTATTGATCTCACCTTTCTTTTCATCTTCTTTCTTGTTTTTTAAATAATTATTTTCTTATTCTATTATTCCCACTTCTAAGTTATATAGTCAATTTCTAGTATTTTACAATTGGCCTTGAAATTATAGGGAGCATACTTATAAAGACCTTTAAATATTTGAATTCTGATCATCTCTTTCAAACATCTATATCAATGCTGTAATGTGTTCTAATTCCCTTTAACTCTACAAAAAATTATTAGCTTTATTCAGTCAAAATTTATTTAGATTTACTCATTTTCAAGGATAATCACAGTTTTTCAATTTTCAGAATTTCCATTTGGGATAATTTTCCTTTTACCTGAAGTATATCCTTTAGAATTTCCTTAATGAAAGGGTACTGCTAGCAAATCGTTAAATTTTAATTTATCTGAAAATATTTTACCCTTGTTTTTGAAAGATATTTTTGTTGAGTATAAAATTCTCAAATCACAATTATCTTTCTTTCAGCCTACTGACAATCTCATGCTACTGTTACCAGACTTAGGTACTGCTGTTAAGAGGCTGTCTCCCCTAGACTTACTATTGTTCATTTGAAAGTAATCTGTTTTATTTCTCTAGTGGCTTATAAGAACTCTCTCAGACTTGTATTTTGTACTTTTTACTAGTATATGTCTAGGCAGAGATTTTTCTTTATCGATTCTGATTGATGGTGGATCACTGTTTCTACGTATTGGCATTTGTCAATCCTACTATAACATCAGCCATTAGCCACTCATCACATATGGCCTCTAGAGAAAGTCTGAGTGACTGGCGAGTGTGTGCATGCAAGTGATTTCCTTCTAGTTCCGGTTAGATGAATGCTAGATTTTCTCATTCCATTTTTTTCTTATCTCTTATCTTCTTTTCACATTTTCCTTTTCTTTTACTTACTCTGCATTGCTTTCTGGATAATTTCTTCACCTTTGCCATTCAGTTGACTATCAGTGATATTTTTAAAATAATTTCTATTTAATTCTTTTTCAAATCTGGTTATATTTAGTCTCTTGACCCTTATTCATATTTGCCACTCTTTATCTTTAAATATATTAAGCACAGTTATTTCATATTCTATGTCTAATACCTCTAGTATGTGAAATCTCTGAGGATCTAATTTGTTGACCATTATTTTCACTGGCTTTTCTTCTCCTTGCTTGTTTGGTAATTTTTTTTAATTGTAATCTCATACTTCTTAGAACTTTATCCATTAGAATTAGTTAAAGTCTAAGTTAAAAGTAGATTCCTTTAGAAAAGATTTGTTTGTTTCTGAAAAACAATTGAGAATTCTTTTTAAATGCTTGGCTTGGGATTTCTTGAACTACTGAGAAAGTATGAATTCAAGCAACAAGCCCACAAGAGGGTCACCATAAATGCTCGAGGGAAACCCCACACCCATCCCTCAAGGTCAAGATTTAACTTTTTTTTTTTTTTTTTGCAATCACCTACGGGAAAGAGTTTACATTTAATTCACCCTTAGAATATTGCCCTTTGAAGTCTCAACTTTATGGAGTTGGAACAGGAGGCTTCTCTATCTCAGGCTCTGAGTTTTGTCTTCTAATTTCTAGGTCCCTTGAGGTCATGAAATACCAAAAATTAATGTTCAGAAAATGCCCTCAATGTTGGCCTCAGAACTCTGCTTACCTCTGAAAGTGTTCCCTCTTTCACTTACTTTTTGCAATATCACACATTTCAAATACATCAATATCAGTCTTTTTCTCAGCATTTTTTAGTTGTTTTCAAGGCACCTACTTGGACTAGAGATACAGGATCCTCATCTGAAGAGATAACGTCTGAGAACAGAAACATGTTCAAGAACAATTTGTTCTATGGCAAATCCATGAGCTATTTAAAGACAGGTTTGAGATTTTGGCTTCCTCTCCACCAGGTCTGTCGATGACACGTAAGTAACCCTGGAATGACCAGTAAGGAGCAAGGTCCTTCTGCCCCACTGGAGTACTAATCTGGTCTGGAAAGCAAATCTGTGCTAAGTGTTCCAAATCCTCCCTTCCTGTCCACTTCCTGCGAGAATCAATCTAGTGCACCCTGCGCAGGTAAGGCGTTCACCGCAGGCTCTTCTTAGCGCTCCATTCTCACCGAAGACCTCACAGGCTTCTGAAAGGGTTTGTGGGCCCACAATAGCTGCTCTAAGACCCAAAGCATCACATCTGCCCTTCCCACGGGAAAGCCCCCGCGGTGCCACCGAGCCACCACTACTCTAGAGCAGCACGCAGAATGTCAGCGCCAGAAGGAACCTAGAGAGCATCTAGCAACTAACCCAACACTCGCAACGGAGACCCAGAGGGGCGAACGAGTTGCCTAAAGTCGCCTGCGCTGGGCACCTGAGCGCTGTCAGCACCCCATCCAGTTTCACTCCACACCCAACTCCTCGCAGCTCCAGCCCTGACATTCCTGGAACAGGGGCGGCTCCCAGCGGCAGGGCAGGACCGGGCTCCGACTCCTTCACGAACCCACCCGGCACTACTCTGAGTGACACTAGCCCCGAGCAAAGGCAACCCGCCTGGCCGAGACCGGGGGCTGCAGCCCAGCGCACTAAGCTGCACGAGCGCTGCAGGAGGGACAGCGGAACGCCAGGCGGAGGGCGCGGGTGGCGGGTAACGCGCCCGGGGTCTCCGGAGCCGGGGAGAGCTCGCCGTGGCCGCGGGCACCGAGGGTTCCCGGGCGGGCACCGGGTCTCTCAGGGCACGAAGCCAAAACTGTGGACACAGGGACAACCCCGAAGCCAGCCTCGCCGAAGTTTCTGGGCGCCGGCGCCGAGGCTCCGGGCGGACGCAGAGGGAGCGGGTGCCGGGGCCCCGCGGCGGGTCCCGGCCCGGGGGGTCCGCGCTCGCCCGCGCCGGCCGAGCCCGCGACGCCGACCCGCCCGACGGGCTCCGCCGTCCGAGGGCCCTGGCGGCCACGGGGAGCCTCTCACCCGAGCAGGCGCTGCCTCCGCCATGGCGCCGGTCGCCGCTCAACAGCCGGGCCGCCTGAGAGCCGTCGAGCTGCGCGCCAGTCCGCCAGCGCCCGGACGCCCCGGGAAGCCGCCGCCGTGTTGACGCGAGGGGCACTCTGGGAGCCGGCCTGCCCGCCAAGACGGGCCTCAGCCGCCCGCCCGCCGCGCGGGTTCCCATCGCGCCCCCTGCGGCCGGAGGGCGAACGGCAGCAAGGAACCCCCGGCGGCGCGGCGCGGCCAGCCGGCTCGGACCTGGAGGTCAAGCGCACGTTCCGAGCTTAAGGCGGATCCGCGGGCCTTTGCGTGTCTTTTGGGCGCCAGCACTTTGTTAAATGCTTTCCGGGATTGAAAAATGCATAAAACTCGGACTTTTCTCCTAGAGAGGAACATGTAACCTACTGGGGGAAAAGAGATATGGTCCCAAATGGCAAGCAGTCTTATACTAAAAACTCACCTGTCACCTGGCTTTTTAGATACTAGAACCACATTTCTATAGCAACAGTGAGGGGTCAAGGGCCCACGTCCGCCCATTGTAGCCTATTAATTATGGTCATCATATGCCTTGGAAAATCCAAGATAGACTTGACTTCAAATAATTAATGCAGTCCTCCAGTTGCATGTGTGTTAGATGGTGTGTTCTGAATTTGGGCTTGGAAAACATGGCCACATTAACATTTCATCACCATATATCTAAAGCCCAATACCAGCAACACTACTACAAATGTATTTACCTAATTTACACCACGTTGTCTCTCTAGAGACATGAGTGAGACTGAAATGAACTTCTAATGGCAGGCACGAAGTGCTTCCTCTGAGAAGTAAAGTCTTAAGATCATCAGAAAATTTGTTTCACTAGATTGGCTCCTTCACAGGAAGGGCTGAGCTCAGATTCCACTTCCTCAAAGAGGTCTTCCCTATCTACACTGACTACAGCCCAACTCTCTCCTCTATCCCCAAACTCAATCACCTCACTCTGCTGGAAATTGCACCCAGCATCTATCACTCTCTGAAATAACCTCATATTTTTTCATTTGCTTCTCTGTCTCTTCCACTAAAATGTCTTTCCATATTGTGTCTGCCACTTATTTTTCTTAGAAGTGCTCCCAAAAGCTTTTGAATGACTAAGTAGTGAATCAGAGAGTAAGGACATGAAAAGTCATCTCAAAGAGAAGGTATGATTTCCAGGGCAACCAGATTGACAGGAGCTTGATTAAATCATCAACAAATCTTAAGGAAGAATGGGCCAGCCTGAAGAGACTAATCAGCCATAGTACTGCCTTCTCTCAGGCCAATAAACACTTGCTGTCAGACTTAAGAAAGAAATGTGTCTTTATTGTGGAGCCAGATATATCAGGACATAGGGCACTGAGGCCATTAAACAGTCCATAGCCCTCACCCCTCATTCCATTTCTATGCTCACCAGGCTGCTGACTGCTGAGTCAGGTTTTCATGTAGCTGCTGGGAGACAACATGGGCTTAGACTGATGGGAATGTCAGTCCACCCTTGGAAATGGTTAAACTGATACTCTGGTTTGTCCATCAATCTCTAGAGTCAGCATGGTTCAGAATCCCTGATGCTGAGCCTGGGACCCTGGAAAAGAGTTTGGATTGAATTTCCAGCCTTCCAGGGAGGAAGGAGGCAGCACCAGGAACAGGTTGGTAGGTGCCTGGTTTTTGGGAAATGGGGTTGGGCAGTGATTTAGGAAGTGTGACTAGAGAATGAGACCATCTGGGTCCTGGCCTAGCACTGCCACTCACTGGATGTGGACCTTGGGTGAGTCTTTACCTTCTTGGTGCTGCCATTTCCTCCTTATTCTTGGGGAATAATAATACTCTTTAGTTCACAGACTTCCTGTGAGGATTAAATGAGTGGATTCAAGGCATTAAAATAGCATCTGTCATGGAGTAAGAGTTCAGGAGTGCTCATGTTCATATGACAAGGACTTAGAGGCTGCTCTGGCTAAAAAGAGTGACCCTTGAGCCTGCATATGCCCAATGGGAAATGAAAGGCAGAATCAGAACTGGGCATCTTTGCCTCCATTTTGCTCTGAGTCATTCTCTTTTGCAGGCAACCTCCATTCCAGGAGCAACAGGTCTGCTCCATAAACATCTTGCAATGAATTAAAACCACCCCTCAGGCAACTGCAATTTTCTTATCCATGCTGACAAGATGTCAGCCTGATCAATCCTAAGACAGCATCCCACCAGACCACTGTTTGACCGAGACTGCTCGACTATGCATGCTCCGTTCCCTGGTCTGTACGCCTTGGGAGCTCATATCAGTACCCCAAGGACAGCTGAAAATGCCCCTGTCTTCCTGGTATTGCTACACTTGTTGACGTTCCTTTCCTGCTTTTCACCATCACCTTTTCTGGTTGGTTTTTGAGGCAAGTGGCTAGATCTGATTTATTGAGATCCAGAATTGGGCCTCTGGACTAGGACTCTAGTAACAATCATTATTATTCTTTGAGTCTGACTTCATTAAATGACATGGTTTATGCCCTCTTTGTCCCAGTGTCCTATCTTCCCACTGAGAATTTGAATACCTCATCCTAGAGTTGTTAATGGAACTAAAAGAAGTAATTTGTGTAAGTGCTTATGTGAATGCCTGGCATACAGCAAGCACTCAATATCAGGCAATTTCTTGTTTCTGCTTTGTGTTTGCTTTTGCAAGATCCAAGCCTGCCACTGCAATGAATTCGCCAAGATAAATGTCACTTTCTTATGACTCTTAGAACTCACCCATTTGTCCTTTCCCACACTCAAATGTGCCCCTTAAAAAAACTTTTAAATGCAGTTTATAATTATTTTCCCACTGGCAGTGGTGGTATTAGAGGAATCGAAATAGACCCTTAGAATTTGTGTCCTGTCATCTCTACATCTGTAAAACATGAACATGAAAGTGACATAAGAGCCCAGGGATGTGGCTCAGTGGTAGAATTCTTGCCTGACATGCATGAGGCCCTGGGTTCAGTCCCCAGCACCACGCGTGTGTGCACACACACACACACACACACACGCACACGCACAAAGACCTAAGATATCATTTCAGTCATTTTTAGTGACAGGAAAAAAAGTCTTTGCATCACCAACAGATATTATACATTGAGTTTAAAATAATGCTTGCAAAAAATTTATCTTTTCCCTTTAACTTGTCATTGTGTGTATGGTTTATAGGATACGTGTTAGCCTATTTATGTGCATTTATGCATACCCTATTTTTATTCAAGAAAGTTTATAGACCATAACTTTAATTCTACTCCATTGGGACCCTTTATGTTCTATTACCCTTACTAACCTGCAAACCTTTAGATGGAAGGGACCAGGTCTTCTGTGTTCCTTCTCATGCATTAATACCCCACTCCCACCAGCATCCAAGTCAGTGAGAATCCTAAAACAAACACCCCTCGACTCAGGGTGCCTCCTGTGCTGCCTGTGCGTCTGTAGCGGACCCCCATGAACATCAGCCTGGCACGACTCTTCCTCTGGGCATGGCACCCCTCTCTCCTTGGGAAATGCTCCTCCCTAGGCTCCAGTCATGTAATTAAAATGCAGGATGCCATCTTCTCAAGTGGAATTCCAGTCTGGTCAAAGGGACTGTTTGAAGGGTAGGCACCTAACTCAAGTCAGCCTAATCAGAGTACTTTAGCCTCCTGGCCACACTAATTGAGCCAGATGGGCATGTGACCTGAAGTGGACCAGTCCAAGCTCTTCCTTGGGATTCTTATAACTGAACTGAGGGACAAGACTTATTTCCTCTCTGGGGAAGCTAACGACATATTGATCAGGAGCAATCTTGTCCCCCATGTTTTGGAGTAAGCTGGTTTGGAAGAATGGTCCCAACACAGAGTGAGGAGCAGAAACGAGAGATTGTTGTTTTAAGTGTTCCTTTGAATCTGTGAATAATTCCAGATTTCTTCCAGAAAGTTCCTCATTCTCCTTGGTCAGTCATCTTTTGTTGCTTGCAACCAGAAGCACTTTGACTAATACAAGTATTGCAGTTCTCTGTTTACCAAACCAAATGGAAGTGGCCTAGAAAGTAAGGAGTGCCTCCTATCCTGTCTTTTTGTCTTCCTCAACCACACAATTCCTTGGATTTGGAGCTATTTCTAAAAGTTCTGTAGGAAACTAGGAGACATAACTTAGAGTGGCAAAGCAGTCTTCAGGAATGAGGTGGAGACAGAGCTGGGGTTTGAGAGACCAGGACTTGAACGAAGCTTCCCTGGCCCGGGTCCCCAGGAGAGCAGAGGTGGGAATTACCAGGGTGTGGCCTGGGCATGGTCAAGAGGCAGGCTGGCTGAGCACAGCGGGCAAGGGTGGGCAGTAAGCCGTAGGCCCAAGAGAACTTCCACTGAAAGGCTAAACATCTGAACTAAATGTCATTATAGGTACAGTACTGTGGAGAAAGAAATGCGACCTTAAAGACTGCGGGCAATCAATAGGAACCTGGTGAAATAAATCAGGTTCATCTAAGCAATGAATAGTATGCATCTGTAAGGACAAAGAGGAAGTGTTTTGTTATTTTTTTTTCTGGGTACTGATCAAAATGAGCACCCAGTCAGACATCTGTTTGTATGTTTGCTTGGGTTTATTTGTTTTGTTTTGGATTTTTTGTTTGTTTTGTTTCTGGTGGCACTGGGAATGAACCCAGGGCCTCACACCCTTGGTCCTTTTTGTTTTATTTTGAGACAGGGCCTTACTAAGTTGCCCAGACTGGCCTAGATCTTGCAATCCTCCTGCCTCAGGCTCCCAAGTGGCTAGGATTACAGGTGTACCACTGTGCCTGGCATACCCAGATTCTTTAAAAAGGAAGAAGCAAAGTGAAAAACAAAGTATTGTATATGTGCGCGTGGCATGCGTGTGTGTGTGTGTGTGTGTGTGTGTGTGTGTAATGCAGTACCATTTCCACAAAAAGAGGGAGTTGAAGAATATATACATGTATTTGTTTGTGACAACTGATAAATTGTAGGTTTCCACACAAGAGAATCAGGCAACCAGGTAATTGAGTTATGAACTTTTTTCTTTTTCTTTTCTTTTTTTTTTTTTTTTTTCTTACAGGACTGTCTTACTATGTTACCCAGGCTGGTCTGGAACTCCTGGACTCAAGTGATCCTCCTGCCTCAGCCTCTCGAATAGGTGGGACCACAGATACAGCCACTACTCCTGGCCAGATTTCTTATTGCATCCTTTTTTTCTTTTCCCACATTTTGAATGTATTAATGTAAAATCTCTTCCAAATTTCATTAATTATTTGGTTAAAAACTGGTACAGAATTCCTCTTAGGGAAAGAATAGTATTTCATTTGGCCAGAGTTTTATAGGTCATTTTATTTGTGGAAGAAGAGGCAGGCATAAAGGCATGACTTAGAAGGCAGAGGTGAAAAAGGATAAAACCAAATTGCTCTCCATAAAGAATTAGGATTTGGGGGTTTCCCTGCATATCCTGGGAGAAAGGGTCAGGGGGCCTCAGAACAGGGAGGAGAGCTGCTCCTTAGAAATCCAGCAGAGACATGAGATGTGGAAGCAGGTGGCAAACTCTGAGCAAGTCCTGTGGGTGAGAACAGGTCCAGGTGTTTTAAGAGCAGAGATAGCTAATGTTTTAAGTCTAATTTGGTTTATTTGCTGTGCTAGGCAGAGATGAGACTTCTTCTCTGACTTCCACATTGTAAAGTCTACTACACATAAATGTGTAGAAGAGCTCTGCCCTCAGCTGGTAGTTTGCTCAGCTCCCTGTTTTTATAGCAGTAACAATCGGATGAACCAATATGGTACATTTTCAGGCATGGGCTTGTTAGTCCTGGGCTGGGGAAGTTTCCTACTTTCCCCCCTTTCTTGTTGACAATATCCAATGCCCAGAGAACAGATCTCAGAGAACCAGTTACAGGGCCTGAATCCTTGATTATAAGATAACTTTGTTTCTTTCATACAATTTTAATGTCTTCAATAATTTTTACTACATTTTTATTAATTTCTTTAATGGTTTCCTAAGAGTTTCCTATATACCTCTTATGAAAAACAGCTTCAAATTTGTACTAACAACTCCAATGGTGGAAATGTTAGTTCTAGCCAGGTGCAGTGGCGTACACCTGTAATTCCTGTGGCTTGGAAGGCTGAGGCAGGAGGATCACAATTTCAAAGCCAGCCTCAGTAACTTAGTGAGGCCCTGAGCAACTTAGAGAGACCCTGTCTCAAAATAAAAAATAAAAAGGGCTGGGGATGTGGATGTGGCTCAGTGATTAAGCCCCACAGGGTTCAATTCCAGTATTTAAAAAAAAAAAAAAAAAAAAAAAAAAAGAAGGAAATATTAGTCCTACACAGTTCTATTTTCCTTTTCACTCTTTTTTTGGGGGGAGTATTACTGTTATACACATATATATATATATATCACAATTTCACATCTATAAATTGTTAAAAATTTAATAATGCATTGCATTTTATAATATAAATTTAAATATGTGATTTAAATATAAATTTGAATATAATTTTGTGTCCTTTAATGAAGTTGAGGGCAGAAAGGGGAGCAAGCATATTTTCATAACTTTTGTTATGATAACTTTTTTTTAAACTTATTTATTATTTCTGGTTCATCAATAAATTTATCAATCTTAAAAAAAAAAAAGAGAGAACTTTGTTCACTTGTGGTTTTTTCATTTCTGCTGGCATCTAGCTTACACCTGCCTTCTCAGGACTTCCTTTGCATTCTCTGTGGACAGCTGTGCACACGCTGCTTCTAAGGAGTTCCATGGGACAGCAGCACAGTGGCCCCTGGGCTCACTGGTGCCTATAGGACAATCTGCGTGCTCAAGGACCTCCGTGCCTGGCTGTGCCTCACCGACCAATTCCACCCCTACGGCTTCACCCCCTGGCTCTGACCACACCAGCCCCTGCATCGTGCTCCCCAGTGCTGCCGCCCCTTGCTTTGTCCTCAGCCCTGTGCCTCCTCCCTCCTTTCCCTCTGCCCCATCCAGCTCACGCTCTAAGCCCAGACTTCTTAGTGAAGAGTTGCCTGACTCCTAGAGCATTGTGAGCCCCTGTTCCTCGTGTTGACCCTTTCTTATGATCTATTGTCAAGCAAACGCTACTGCCTGGGGTCGCCAGCTTCCTTTTCACATGGGTCAGTTTCCCAACTCCAGTAAAGTGTACCCCAATAGTGCCCATCCTGACTAGTGTGCAAACACTCAAAAGATACTTGAACAAAATGCAAACGCCAGTGTCCTGATGGGTTCTGGGGTTAGAGCTTACTATGAGACACTCCTGGGGCCCCATCCTCGGGGTTGGGTGATGCATGGTACAGCTGAGGGCACTTAGTGGGGCCCACCAAAATAGGATCCGGGAACCCAGACTTCATCTTGGCTCTCCCTAGCTCTGTAAGACTTCTCCACAGAGATCCCAGCTCTCTTAGTCTGATGTCCTGGGAGATCAGCGAGTGTTTTCAGCTCTCCTCTCAGGCAGTCATATGCTTTCTAGTGGTTTTATTCTCACACATATCTTCTTTCTCCCATTTGGTATCAGACTCCTGGAGAGCAAGAATGGTTCACTAATCGTTGAACGTGCCAAGCCCCACGCATCCTCTCATTCTCCAAGCACCTGCTTTCCTCTTTCTACACTGTGACACGAATTGGCAAAAAGTAAAGGAATGAGCAGGGCAGGTGGCGCACACATGTAATCCCAGCAATTCTGAAGGCTGAAGCCAAAGGATCTCAAGTTTGAGGCCAGCCTTAGCAACTTAGCAAGACCCCCAAGCAACTTAGTGAGATCCTGTCTGAAAATAAAAAACAGAAAGAGCTGGAGATGTGTTTCAGTGGTAAAACGCCCCGGGTTCAACTCCCAGTGCAAAAGAATTAGGGGATGAGGCCAAAAGCACCAACTCTGCTGAGCTGGCCATCCACTTCGGCCTGCCTTGCACCTCTGTGCACTCCTTCTAACACTGGCCTTTGCAGGACCTGCCTGTACCCAGTAGTCTGATGGCAATACAAAGGAATGTTGCAATCCAGATGCCCCTGTTTGGAACTCTCCAGGCTGCCAGGGACAGAAAGTTCAGAAAACATATCCAGAGATGAGGAAGTAATCAAGTGTCTGGGAAAATACACAGGCCTGGAAGGACACAGAAGAACCTTGAGTAGCAGGTGCCAAGAGAGTCCAGCTTCCTAAGCACTATCTTCTTCAGTTGGTCCTGGGGATAAAACTTACTATTAGGCTTTCTGTGCCTGTGCTGCCATCCATGGCACTCGGTGCAGGAGGACCCACCAAAGTAAGCTTCAGGAAACTGGGTCTTGACTTGACTAGCTCAGTCACTAAACCTCTTTGGGAATCAGCGCCTGGTGTGTAAAATAAAGGGACTAGACTCAAGCTATGTGCTCAGATACTTTAAACCTGTATCTCAGTAGTGATTTCTCCCCCTTTCTCGTGCTTCAAATGGTCCAAAAAATCGGATCTTATTTTCCATGATTCTGAAAATATTAATTTTCTGCATATGCTTTTGAAAAGTAGTGTATCATCCCCTCTCAGCGGATGCTCAGATCAGAGGGTCCCCTTCTGCTCTACCAGCTCTCCTCTGAAACTCATCTATATGTTTAACTTCTCATCCCAACTTTTTTTCCCTAAGATTCACCTCCTTAAAAAAGCAGAATGAAAAAAAAAAAAAAAAAATCCCAATTAATTGGATTCCAGGGCACAGAGGCTTTACTACAGGACGCCACGCAGAACCCTTCAGCTTTGTAACATGCAGTCTGCAATCTGGATACCTTTTATTTAATTTCGACAATTCCCTTTGCACGGCAAAAAGGGATCTGAGGAAAGCAGAGGAGCGCAGATGAGCGGAAGGGCGGAAGCAGAGCGCTCACAAAGGTGGTGCGGCACACACCCACAGTGCTGGCCGCCCACAGCGCGCTCCCGTGGCTGGGAGAGAAGCGGGATCCATGGGAGGAGCAGGAAAAGCCATTTTTTTGACACAAACAAGGGTCCTGGGGCATGCCACCCCACCCCAGTGCCTGGCCATGCAAGACGCTGAAATGGAGACTGTGACCCCTGGGGCCATGGTGCCCAGAGCCACGGAGTGATGCACCAACACGTAAGGGAGTCCTTTGCGCGCTTCCCAAGGCGCCTGCAGGGCGGAGCATAGTAGTCTGTGTCCATGTCCATGAGCATGGTCAGGTAACAGATAGCACCAATTGGGAGGCCCAGGGCAGGAAAGAGACTGAGGCTCGGACTTAGCACCCACTTGTGCAGCCCTCCTGGGCAGAGACTCATTCCTTGGTGGTTGTGGCAGCAAAGGCCTCTCCCTCTCCCCTGTTGAACTGGAGTAAAAAATCATCAGGGGAGGTCTGACCCAGAGCACCGCTGTCTCTGGAGGGCCAGGCCTCGCTGCGTAGTGAAAAGCTGCTGCTGCTGCACCCAATTGAGGGACTGGAGGTGGGAAGGACAGGCTGGGGGTGAATGCGCTACTGCCCAGGCGTCCTTCCAGAGCACAAATCTGGGCAATTTTGTAGCCAGTCTGTCCCCCATCCCCAGTAACCCAAGAGTTGGCCCCTGATGTTTTTAATTTGAGGGAAGGGGGTGTCAAGGGGAGGAAAGAGACTAGGAAGGCCAGCCAGAGTGGTCTCAGAGGACGGAGGTAGGCAGTGTGTGTGTGGTGGGGACACTGCGCTGGGCCGGAGCCCTTGTGCGGCTCCACCACGCTCTTCTCATGTGATCTTGGGTAAACCATCTCACCTGTGTTTCACTTTCCTCAGTTACCACGTCAGGAAAATCCTACCCCACCTATCAGAGGGATAGGCTAAGGGTGAAAATAGATAACGGATAGAAAACACTTTTAAAAAAGTATAAAGCGCTATTCAAACGCGAGGCAGTGTTGTCATCGTGAGGAGGTTACCCTTAGCACATCCCTCAGCTCACCAGTGCACCTTCGCTGCCTTTTCTGGGCATCTCCTAACCTTAGGACCACATTTCCTTATTTGAGACTCCCTGGTCACTTCCCCTGATCACAATCTGCGGCCTCAGTGGCCAATGGGCACACTAGGTGGTCCAAGTGTGTCCAACAACTCCAGCCTCCTTGCTGTCCCTCTGGCATCTTCCCGGGCGGCTGGGTCCACCCTGTGAGATGAGGTGGGCTGTCCATTCTGGCTGGACAGGCCTAGGGTACCCCTGTCCAACCCTCAGGGGAACCCTGTCTGGAGTGCAATTTCTGTGCCCGATTTCCAGCAGGTGGTGAGAAGAGGGCGGGAAGGTGCACCAGAAGGATGGGGCAGGATGGTAGGTCCACAGGAGCCCCGCCGCCCTCGGCTCCTTTCTGGCCCTCCCCTGCCCCGCAGCCCAGCCCTAGTCTCGCTCCGGTGGTGCCTGGAGCGGCCGAGGGGCATTAAGGCTCGGGCCGCCACTGTGCACACGCAGGTGGTCCTTGAGTGACTCCTTGTAGCGGAAGCTCTTCCCGCACTCGCCGCATGTGTAGGGCCGCTCGCCCGTGTGGATGCGCTGGTGCTTGAGCAGGTTCTGCTTGCGGATGAAGCTCTTCCCGCAGAGCGCGCACTGGAACGGCCGCTCGCCCGTGTGCAGCCGCTGGTGGTTCTGCAGGTGCTCCTTGCGGCTGTAGGTCTTCTCGCACTCGGAGCATTTGTAGGGCCGCTCACCTCGGTGCGTCATCTGGTGGCGGATGAGGCCCGAGTGGCAGTTGAAGCTCTTCTCACACTCGGCGCATTCGTAGGGCCGCTCCTTGGTGTGGCTGCGGTGGTGGATGATGAGGCTCTTGCGCACGCCGAAACTCTTGCCGCACTCGGGGCACGAGTAGGGTTTGCTGCGCGCACCGTGTGCCAGGAGGCTCCGCCGCAGACCGCCGGGGCAGCAGCTGCCGCAGCCACCGCCTGCTCCAGTGCCACCACCAGTGCCGCCGCCGCCGCCGCCGCCTCCGCCACCACCACCGCCGCCACCGCCACCACCGCCGCCGCCACCACCACCACCACCACCACCTCCGCCACCGCTGCCTGCACTGCCTTCCCCACCTGGCTGCGCCTCGCCCACGGTGCGATCCCCGGGGAGTGCTGGAAAACCCTCATCCAGCAGCCCTCGGTTCCCGGGGCCACCAGGGTTCTCAGGCACTGCCAATGGAGGCAGGCTCTGCTGGTGAGGCTGAGACTGGGGCTGGGGCTGGGGCTGAGCAGGGGCCTGGGGTGGGTTCTTCACCAGCAACAGGCTGTCACCTGGGGGGAGACAGGAAGAAGTGACTTACTAACAGTGCTCTCACTTGGGACCACACACATTGCTCCTGGGAAAGGGACCAGGTCACTGGCTCTCTGGGCCTCACTTTCTCTAAAAAAATGAAGGGATTGGGCAGATGATAGACTGACTATATGGCCCTCCACCTGCTGAAGTCACTGTGCTGGGATGCACTAGAAGCAGCCAGGCAGGTGGCAGAGCAGGGGCAGGAAAGCCCTCCAGGATGCTGAGGCTAAGGGGTAGGGGCCTGCAATTCAAAAGCCACCTTGGAAGGTACACTGCCTTGAAATAATTAGACTTAATTGCAATCTGATTGACAATGTTAAAATTTATCTCTGGAGATTCTCTCAATGGTAGGAAAAGAGCTTGCCAGAACTTTCCAAAGTAAAAATCAGTCTAGAGGTCTAAAGGAATAGAATCCAGGAATTAGGATTATAGCCCAGATGGATTTATAGTGGTGCACATGGCCTGGCAGCTGGGTGGGGGTGAGTCCCATCTTGGCCTAATGACAACACTTGGAGGTCACCTACACAGCCTGCTGCTTTTCCTTACATGCTAGAGTCTCCAGGCCACTAGGCCCCCGCTTTCCACTGCCTTGGGGATCAGTGGGAGACAAAGTCAAAACCCTGAGGACTGTGATCTTAGCGCCCAACCCAGAAGGTACCCAAATGTTCCTTCTATTTAGGTGTCTTCTTGTGCCTCCACTTCTGTCTCCTCCCCAATCTCTGGCTCCTGCTTGCAGGAGCCCCATCCACCACCTAGGGGCAGCTTGTGGAAGAATGTGAAGAAGTTGGATCCACTCCCGCCTCTTCCTGGTGTCCCTTTCTGAGCTCCCATTTCTGCCCAGGCCCCAGCTGAAGCCTGCCTCCCAGACTGCATCTGCAATGTTTCCACCCCACTCTCCACACTCACTGGTGTATGCCCAAGGTAGGCTCTTAATGCCCGTGACAGGTCAGGCCCAGTTCACCACCACCCCCCCATCCCAGCCATGTAGACAATCTCCATGGGACACTGGCCAGGGCCAGAAGCCAAAATAAATTTTGCTCGTCTCAATTCAGGATGTCTCAGGAAAGTTCACGCCAGCTCCTGGGCATTCTGTGGGAATGGCTGTGGCCCCGTGCAACTGCATGATCTTTGCTGCTCCCTCTATGCTGCTTGGCTACTCTTTATTCCTCCACAGGTGCCTTTCCCAAGATGTGGCAAGGAAACTATGTGTGCATTGACCTCTGGGGATGCTGCCCATGGAAGCCAACCTAGGGCATTCCTACTCTGACTAATCCTTCACACTCAGCATGAGCAGGAGTCCAGTTCTCACGGTCTTGCCACGTTCCACACTCCCAGACTTGGTTCTCTGTACCTCACCTCACTCGGCTGTCCCGCTCAATCCCTCCATGGCAAACACTTGGTACGTTTGCTCTTCTCCCAGGGTGCTTCCCTGGGGAACCCCATTTCTGGGACTGCAGAACTCTCACAAGAGGACCTCACGCAGCACCATCCTGGCTTTTCTTTCTAGTGGGGTCTGCTTTTCCTTCCTGCCACAATTATGTCACAACACCTCCTTCTCCAACAGTGGCCCCTCAGGCAAGGCCAAGAGGGCTTCTCCTTGATTTCCTGCTAGTCATTAATTCAGATATAAGCATGTGATCGAGTTCTGGCCAAAGAGGTTTGAAAAGTTTGCTTCTTTACTCTTGAAGGCAGTTCACATTAGAACAATGGTCTAATTATCCCCCAACTTAGACCCCCTGCTGGGACCCCCTGTGCCCTGGGCCAGATACCTGTCATTTCATAGCCACATTCATCCCGAGTTACCTAAACTTGATTTTATCACTTCTTCACTTCCTGTCCTCCTTTCTGACAATTAGAGTCGGGCATGTGTCCCCATCACTCCAATGAAACAATACTGTCAAGGTCAACAACATCTCCAACTTGCCCCCCTGTGGTGCACATCCAACCTGTCCTGCCGTGTGACACAGTCAGCCCCTTCCTCCCTGCTCCTCCCCAGCCTTGGCAGGGGCATGCTCTTCGGGTCTTTACCAGGCTCCGACTGGGATTTCTTTCATTCTTTGTCAACAGTATTCCCGGAACTCACACAGTCCTCGGGCTTAAAACAGCCCATGTGTAATAATTTGACTGCCTTTGTCCATAGTTCCTAGACCAGTCTCTAAATCCTTGGAATTTCCTGTGTTTTTGTTGCTCATGGTGGACTCTGATGGAGTGTTGATGATGAGGTGACTCATGGGCCTCCAAAGAGTTGACGTTAATAAGATGACTCAGGATGGGGTTGGCCATGCCAGAAAGATCTACCACGTGATAAGAGGGTTGGGGCTTCCAGCACACTCTCCAGGGAGAGGAGGAGGGCTGGAGATTGAGTTGAACCTCTTGGTCAGTGACCCAGTCTATCATGGTTACACAAAATCCCCAAAGCACTGTGGGCACTGAAGCTCAGGGGCACTTCCCTGGTGGGTGACACTCTGCATGCTGTTACACATCAGTGTCCTGGAAAGGTGACATATCCTGACTCCACAGGAAGCAGACAAGGGGAACTTCATGGTTAGGACCCTCCCAGACCTAGACTTAGGAGTCTTCCTTTGGGCTGGGTCTGATTTGAACCTTTTGGCTGTAATAACATCACAATTATAAATGTGGCGAGCTTCAGAATTTTGAGGCTTTATAGCACATGTCTGAACCAGGGGGCGAGTGGGAACCCAGAATTTTTTTTTTTTTTTTTTTTTTTGCGGTGCTGGTGATTGAACCCAGGGCCTTGTGCTTGCAAGGCAAGCACTCTACCAACTGAGCTATCTCCCCAGCCCAGGAACCCAGAATTTGTAGCTAACTGGTCAGAAGTGAGGGTGGCCTGGGATCCCCATGCTGGTGGCTGGTACCTGAAGGGAGGGCAGTGTTGTGCAGGATGGTGGCCTCAACCCGTGAAGCATGGCCCAACTCCATCAGGCTAGTGTGAAGTCACTGCAGCTACAGCTCCCAAATTGATCCAGCCCCAAGCTTTCTCTTGACCTCCAGACTCCCATGCTCTTCTTCTGGACACTGCCACTGGATGTCACCTCAAAACCCAATAGATCCCAACTGGGACAGTCAGTTGACCGCTACGTGGCTGTTCACCAGGGCTCCACGCTTCAGCAGGCGGCACTGCATTCACCTACCTCCTCAGGCCAGGCTCAAAGTCATTCTGGGGTCCTTACCCCACATGCAGCCGTCATTCATGGCTCCAAAGGCTTCTCCCCCATGTGCACTGCTACTGGGCCAACTCTGGCCAACCACCATCTCTTCACCAGAGCTATAGCAGAGTTACCGGCCCCCAAAAACGCCTCCTCGTTTCCTCAGCTTCCGTACAATCCTCGCCCACCCCCAGACCATGCCCAAATTGATCTTGTGAAGCTGAAAACCAAATCCTGTCACGATCTTGCTGAAAACCCTCTGCTAGTCTCCTTTCTTACTAGAATACAATCCAAACTCATAAGTGGGCCATAGGTTCTGCCTGCCTTCCCACCCTCAGTCCTAAAGCCTCTGTGGCCTCTGCCCTGCTCCCTCACAGGGTCTACTCTTGCTGACTGTCCATGGTCAGCCCCTTCTCAGGATCCTGAGCACACTCAGCTCTCACTCCCATGGGAGGCCTTTCCTGAGGACTCTGTCCCAGCCCCGCTGTGTCCCTTCCTCCTGTTTTCCTGGCCTGTCGCCCTCATGGCATCGTCACACCCTGGCTTTGTCCTGGCTGCTCACTAGCTTGCTTATTGTCCATCCCCTTTCCACAAAAGGAAAAGCCTTCTGACCTGCTTGCTCTCATGCTGAGACCGGGCACAGCCCAGAGTAGGCACTAAGGAAACACTCTTAAATAAGCAGAAACTAGAGACGATTGTAGCCCCAGACACTGAGCTCACTGTGGGCTGAGCTCAAGGGGCTGCTTCCAAAGCACCTTCTGTGGGTGTAGACACCTGGACAAGGCGGCCCAGCTCCAGGCTGGCAATCACTCCTTCTGGAAGTACACAGTAGTCACTGGGCTCCAAAGTCCCATCTAGAACACCTGCTTTGCACATTAACTTTGGGTGAGTTAGAGTTTTATCCTGTCTTACACTAACTGGCTGAGAGTAGAGACTCACTACAAACTTGCTAATAGATAAAATCGGAAATCTCTTTTACTAAATTCCAATGTCCACTTAGGTGGTGGTCTGACTGTATAGTCAAGCAGGACATGGTCCCTCCTCTTGCCTGGGCAGGGCTGGGGAAGAAGGCTGGCAGAGACAGGTCTCACCCACCACTCTCTCCCCCTCTAACCCCCATCCAGAAGACTCTTCCACATAATTCTAAGAGTCCTTCCAACTGTCCCTGGAAACCACCTCACTAGGTTGGCTTTAAACCTCAAAAAAAAAAAAAAGAAGAAGACAGATAGATACTAGTTTCTAATTTCAATGTTAATAAGCAGGAGGCAGGCTCCCTTTGGAAGAAAGGGGAAAGGACCTGATAGGGACTCTAGTGACTAGCATAGAGAAGACATTTCCAGATACTCCTGTCTCTCTGATGCCGGACTCAAAGGCCTCCCGAAGATAAATAGCACAAGGCAAACCATGCTGTGGGCTGTCATATCCAAACCAAAGTAGGAAAATGGACTGGTCATTTGCAAAGCCTGGCAAGCTCTCCAGGGCCTTCCTAGATCTATCCCCACCCCATATGCTTCCAAGGAAAGGCTTCTCCATGCCCATGAGCTCATAGCCAACCTTGAAGAATCAGAAGGTAGCGGCCAGGACAAGGGCTGGGGCAGAAGCTCCTGGCAGGGCCTGATGAGTAGCTGGTCTTGTGCCTTCAAGGCCAGAGCTAGGAGGGGGGTTGGGTTGGGGAGGGGGCTGCTGTTGCTCCCTCTTGTGCTCATGGTCAGTCTCCTGGCATTCCGTGTCATCCCACCATGACATCAGGTACGAAGAGTTCTGCTCTAAATCCCATTTCAACCAAGGGCAGGCACTGTTCTCTCCCATCCTGAGAGTTCCTCCTGTCTCTGAAAGGCTGCCACCAACATATCACCCCAGAAGGGGTAGGCTGAGGCAAGCCACCCTAGTCAAAACACCCAGGGGTCCTGGTGGGGGCGCATCACTCACTGGGGCCAGAGTCCAGTCCAAGCTCTCCTTCCATTGTGTCTCGTGGACCCCAAGGGTATGGCTGCTCCTCCTGCTTGATCCAGGACAAAATGTCATGTGCCGAGATGAGAGACTCTATTGTCAGGAAAGAAGGTTCATTAGACTTCGTTCACTTCCAGCGGGTATCCCACCGAAGGAAGGAAGACCACTGCATACAGAGGCTTTGGCCGTGTGGAAGGTGGCGGCTTGGGCATCTGTGTTGTATTTATGGGGTTCTTCTTGCCCTCTCAAGACTTCCTACATAGGTCTCACTTACTGCTATACATTTCAAAGCTGCCAGAGAGGAGGATGTTCATCCCAAAGCCTGGGCAGCAGCAGAGTCAGACTGGAACCCAGGATTTCCAACTGTCCACTGAGTGATTATGGGGCCAGGTCAGGCCAGAGGACAGCTGGGCTCTGATTGGTCTGATTCAGAAATTAATGATGCAGGGGCTGGGGAGGTAGCTCAGTTGGTAGAGTGCTTGCTTTGTAAGCACAGGGCCCTGGGTTCGATCCCCAGCACCCCCAAAAAAAGAAATTAATGATGCAGAACCAGCAGTCAGAGCTACTGACAAGACACATGAAGCCAGAGGACTCTTTACCTGGGAGCTTCTGTTTCACCATCTACACTGAGTCCCTTTAATTTCTCCCTTGACAAGTTGAAAAATTATAAGGACCCTTACACTTTGCTTCTCATCCTCTCTTCTGGGGGCTGGGGCGAGACTTTGGTGTCAGAGCTTCCAGAAGGGAAAACAGTGGAACTCCCCAGCTCTGCCAACATACACAAGTGCATACAGATCCCCGCTGGTGAGCCTGCGTCTGGTTCTGTTAGGCCTCCTGAATGCTGGACCCTTCCCAGAAGTGTCCTGGGAGACATCTAATTTAATATTCACTCAAAAGAAATTCCAGAAAATATGCTATTTTCTCTTGGACACAGAAATATACCCAGTTTTTTGAAGCTTTTTCAAAACTTGGTGGTAGGCTAAAGATGCAGCCCAGTGGTAAAGTACTTGCCTAGCGTGCATGAGGCCCCGAGCTCAATTCTCAGCACCACAAAGAAAAAAAAAAAAAAAAAAAAAAAAAAAAATTGGTACTACATTGACACAATAAATTATTTCTTTGACCTCAATATTCATTCTGGCATTTTCCTCACCTGAATTGGGGTCCGTGGGAATATCTCTCTCTGCCAAATCCTGCTGGTCCCATACACACTGTGGTTCTTCCTGCTTAATCCGGGACAAGAGATCCTGGGCAGAGATGGGGGAGTCTACTCATGGGAACAAGAGTAGCAAAGGCGTTAGCAAAATGAAATCACCACCAGTTTGTATTTTGAGTAAATCTCTGATTTCATGCAATTATCCATATCCCATAAAAATCAGGCATGGATATAACTAAATTATTCTAATTAAAAAGGGTCAAGTCACTCTGGCCACAGTAAATGTATCTGCAGTTGCAAACTAGTAGATTCCATAGGGGAATGACATAACAGTGACTTTAAGGTGATCCAAGAACGAGGTCCCCGCTCTAGTGCTGTGACCACCATGGGAGGAGGGATCTTCATGAGGGTACGTCCCAGAAAAACCACCTTTTTCAGGAAGTCTTTTATCTTAGTCATTTGAACAGGACTTTTCTAAGATGAGAGAAAATATCCTACATTCTCTTTCTTCCACTATTAAATCCAATTTACCCTTTACTGCCTTCTTAGCTCTTACAGGTCTTTCTAAAGAGAGCAATACCTGGTGCTTTCCAGAACTGCCTGATGCCTAGATGCTGTTATCACTTGCTTATGGGTTTGCAGCTTTGCCTAAGGGGGTCATGGTGTGGAGCTCTAAGAAATGGACAAGTAAGGACCACAGCATATGATCCTGTCTTGTGATGGTTGCTTCAATGTATCAACCTGGGTTGGCCAGATATTTGGCCAAACATTATTCTAGATGTTTTTATGCATCTATGCTCTTTGAATGAGATTAACATTGAAGTCAGGACACTCTCAATAAAGAAAATGATCCTCCATAATGTGGGTGGGCTTCATTCAACCCTGAAGACCCTGATAGAACAGATGGAGTTTGCCCAGGAAAAGGAACACCTTCAGCAGATGGCTTGAGACTTAAGCTGCAGCATCTGCTCTTCCCAGGCCTCCAGGAAACTGTGGACTTGCTGGCCTCCACAACCACATGAGCCGATCCCTTAAAACAACCTCTCTCTCTTTACACACACACAGACACATACACTGTTGGTTCTGCTGCCCTGCCAAACTCCGACTCACACACACACCTGCTACAGGGCCCGGCTGGAACGCCACACATGAGCAACTCCCCCAACACCCGCATGCTACTCGGGAAACAATGAAAGCTCTTCTGAGTCAGGAGTAGACCTACTGGCCTCTATATGCTGCCCCCACCAAGTCTAGTAAAGTGCTTTGCACTTAGTACATCAGTGGTGATACTATTCTTTGTTCTTTTTTGTTTTGTTTTGTTTTTGTTTTTTGCTTTTTGGTACTGGGGATTGAACCCAGGGGTGCTCAGCCATTGAGCCACATCCCCAGTTCTTTTTATTTTTTATTTTGAGATAGGGTCTGGCTAAGTTGCTTAGGGCCTTACTAAGTTGCTGAGGCTGGCTTTGAACTCATGATCCTCCTACCTCAGCCTCCTGAATCACCAGGATCTTGGGTGTGCGCCACCTTGCCCAGTGGTGATACTATTCTTAAGGAAGGGGAAGGGATAGTTTAAACCTAATAATACTAAGAAGAGAGGAAAGAGAAAAGCAAAGCCTGGACGTAGTCATGAACGGTCAGTGCATGTCAGTGTCCCAGAGAGACCCTGCTAGGGCCCAGTCCTGCGCCTGCAGTGACTTCATTGCTGGTGCGGCCTCTAGTCTGGCACCCAGCAGACACCCCAGAGCCCTGAAGTGCGCTCACCCTCTCCACTCTCATCTTGGGCTGGGCGGCTACTGGCTCACTCACCAGTGATGGATTCTGTGGGGATGGCTCTTTCCTCCAGGCCCCGCTGGCCCCGGACACACAGGGCTCCCTCTCGCTTCACCTGGGAAGATGCATCCTGTGCAGGCACCAGGGGTTCTGCTCCTGTAGATGGAGAATCACACGGTTTATCTGTATACCAGTCACCAGTACAGTCTGGGGTCAGGAGCACTTGCAGGTGACAGAAGGGGTCTTGGGTTCTGGATGGAGTCATAGGGATCCTGAGGAACACAAGGTCCCCACAGCAGAGAAGTGACCAACATTCAAGAAAAGGGGCAGGCAAGCGGCAAAATGGGGTGCAAGAAGGCTAGAGAGACTGGAAACAACCCCCCACTGTGCAAGTGGGGTAATCGATCAAGACTTGGCCACATGTTTGATCTCTGGATAGCAGTCATTTGTCCTTGCTTTTCACTAAAGTGGCCAGAAACAGATATCCACATGTGTGTTTGTGTGTGTGTGCATGTATGTAAATATATACACACATGCAAATCATACATACACATGGTTTAGTTAGTAGCAGGCAGGCTGGGCAGAGGCACAACCAAGCCTGGATCCTGGGTGGGTCAGACACAGCATCTTCAAGCATAAAAGACAATACATCCTTTATGTAGAACCCAAGATAAGGCAAAAGGGCAGTTTCCTCTTCTGGTATTCTACTGTGCAATGTAATAGCTTCTGGCACGAGACACTCCAGCAACAGAAAGACTGGGTGAGGAATCTGAAGATGGGGATCCTGGTTTCAACTCTGCCACCAACTCAGCGCATGAGTCATTTCACCTCTCTTGGTTTCAGTCTGCCGCTTCTTCTACAAAACAGGCAAGTGGTCCCTGTTCTCAGTACCATGACGGTTTGATAACTCAGTGAAAATGTGGAGATTATAGTGCCTGAAATGTAAAAAGCTACCACATAATACTAGAGACTGTAAGTCCAGCTGCGGATCTTAGACATCTGTAGTGCTGATGAAGAGGGGGCAGGAGCCATTGAGCTGGAACGGCCACAAGAGGCAAATCCACAGAGACAGAGCAGATTCACAGCTGCCAGCACTGGGGCAAAGGGGAATGGGGGTGGCTGCTAATGGGTATGGGGATTCTCATGATGAAAACATTCTGGAATTAGACTGTAGTGACGGCTGCACCACTCTATGAACCACTGAATTGTATACCTTACAAGGATGATTTTTATTGCTCATAAATTACATCTTGACAAAAGAGCTGGGAATAGTAGTGTACACCTGTTATCCAGGCTAGTAGGGAGGCTGAGGCAGGAGGATTATGAGTTCAAGTCCAACCTGTATAACATAGTGAGATATCATCTCAAAAAAGAGAGAGTGAGAAAACATTGAGAAAGTGAGGACAGAGGGCTGAGGTGAGTGTTCATACTGTCAGGCAGAGGACTGGCTTGAGGGCCAGACTTTACCCTGTCAACGCTGCTGCTTGGAGAGCTGACGCCCTGGAGACAGACTCTGGGGCACAGCTGAGACTAGAACCCTGGTGCCTTCCGCCCCAGTGAACACAGCCAGGTAAGGTTCTCAGGGCACTGATTTCTCCAGGACCTGAGGATCTTGGATGCGTGAGGAAAGAGCATCACAAGGTAAGTGTGCACAGGAGGTGCAGGTCTGGGCAAGAATGAGGTGTGAGAACACAGACCACAATGGCAAGGAGCAGAATTGGGCCTCCTGAGCAGACTCCCCTTTCACCGGTTAGCCTGGAGCCAGGGCAGGGCAACTCTGGTGGGCCCCAGGCTTAGGCTCTCTGCTCCCCACAGGCCTGGAGGTGTCACAAGCCCACACCCTTCCTTGACTCTCCCTGCAGCTTACCTGTGAGACCAAAGCTACACAGCTTTGACAAACCAAAAGACAAGTGTCCACGGCGAGGTTTCAGGCCCTGAGACCTCCTCCTGTAAGTGACCACCACATTTCAACCACAGCAGAACTGGCCCCCTGGAGGATTCAAGAGACACTCCCTCTTGCCCACAAGGTAGTGCCCCAGTCTGGTGTGCAGGCGGCCCGGCCTCCTGTCCTGCCCTCCCCTGGACCTGGTGCGCTCTTCAGCAGCCCTCACCTGTGTCTGCATCCACGGGGATCTCCCTCTCTTCGGGGTGACGTTGCTCCCACACGCAAGGCTCCTCCCTGGGCTCTGCCGGGGCTGGAGCGTCTGGCTTGGGCACTGGGCCCTCCGAGTCTGGAAGTGAGAGGGAAGGGAAGGGAGGGCTGTGTGAAGTTGGCCAGTGACCCCAAATTCAGGGTAATGGGGGAGCTGTCCGCTAGCCACCCCTCCCCCTGAGCACCCCTCTGCAGGGTGCAGGCATGTAGCAAGGTAAGTACCCTCTTAGGAGGCACCTGCAAGACCAGTCGACAGATTCCCAGACTGCTAGTGTAGAAAGAGCTGGCCTCTGAAAGCTGACGTCACGGGAACTAGGCCTCATCCCAGGCTATTGGGTGCAGCGAGGTGCAGATGGGAGGTTTTCCTTTGTTCTGCGACAGTACTAGTGCAGGGGGAATTTCCGGCGAGAGGCCCTAGGGCCAGGCTTTTTATTTTGGTCCTGTTATAAACTGTCCTACGTTCCTAGCACTAGAAGCAAATCGTTCCTTTCTGTTAGGCTGACACGCCCCCTCCAGAAGGCTCACCCACGCAGAGAGGAGGCCTCCTTACCCAGGGACATCAGCGTTTTGTAGTTCTCCTTAACCAGGTTGTTGTAGAGCTCCTTCTGCCACTCGTCCAGGTTCTTCCACTCGTCCTCAGAGAAGTAGACAGCAATGTCGACGAAAGTCACGGGGACCTGGGACAATAAGGGTGTCAGCCTGTGCCCTGTGCACTCCTCACTGCTCCCCTTCTCCTGTGCAGTATGGAGCCGCCCAGTCCCTGAGCTGGCCTGTGCTCTCTGCACCCCAGTCTGTGGATCCAGACCACACAGCCCACTTCCAGAGTTGGAATTCTCTCCTCTGGACCCTCTTGAGCTTCCAGTAGCCTTGATGGTCAACTCTGCCCACCCACTGGTTTTCCAAATATTTAGCCATGTCCTTTGTTATTTCACTTCTACATCAACTGGATTCCTAAAGGCAAAGCTGAAATCAACATGCCTCTCTCAGCATACGGGATGACAGAGGTGTGGGAGGGTCTCAGAATGGCTATCGGTGACCCAAGGACAGTAAAACCCTGTAATGAAACCTGTATTTCAGGTCAGGTCACCTCTGAGGACACAGTTACATTTGTGTCACAAAAAAGCATGTGGAATCCAAAGCCACGTACGTGTGAAAGCTGTGAGTCTCGGCGTGTCTTGCATGAAGAAGTTCCGCTGGGGCCTGTCATGGCTCACAGCAGTCGCTTACCAGTCGAGGTATTCTGTTCTGCGACATAGAGCCGTGGCTGCAGTTTGGCCACGAGCCACATCCGTACTCATCTCAGCCTTCACCAGCTCGACCTCACCTTGGACCAAGCTGTTCGAACTGGTTTCACCTCTGTGATCTGAATCTCTGGACTTCCCTCTCTGACCACACAGGCTTCCGCCTGCCACTTTCACATCTCTGCTGCACCAGCCTCTCACGCTGACTCTGAAATCCAGCCCCTCAGCTCTCCTCCATTCTTAGTCCCCATCCATCAGTCTTTATACTTGTGATGACAGGGCCAAAGCTGGCCTGTATGCCACATTGGTGCAAATTAGAAGAAGACAGCAGAGTCAGGTGCACAGCTACTGGGTACAGACTGGTGACGGGGCAGCACCTACATGCCACTGAGAAACGTTAGCCCTTGAGCCAGCGCTCATAATTCCTGCAAAGGTGATATGCACAGCTATGCACAGTGGCCCTGTCCCTACCAACGGCTCAGCATCCATCTTTAAAATCAGGTTAGAACTTTTAACCAGACTAGCACTGACACAGCCCCCTTCCTTCATTTTAAGTCCCCATCCCTAGATAAAACTCATGAAATTCTGAAGAGAACATCTACCATGAATTCACACCACACGTCTTCGGCTGCCAAAAGTCTTTGGTGGCCTCTTGTTAACACCTTGCTATGTCCCTGTGGGAGGCTCTTTTCAAACTTTCCACTCCTCCTCAGTTTCTTCTCTGGCCTTCCTGCATCTGCCCCTGTCTTTGACCGCAGGCTCCTTCCTTGCCCTCCTTCTTGCCAAACCAACCTGCTGACAGGTGCCCTTCACTTCTCCTCCACCTTCCCCTGTGAGGCTTAGCACAAACCACCTTAGCTCTTTTGCATGTTTGGCTCCTCCCTCCCACTGCCTTTCTCTTCAGGGTCAGCCCAGCCTGAGGAGAACCTTCACTCAACGCTGCTCCCCCTAGTCAATCTACTCTCAGTTTTCACTGGAGATGTTCCAAGGGACATACTCTGCTTGTGTCCTCCACTCTTTAAAACCACAGCCTGGAAGACCATCAGCCACCAACTGCTGCAATCCTCACTCTTTCAGACCTCTTTGAAGGTTAGACCATCTTTTTAGAATTTTTTTCCTGCTTGGTTCCCATAATAATGTTGCCTGCTGTCCAAATGGCTCATGTCTTCTTTACTGTTTCCCCCCCTTCTCCCAGGACCAAGGCTCTGTCCTTACCCCACCCTGCTTCTCCACTTTTCCACTGGTTTTCTAAGCAGCTCCATTTAATTGTCTTTAAGTAGTTCAAACTAAATGTATCCAAAGCCAAGTTCACTATTTTTTCCAACACACCAGCTCCTCTGACTCACTTTACCATTTCTTTGGAGAATCAAAATTCAGAATCCAATTTTCACAGCTGGGAACAGGCATCACTTTTTTTAATGCCTTTATTTTGACAGGATATAGCCCAAGTCTGAGGCCTGGTCTGAGACTGCCAGAAGCCTATGATCCATCTAGACAGGAGAGACTATCCACGAATGAGCCAGGAACCAATTAACAGATACAACAGAACCTGACAGGCCCAAAGAGTCTGAGAGAGCATCCTTCCTAAATCCAGCGGATAAAGAAAATGCATCTTGCACGCCAAGAGCACACAATGAACTGTAACTGTGGCCAGCAACATGCATTAACATTTTCATGGTGCTCTATAGTTGTGGTGGTTTTTGAATGTCAGGAAATTTTTGATAGTTCCTTCAAAAGGTGGAGCTGAATTCTTCTCCTGAGTACGAGCAGGACTTGGTAACTCACTTCTAACAAATATATGCAGAAGGAATGCTACACAACTTCTACAACTGGTCAGAAAAGACACTGCAGTTTCATCCTGGGCTCTCTCTCCTGAGAGGGGGCATGGGTGTGGACATGTTGTGAGGATGCTCAAGAAGTCCTAGTGGAGGTCCACATGGTGAGGGACCTGTGACAGCCAGGTGAGTGAGTCCAGATGAGTCTTGGAAGTAGACCCTCCAGCCACAGTCAAGCCTTCAGATGACCACATCCCCGGTCAGTAACCAGACTGTAACTCCAAGGGAATGATCCAGAAGGTTCCAACTAAGCTGATTTTGAATTCCTGACAAACAGAAACTCCAAGATGATAACTGTTTTTTAGGTTGCTACAGTTATTGCATAACAATAGGTAACTAACAAGGGCCTATAAAATGTTTTTCCATAAACGAAATCGATGAATCCTCACAACTCCATGAAGCGAGCACAGTAGTGTCTTCCTGCTACAGATGGTTAACAGTGAGGCTCACAGCGATTAGTTAAGAATTTATTTAACTGTTCAGACTTCATTCTTTAGAGAGGAATTGAGGAGGCTAAGAGACCACGAAAACACATACTTCACCAAGAGTAGGAAAACCAGAAGTGGCACAGTCAAGACTCAAACCAAGTCCTCTGATTGCACACCCCATAACCACTCCAACATCATTCAGGGGCACACAGCAGTTGAGACCCCCAGGCTTAGCCCAACACAGAGAACACATGGAGTGCTACGCTCAGTTAAGACACGTGGTACAGACAGGAGTAGAGGGCAGGAGGTGAGAAGATGCTGACTGTGATAGACAAGCCACATATGCAAAATCATACTCATGTTGTACAGGAAACAAAGTCCCGGTTACAATCCAGCATGTGAAGCCTTGATAAACAAATGTCCAAGGGCAACTCTAGCCAAGTTGATGGGTTGGTCACCTCACCACATACAAAGACAGGTAAGACCAGGTCCCTTCCAGGGAGCTGTTAGCTCCCCAGCTGGAGGGCTATGACTTTTGGCACACAAACTCTAAGCCAGGTGCTGTGACAAACATAAGGACAAAGAGCTAGAATCAGAGAATTTATTTCTGGGTGGGGAAAGCCAACCAGGAAGCCAAAAAAGATGTAAACATTTAAGATGCTGATGGTGTGAGTGCGTAGGAGAAGAGGAGGGCAGGGACAGGCAAACGGGGGCAGGAGGGATTTGGTTCTTCTCACAGGGTGGCTACAACCAGGGGAGGGTCCATGATAAAGTGATGGCTGAGCAGACCCCCGGAGGAAGCGGGGAGTTTGAGGGGAAGCCTCGCCGATGGCCAGGAGGTGTTCAGTGAAGGAGCTTCTCAGTGGAATGTCTCTGAGATGGGGGTACGTGCGTGAAGCTGGAGAACTGTCAGGGGCCAGGGTGCAACAGGGAGAGCAGCGGGGTGAGGTCAGTAGGTGGGGAACAAATAGAACTCACACTTGATTCTGAATAAGATGGGAAGCCACTGGAAAGTTGAGGCATTTGTGACTGATTGACATTTTAAAGGAATCACTCTGGCTGCTCTGTTGAGAACAGAGTGTGTGGGAGAGGGGCAAGGATGGAGACCAGGGGATCAGTCAGGAGGCTGCAGCGACAATCAGGAGGTGAGGGGGTGAGGTGCGGGCACGCTGGTGTATCCTGGACAGTGAGAGAGAGGAGGCAAGTGGCACTCCAAGGCTCGGGTCTGAGTGAAAGGTGGAACTGTCATCAGTGGAAGCACAGATGACTTTGAGCAGAACAGGCTTCAAGCAGGAGACCCAGAATTCAACTTGGTTATATTAAGTCTAAGATAATTCTCTCCAAATGGAGATGCTGAATTTACAGGCAGGAACATGAGTCTGGCATTCAAGAAGTCTGGACAGGACAGAGAGTAGAGGGGACAGAATGTGTTTGGGAGTTGACAACACACATCTTGCATTTAAAACCACGGGACTGGATGAAGTCATGAGGAAGTGATTGTAAATAAGAGCAAAAGGCCGTGATGAGTCCAAGACCACCGCGTACAGTAAGAAATGGAAGCACACCCAGCAGAGCAGGCAGAGAAGGAGCAGCGAGGCGTCCTGGAAGCCGGGTGAAAGGCACTTCAAGGATGGAGCGGTCACCCGCACACGCTGCTGATGGAGCCAGCGGGGTGAAGATGATTCGACCAGGGGCTTTAACGCCACGGACCTTGTGAGGGCCTGGGTAAGACCAAGGGGACAGAAGGTGGGAACCAAAGCCTGATCAGAGTGGGTTCCAGAGAGGATCATCCAATTTCCAATTTACTGGAACGCTGAGAATAGAGGAACATGCTCAGTGGGACCAGGAGGGATGCTGTCAGCAGAACCCAGAACGTGGAACTCTAGACGGGACTGAGGCCCGGCTCCTTCCACAGACACAGTGCAGGGAAAAACAGGAGACAAAGGAGGAATCTAGAGGTTAAAAAAGACAATGTGCAGCCCGTATTTAAATTCTTATTTAAAAAAAAGAAAGAAAGAAAGAAAACAGAAAGGAAGGAAGGAATGATGAATTGAAAATCTGGACACCAGCAGGACACTGGAGGAGGGTGAGGTTTCTCCTGTGCCAGTGGTGATAACATGAAGGTTATTTATTTTTATTAGTGCATTTTAATTTTAGAGCGTGGGCTTCATTGTGGCTTACTTGTTTACTTATTTATTTATTCGTACTAAGGACTGAACTCAGGTGCACTTTACCACTGAGACATATCTCCAGTTCTTTTTCTTTCTTACTTTATTTTTAAAATTTTGAGATAGGGTCTCTCTAAGTTGCCCAGGGCCTTGCTATTTGCTGAGGTTGGCCTCAAATTTCTGATCCTCCTGCCTTGGTCTCCTGAGTTGCTGGGATTACAAGCAAGTGCCACTGCACCTGACTGGCATATTTATTTACTTATTTACTTTATTTATTTATTTTAATTTTTTATTTTATTTGTTCTAATTAGTTGTACATGACAATAGAATGCATTTATATGAGATATATTTATTTTTAAAGAGTCATTATCTTTCAGAATTAATACTGATATATTTATGAACAAAGTGATTGACATCTGGCATTTGTTTCAAAATTAAAAAGGAGCAAGGAAGTGAGTAGGCATTCAGAAGAAATGAGATTAGTCAGGACTAATGACCGTGGAAGCCAATGATAGGTACATAGGCTTCCATCATGCTAGTCTATCTGCTTTTGTATATGTTTAAAGAGTCTCTAACAGAAAGGTGGGGAGACGAAAATGGAGGTGAGAGAATAGGAGATAACAAGTGTACACGACTCTTCTAAAGGGTTCCGCTCTCCAGGAGAACAGAAAATGAGGTGCAGAGTGGAGGAAGACTCAGGGTCCAGGAGGTTTTGGTTCTTGAGACAGGCGGGATACAGAACGTTCAAGTGCTGGTGTGGAGACCTGGAGAGAGGCGGGAGCTGCCCACGGAGACGGCACAGATGCTGGGGAGCCTCCTGGATGAGGGGATGGGGGATGGACACCAAGCCGCAGTGGCAGTGTCTACGGGCACTGAGACAGCAGGTGGAAGGACGCGTGGCTGCCCATGGAAGCCCCTTTTGAGTGACTCCAGACTCTCGGAGAAAGAGAGAGCAGGGCGTCAATTTGACAGTGCAGTGCTGACAAGCCAGGAGAACAGGACAGCCGACAGGACAGAAGTGATTCCGAGCCCAAGAAGGGCCCCCCTGAGGTTAGCAATCAAGACTTGAAAGTGACTCCATTCACTGTGGTTTGGGGACTGTCTCCAGCCATGATTCGGACAAGCAGGTACAAAGACAGTCAATGACCAATAGTCACTGTCAGTGTCAAGTGCAAAAACCAAGTAGTGAAGAGCGGCAGGTCTCTGCGGACAGCCAGGAACTCAGGGAGGGCAGCAGTAATGAGACAAGGCTCCGAGACAAGCAGACGGAAGGAACCGCTGCACGGGGCTGCAGGAGGGGCATTCAAGGCTAGGCTAAGGGGAGACAGTTTACGAGGACAGAATGAGACAGCAGGCAGCCAGGGCAGTCTGCGAGGCCGGACAAGTACAACCAGGGGTTTTGTTCTCGGCACAGTTGCTCACCTCCAGCCCTGCCCCTGGCCCACCACTTACCTTGGGCGCCTCCCCCTTGCTGCCGGGTGGCAGCCGCAGGACCCAGAAGTTCCTGTTGCGCAGCAGGTTCTCCAGGTTTTCCAGCCGCCGCTGCAGCAGCCCATACTCCTGCAGCAGGGTCCCCAGCACAGCCCACTTGCTCTCCATATGGTTGCCGAACTCCACGGCCGTCTTCTCACAGTCGGCCAGCTTCTTCTCGGCTGTCCCCGTGCGCCCCTCCAGGTTCAGCAGCTGACTGGCTTGGGCGTCCACCTTTCTCTCCACGGCCTGAATGGCAGCCACCACGGTCCAGAGTGAGATCTCTGCTGTGGGCAACTGGGGCTCCCGCATCATGCGGTCAGGGAAGACAGGCGCCCTATCTGGGAAGGGTGGGAACTGAAAAGGCATTGGTCGCCGGGCATCCATGTCCCATTCTTGAGCCTGTGTGCAGAGGGAAAAGGTGACAGTCCAGGATGAGAATATGTGTGAGGGGGGAAAGTGGCCTGAGAACAGGGGACAACTAATCAAATGCTACAGATTGTCTTTTTTCTGCCAAGCCCTACTCCCAGCCAGTGTGCTCATTAATGTTCCCAGCAAAAGTGAGAGCGGTTATCTGACATCCACCTAAACCCTCGCCTGTCTCCTGCCTGGGGGAGTCAGCCTGGCCCCTAGTGCACCTACTTTGACACTTAGCAAGTCAAGGCTGTGGACCCCTGCCTAAAATGTCACAGACCCTCTCTCTGAATAGAGCAGCTGTTTACTTTATGGGTCAGATTTAATGATAAACTTCCTATTTGCCTCATGTTTTTTGTTGCAGGGTAAGATTTTCATGTAAATTGTCTGAAGCTAATCTTCCCAGCAATCTCTCAGCAGGTTAGGGCAAGAATGATTATCTCTACTTTACAGATGATGAAACTGAGGTACGGAGAAGCAGCTGGTCATTCCACAGTACTGCCTGGCACTGCCAACAGGCACACGTGTGGGTGCTACAGGTAATGCCAACACTTCAGGTCTTTTGCTTTTGCCACCATTTCTACTAGGGTTACAGCCCAGGGAGTCACCAGAGCACCCAAGCTAGAGGACAAACAAGCAGGGGTTACTGGTTTTTTGTTTGTTTTTTCCTTTTCCATATACAACTGTTTTCCATAAATACGTTGTATGAAAACAGATTAACTAAAAAATGTCACATTCCTCATTCAAGAGGAGGGGCCATCCCTCACCCTCCACAAGGGCTAAGGGGAAAAGCTCTGTCCCCACCCCCCTGCTTCTTGAAAACGGGGTGCCCCGTGGCCTGGGATCTTCCCCATCATCTTTCTGCACAGAATCCTCACCCCAAGAGTAAGGTCAGTGGGTGCAGGTTGGGAGCCAAGCCCTATGTCAAGAAAGGAGAGTGGAGGGTGGTCACTGTTCATTGGGGATCTGGGAACCAGTGACATACTGTGCTAGCACTCAGGGCTCCACAGGCTGAAAACCAATTCCTCCTGCATGGGACAGAAGGAGGTGTCGCTTTCTGTTCTCCCTGTTGCTGTGAAGAGGCCCTCCAGCTGGGAAAGTGGAGGGCTTTGGCTTTGAGGTGGGCTGGACAGGCCAGTGACAAGCATGCCAGGTACTCTTGGGATGTCCCCCACAGTGTCCTGAGAATTCCTCCCCATGGGAGAGAGGCGAGCAGGACCCTGGGGATGCCTGGCCCTGCTGGGTAAGGGGACTACCTTTCCATTAAAGCCATCCACAGGGCTGGGGGAGGCTGCACTCGGCCTAGCCAAAGAAGAGGGTCTGGGCTGACAGTGGAAGTTTGGCAGGTCTGAAGACCCGAAGCTGAAAACTGATCAGAGTACACAGCAGCTCCTGGCTGGCTCCTTCTGACCTGCTGAGGCCCAGGTGGGAGCAGAGGAGCCTCTGCAGCCGCCAGCGCAGGGCGGGCCACAGACCCCTCTGGGGAGGTGCTCAGGCCTCAGAACCTCTTCCCTGGGTTCTATGCCCAAACTGAGGCGCTGGTTCTCAAACGTCGCACCTGAGATCATGCATGAGCCTAAAGAATGACCGGCGGCCCTCTCGCCCCCAGGACCTCGGAGCTAACCGTTCTGGGACGCAGCTTGGGCGGCGTCAGTGGTCTAAGAGCTGCTCGTGCGATTCCAACGTGCAGCCAAGTTCGCCGCCCCAAGACAACCCAGTCACCTCCCCACGGTCCCTTCCCCGGATCACACCCGGTGCCGAGGAAAAGTGGATGGCTCGTTATACTTGGAAAGAGATGGCGTTGAAACATTTTGCAATCTCGTCGTCAAACTGGCTGCGGTGTGGGCACCGAGGAGGCGCTCGCCCTGCGGCCGGGCAGCAGGCCTGCCCGCCAGCCCTCGGCCGCCGCGCGCAGGGTCGCGGGCGCCAGGTCCCGGGCAGGGCGGCGGGCCCCGCAGCGCCGCGGGCGCAGGGCCGGAGCGCGCGCCGGCGGGACAGCGGCTCGCAGCCGCGCGGCACGGCCTGCCGCTCGGGGCCTGCGCCGGGGCCGCGGCGGGCCGCTGCGCCTCCCGCCGCCCGGGCCGCGTCCGGCGGGCAGGACGGGCGCCGCGAGGCTGGAGGCCCGGCCGCCCCGCCCCCACGGCAGGCGCGGCCATGGCGCCCGGGGCTCACCCACCTGCATGGGCGGCATTCCCTCGGCCATTTCCCCGCGCAGCGCCGGCTCCTGGTGGCAGACCTCCTCCGGGGGCAGAGCCTGGGCCCAGCTCCAGCTCCCGCTGTCCAGCCCCAGGCCCTGGATGCCCAGCTGCTGAGGCTGCGGCCGTGTTGACACAAACTGCATCCTGGGAGTGCTGTTCCCCGCTCGGGCCGGCCAGGGAGAAGAAGAACGTTTTCCAGGCGCCTTCCCCCTCGCCGGGGCCGGACAGCTCCATCTACAGCCCGTAGGAGCAAACAGTCCCCTTCGGCGGCGCTCCCCGCCCTCCGCAGCCGGCGCGCCAGCCAATGGCCTCTGAGCTCCTGCCCGCCCGCGGGGGCCGGCCGCGGCCACTCCAGGCTGGAGCCACCGCCGCCCTCAGAGCGATGTGGCGGCTCCGCCCGAGGTCAGTGGTCCGCGCGACGGCCTGCCTTCAAGACCCAAGCGAGGCAGGGCCCTGGACCGTGGGCCTGTTTTCTGCTAATTCTGCAAATATATTGGGCATCCCAGGAGAAAATGGTGCCTGACCCTTCTGAAACCTTTACTGAACACCAGGTACTGTTCAGGCAAAGGGTGCAGCTCCACACTTGTAGACACCTGAGTTTAAATTCCAAAATTGCCACTTTGCTAGCTGTGACTTTGAGCAATTTAACTTCTCTGAGCCTCACACGTTTTCCTCCCATATAAATGAAAAAAATAATGCCTACCCCGGTCTATTTTAATGCTGTGAAATTAGATGAGATGAGTCTTCTGCCTGGCACATAGTGGGCACTCGGCAAAGATAGCTACCCCTCACCCAAGGAGAAGCCCCTGTAATTCTCCCCGACATAGTGTCTACTTTGTCTTCCTAAAGGACCAGTCCTTATCTTAAGAACAGAGATCTCCAAGTCTTATCACCCTGCTGAAAGACAGACCTACTGGTGCCTGAGTTCCACTACCCTTAGTAAAATAAAGAACATTATGGGCCCAAGGGAGACATGTGTTTACAGTTCTATATTCAGAAGGGCCATTATCAAGTACATACTTTCTCTGGCTAGGCACACTTCCAGGATATAGAATCCAGTATTTCATGGACTTAGTATTATCCTCAGGGAGATTAGGGACTGGTAAAGGTTATGCTCCCAGAAGTCAGTGATTTCCTTTCTTTTCTGGCCTCAAGCTGCCTCCCTCTGTTATAAATATAATGTCAATATTAGAGGAACCAGGCTAATTCAGTCTGAAAAGCTCTAGGCAAATTCGTTTCTGCCAACAAGTCACATCTCAGAGTACACACACTGACCTATACAGCCATCTTCCCTCTTTCCTAGAGATGAGGAATGAAGGACTAGTTAGTGCCAAGCATGCAAGTATCTTTTTAGGATAAAATTGTTAAGAGTTTTTCCCTTCCTTTTCAATAAGTTATAGCTACATCTCTTTTTATACAGCAAGATGGTGCATCGACTTCACTTTCTCCTTTGCAGAAGTTGCAGAAGTTGGATTTTCACATGACCATCCACACCTTCACCACTGGTGACCAGAGTGGCTGCTCAGAGCTAGAGGTCCAGTTCACTGTTATATATGAACAAAGTTACTCAACTCCAACAGAATTAAGTGCACAGCGTTCTGTGCTGGCATTATTTTATGACGACCAAGTCTAGTGACAACAGATCATAAACACCTGTAATGGATATAAGTAAGAGGGTAGCCATTTGGGGTGTTTAGGGGCACTTCCCCAAAGAAAAAAAAAAGGACACAAGGCAGGGAGCTACTGAAGTCACACAGGTCATGGACCCTATTGCAGTTGCTCCCATGACAAAGGGTAATGAGACAGACACCCAGGGTGGAAACCATCCTGAACTTGGAGGTGTGAGCAGACTGGTTAACTGTGAGGCAGTTGTCCTTGAGGAGAATGTAAAATACCATGGTTACTATAGATTTCTTGAAAGGGAAGGCCTCAGGTCTGGCCCCTTGACCTGTCAGGTAGACCTTGACACCCTCCTTCTCCTTGGAAATTCTACAGCTACTGCTTGGGATAGGGCATTTGAAGTGGCAGATGTTCAACTAAAGAATGCAGGAGAAGCCAAAAGAAAGGGGGTCCATAAAACCTTTATTTGTCTACCATTTCCTAAAGATTTCTGGTGCTGTGTCCTTTCAACAACTATGAGAAATCTCATAGTTTTGAGGGAAACCTCTGGACTCATTTTTGGCTAAGGGAAGAGGATAACCAGATCTGTGCTTCTGTCTTGGTTTCACTCACCCCTCATTTAACAAGCAGGTCAAGGACTACCAAGGTGGCCCATGGGACAGGGAAATGAGGACAGTCTCAGAACCTCAGGCTTTCTTCCCACTGGCACATCCATGCTCACAGGTTCCCATCTTCACTTTAAGGTACTGTGCCTGTGGGCTGGGGTTGTCGCTCAGTGATAGACAGCTTGCCTAGCACATGTGAGGCACCCGGTTCGATCCTCAGTACTGCATAAAAATAAATAAAATGAAGGTATTGTGTCCATCTGCAACTGAAAAATAAATGTTTAAAAAAATAGAAGACACTGTGCCTAGCTAGAGCCACCTCCATGGGAGGTCAATGTCTTGGGCACAATGTCCAGCAGAGCATTCTGACTGGAGGGGTGCAGAGACTAAAGTGACAGAGCTCTAAGGAGGGTTGATGTGGGGTCACAGCCAAATGTTTTGTGTATCTTTACGAAAGTTTTAAGGGCAATTCACTGTTGCCAATGAGTTTTCAGCATCCCTTTTACAGACTCACCTTTTGCTGACATTTTAACTCAAATACCCATCTCTCTTCCAAAAACTTTTGCTTTAAACCTATGCAAAGTTTGGGGAAGATACTTTTTCCCTCTTGAGTTTACTCTTAAACTTCTTCAGTTAGACATTTCATCTCCTTCTTTCCAAGTTTTGACACTATAGAAGAGTGACCTTCATTGGCTGCTCACTCTTGTTTTGTTTTGTTTGGTACTGGGCATTGAACCCAGGGGCACTTCACCACTGAGCTACATCTCCAGTCCTTTTAATTTTGAGACAAGTTCTCACTAAGTTGCAGGTTGGCTTCAAACTTTTGATTGTCCTGCCTCAGCCTCCAGAGTCATTGGGATTACAGGTGTGCACCACCATACCCGGCTTCTCAGTTCTTAATGACTCCGTGATACCTTTCCTCCATCTTCCTAAACAGGTAAACCTCAACCACTGGAACTGGTCTAACTCAGCGGGAAGGCTTAGGAGCCCTTTATGCAGAAGGCATGCTATATGTGATTGCAGTGTGTTCTTCAAATGCTTTCAAGGGCTGCCCTCCAACTTTTAAGTGCAGGTTTAATTACTAAAGTAGTCAAAATTCACTCAAAATAAAGTCTAGTGTTCCTGACAAAATTTACTGGTTTTTCCAAACGCAAAAGGTATGATCGTTAATCCAAGTTGGTAATAATGTCACTAAAGTCCCTTGCTTTTCTGCAAGCTGCTCTTACAAGAAGGTGCAACCTCAGGAGGTAGGAAAGTCTGCAGCACGGGTGCTGGCACCCCTCCCACTTGTGTGCGTCCAGTCCCAGTCCCGCCAGCACTTGGTCTCTGGACGTGGCCTGCAAAAGGCCCAGCAGAAGCGAATGGGGCTTTCCCCACGCCTCCAGCTCTCCTAACTGTGGAGAGAAGTCAGAACTTTTTTCAAATAGCATTTCCATAGCCTATTTCCTAAAGTCCTCACAGGCACATTAGAATCACCTGGGGGAACCTAGACACACACGGGCTCCATCACAGACAATGAATGTCTTCTGAACCCTCAGGTTATTCTCATGTGCAGCAAGGAACTAACCAGTGCAACAGCCTCCTCATTTCCTTGTCTTGGCCCTATCAGATCATCTGGGGAAATTAAAATCCTAAATTACTTAATATCTAATAACATAAATATGATTGGTTAATTATTCTTATTCAGTTTTTATCCTCCTATTTACTCACTGAGGTTGGCTAGCAGATATTGTCTTTATGACATCATTTTTAAAAATTATAGACTCAAGGCCAAGAACTGATTTATGTATGTAGCTTCACATGCACCTTAATTTTCAGTTCTGCTTATTTAACCCAGTCTCTCCAGGAACGTGTCTGCCATCTTCCTGATGTTATAATTCTTCAACAACATAAAACTGGTTATTTAACAAAAGTTGCTGGCAGAAGTCAACCACATTACGTAGGTCAATCTGGCATTTTCTACATTGAACTTTGTTTTTAATTTCTGCCCACATATAGTTGTCTCACTGCTCCCTAAATTGAAATCTCAGTCAGCTTCTTCCCAGCACAGGCAAGAAAACTGAAAATGAAGAAAGGACTACTGCCCAGCCTGAATGAAGAGGCGCATCCATGTCACTCAGGAGACCGATCAGCCAACAATTAACTCTCCAGCACCTACATTAACACTTCTGTCTGAATCCTACAAGACGCTTCATGGCACTTAGTCTTTCCTCTACCTTCACACCTCAGTGAAGTAGGTATTTTCCTCACATTATGAGTGAAGACCCTAGAGCAAGGGTGGAGCTCAGGCCTGTGACTTCCTTCCCAGGACCATTTCACTACAAAGATCCTCATTCTTACAAGTGTTTAAAAATGCTTTATACAACAGCGCATTGTGTTACATGAAACTTACAGAGAAGACAGCCACTAAGCAACCTAGCACAAGCATTATTTTGGTGTGTTTTCTTCTGATTTTCCTATGCTTTAAAAAATGCAGTTAAATGTATGCTTCATAAGAATATTTCTAAAAAGTGTATGTTTTGCTAGGACTTTATCAGTTTATGGGGCTTTGGAGTAACTATAATTAAAATTATACTCTTTATTCTGTAATGAATGCAAGTGTTTATTCTGCTGTGTTGAAAGCAATCACTAACAGAACATAATCTGGGGAAAAAACAGAAAAGGAAAAGAGGACCCAGAAGTTAACTCTTAAATTCTGTAATTTTAGAGTTACAAGGGACCATATTTTACCATCTTCTTCAATCTTCACATTAGAATTGAGAAAACAAAATCTTCATAGATTAGTCTGCCCCACATCGAGTACAGAATGTTATGCTAGGACCAAAATTCAGTTTTTAACTCCCACTCTGGTGGTCTTCCCACAGTAAAATTACTGAGCATCCCAATGCCTAACACCATGAGGCGCACAAAATGAAACGTGGTCTCTGTTCTTGGGTAGTTTTGTGGTTGTTGTTGTTGTTTTTGTGGTACGGGAGATGGAACCCAGGGCCTCTCACATGCTAAGCAAATGTTCTATCGAGTTACACATCAGTCCTTGGGTAGCTTAATTTTTAGGCCAGTTTCAAGATTTTAAAGCAAATAATGGCTTTACTAGTAAAAACATAGCCACATAGCTCAGCAAGTTTTTATCAGACACTTTATTTGAAATGAAACCTGGCTATCCTGGAGAGATTTGCTGCACAATGCTTTTGCGGTTTCTGTTTGGGTTGTATTGTTCTTCCTTGATGGGTGGTTAGTCTTACAGGTGATGTTTTTGGAATAGGCAATTTAATCGACCAAGCTGACAAAAGCCATTGTGTGAGTCCACATGTATGTTTGTGGCCAGTTACTCATTTAAAAAGAAATTGGAGCAGGGCCAGAAAGGGATGAGTAACACTGTCCCTTGACTCTCAATGTCAGTTCATGTTGCGAGATAAACAGCACCTTCCAGGTCCTTTATGCAAGAGACAACATGCTCTGGCCTGTGACAGTGCTTATGAAGAAGTCTCTGCGGAAAGGAACCCTGTTGAGATTAAGCCGGTTCTCTGTCCCGGTAGTACTAGAAATGCTATTCAGTCACTGCTCTGTCCCAAGTGAAGCTACCAGCCCACAGAGTTTGGTGCAGCAGCCACAGGGTTTCCACTACTGACTCCAGCTCGTAACCACAGGGTTGGCTGAAAACGTCTGGGTCCTCATATAGGAAGAGGAGCTGGGCAGATTCCCTATTAAAGAACCAAAGAAATATCAAGAGAACCAGAGCCCCACAGGGTCATGGCACACAGAAATTTATGGGAGCTGGGAGATACAGAAAAGAATAGGCAAAAGATCAGCCTAAATAGAAGTAAAAGATGATAGGCAAAAGGCTGAGCTCCCAGTGACCATGTGTCCTTTGTCCAGTTTTTGACATTTGCCACCTCCAGTTCAAGCTGGCTCTCTGACCTCCTCTCAGGCAGGTCCTGTAAAATCTTTCCTTTGTGTCTTGGCTGTGTGCTCAACACCTCAGGTAGGTTTCTGTGCATGCCCTAATACCTCTGAGAAATAGGCCTCATGATCCATGTTTTACTGATAAGGAAAGCAGGGTTCAAGATGGTTAAATAACAGAGCTATTACTTATGATGGAGGTCCTGCATCTAGGTCTGACCAGAGTTCTTGCCCTCAGCATGTTCTAACCCACACCCTGTATTCTTATGTCAAGGCCCTGCGCACTCCCGGGCCCATCCTGTCCGCACACCAATTTGTCCTAACTTGAGTGTCTTTTGCTTTTAGGACCCTGAAACTTACCAAAACACGGAATGGCCTCTCAAAAACCTTGAGAAATAACTTCTCCTTTGCTACAGATAGAGAACTAGAATGAACACAACAGGCCAGAAGTGTCCCTCAAAACCACTGGAAAAAAGATACCTGATGACATCAGAGATCTTGTCTATAACCACCTTTAGGGGACACTTGCTGCTTACAGCCCTCAGACAGCTGAAGTGACTTTGTTGTCAAAGAACCAAGACTCCTCTCCCCCCAGAGGAAATATGAGCAGAAATTTAGAATTTCCATCCTATCTGGAAAGAATAAAGGGACTCAGACCCTTTATCAACAAGGTTTTTGGGGACTGAGACAGTAAGCATGTTATTGTCTAGCAAGCCACAGGGTTTGGCTGAGATTCCCGTCTCTTGAGAGAAACCCAGCAGGGCACCCCACCAGGACCTCTGCAAGTTTTATTATCAATGATGGGGGAAGTTGTGTAGAGGGTGGCTCTAGCTGGAGTCCAGCTAAGGTGTCCCCAGTACCAAGTGTCCAGCAGAAAAGGCTGAGTCACCTTTCATTTTCTAGACAATCAACCAACTTCCATTTATTCTTATATCTGAGTCTGCACCAGAGGCACATCCAATGGTAACCACGGAAATGTTGTAAGCAGAGTGACTGGTTAGTCAACACCTGGATCCACTCCAGAGGAGAGGGTACTTGCGTGCCAGTCAGAGGGACAGGTGAAGAGCACAGCTCTGGGGTTTCCTCTTCCCTGTTGTGTCTGGTCGTGAGGACTGGGCCTCAGGTGCTTCTTACAGCATGGCTTCCCTCAAGAGAACTCGATGGAACAAGAATTTCTCCTCCACATGCTGAAAACTTTGTTGGACTCTATCTCATCTTTCCCACTGATCCATTTCTGAATCTTTAGCAAACCTTTAGAGGGGGCCTGATGGAAGGAAAGAACAGTATGCACATAGTTGAACTCCCTGCTTTGTGCCAGGGCTGAGGACTAGGTTTCCACATGCTTCGGTCTTTCTGGGATGGCCTGTACATTCCCCTTCATAAAGCTTTATGACTCTTGTTTCAGTGGCATTTAGATTATGTTCACTTCTTGCCAGAGTTAGGTCCCTGTTGGCTACAATTCTTAGCAGAAAGGGCTATGATATTTATCTGCAGCATTTTAATGCACAGGTCTCTTGTTACTAAGCTCTGTGTTCCCAGTGAATCTTTTGAGTCAAATGAATTTTAGATGTTATCTGGTCCCACATCACACCTAATGTAGGAATCCCTTCTCCAGCATACCCTGGCAGATGCCTGAATCCACTCCAAAAGCAGCTCACCTCCTAAAGATGGTGTTTTTTTTTGTTTTTTGTTTTGTTTTTTTTTTTGGTGGTACTGGGGATCGAACTCAGGGCCTTGTGCTTGTGAGGCAAGCACTCTACCAGCTGAGCTATCTCCCCAGCCCCAAGATGGTGCTTTGACTCTATTCCCTTTTAACTGGGGGAATCAAAGTACAAATCAAAACTGAATCTCAAACTCAAGTTCCTAGTGTATCAATGAAGGCGGAACCCTATTTTGGGATTCCCAGATTGTGGTTAGAAAGCTCTTGGTCCCAATATGCCAGCGTTCTGCCATCATCCATCTTGTTCTGTCCCCTTGGACTTTTTCATTGCCTACAGACTAAAAGTTAAGACAGCAGCTCAGGTTTCACACATGTTTATGTCTCCCATGGTCCCTGGTATTGTGGATGTCACCAAGCAGTGTTTTAAAAATGTGACTATCCTGAAGAGCAGCCTTTTCAGACAAACTTCCCAGGAGCACAGCCAGCTGGGCTAATGTCCTCTCCTAGCGGAGCTACACAGAACTAGGCAGGGTAAAGGTTGGATCCAGTGATAAGGAGAAAAACAGGTCCCTTCCTTACCACTTATCTAGAAAGTGTCCTGTCAAAATATTCCCAGACCTTGTTCTAGGCATCAGAGAAGAATCAGGGGAAACAAGAGGGTGCAGGAATAAACAAGTCTCCTGCTCAAGACTCAGGGCTTCTGCATTCTCTCTTCTATCTCAGGCTCCAAGCACGAGCAAAATAATAAATCAAATCAATTTCAGTCAAGTTTCTGCAAGAATCTCTGCTTTGATTTTGCTGTCTTATTTAGCTTCACCTGGACAGAGGCCAAAGACAGAAACAGGATTTTGGCAGGAGATGGAATATATCACAGGATTTTTTTTTTTTTTTTTTTTTTTTTTTTAATTTCTAAAGGCTAACTTCCCCCCTTTTACCAGTTTCACTTTGCAGATGGAAATTTGAGAGCTATAAAGAGAAAAGGGCTTTTAACTAGTTGCAAAGACACTAAGGAGCAAAACCAGGATCAGACATGCCAGGTGACAGTGACCCCAAGGAAAAAACCATGGTAGCTGAGGTACCTAAAAGCACAACGGGCAGGACAGGTCATCCTTGTCTGCATGTGGTGCTCAGCTCTCAGTGGCCTAGGAGGTGCCAGTGGGGTGGGGCCAGGTGCGGGACCAGATGGCCTCTCTGCGGGCTTGAGAATGCCGCACTACAACAGTTATCGCACTAGTGAGGAAATGAGAGCCCAGAGCTCAGAGCGCTTTCTGAAACTCCTAATGCTTCTGGAAAGTGCTGTGATCTTTGTTGCTGATGATCATCAAGACAAGCAGATAACAGGAATGGAAAAGCCAGCTTACTGGCTTGGAAAAGATAAGGGAGAATGTGACATAAAACACTAAAACTGCATTTCAGGCACAGATTTTAAGCAGTTCAAGCAGTTCTATGATCGTTATGCCAGCTACTTCTTGGGATCTCTAGCTTTTAAAGCTGGGTTGAGAACTCTGCTTTTAACCAGGACCTTGGCAAAGATTTCTGGCAGTTTAAATACCAGTACAAAGGCTTGAATGCTTCAAACCAAGTCAGTAAAAGTTAAGAACTGTTCTCCTAAATAAGCTATTTAAGTCAGTTTTTTTGTTCGCAGGTATTAGCAGAATGTATTAGAAGACAGTGTGGGAAAGCTAGGAGGCAGTCTCCAGTCCTCCTGCATCAGTACAGGTGGCTGCACAGCTGTGTGAACAGAGCTCAGTTGGTGTCCAGGAAGCAGCGACACAAACCGCGGCTAAAGCCCGTTATTCCAACACCATCTCACCTGTGGAGGAATTAATGAAAGGCTTGGCACATTCTCATGCCTGACGACCTGCTTCATGCTTGGGGGCTCTTCCGATGCTCCTTGTCTCTACCTAGAGGCAGTCCATCCTCATTCTGCTCTCCTGGGACGGGATAACCTGAGGTGGACTCTTGCTTCCCAACCATTCTGTAATATTTTTATGATTTTGGCTTTTGTGGTGTCTTTGAAAAGATGGGGCTGCTGGGCTCATTTCCAGGTCTTTCTGTATTTTAAAATGTGGTATTCTGGTACTTATGTTAAGTTCCAAAACATAAGCATGTCTCCAGTGGAGTGTAGAGGACACCAAATTTCTTGTGCGTCAGATAATAATTACTGTGAGTGGTGGAGGGGCTTCATATGAACTTTCTGCCCTGTTGTGAGCATAGATAAACCGCGGATTTACAACCCACCCCCTCCACTCCCTTCGCCATACCACTGACTGGTCTCTAGACCTTCCGTGTTAACACCCAGGCCAGAGGTTTCGAGGCCAGCTAGGAGCGGGCCGGGTGGGTCGGGGGGGCGTGTGGCAGGGTCGCTTTCACCCACACAGCCTCCACTGTGACCTGAACGCAGGTGGTCCTTGAGCGTCTGCTTGTAGCGGAAGCTCCTGCCGCAGAGGGCGCAGGGGTAGGGCCGCTCGCCGGTGTGGATGCGCTGGTGCTTCATGAGGTGGTGCTTGCGGATGAAGCTCTTGCCACAGTGCGCACACTGGAAAGGGCCGCTCGCCTGTGTGCAGCCGCCGGTGGTTGAGCAGGTGCTCCTTGCGCATGAAGCTCTTGCTGCAGTCAGTGCAGGGGTATGGCCGCTCGCCCGTGTGGATCATCTGGTGGCGGATCAGGGCCGAGTGGCCATTGAAGTCGATGCCACACTGAGGGCAGGAGAATGGGCGCTCCTGTGCGTGCCCGCGCTGATGCAGCAGGAGGCTGATTTTCAGGCTGAAGCTCCTGCCGCACTGCGCACAGCGGAAAGGCCTCTCACTGGCGTGAGCCCGCCGGTGACTCGTGAGTCGCGCCTGGTCAGCGAAGCGCTTGGGGCAGTCCGGACAGGGGAAGGGGCGCTCAGTGCTGTTATGGACCCGAAGGTGGTAGGTGAGTCTTGAGGGGTGCGTGAAAGTCCGGGCACAATGTGGGCAGGTCGGGGGTGGCTCACTGGTATGGTCCTGGGAGGTGCTGCCAAGGTCCGTCTGCGGGGCAAAGTGCTTGGGGCACTGGGCACAGGGTAAGGGGTGATCGCCAGCGTGGCCACACTGGTGAGTCAGCAACATGTCCTGGCTTAGATTCTTACCACAGTGGTGGCATGAGAACAGCTGCTCTCCAACTGGAGGTGGGAGCGGGTAGCTACCCAATTGAGTAAAAGTCACCTGTCCCTCTGAGGCTTCAGGCAAGTCGGTGGCTGCACGTCCAAAAGGTGTCATGGGTGCAGACTGCTGGTGTTTGAAAGCCACATCTGAAAAAGCATCCTTTGCTGCTGCTGGTGGAGCAGAGAAGGCAACAGGAACTTCAGGGCACAAGGAGGCTCCAGTAAGGCCTTCAGCTTTGATGACAAGCTCTTCATCTGAAAGAAAGGACTTGAGAGGTAAGCCCCTCAAGAGCTGTCTCACCAGCAACTCTCACAAGTTCCTACCCAGCTCTGAGCTGCTCAGATAAACAACACAGCAGAGGGCTGCTGTAATACTAATCAAGCGTAGCATCCCTGTGGCAAATCAGAGAATTAAGGCTGTACTCTTTGATGCTCCCTGTTGAAATAAGAACGATCTTGGCATCGGTCTTCCCCAAGTTATTTTGTTTCACTTCTGCTCAAGAACTTGCTCTATTGCCTGTTGTGACAGTCTAAAATCACCTATTCATCTGTTCTTATTCTTCTCTATTTATCTATTCTTATTCTTCTCTGTTCCACCAAATAAATCCTTCACTATAGTCAGTTCTTTACTTTCTCTGAAAACAAAGTTCACAATTTACTTCTCCATGTTTACTATTCTCCCTTTTGCAGAATGCTTCCTTCTTCTCCCTTCTTCCCAAATTACATCCAGTCATATCAAACCAATCATCCTGCTAGGCCCACTTCTGGCTTCATGTCCTTCTTTATACCTTATTATACTGAAAATTAACTTGATGTGTATTCTTCACATTTCTCACTTCTGTTATGTTTATACAGCCCTGTCACATAACCACATGTGTGTACCCAGGGTCAGTTTGTTGAAGGACAGACGCTGTCTTATTTTTCATTTGTACTTCCCTGAATCTAAAGCAACATGGCATGGTAGATATTTTTTAAAGACTGCGTTAAGTTGTATAAACAGTTGGGTCACTTCTGACCTTGAGATTCTCTTTTATAATTCAAGTAGCAAAACACAGATGGTACTTCCTTCTTTAGAAGGAAGCCATTTCTATTTCTTCTCCCATCATTGCTGTTCCTTTCAATGACTGAGTGAGCAAGATTCCATTCCCTCCTCTCCAACAACATTCCTGTCTCCCTGCCCCACTTCCTATTTTTGTCCTATACTTTCTACATGATCTTCAAATGTTCTTCTGTCTTTTCCCATCTTCCTACTTTTGGTCCATCTGATTGCACTTGTTTTTCTTCCTTTGACTATTCTAATTTGTTTTTTATTGTGGTGCTGGGGATTAAGCCCAAGGCCATGTGCATGCTAAGTACATGTTGACCCCTGAATCCACCCCTAGTCCTAACCATTCCAATCTGTCTTTGCACTTGAGTGTGTTTTCCCACTTAAAATTCATCTCAGCGCCTCTTTGGTCTCAACTGACCATGCCTTTCCTTCTCTTCCTTCTCCCACTGCTTTGCCTCTAAAGCCGCATTCCTGCTGCAGCTGCTCCACTCACTCCTGGTGGGGGCTGGATCTGGGCAGGAGCGGCTCTGGGCAGTTACTCACCTGCATGGGTGCCTTTGTACATGTCGCTCTCCTTGGACTCCTGTGGAGCCCCAACCGGAGGCTCTTCCTCTTGTTTAATCCAAGACAGAATATCTGATGTTGAAAGACCAGGCTCTATTTGTAGGGGAAAGAGAAGGCTTTCAGGGACTTGAATCAGAAGGTAAGATTGATCACACTGGTTTTAGAACACTGCATTTTGCCCAATTTTTATTTCTAACTAACAAAATAAGCAACTTCTAAGAAAATGCATACAACTCCAGAGAATCATTTTGAAATGAAACCAAAATGATTTATTTTATATGATATTCTCACCTTGATTCTCTATTTTCAGTGAGGTTATTAAAAAACAAATTACAATTTTTATTTTGGAGACAATATTCTGAAATAATCTAGAAAAACAGTACCTTTAATTTGAGTAGCTCTCCTATTCAACATACTCTCACTTTTCTCTCAATTGCGAAATAACAGAGTGGGTAATATTTTTTTCTTTTAAGTAGAAAGGACTACAAGTTAAATAAATGGCCAATGAGGAAGTATCTACAGTGAAGTGCCATATTATCAAAGATCTACACACATAAGGAAAAAAAAGCAAAGAAAAAAGACTGGCCAAAATGGGTTTTTAAATGTTAATTAAAAGAGAAATATACTTCCGGAATTACAAATCAGATCAGTTTAGATACAGAATCTGACTCCTCAAAAATATACCTTCCAGATTTTCAATTCGGGGCTTTTCCTGAGAGATCATATTATCTTTGTTTATTTAATGACACAGGCCATTGTGTCCTGGGACCCTTTTGGAATGAACACAGCACTGCCTCTGAAGGCCTCATTTAGTCAGTGCAGACGCTGTGTGCTTGCTAGTCCAGCCTGGACCTAGGTGGCCTTTTTTGACCTAAAGGACAAGCTGGCAAGCTGGCAAGCTGGCAAGGCCCAGAGTAAAGTCAAGCTCTCTAGAGTTCTCTCTCAAAAAAGCCTCATAGGCAAGTTATGGTTTTATTTCTAGCAAATGAATAGAACTCACTGTTTTGCCCAGTGCCTTTAAGTCAGCTGGAGACAGCTAGAACCTAATGTGCGCTAAAGCCCAAAGAAGCAGTGGGCACCACACGGGTCAAACACTGCATCGTGTGGAGACCCTGCCGTGAGGTTTGAGCACAGGGGCGGTTGCCTTCCCACTTACTGGGAAGTGGGCTGCAGGCATGGCGGCACACGTCACACGGTGCAGCCTTACCATTGTCCCCTCCCAGACGTAAAGAAGAAGGGGCAGTGGGTGTGAGGACTGTCAGAAACATGGCTTTCATAAAGGTCTACCTGCTTCTCTTTCACAATTGTGCTCGCTCCAAAAACCTCCAAATGCTATTCAAGTGGCTTTGCCCTTTTGTTTTTGTTGTTTATCATTACAAATTTAGACGATGTTATATATTGATTAGCATCAATCCACTAAATCCACTAAAATAAGTCATTTTTTTTAAGACTTAAATTGTCCCTTCTTTGGCCAATGGACTAGGCCTGATGTGCTTCTCACACAACTCCAGATGCCTTGTTTCCCTCATTTCTGGCATGACAATCTATAGCAGGCTCAGCTAGTAAGTACATTTTTTTTCTTTTTAATTTTTATTTGTTCTTTTTAGTTATACTTGACATTATGATGTATTTTGACATATCATACATACATGGAGTATAACTTCCCACTCTTGGGGTTGTACATGATGTGGAGTTACACTAGTCATGTATTCATATATGAACATAGGAAAGTTATGCCCAATTCATTCTGTCTTTCCTATTCTCTCCCTTCCTTCCCCCTACTCCCCACTGTCTAATCTGATGAATCTCTATCCCCCTCCCTATTGTACATCAGCATCTGCATATCAGAGAAAACATTCAGCCTTTGATTTTTTGGGGATTGGCTTATTTCACTTAGCAGCCATTTTCTTTTCTTTTCTTTTTTTTTTTTTTTTTTTTTTGTGGTGCTGGGGATCGAACCCAGGACCTTGTGCTTGCAAGACAAGCACTCTACCAACTGAGCTATCTCCCCAGCCCAATGGCTTATTTCACTTAGCATGACAGTCTCTGGTTCCATCTATTTACCAGCAAATGCCATAATTTCATTCTTCTTTACAGCTGAGTAATATTCCATTGTGTATATATATCACATTTTCTTTATCTAGTCATCTGTTGAAGAACATCTAGGTTGGTTCCATAGCTTAGCTATTGTGAATTGAGCTGTATAAACTGATGTGGCTGCATCACTGTCCTATGCTGACTTTAAGTCCTCTGGGTATAAACTGAAGAATGAGATAACTGGGTCAAATGGTGGTTCCATTCCAGGTTTTCTGAGCAAGGTCCATACTGCTTTCCAGAGTGGTTACACCAATTTGCAGTCCCAATAGCAATGTATGAGTGTGTCTTTTTCCCCACATCCTCCCAACATTATTATTACTTGTATTCTTGATAATTGCCATTCTCACTGGAGATGAAATCTCAAGGTAGTCTTATTTTTTTATTATTATTTTGTTTAAATATGTTTTAGTTGTAGATGGACACAATACCTTTATTTTATTTATTTTTATGTGGTGTTAAGAATCAAACCCAAGGGGTGGGAGGGGTGGGGGGGAAGGGAAAAAATAACAGAATTAATCAAACAACATTACCCTATGTAAATTTATGATTATACAAATGGTATGCCTTTACTCCATGTACAAACAGAGAAACAACATGTATCCCATTTGTTTACAATTAAAAAAAAAAAAATCAAATCCAATGCCTCACACATGCTAGGGAAGTGCTCCACCACTGAGCCACCGCCCCAGCCTGCATTGTAGTTTTAATTTGCATTTCTCTAATTGCTAGAGATGTTGAACATTTTTTCATATATGTTGACTGATCATATTTCTTCTTCTGTGAAGTGTCTGTTTCTTTGCCCATTTATTGATTGGGTTATTTGGTTTTTTTTGGTGTTAAGTTTTTTGAGTTCTTTACATATCCTGGAGATTAATGCTGTATCTGAGGTGAAGGTAGCAAAGATTTTCTCCCATTCTGTAGGCTCCCTCTTCACATTCTTAATGGTTTCCTTTGCTGTGAAGATGCTTTTTAGTTTGAATCCATCCCATTTATTGATTCCTAATTTTACTTCTGTGCTTTAGGAGTCTTGTTAAGGCATTTGGTTCCTAAGCCAACACAATGGAGATTTGGACTTATTTTTTCTTCTCATAGGCTCAGGTTCTCTAGTCTAATAATGCCTTTGTCCTCCATCCACTTTGATTTTTGTGCAGGGTGAGAGACAGGGGTCTAATTTCATTCTGTTACATATGGATTTCCAGTTTTCCCAGCACCATTTGTTGAAGAGGCTGTCTTTTCTCGAGTGTATATTTATGGCACCTTTGTCTGGTATGAGATAACGGTATTTATGTGGGTTTGTCTCTGTCTTCTATTCTGCACCATTGGTCTTCGTGTCTGCTGAGGTGCCAATGCCATGTCATTTTTGTTAAGTGTTGCTCTGTAGTATGATGTAAGGTCTGGTATTGTGATGCCTCCTGCTTCATTCTTCTTGCTGAGGATTGCTTTGGCTATTCTGGGTCTCTTAATTTTCCAAATGAATTTCATGACTGCTTTTTCTATTTCTATGAAGAATGTCATCAGAATCTTAATAGGAACTGCATTAAACTGTATAGCACTTTTGGTAGTATGGCCATTTTGACAATATTAATTCTGCCTATCCAAAAACATGGGAAGGGCTGGGGTTGGTGGCTCAGTGGTAGAACACTTGCTTAGCATGTATGAGGCACTGTGTTCAATTCTCAGCACCACATATAAAGAATAAATAAAATAAAAGGTCAATTGACAACTAAAAATAAATAAATAAATAAAACTAATAATAATAAAAAGAACATGGGAGATCTTTCCATCTTCTTCAGTTTCTTTCTTGAGTGTTCTGCAGTTTTCACTGTCGAGGTCTTTCACCTCTTTTGTTAGATTGATGTTTTTTAGGCTATTGTGAATAGTATAGTTTTCCTAATTTCTCTTTCAGTTGATTCATCACTGATGTATAGGATTGCAATTGATTTATGGGTGTTAATTTTATATCCTGCTACTTTGCTAAATTCATTATGAGTTCTAGAAAGTTTTCAAGTGGAGTTTTTTTGGGTCTTCTAAATATAGAATCATGTCATCAGTAAACAGGGATAGTTTGAGTTCTTCTTTTCCTATTTGTATCCCTTTAATTTCTTTCTTTTAATTGCTCTGTCTAGCGTTTCCAGAACTAGGTTGAATAGAAGTGGTGAAAGAGGACATCCCTGTCTTGTTCCAGTTTTTAGAGGGAATGCTTTTAATTTTTCTCCAATTAGAATGATGTTGGCCTTGAATTTAGCATATACAGCTTTTCCAATGTTATGTTCCTACTATCCCTAGTTTTTCTAGTGTTATGAACATGAATGGATGCTGTATTTTGTCAATGCTTTTTCTGCAACTATTGAGATAATCATGTGATTCTTGTCTTTACGTAAACTGATGTGATGAATTATGTTTACTGATTTCTATACATTAAACCAACCTTGCATCCCTGTAGTAAGCACATTTCTTGCCCCAGGCTCAAAATCAGTTTTAGAACTAAATTAATTTTGGATTATTCTAGAATCTTGGCTTGAGTCCATGGCTTCTATTTTTCCCTTTTTTGGAACTGGGGATTGAACCCAGGGTACTTTACCACTGTGCCACATCCCCAGTCCTTTTTATTTTTATTTTGAGTAGGGTCTCACTAAGGTTGCTTAGAGCCTCACTAAGTTGCTAATGCTGGCTTTGAACTTGACATCCTCCTGCCTCCAAAAAGATAAATCCTGTCACTAAAGTGAACTAATGTTAGTATCCACCTAATATTTGTGTGGAGCAATCTTTTAATGACCAAATAGTGGTTAAATACTGTTCTCCAGTGAAAGGAGAAAGGAGATTCAAAACAGACCTCAGGGTCCATCCCTTTACTAGAGACTAATAAACCATTCTCTAACTGATGAAAAACTTTCCCTAAATGCTAACAGTGGCTCACCGTGCCTAAACTGTTTGTCAAACAGCATGGATTATACTGGCTGCCTACTTTTCTTCTGGGAGCCTGGAATTCGGGTGCGGCAGAAGGTGTCTGTGTGACTGCTCCACTGAAGACCTTGGGCACTGAGTCTCTGATGAGATGCTCTGGTTGATAACGTTCTGTGTGTTGTCATAATTCACTGCGGGGGTTATGTGTTCTGTCAAAGTCCGCTGGGAGAGGAGCGAGGGAGGCCCACCCCTGCTTTGCTCTCCAGATCTGGGAACATCCACACTGACCAGGTGAGTGACATCAGGGTCCACGGTTAAAGGCACTCTGGAGGGACTCTGTGGACTCCTAGGCCTCCCTCTGCCCCTCTCAGGTACACCTTCCCAGGATCTCTGTATTCCATACCAGCACAAGTGCTTCCTTGTCATGTAAGTATGTTTGTGATTTTGGTAAATTACTAGGGTTTAGTACTTTAATCAGGGAGTGCAATCAATGACCCTTAGACATGTGGTACTGACAGGTGATGGCACTGTACAAGGTGATCTACACACTCCCTCTTCTATATTTGCTAAGATATAAATGCCCATTCAAAGACTAGTTGATTTAGCACTGAATGGCTCTGGAAGCCCTGAAGTCCTGCTTACTTAGTTCTGACCAGGAAAGGGAGAGGAAGAGTGGATAATCCCTCCTCCCACTTACCTTCACTGGGGTCTGCAGGAATCTCACTTTCCTCTGGTGCTGCCTGGTCCTCTGCATTATGTTCTCCATCTGGTTGAATCTGAGATAAGACATCAGGTTGGTTCATGGCATAATCTAGGAGAGGAAAAAGGGAGAGTGGGTATGATAGAGCTAAATGAGCATGATGACCAATAGCCATTAAGGCTGAGTACAATCAGAAGTTCTCCAGGAACTTCCTTTAGATTAGATATGGCTTCTCTACGTCAATTCACCTCCTACAACAGATGATGTCTACTCAAGAAGGCAGGTACGAGCAGATGTACTGTGTGGGAAAGCAGGCGTGCTAGGTGAGCTCTGCCCACTCTCCTTTCATGGGCCTCAAAAGGAGAACGGTTAAATCCTTTCAATGTGAAGGACACCCAGGGTCACCACCAGCTTGCAGACTCACAGCCCGGAGTGTCATTCTCTCCTAGGATTTGGCAAACGGAGGGATATGATTTCCTACTTAGCAAGAGTGAATTAACCTTTTTAGCTTGGAAACAGACTCAGAAGTGAGGACACTAGAGGAAAAGGGACTGTCTCAGCCCTCCTTGGAGCTGCTGCCACCTCATTCAAAAGGTGCCTCACCCATGGAGACGAGAGACTCGTAGTTTCCCTTCATGATATTCTTGTAAAGCTCTTTTTGCCATTCTTCCAATTTTTCCCACTCTGGAGTGGAAAAGTAGATGGAGATATCATCAAATGCCACAGGCACCTAAAATTACAATCACATGGGTTAGTCCCACCCATTGCAGTTCAGTCATTCAATACCCCCCCTTAATTCCTTTTATTATTATTATTTTACATTCTGAAAGGGTTGGCAATGAATATTCTAAATAGCTCTGAAGCTTGTTCTTTTAATGCTCCACTTGTCATTAGTAATAATCCTCAAATCCCAACACTCCTGCAGCTCAACACATAGCTGGCATCTTTCTGGAGGCATATTTGGGTGATTTTCAAACAGTAAGAAAGCATCCCAATGCCACGCGGTAAAGTTCACGTTTTCCTGTGACTCTCATTTCACCCATTTAATCTGCTTTCTCCAGGAACAGTTTTCCTCAGGAGAGTCGATTCCTCTAGGGTTTCCTGTTGTTTCTAGTTCTAATCTCCTGCCAAGCAGAAGCCCATCCCCTTGATGCTGTTCCTCACATCTATGAGGAAAGTTCCAAGCCTCATGACTGAAAGCTAACAGGACTGACACCAAGAGTATGGAAGGAAACAAAATACAACTTCAAAATTCATTACGCCTTCTCTGTATATCCTTTAGGCTTTTTGGTCTTACATATTCTTTTTGTTTTTATTGTTCTTAAGTTTATTTTCCTTCAAATTTATTGTGCTTTTCTGTAATGATGTAAAAAGTATTCCTTTTCCCTTGCATTGAGGTATTCAAAATTCTTGGTCCTAATCTACAGCTCTTTGATGTCTTATGTTCACTCAGTTTATATAAATATGTGCATATTTAGTATATAATGTACATACTACAGATATATGTGAGCTTTTTATTCTCATCTTATCACGTGACAGTACAATTTTATGTTTTACACAGCTATTTCTTGGTCAAGTCATTTCCAAGAATGACTTCTGGAATGGTTTCTTCAGAAACCAAGAATGGTTTCTGAAGAAATCTGTTTGGTGGGTGAAGGATCCATGGAAGGAGTCTCCTTAGTTTTTTGTCTGAATTCTGATCCACTGGACCGGGAAACGGGAAAGCTTTGATGTTACCACCTGCCCCAAAGACCACAAAAATCCTCACCAGCTGTGTTCCTTTTTAAAGTGCTTGCAGAAGTGGCACAAAAGGCCCCTGTCACATCTTGCCTGGGGTTCTAATGACTGGAAGATGTTGTTCTCATACTCTTTCTCCCTTTGGACAGAATCTGCTGATGTCCTCTAATTGCAGCTGACTCCTTACTTCAAGAGGTCTCTCCTTTTGGGACCTCCACAAGGTCCAGACTGCCTGGGGCCTCGCCTTCCACATCCTCTGAATGGAAAACCTGGTCTGTTTGATGCCAGCTTTGTTTTGAATCCTCTCTACAGGTCTCTAACACTTCCGCCTTCTCCTTCCATCTCTTCAGCTTGTTCATGAAGGGGTTTCCCTAGGCAACTGCAGGCCCTGCAGTTCCCCTCCGGCTGGACGGATGCCTGTGTCTTTCTTCAAACACCATCTTTCTTTTCCTCTTCCACTGTCTTTTCAACTCATAGTTGCACTTTTCCAACTTGGCTTCTTAAAATTTGGCATTCTTAGTTCAGCCTCTTCACCGTTCCCTTCGGCATTTGATTTGAATGCACTGAATCCACTCTCTGTGCGAGGGAGATCTTGCATCTGCAAACAGCAAACTCCTCTGCTGTTTCAGGTCAGAATTTTCATTTTTCCCTTTCTCTGCATTTTCAGGGTTCACAATTTGTTGATGGTTCAGCCTGATACCATGAAGATCCCTTCTGGCCGACTCTTTTGTCATGTATGGAGCGGATTTCTCTTCACACACATCCTTTTCAGAGAGCTTCCAGACACCAAGTTCCACTTTTAATTTTCTCTATTATGCTAATTTGTTCTTGAACTCCATTTTGTTGTGCCTTAAATTTTTCATAACCTAATTCTTTGGCAGCTTGTACTTTATATATTAATTTAGGATCATTTTTTTTTCCTTCAGAGATGTGGTCTTGCTATTTTCCCCGGGCTGGCCTTGATGTCTGGGGCTCAAGCAATCCTGCTGCCACCTGCTCCCAAAGAGCTAAACTACAGACATGTGCCACGGTGCTGCTGTGCTCCTTTCCTACTGAGAGCACATGGCACTCAGTGGCTGATGAGAGAATCCCAACACTTTTGCCCCAACAGTTGGGGCAAACCCAGGAACTTTAAGTCCAGTGGCCAGGTGTTCAACCACTGAGCGCCACCCCCAACCCAATTATAGCTTTCTTTCCAAGAATTCAGCCCAATAATTTGGCTGACTTTTTCCATCTCCAGGGATCTGAATGTAGCCTGAATATCAGCCAACCACCACACCTGTATGCTTTAGCCGTTTTCTACCTGAGCACCAGCATTCTCTTTTTCAGCCTTTAATTCTGCTGTCTACCTCAATATTTTAATTTCTGAAACAAGGAGACTTTTTTTGGACAAGCCACTCCATTCCACTGCTGCCTCTTGGAGGACCAACATCAGTTCATCTTTCTCCGGGCTTGCAATCTCTGACTTATATTTCTTTTTTTCTAAAACACCTTTAAATTCTGTTTTTGGTGTTCAGATTCTGATTTGAGAAACATGTCATGGAGAAGCTGATAATAATCAACTCAATACTTTTCCCCTTCACCCAGATTCCAAAAATATACTCTCACTGCAGTTTCTAATTCTTGTTATATTTGGCTCTTAACAATTCCATTTTCTGTGGTGTTGATATGTGCAGCTTGATTTCTCCTAAGTCTTTAGTTTTCTCTACTAATTCTTCTCCGAGCTCTTGAAGCACAGTTGAAATTTTTCTTGGTGTGTTTGCTTTTTACTTAACAGGCACGTGAATTCATTGTAACTTTAGGTATTCATTCTGCAACCTTGTATGTCTTGCTTTCAGAGACAAATGACTAGTTTTATGATGCACACATCCTTACCTTTCATTGGTTAACAGCTTGAGTGCAGGTTGAGAATTTGTCAGCGCACTGGACCAGAAGGGGGAAATATTGAGGAAAGTGTCCACTTTGGAAAGTGAGCTAACAACCACATAAAACTAAGTTCTAGCTTTCTTAACGTCCCAGTTTTCTTTCCAGGAATATTTCCTTTTCCTCTGCAGGTCATAATACCAGACTCAGGCTGGGGTTGTGGCTTAGTGGTAGAGTATTCGCCTGGCATGTGTGAGGCACTGGGTTTGATTCTCAGCACCACATAAAAAAGCAAATTAATAAAATAAAGGTATTGTGTTCATCTATAACTAAAGAAAAATATATTTCTAAAAATACCAGACTCATACACACTCCTTGCAATGAGTACACATAACACTTAAGAGCAAGGCTGGGGAGCTCAGTGGGAGAGTGCTTGCCTACCTTACACAAGGCCCTTAGTTCAATTGCCAGTACTACACACACAATGATGAGCTGTGTTCTGGCTGGACTTGCTATAGGGGACACTTCCATAGCTCTGACCATTGACATCCACTCATCTCATAGAGGCACTGGGATTAAGAGATATGGTCCTACACTCAAGGTGTTGGCAGAGCCCACAACACCTGGCAGGATCCTCAGCAAAGAGCAGGTGGAGCCAGAAGGAAGAGACGGCAACGAGGTGTGGAGGACAGTCAGACTTCGAACCTTGGGGAAATCCGAGATATCCATGAGAGCCCTGAAGGCAAAGGGTAGCAGGCACTGAGAAAAGCCTCTCTCTTGTTCAGTGGACTGCCTTATCAGGGATGTGAGGCCAAGACGTCACCTTAGATTGCTGCCCACTCCCCTCAATCAATAAATCTTTTTTTTTTTTTTTTTTGGAAGGGGGTGCTGGGGATCGAACCCAGGGCCCTGTGCTTACAAGACAAGCACTCTACCAACTGAGCTATCTCCCCAGCCCCAATAAATCTTTTTAAGTGTCTTCTTAGTTGCAAAATACTATATGAAACAGTGAAAAGATACAGGAGAAACTTAAGGCAGAGCCTAGCCTCCAGTTCAGATGCTCCCAAGGAGGGAGGTGATAAACTCTAGGGCTGTGTTTGGGAGGGTGCGTCAATTACTTGTAAACAGTCATTCAGAGTTAGGAACAACTGCAAAGCAGTGTTTAACTCCCACAAGAAAAACTGAGTATCCTTTATGTATAAGGTTCTCTCTAAGCTCCAAGATTATTAAAATATGGTTTCTTCCCAAAATGGGCATGTAAATTAGTGACATGGATAAGAAATTTTAGACACACAGTTATAATGGGGCTGGGATGACCCTTGTGAGATGGGATTTTGGCTAGTCCTAATAAGAATGGGATAAACATGTAAACAAGAAAAATGAGGAGTGCATTCGGAAGACAATAATGAATTCCACCTACCTGGGGGTGAGAGTTTTGTTGAGAGAATAGTCATAAGCAAATGGAATCCCTCACCTCCCAGGCGGACTGGGCTAAAGTTAGGCAATTCTCCTGCAGCAAAAACAGGAGGGCTCTGGGAGACTGAGCCACCCAGCCTGGACACTAGTACCTGGTGAAACATGCACCACAGTGGCTGGCTCTTCTACCATGCAGCAGCTTTGTAGTTTTATTCTTTTTTTTTTTTTTTTTTTTTCAGTATTTTTTTAGTTGTAGATGGATACTATACCGTTGTTTATTTTTATGAGGTGCTGATGATTAAACCCAGTGCCTCACATGTGCTAGGCAAGAGCTCTACCACTGAGCCATAACCCCAGCCCTAGTTTTATTTTATTTTATTTTTGTGGTGCTGGGGAGTGAACCCAGGGCCTTGTGCTTGCTGAGTAAATGCTCTGCCAACTGAGCCACCATCCCCAGCCTTAGTTTATTCTTAAATACGAATTAACTACTAAGAATCAGTGACCTTACAGAAAGCCTGTGATATGAACAAGAAAACAGGAAATAGGAAAAAAGGAAAAAAGAATGAGTGGGGTGGAGGGGTAGTAATAATGAACAGAATTATTAAGCATATAAATAAAAAATACTTCTCTAATTAGTATTACCATAAATATTTGAGAAAACTTTTTTACCCATAAAGTAACAACAGGATGCTGCGGGAAAAGGACAGTGAGAAAACAAGAGACTATTGTTGCTAAAGTGGGTATATATATTTATATGTATATGTATGTATGTGTACTTTTTTTCCCAAAATTAAATTTTTTTTCATAAAACCTTAAAATGAGCTAAAATACCAATCCCATATAGAATTAAAGACATTTCAAACATGCAAGGTTGAAAAAAGTCCCTACTCATCTTTTCGTGGTAAGTTTCTTGAGGACGTAGAAAGGGTTAGGGTTAGGGTTAGGGTTAGGGTCAGGGTCAGGGTCAGGGTCAGGTTAGACCTGAGCCGGGAACACGAGGCAGAAGTAGGCGGAGTCGTCCCAGGGCGGGAGCTGCGCCACAGGCTAGGAAGGCCATGGCCAGGTTGGACTTCAGGACGTCGCAGGGAGAAGAGGAGAGGTGCAACTCAGCGGAGGGAGGCTCGAGAACGCAGCGCAGGCAGCAGGCAGAAGAGGGACGTGCCCACTGGAGGACAGGAGCCATGACCCCCAACCCTGAGACAGAACTGTGATCCCAGCACAGCGCTCTCAGACCTTCTGGTCTCAGACCTCAGTAACCTCTTAAAAATTATTAAGCTAGCATTTAAATGTCTATTAGTATTTACTATATTAGAAAAAGAGAATTTTTTAAAAACGCATTAATTCAAAATAACAAATTCACCATGTGCAGTGGCACACGTCTGTAATCCCAGTGGCTCAGGAGGCTGAGGCAGGAGGATTGGGGGTTCAAAGCCAGCCTCAGCAATTTAGCAAGGCCCTAAGCAACTCTGCAAGACCCTGTCTCTAAACAAAAAATAAAAAAGGGCTGTGGATGTGGCTCAAGTGGTTAAGCAGCCCTAGGTTCAATCCCTGGTACCAAAAAATAAAAATTTAAAATAAAATAACAAATTCATTACAAGTTAATTTTCATAAGACATTGTGCTAGCAAACAAATTAGTGGCATCATTTTATGAGTTTTTGCAAATGTCTTTAATGTTTGAATTAAAGGAAATCATTGGATTTCTGTATTTTATCTAGTACAATACATTGTTTGGGTTGAAGTATATGAAGAAAAGCTGGACTAACAATGTGAAACTAGAATAGAGTGGGAATATTAAAAATCTTGTAGTTGATTATGTATATTTTTTCCCCTGACATTCTACACCAAAACTCTACAAGTGCTAGTGTCTAATTATTAGCTGCAATGCAGAATCTGAAGCAATATCAAATGAACTTTTGCCTATTTTGCACTTTAAATGACCTAATATCCCTTTGTTATTTTATAACAATCTATGCTGGTCATTTGGAAAATACTGATTCTCTGAGTTAGGCAGATCTTCCCAATGGCGACATATTTAAAAAAAAAAAAAAAAAACTTTAAATGACATTAATTAATATGACTACTTAAGTTTTATAAAACTGTTAAGTTCCTAGCAGTGAATTCTAATTTTCATTTGAAAGAATTCTAATTTTACATTATCACTGGTAATAATTATTTTCCTTGGAAGAACTTAATCATTTTCAAGAAACTGTCTGCTTGTGTGTCAGTTACTCTTTCAAGCAGAAATGTTACATGGGAAAAAACATCAGTTAGTTCAGTTCACAACTGAAACAACTGCCCAAGTGCTTTTCTTAAAGACAATTAATTATAAGTTGTTCTGGGTATGAAGCAGAAATGTGTTATGTGTATTTCCATCTTGTCACACAGAAAATTAAAAAGACAGATATTCAAGGGTCAACATGTAATAAAACTAACATATTTACTACTCATCAAGCCATTCTTAAGTGAATGTTTTTTTTCATTTGCTTTAAGTGCACAGTGGTGAAGGACTTCCAGTAAATGTGTTGCATCTGCCTTGATTTGTGCTGTCAGCAGTTTTACCCACCACTGTTTTTGGACTGTCGGTGCAAATGCTGATGGTAAAAGAGATAAATGATGTCCCGATATTATTATGAAAACAATTTTGCCCTCTCTGACCTCCTGGGATCTGTGGATCACACTTTAAGAACTGCTTTGATAGGAGCTGGGGGTGTGGCTCAGAGGTGGAGCACTTGCCTAGCACGTGTGAGGCTCTGGGTTCCATCCTCAGCACCACATAAAAATAAATAAATAAAATCAAGGTATCGTGTCCATCTATACCTAAAAATATCTCTTTAAAAAAAGAACTGCTTTGATAGAAAAAAAAATTGGAGTAGCTACCATATGCATAGTCCAAAAGAGGCAGGAGCAAGTCTAAATCAGAAAGTCTTGAGCTTATAGGCTATTAAGGGGACCTAACACAAGGTAGAAAATTATGTGTCTTAAGTGGAGTCAAAGGGCCATATAAATTCAAAGAATAATTATTTTAGATATGGGACACTAGGGAAGGCTTTAAGAGAGGTGACTTTTGCACTGGTCCTTAAGGATAACAAGGACATTCTAAATGGAGGGGACATCACCAAAGTAGGAGGTGTCATGGGGCTTGTCAAACAGCACTCCATCCTATTGGCTGGAGGGCAGGTGTGAGATGTGGAGTAGTGGGAAGTGGGGGGGGGGGGGTTCAGCTGAGGAGCCAGTGAGGACCCTGGCTGGGTACAACTGCTGTGGGAGAGAGGAAATCAAAGTCACCAAGCCAGAATCAACGATGTGACACTTGGATTGTTTTTTGGTAGCAGGGATTGAACCCAAGTCACTTAACCACTTAGCCAACCATCCCCAGTCCCTCCTTCCCTCTCCCCACTTTTCTTAATCTTTGAGGGACAGGGTCTCACTAAATTGCTTGAGGGCCTTGCTAAATTGCTGAGGCTGACTTTGAACTTGCAGTCCTCCTGCCCTAGCTGCCACCTATTATAGTGTGTGCCAGATCCAGCCAGATGTGACTCTTTGGAAGAGAGGGACCATGACTTATCAAATCCCACATGAGATCTTCACCAAAATTTTTCAAATTGTTGATGGACATTTATTTCATTCATTTCCTTATATGCGGTGCTGAGAATTGATCTCAGGCCTCACATATGCTAGGCAAGTGCTCTATCACCGAGCCATCCCAGCCCAATCAAATGTTTTGTTGAATGAAACAGCCTAGTGGGCACCTGTGTTGCCTGCCTCAGGGAAGCCTTCTTGGAGGAAGAGGACTTGCTTATGCTTCCAGTCTCTCTTATTGCCTGCCCTCCTAACATCTTTGTCATTCTTCGACCGCTTTCTGACCTCAGTAATATGCCTTGGGAATTCTCTGTGAGCTCCCCCTACCTCTTTGTGGGATAATAGTGTTGTGCATCCTGACCCCACGTTGATCTTAAGTGTGACTCTGATGGCCCTCAGCCCTGATGACCGCACCTTCTCCAGCAGAGGCTGATGGGCTAGCTGTTTCAGAGGACCTACACATTGCTGGGTAGTCACCCCTGTTAGAGATCAGGGTCTCCCCACTTTAGAAATCCAAGTGCTAGCCAGGCATGGTGGCAACGTGCCTACAGTCCCAGCTACTCAGGAAGCTAAAGGAGAAGGATTGCTTGAGCCTAGGAGTTCAAGACCAGCTTGGGGGCAATACAGCAAGACACCATCTCAGAAAGAAAGAAAGAACAAACAAGCAAACACCTCCAATGGTACCAGGTCACCCAGAGATACTCAGGCCTTTGGGATATGATTTAAAACCAAACAAACAAACTAAAAAAACCACTCAACTCTCAACTCCACAGGGCAGATTGATTAAGGATAAATGTAATTTTAATTTATATAGAACTACATCTGACTTGACACTCAGGCTGGCTTGTTCAGAGTAAAGTGTCATTTAATGTTTATACACAGAGCAGGTGAGCTGGCTGTTCCTAGGCAACAGTCATGCCTTGCTGCAGATGACAGATCCGCTGCCATTTACTCTAGAGAACCACGCTAACAAGTCAACAAGACACTTCAATTCAGCTGAACACATACTAACTACTCTAAGCCACTGTCCAGACTCTGTATACTTTACACTGGATAGTAACTTATAAGATCACAACTCACTGGTATTTTATAGGTCTTACACTCCTTTCATAAATTAACCCAGCCTTTAAGGTCCCAAGGTCTATATGAATGTTATTAAGCTATTATAGCTATTATTTAGCTATAAAATAATATTTTTTTTTCCTAGGTTGCTTCACTTGTGTCAACATTTCTCCTACTAGAAATTTTGTTTCCTTGGGGCTAGAACAACAAACCACTTATCTTCACAATCCTGCTCAGTGACAAATGGGGTTGACAGTGTAGACTTGTAAATTTGATAGTTGTTTTTATTTAACCTATCTACAAAAAAGACCTGCTTTATCGTACAAGCATAAAATACATAAATAATGACAAAAATTAAGGATCAAGACAAGATTATTGTTCAAATTTTTAACTAAATACATTTTCCCCTCTTTTCCCAGAATTCCACTGAAATGGCAATAAATAAGGTTGGAAGTGGATTAGATCCCACAATCACACAAAGAATGAGTTGGACAGGCCCATCAGCAGATCTGTTTTTGATTAGATTCTCACTGAGACAGAGGCTGAGACAGTTGTTAGGTCTAAGTGAGGCAGCTGTTCCTCTAACTATGCACAGGAGAAGGCCAAGGAATTCAGAGATACTCTGAATCCAAAACTGGCAGGACCACTCTGAATAGGAGTAAACCTGGTTATGAAGCGTGGTTTAAAGGCCTATCTTTAGCACAGGGACCTGTCCTTTGCCACATCGGCCCTGTCCGAGAGGGATAACAACAGCATTTCCCCAAATCTGAAACAGAGCCCTCATCTCTAAAGAAATTTAACCACCTGCCTGGAGACAGTGTGGACTCAACAGCTAAGGGTAAGCAGTGACTCCTTCTGTCTGGACCGTCCTGTCTCTCTGCTCCCTGCCAGGGAACCTTAATGTGAAGTCCACTTATACCAAGCTCTGTGGAGAGTGCCCTCTCCCGCAAAGGGCAGATCCTTTGGATAAACAGATCTGTAGGGTGGCAGAGCACTTCCTACTTCGAATTATTAAACAATCTAATTCTTTTATTGTGACTATGAATAAGGAACCAAGGATTGCCCAATATTCAGAACTAACTGCACCAAGATGAACAAACGCTACAATGATACCAGAGGAAAATAAACCCAAAACAAACCTCTAATACCACAGAGAAATTCAAGCATTCATTAAAAAAAAAAAAAAAAAAAAAAATCAGACTGCTTTTAAAAGGAGTAGAAAATAAAGCATTTTGAAAATTAAATGTATCAATTGATAAAATAAAAATTAGGTCAAGGAAAGATCAAAGAACTCTAGCTAAAAAGCTGAAAAAGATAAAGTTAAGAGATAAAGATAATAATCCATTATCCATGGCTAGATTTGTGGCTCAGTGGTAGAGCACATGCCTAGTATGTGTGAGGCTCTGGGTTCAATTCTCAGTACTACATAAAATAAAATAAAGGTATCATGTCCACCTACAACTAAATGTTTTTTTAAAAAATCCATTATCCAATGATAGTTCCAGAAAGAAAGGAGGGAAGAAAAGAGGAACAGCAAGATAAAATATAAAAACAAACTACAAAAGAAAACTTCTCAGAGCTAAAAGTCACCAAGCCACCAATCATCTGACTGAAAGATCTCATTAAGTGTCCAAAGTAAATTTTAAAAGACCTATATCCACACATATTCTCAATACATTTAGAAAAGCAACTATAAACACTTCCAGAGAGAAAATATAAACAAATGAGAATAGATTTGGTATTAAACTTTTCATCAGTGGCCTCTGATGTCATGAGACAAAGGCCCCAAAGACTTTAAAACTCTGAGGGAAATGAACTATTTCTCAGTCTCAAAAGGCAGGCCATCCGGCACGCGCTGCAACATGCATCAGCCGCGAGGTCATCATGCCAAGTGAAGTAAACGAGCACAAGAGGACAAGTGCTGCGCAGATCCCTAGAGTCCTCAAGTCACAGGCACAGCAGAATGGTGGCTGCGGAAGATGGGGCACAGGAAAAGGGGAGTTAGTGTTTACTGAGCACCGAGTTTCAGTTTGGGAAGATGAAAAAGATCTGGGAATAAATGGGGGTCATGATTACTCCCATGTGAATATACTTAATGTCACTTTAGTGACATTAAGTGACAATTGGTTAAAATGGTAAATTTATTCTACATATATTTTACCACATTAAAAAAATAAAATAGGGGTGAGGGTGCCAGGCGTGGTGGTTTACACCTATAATCCCAGCAACTCAGGAGGCTGAGGCAGGAGATTACAAGTTTGAGACCAGCCTCAGCAACTTATTCAGGTCCTAAGCAATTCAGCAAGACCCTGTCTCAATAAAAAATGAAGAGGACTGGGGATGTGATTCAATGGTAAAGCAACCCTGGGTTCAATCACTAGTGCCAAAATAAATAGGGCTGGGCAGTGTAGTGTAGCTCAGTGATAGGGCACAAGCTTAGCATAAGCAAGGCCCTAGTTTTAATCCCCAGCACCAAGAAATGAATAAAAATTCAAAAACAATGTTTAAAAACTAATGAAGCTGATAACTTTGTCCAAATAGACATTTTGCCTAGTAGAGTGGGAAATAGGAGTAATACACCCTTCGATTGACTTTAAATGTGTGGACAACTTGGAAGATCCTTTAAAAGCTGGAAGGAATAAAAATAAATAAATAAAAAATAAGAATTAAAGAAATTTTTGAGGGAAACTGATTTTGGATCTAGAACTGAGTACTCAAATATAAGGACAGAATAAGGTCATTTTCAATAAAGCAAGGATACAAGAGTTTATTTCCCATATTTCAATCTAGTTAATCTTCAGTACATTTTGACTAGCTATAATACATTTAATTTCATGAAGAAATCTTTAAAATAAACCACTTTATATATGAGTTTGGAGTTTAAGATGGGCAGTTTTAATGTTAGCCACTTACCCAGTAAGAAAATAACTTGAACTTAATTTTACCTTTCTATTAAAAAATACTAAATTTAAGTGACCCCAACAACCTCTGGAGAGGTTCTCAAGACACAGATTAGATGTGGCAGGAGCTCCCTATCACAACGGACTCTGACCTTCCTGGCCACTCCTCTTTCTCTGCCCCTGCACAGACAACCTGATGCTCTCCAGCGAGCTCCCTGTCCTCTTCCCACTCACTCTGCTCTGCTCCGTTCGGCCTCCCAGCCCTACTTCTCCACTCAAACAACTCTTGTCAAGGCTCCTGTCCTTATCTCTTCGGACCTCCCAGGAGCACAGTCAACCTCAAGGACAACTCTGACCTGAAGTATGTTTTCCTCTTTGGCCTGTGATATCACCCACCTCTGTGTGTGTGTTTTCCCTGCCTTCCTGGCCTCTCCAGCTGAGCCTCCTCTGCTGGCTTCTCCTACCTCTGGAACTTGGTTCCTGGACCCTCTTTTGTTTATCCAATTCCTCTCCTGGGATAATCCCTTCTACTTGCATAACTGACAATACCATCTGTCAAAGACACCCAAATATTTCTCTCTCCCTTGAGTTTCAGTGTTCACTTAACATCTCTCTGGAATGTATCACAGGCCTTTCAAACCTCATACTGCCCAAGGAGAACTCCTAATTCCTTCCCACTCCAAGGCCACACCTCCCCAAGGTATTCCCCTTAAGGAAAGGCCAACACCATCTATCTAGTTCTTTAAGACTAGAGTCAAAGACTCAGTGAATCTATTCTCTGGAGTCAGCTCCATTAAAATACAACTGTTATTTACAGTTAGTAACCATATAACCTTGGGCAAATTAGGGCTCTTGTGAGAATTATATAATTTAAAGTAAATACTTAGAACACCAAATTCTAAGTATATTACCCCCCCCCCGTGAGTATACCATCGTTGTTCTTAATTTCTCATTTCTAATTTCCATCAGTAGGCACCACTGTCAGTTCTACCACCAAAACTCCCAGCTTCTGTCTACTCCTCCACCTCCACCCCTGCTGCATTCAAGCAGTCCTCGCTCTACTACAGCTGCCTCACTTTCCCCTCCCTCTTCTGTTCTGGCCCCCAGATCCATTCTCTACAAAGCAGCCAGTGATACTTCAAAATTAAACCAATACAATTCCTCTGCTTAACACCTCCAATTTCTTCTCATTACACTGAAGTTTAAAAGCCAAATTCCATGCCTTGTCTTAAATGCCTTCAATCAGTCATTCACAATCCTACTCACGTATTAGGATTTCTAAGGGGCTTTCAAAATTACCCATGCTTGGGCTCCATCTAGGTGTGATGCCAGTCAAATTGTAAAAGCCCACCAGCTAATTCTTAGGTACAGCGAGGACTGAACAACTGTGCCCTAAGAGATCTGACGCTACCCACTTCTCCTGTCGTGCTCCTCCTATTCAAGCATGCATGCCAGCTCACTAGCCTTTTTCCTTTTCCTGTGCCCCACATCTGTGTGTGCCTCTGGGAGTTTCACCGGCTATTCTTTCTGCCTGGAAAGCTCTTCTTGGATTTCTCATAGTTAGGCCCTTTCAGCCTCAGCTTAAACATTGTTCCTTAATGAGAATTTCTCTGATAACCGCTTGAAAATAGATCACCAGATAGCACTTTGCTTTACTTTTGATCAAAGCAAATATATTTGTTTTGATACAAATGTATATACAAATATAGATGTATTTGTAGTAGCTTCCTTTCCCCAGGAAATTATAAGTTGAGCTTAAGTGAGCTGTTTACTGCTGTGTCCTTCATAGAATGTACGCTGAGCAAACTGCAAGTGTTCAAGAGATACTTACTGAACAAATGAATGAGTAAATAGGCATGTTTGAAAACGAGCTGCCTCAAGGTTGTCTTCCACAGCTTTAGAATAATATTTATCTCCTTATGTTTTACGGGCTATTTCCTCCAGAAGGGCCATGGGGCCCTAGCACCCCTACATGCTTCTTCTGTAAAGATGCTAAAGGACAGGAGCTATATCAGTCCTAATCTGTGGACAATCCCCAGTCCTTACATTAACCATAGGACTGTATATCCCTTACCTTGTCCCCTCTGGCTTTTCACCAAAATCGGGAACAAATTTAAATGGACTGATATTGGATTTAATTTCCTCATCAAGATTCTGGCACATAGGTTAACAGATAAAAGTGACACATAAGGATAGGAGAAAGCAAGAAAGAAAAAATCCACCTACCAGATAGCCAAATTTGGCTAGGATAGTTTTCCCATCTGAAGCTTGACACTGTAAAAGGGCACTAAATTAAATACAGAATACTTCCCAAATAAACACAAAACAGCTTCATGGTTCCTTCAACCTAAAACATTTTTAGATTGTGAAAGGAAATAAGAATATCTAAGTAACCGACCAAGCCATCGCTTACTGCCGTGTGAAGTCTAGAGTACTATCTCAACCCTAGAAGAGGAGGTATTACCTTTGGGACATCGCCTTTAATACCTGGGGGCAGGCGCAGGAGCCAGAAGTTCCTGTTTCTCAATAAGTTCTCCAGGTTCTCCAGCCGCCGCTGCAGCAGCCCGTACTCCTGCAGCAGGGTCCCCAGCACGGCCCACTTGCCCTCCAGCTGGCTCCCAAGCTCGGTCACTGTCTTTTCACAGCTGGCTAGCTTCTTCTCTGCTGTCCCTGTCCTGCCTTCTAGGTGTAGGAGTCGCCGGCTGTGGACCTCCACCTTCCTCTCTATGGCCTGCACGGCGGCCACCACTGTCCACAGGGAGATGGCTGCGGTCTGTAGGTGTGCCTCATTTGCTGCTGGGGGTGTAGGAAGAGGAAGGGGCTGCAAGGATGTAAGGCACTCGGAATCCCATTCAGAAGTCTGTGTGCAGTGGAGAGATGGGACAAGACAGAGTATTAGAAGGAACCCTGGACCGCAAACTAAAATCTGATAAGAACTGCTTAATTGTCCAGTTGAGATTAATCTACATACAGTTTTAGTGCAGTTTTAGAGTGCTGGCATCAGTCTCATTGTTCTGGAGGTCATTTTGGTGGTTCAGCGATAGAATCAGAAAGACTGTGACTCAACTGGTTTTTAAGACCAAGTCCGGCACACTTCCTCTACTACGAGGCCCAGGGTGCTGCTGCCTTGGCTATCTCTGGAACAGGCAAAACTGCACAAGGGTTCTTTCAGGTTTCACTGAGCTCAGTGTCCTGAAGCGAATCCCATTTAAACTCATGCTCTCGCCCTGTCCACCACCCTGTCTACACACCACAACCATACATTCAGGAATAAGTGAGCAAGCTGGGGATGTTGAGTCTAGAGAAAATATGATGGCTGTTCTCAAATATTTGAAGTTATAAAACAAGACAGATGGGCTTGTTTAATCTTATATTGTGTTACTCCAAAGGTCAAATTAGACCCAACGTGGGAATTTTCAGGCAAACTCTGACCTGACCTATAATAAACAATTTTGAACTAGATCTTTCCACAAAAATAACTGGCTGCCATATCACTGAATGTACTTTGAAAAAAAGAGTGGCATAGAAGGAAGACATTCCTACGACAAATAGGAGGTCCAACGAGGATGACCTCTGCAGAGCCTTCTCACTCCACAAACCTGATCTGCCACAAACGCCCCTCTTTCGGGTTCACATACCACCGTATTCTCACTTCACCTCTCCTGTGCACTACTGTCTGCCCATCAACAGGCTAGTCTAGCTCAGTGGGGACAACGCTGCCTGGTGCTCTCCAGGCATCTTTTCCCATTCCATAAAGCCACTACAAACTCTCAAGTTAACATGCCTAAGAATCATCTGTACTTAAAACACATGTTGATTCAGCAGGTCTGGGAGGAAAATGGAAATTCTTCATTTTTAACAAGCTCCCAGGCGATGCTGCCTGTGAACACACAGCAGTGAGTAGAAAGACTTGGCATTGCAGTCAGTTGGCATTGCAGTCCCCTCAATCTCAGGAGATGACAGGGCTTCCTACTTTGAGAAGACAATTTGAGTAGTTAGAACTAAACTCTCTCAACTTTCTCTTTTTCTTCACATTGTTTTCCTCTTGAGACTCATCAGTAATTCCCTCCCAAGGGAAAAAGTTTCATCCTATTTAAAGCCAGTCTCTCCACTTATACTCTGAATGCCACCAACCCCTTCCACCTTTTTAGGTACATTGTTTCTTTTATCACGAACATGCCAATCTCTACAGATTCTTCTCCATTTGATAGACCTGTCCTGTTCAGTACCAGTCACTGGCTACACGTGGCCACTGAGCACTTGCAGTGTGCTCAGTTCCAGTGATCTGTGCTGTATAAAATACACGAGATTCTGAAGACGTGATATGGAAAAAGCTGTAAAATCTCATTAGTGATCTTGTATACTGATTCTTGTTAAAATATTATTTTTCATACATTGGATTAAATGTTTTTGATAAAAGGAAAAAGAGCCCCAAGAGTAAAGATGGCATTCCCCTCTGCTCTATTCTCCACCCCCATTGCTGCTGCTCCCTCTTTTTCCTCTTCCTTTTTCCACTTTCAAGGTACTTCTCAGTGGACCAGTCTCTCTCCACTAAACTGCTCTCCGCAGGGAGCCAAAGGCTTCTTCCGTGGCAAATCCAGGGAACTCTTTCCAACCCTTCTGCTACTGACCATTCCCTCCTGGTTCTCAGTGGCCGTGTGCAGGGGCTGTGCCGGCCGCCTCCGTGGCCCCGGCAGTTGGGAGGGTGCCCGGCCCACTGCAGGCCCGCAGTACAGGAGCGCTCGCGCTGGCCGCAGCCGCCGCAGGGCCCGGCGCGTGAGGCGCGGTCCTCACGCATCTGCGGAGCGCACACCTGGCTCCACCTCCTCGCGCGCAGGTGGCCGCACTGGGGGGACTAGGTGACGACAGCTCCCGCGGCCGTGAGAATGGCCGGCGGACCACAGCAACAGCCCAACCCAAGCGCGCTCCCCGTTTCTGCAGGCTGACACCAAACGGGGCAGCCCCTCTCGGCTCGAGGCCGCCCACCCGGGGTGCCCGGGCCCCCGCCCCGAGGACGCGGGACCTGCGGACCCGAGGGAGAGCCGCGGACCCGCGCTCGAGCTCGCCGTCCGGGTGGCGGCCCCCGAGCGGGCTGCGGCCGCGGAGCCGGGCGCGGGCGACGTGGCGGCGGGCCGAAGAGGAGCCTGCGCGGCCCCGGCCCGCCGCCGCCTCCCCCAGCCGGGGCCCTCCACGCTCGCAGCCCTCGCGCGCCGGCCTTACCGGAGCCGCGGCCGCCTCGGCCATGGCCCTGCGCTGCCCGGCCCGGCCCGGAGTCGCCGCCGCCGCCGCTCCACGCGGGCCCCGCAGCCCGGTCCTCTCGGCAGGCGGCGCCGGCCCCGCCCTGCCTTCCCGCACGCAGGGGCTCGCGCGGACGCGGAGCTGGTCGCGAGGCAGCTTCCCGCAGCGGTCCGCAGCGGCGCTTTGTGGGCAGCGAGTGCGCGGGGAGCCGCGCCAGCCTAGACGCGCCGCAGGCTCGAGCCGCCCGCCCGCCGCGGCCAGCGCGCCCCCTGGCGGCCCCCGGGGCCAGCGCGCCCCGCCCGCGGGTCCGCTTTTGAGCGGCCAGCTTGGCAGTGCCCAGCCAGAGTGCGGGCGGCCTCCGCACGTTCCCCGGAGAAGTCCAGCGGACGGTAGTGGAGCGCCCAGTTGCGAACAAGGGCTCACTCTGGGGAGCGCTTTTCTTCGTGAAGGTCCAGTCGAGAAGCAGAGCTTCTGCTGGATGACCTTCCGATTTAGCGAGTTTTGGAATCGCGAAGAGTGCGAGTCAGGTAGGAGACAAGGCCGGAGCGCGTCTGGGGTAGACCACGACGAAGCCGTGTCATTTGCAGAAATTACAGATGTGGCTGCTAAAGCGCGCGGTTCACCTCTTACGTGACCAGAGTTGGCACTAGATTTACCCTACGTGGATTATTGACTCTCTGGGGCTTGGTCTGGAAGTGACATACTTGAGGCTTGCAGAAATAAAGCTTGCGGTTATGGTTTGTTGGGTCTATGCAAAGGAACGGGTGAAAAGAAAGTTAACCATGGAGGCTGTGTGCTTAACGGTGCGTTATAGTAAGATAGTTAGATAAACCCGAGTTTCCAGCACACTCCTCCTTTCAAATCCGCATGACTCAAAATCCTCTCAAACCTTTTGCAACAAATGAATCAAGTCAATGTCAGTAGCAGTAAACGTAGCTATAATTAACGAAAGTGATGGGGACCTCCTGTTGGGACACCTACTCTCGAGCATACTATTATATCTAGATGGTAGTTACTTATGCAGTATATAATTTGAGATCTACCTGAGTGTACATCTTGGTCAAGTGGGGAATATTTGAAAGGTAATATCAGCATTCTCAGAATCCAATATCACCATAGAATGAAACTTAGAAGATACGAGAAAAAAATCTGAAATTCTTCCCAATAAAATTGTTTTATTATTAAAAATGTAGCTGTTATAATTTAAAAGTTTGACCTTATAGGGCAAGAGCAGTAGTTTCAAAAACCTGTCGATTGTTAGATGGTCCCATGATTATTAAGCAGGGACACGTGCAACACCTATCAAGACACTTTTCAGCAGAACTCCACAGAGCAGCAAAACTTGCTCTGCCTATATGATATGGTAATATTACCAACAAGTTATTAAATATTTCTTCCTCTAACAAATTTATGGCAAAGACTTTCTTCCTACTTAACTCTTGGTCTTGATTTTGGGATGGTAACAGCATTTCATTAAGCGATTTTGTTGACTGAAGTTTTTATATTATTTGAAGAAACAATATACTTTCAGAAGCAGATTTAAGATTGTTGTACTCTTGTTTTTTTAAGTTTTAGACAGACACAATACCTTTGTTTTTTTTATTTATTTATTCATTCATTTATTTATTTATTTTTTGTGGTACTGAGGAATCTAACCCAGTGCCTCCCACATGCTAGGCAAGTGCTCTACCACTGAGCTGCAGCCCTAGCACTGTACTTTTATTTTTATTTTCAATATTTTTGCTGCTATGCAAATAGAGAAAAATTTGGCCTTAAAGTTGGGATCTAGAAATGTGACAATGGAACAATTTAACTGGTTTTCAAATTAACTAAATAATCAGTTTTTACCTGCAGCTCGGCTTTCCTTGCATGCACACTGATTTCAGCATCTTCCTTGAAGTAGGGTCAGCAGAAGATCTTTTCAACAGGAATTGTGGAAAATATATGTGCACTCTTTATCAATTTATTCAGCAAATTCAGACAAACTTCTTTCTCTGCAAGCAATCACTGGTTATTAATAAATCTTGATACACTGGTAATCTTTGCTGGAAAATACAAAATAAAAACTTTCACTTATCACCTTCGAAAGCTGTAATAACTTCTGTTCCATCTTTTTAAATATCTTGCAAATGTATGTGACAATTTCAAATATTTGTGTATCAGATAATTTGTTATTAGCTGAAGAAAAAAATATGGAAATGTATCTGCTTACAGCCAGTAATTTTCTATTAAAACCAACATAAGCTAAAACGATTCTCTGAATATAAGACTTAAGATGTGAACAAACTATAGTGTATGTGTGCTCAAGGCCTTTCTCATGTTTATTGTGTAGGCAATGAGAATTGTGTGCACTTCTCCTTATTGAAGAGAAAATATTCCATAATTTTTCTGAGGTCAGATTTATTACATGTGTGATATCCAGGAATCTCTCATTAATTAGGGAAAGCAGAAGCACATTTGAATTTGTCACTAATATTCCACATGGTCAAATCTTTGATTCTTCATATTCAACTGTGCTATATGCCAGATGCTGTGATAGCAAATTTAATAATTAACATTTTGTGCATAATGGATATAAATCACAAAGTTTTAGGAATGTTTTCAAAAAGAAATCAATATGTAGAATTAATAGCTTGGGCAATATAAAAAAGTTTGTTCTCTTTACTTGAAAATGGTTACTAGCATATAGTAATTATTTCCACAAGCTTTAAAAAACATGAATGTTACAGATTCCAAACACTGAATAATTCATATTAAAAACACTCCTGTAGGGGCTTGGATTGTGGTTCAGTGAGAGCACTTGCCTAGTGTGTGTGAGGCACTGGGTTTGATTCTCCACACCCCATACAAATAAATAAATAAAGGTTCATCAACAACTAATAAAAATATTTAAAAAAAAAAAAAACACTCCTGTAAAGCCACTGTTTAGAGAACAAATAGGTTTGGGGTGCCTTATTTTTATCTACACTTTCTACTTTTCTTTAACTCTTCATATTTTTAATCATTTCATATCTCAAACATGATTTATTGTGTGTATGTTGCATTTTTTTTTCTCCTTGTGAAATTTGAAGGTAGCCAAGTTGATATTCTGCTTTTATTTTCCTAATTTGTGAAAAATTACCAAATAGTGATTTTTAAAATGATTCACAGACTAAATGAAATTGAATAGTTAAACATTAGTTTCTAAAGATTGTTTCCTGGGGCTGGGGTTGTGGCTCAGTGTGAGGCACTGGGTTTAATCCTCAGCATCACATAAAAATAAATAGATAAAATAAATAAAGGTTGTGTCCATTTACAACTAAAAATTATTTTTATAAAGATTATTTGTTGGGCTGGGGATATAGCTCAGTTGGTAGAGTGCTTGCCTTGCAAGCACAAGGCCCTGGGTTCAATCCCCAGCACTGCAAAAAAAAAAAAAAAAAAAAAAAAGATTATTTGTTTCCTCTTATGAAGAAATTGTACCAAATAATTTTATAGTAATTACAGTTAGGATGTCTAATCTTTATTATATAACCTGTGGTAGCCTTTTTCTTTTTTGGGGGGTGGTGGTGGTACTGGTAATTGAATCCCAGTGGTACTTTACCACTGAGCTACATTCCCAGCCCTTTTTATTTTTCATTTTCAGACAGGATCTCATTAAGTTGCCCACATTGGTCTCAACCTTGCAATCCTCCTGCCTCAGTCTCTCAAGTCACTGGTACTATAGGAGTGTACCACCACACCTAGCCTGCGGTGTCATTTACATTTTTATAAATATTGTAGGCTCAGAAAGGAGGTAATGTTCTTCCTAAAGTTATTCAGATATCACAAATTGTTAATTCATATTGATCAATGTATTTTAGTTGAAGGTTCTTGGCTTATTACACAACATTCTGTACCTTTCATAATCCTCAATAATTATTATAGCAATACTTGTAATATATATGTGTATTACATATGTATACCTACACAACATTCATGCATATTTCAACTATTAGAATTTCAATATATAAAGCAAATTATCAGATTTTGCACTACAGTTACATACGGAATTTAGAATACCTAAATTTAATTGTAGATATTCAGTGGTACAGACCTGTAATCCCAGCAACTCAGGAGACTAAGGCAGGAGAATCACAAGTTTGAAGCCAACCTCGGCAATTTAGTGAGGCCTTAAGCAACTCAGCGAGAAATTTAATAAAGGGTTGGGTTGTAGCTCAGTGGTTAAGTGCCCCTGAGTTCAATCCCTGACACCACAAATAAATAAATAAATACACTCAGCTATTAACAACAAATCTTCATACTCTCTCTGTATGAATGAGCATATAAATAGCGTGCATGTTCACGTCACTGGAGATCGTTGCACTAAGGAGATGTGATGGTGATCTACGCATTCACATGTCATTACCCACTCACAGGATGAAGAATGCCATAAATGGCATTTAGCTATTCCACCTTTCAATGGCCAAGGCTGAAGCAAAAGCTGAAGATCAGGATGTGGTCAAACACTGATCCCAAATCCAGTGTCAGTGCATCTCTAGTACAGGTGTGGGTAGCTCCCATCGACGAGTACATGAAAGACCTAATAACTGTGACAGTGATCAGACAACTGGGATTGTGGATGAACATTTCTAAGTGATTATTTTCCATCTAGACTGAAACTATGGATGTTATTTTAAAATGATTTACATTTTTAAATTTGTATTATGTGAATACTTTGAAATTACTTTGTATTTTTATTACCAATGTTCATCAAAATTCTGAGTGACTTTTTTTGTCTTTTTGTCTTTCTTCATTACATTTATTATTGTTTTTCAGTTCTTTATAAAATATTTAAATAAACAGGACATATAAAGAACACAAATCCCACATCTAGTTATACTATCCGGAGATACTACCGTCAGTATTTTGGTCCTATCCTCTTAGGCTTCTTTTTTCTATGTATAGTATTTTTGAAAATAGAGTTGGAATCATAAATACTGTTTTGCAGCATGCCTTTATTACTTAATGTACTTGAATATCTTCCACAGCGTTACTCTTCTAAAACATGAATTTAATGTCCACATATTATTTCATAAGGTGTGTCATCATTTATACATTTAGATTCTGATTTTTCACCACAAAATAAATCTAAGTTGATTGTGTTTGTCCATACTTAGAAAAACTATTTCACAAAACAAACATTCACTCACAATAAAAACTCTCAGAAAAAACTAAGACTAGAAAGAAATTATCTCAACCTGTTAAAAAGTATCTTCAAAAATCTATTGTTAACATTACCCCTTGATAGTTAAAAATTAAATGCTTTCCCCAGAGATTAAGGGAAAGAAAGGATATCCACTCTCACTCCTGTATAGCTACAGTAACCAAGATGGTATTATATTGGTAAAGATCAACAATCAATGAAACAAAATAAGAATCCAAAAATATACCCACACAAAGTTGGAAAATTGGTTTTTTTTACAAAGGTGTAAAGGCAATCCAAGGAAGAAAGGATAATATTTTCCACAAATTTTATTTCAACTATTGAACTTCCATATGCAAAAAAAGAACTATGACCTAAATATCACAGTTTAGACAAAAGTAAATAAAATAGACCATAAATATAAACTAAAAACAACAATAACAAAAAACTATGAGACATACAAAAAAATCTTAATATCACCTGGAGTTAGGCTATGTTTTTAGTTATGACATCAAAAGCACAATAAAAAATCAATTATAAATTGCACTTCGCCAAAATTAATTAGCTTCAAACTATTAGGAGAATGAAAACACAAGGTACAGACCTGGAGAAGATATCTGCAAATATCTCACAACACTTGTATCTAGAATATATTAAGAACTCTCAACACTCAACAATAAGAAAAGATCTCAGTCTGAAAAGGAGGCAAAAGAAAAATGCTTCACCAAAGGACGGTAATTTATCACATTAGAAAGTGTCACTGGATGCGGGTGTATATGCTTTAATTCCAGTGATTGGGAGGCTGAGGCAGGAGTATCACAAGTTCCAAACCAGCCTCAACAATGTAGTGGGCCCGAGACAATTTAGCAAGATCCTGTCTCAAAAGAAAAACAAAAAACAGAAAAGGCTAAAAGAGGGGGGGGGGGTGTAGCTCAATGATAAAGTACTCCTGGGTTCTAGCACCAATTATGATGATGATGATGATGATGATGATGATAATTCAACACCATAGCCTGTAGGAAAATGCCAGTGAGAACTACAGAGACATCACTACACAATGATCAGGATGTCCAAACATTTTTAAAATACTGACAATACCAAGTGCTTGACAAGGATGTGAAGCAATTGGAATGCTCATATGTTCATGAGAACAGATAAGGAAGGGCACAGCTGCTCTTAAAAATGGTTTACCACTTGGTTGGGGGTTTAGCTCAGTGGTAGAGCACTTGTGTCAGACCCTGCATTCAATCCCCATCACTGAAAAAAAGAAAAAAAAAAGCTTGCCACTGACTCGTAAAATCAAACATATATTTACTACACGATTCAGCAGTCCCACTCCTGGGTATGGGTATTTTTCCTAAATAAAAGGTATATATTCCTACAAACAATCCTTACATGAACGTTGACAGAATTGGGAAAACGAAGTATCCTTTAATGAGTAAATACACTTTGGTACAACCATACTGTGGAATAATATGCAGAAATTAAAATAAACTAGTATAACAACAGTGTGGAAAATTAGAAAGCATATACTTTTAAGAATCCCGTTGCCAAAGGTTACACATTTCAATTGTATGCCATTTTCAAAAGAAGAAAATAGGACACAGAAGGAATTGGTTCTTGGCAGAGGGGGGATGTCTTGGCGGGGGACAACTACACAGGGGTAGTTGGGTAGTTGGGGAGGGATTTGGGGAGTGACAGAACTCCTCTGTTTTCTGATCATAGTGGTTATTACATCTATCCATACGCATGTTAAGATTCATAGAACTTTACACTGAAAGAGAAAAGTTAATTCTCTTACAATTTAAACAATAAAAATTGTAATGGCATAAGAGTACATTTCATTATTCCATCGCCCACTTATTCCACATACACGAGGCCTGCTGTACTTCTCTCATACGCACCCTCACCCCCACCTGCACACTTTCCCTTGGTTTCTTCTGCTTGACAACCTAGTTTATCATCCGGATAGATCTGAGACTGATTGTCTGCAGACACCTGCCACCTTCCTCTCTCTTCTTCAGTTTCCCCCCATCTTATCCCCTTCCTGTGTCACTCCATCCATCGCTTTTTTTTTTTTTTTTTTGTTTGTTTTGTTTTGTTTTGTTTTGTTTGTCGACGGACCTTTATTTACTTACATGCGGTGCGGAGGATCCAACCCAGCGCCTCACACGCGCTAGGCAAGCGCTCCCCCGCTGCGCCACAACCCCAGCCCTATCGCCCTGCTTTTGTCTCTTTGTTTCTCACTCCCCGTTTCATCCCCTCTGTCTCTCTGTCCCTCTGTCCCACCGAAGATGCTGTGCGCGCCCTCCCTCGCCCCGCGGGCAGCTCCCCGAGGCCTGGGCGGCAGCGCCCACCTACCTGCCCCCCGAGGGCATTCTCTGGCCTGCGCCCGGGGCGCCACGAGCCCTCAACCCCGATGCACACGACTCGGGGACCGGCGCCCAGCCCCTCGCCCTGCCCGGGACCAGCCTGCGCGCGCGCACCGCAGCGTCCCGGCAGGTGGACCCCTTGCGCAGGGCCAGCCTGCTCCGAGGGTCGCCCTTTCCCGGCCGCCTCCTCCTCCCGGGTCTGCCCCTCCCAAGTCCCGCTTGATCCACAGATGGTCCCCGGAGCCCAGGGCTTGGCTGCAGACCCGACGCTCCTGTCTGCGTCTGTGGATGCGTCCGCGGCCCCTGCCTTCTCTCTCCATTTGCATCTTCCTCCAGTTCTTTCAGGGGGGTCTGCGACGGAGTCCCTCCCTGGGAGACCCCCGGAGCGTCCGGGGTGCAGCAGAGACGCGCGTTCTGCGGCCGCCGGCCCGGGAGCCTGGCTGGGGGCCGACGGCGGTCGGCGCCCGCTCCTCCGGCCGCAGGGGGGCGCTGCGGGCGGCGCCGAGTCCCAGCGTGCAGCGCGCGGCCGGGCGGCGGGGCGGGGCGGAGCGACGCGGCGGGGCCGGTCCCCGCGGAGCCGTCATGGCCCAGCCGTCTTCGGTAAGAGGGGCAGAGAAGGAGGCGCGGCTTGCCGGGCTGGTCCACGCCGCGGCCGCTTGGGTCCCGTGGGGGGACGAGGTGGCTGGAGCCCGGCCGGGGCTGGCCCTGCGCTGCGCGCCGAGCCCGGCTGGGGAGCGCGCGCTGCGTTCTGGAGGCGGTGCGGGCGCAGGGCTGCGGAGAGGTGCGCGTCTCGGCCGGTGTCCCCCGCCCCGCCGGGCGCCGCAGCGCGCGGTCATGGGCTGAGGGCTCCGTGTGGCCGCTCCGGCTCTGCTGCGGAAGGCCGCGCGGGGAAGCGCATCGGTGCAAGCAGATGAGAAGCCCGGGCAAGAAAAGCGAACTGGGAAGCTGCGGAGCCCGCTCTCTCGGGGAGAGGGCGGAAAACCTAAACCCACTGGAGTGGTTATTCTCAATGACATTTCCCGTTCCCTGTTTGCTTTGTACTCTTCCCGTCTGCTTCCCACCCTCTGCCCGCAGCCTCTTTGGCAGGTGTAAATTTCGTTCCATTTTTGTACCCCCTTCTGCTTTTATAACTGGTTGAAAATATCCTCCGTCTTTGGAAGTGGTGATTGGTTTGCGATGGCGACTGCTTCGCTGTTGCATTTTATAGGATAAGCGAGGACATACCATTTTCTTGACTTTCCTTTTCATTAGGCCGGTTCATTGCCAATTGTGGATTTGCTCACAATTACCAATGGAGCAAACACATGGGTGAAATAAAAGAAAACTTTAGTTATTTCCTTGAAATTCCGTTATAAAAGCATCAAGTTTTGACTTGTTATAATACTTGATATTTAAGGTCTCAGGGCCTATAGTAGTTTGGGTAATAGAATTTTATCTGTGCTCTTTTTTTCCATGACCCTGTGTGTCAAATAGCCTTGATTGTCAGGTCTCTAGATTCTCTTACAGGAGAATTTATTTCATAGATGGTGTGGCTAATGTGTTTTATACACTTGGGTACAGTCTTAGCTGTCTTTCAAGGTGCCCAGTACTTTACTTTTCTTGGTAGGCTTTCATCTACGTTTGTAGCACAGGATCTGAAGACAATGAAAATAGTTTTCAGAAGTCATGTCTGTTTTGTTCCTTCCCTGTGGCCACAGTGCAACTGTCCTTGAATCCCTCAAGAGAATGGCCCTGACTTATCAGTCCAAATGAGAGGCTGTAAATGATGGTCCCTGAGCCAGTCCTGGTTTATAGACATTTTATTTAAACCATTCCTTGAGGCTAAAATTGTGAATTTTAATTGCCAAGATGTAAAAATCAGGAGAGTACACATAAAACTATATACATTTGTCTTTCCTTTCTTTCTTTCCTTCCTTTCTTTCTTTCCTTCCTTTCTTTCTTTCCTTCCTTCCTTTCTCTTTCTTTCCTTCCTTCCTTTCTTCCTTTCCTTTCCTTTCCTTTCCTTTCCCTCCCTTCCTTCCTTCCTTCCTTCCTTCCTTCCTTCCTTCCTTCCTTCCTTCCTTCCTTCCTTCCCTCCCTCCCTCCCTCCCTCCCTCCCTCCCTCCCTCCCTCCCTCCCAGGGATTGAACCCAGGGGCACTTAACCACTGAGCCACATCCCTAGCCTTTTTTTATATTTTTAGAGACAGGATCTGGGCCTCACTAAGTTGCTAGGGCTGTTTTTGAACTCAAGATCCTCCTGCCTCAGCCTCCCTAGCCACTGGGATTACAGGCATGGGCCACTGCACCCAACTTCTAGTTTCTATTTATAAACCAACATTTTAATATGAAATGGAAGCTATAAAATCTGTAGAAGATGACACAAGAGAAAACCTTTGGAACCTAAGGCATGTTGAAAAGATTTTAGATTTGGCCCTAAAGCACAATCTGTAAAGGAAAAAAGTGATGAATTAAACATCAAATTTTAAAATTCTCCATGAAATTCTGTTAAGAGTATAAATAGACAAGATAAAAGCTGAGGGAACATATTTGCAAACCACATCTTTGAGAGAAGACTCATACCTGTATATATAAAGAACTGTCACGGGGAGAGGTGGGATTGTAGCTCAGTGGTGGAGCACTTGCCTTGCACATGTGAAGCACTGGGTTCTATTCTTGGCACCACATAAAAAGTAAATTAATTAAAATTAAGATCTTTTACTGAACAGGAAAAAAATTCAGTTAGAAAATAGGCAAAAGACAAAGAGACATTTGACCAAAGAGAATATGTGCATGGTAAATAAGCATAGACAAAGATGTTCTACATCATTACTCAGGAAAATGCAACTTAAAACCGCAGTGAAATATTACATGTATCAGAATGGTTAAAATAAAAAGTAGTGACACATCCAAATGTTGGTGAGGATGCTGAGAAACGCTCTCCCATGCATCACTAGTAGGAATGTAAAATAGTTTGGCCACACTGGAGAATAGTCAGGCAGTTTCTTTAAAAACGAAATATGTACTCACCATACAACACTGTATCATAGTTCTGAGTAGTCATCCCAGAAGAATCCAGAAGAATGTGTGTGTCTGCTGAAAATCCTGTAGGTTTATATCAGTTTTTTTTTTTTTTCTTTTTTCTTTTTGAAACAGATATCCTTCAGCAGGTGAGTGGTTAGCCCAAACTGGTGCATCTGTGCCATAGAAATACTAACTCAACAATTAAAAGGAATGAAATACTGATTATTACATGTATCAATATGAGTTTCCTGGGTTTGATATTGTACTGCAGTAATGTACAATGTGAATTTTGGGGGAAACTTGGTGAAGGGTACATAAGAACCTTTTGGTACTATGTTTTGCAATTTCTATGAATCTATAATTATTTCAAAATTAAAATGTTTTTGAAAATTGAACACATCCAGTCTTGCCTAGCAATGATTTGTTACTGCTCGGGATAGGACCCTATTTAGGTGGAGCATGTACTCACAAGACCTGCTCTTCATTCACTTTGCTTTACATTTGTGACTCCTTTATTATATTGTTTATTATATGGTACCATCTAGAGATAGCTAAAAAGTCATGAACATGAAAAACAAAGTAGTCATAAAGTAAAATGCATCTATATACTGTTTGTGATTCCAGGTTACCATGACCTTTGCTGATGTAGCCTTATATTTCTCGGAGCAAGAGTGGGAGATCCTGGAGGAGTGGCAGAAGAAAATGTACCATCAAGTGATGAAGGCCAATTATGAGACCCTTGATTTCCTGGGTATGATGGACTTTGAATGATTTGCTTTGGGGGAACCAACCTAATCTTCCTTCCCTATATTAGGTGTTAGCTGGTGCAGAATGATGCTTTGCCAAATTTACATTCACAATGTTTTCTTCCTTCACATAATGGCCCAGAAATATATAACTTGCCCTATTTTACTAATGGCATCTGTGCCTTCACTATGTGAATACCCTAGATTCTCTACCTCCCACCCCAACCCTCCTCCATTTCTCTCACATTTAGAATTATGAAGTAATTTAACTGCCTCTCTTTTAAGTGTGTTATTTTATTTCTTTAGTGGTTTAGTGCCTGCTTATGTTGCCAGAATAATATGAATTTTCTATTTTCAGCCAAAATGGCTCTCATGAAGGGGTCATATTTGTTAAATTAGGATAATCTGGGACACAACACAGAGCACAATGTGGATACAAAGGGAAGAAAGGTGGCCTGGATAAAGAAGAGTGGGTGGGACACTTAGGTGTGCCTCCAGGAAAATATTACGGAGTAGATTAAAAGAAATTTGAGGAAATGATACTTTGTAGCCTTTCCAACTTACTCTATCTCATTCTCATGTCATTAAAACCATTTCTTCTAGTATCAGTTTAATATGTGATCTTAATCTAGTTGTTGGGGGTTTATAACTTAAAGATATAAATGACAAATCATCCTTATGAAACTGGGGAGAAGATAATTCTAAGCGGAAGGAAGAACTAGAGCAAAGTCAACCGTGAAAATGATTTTGAGTTAAATACTTAGTAAACTGAGGGTGAGTCTGTCTGAATGCTTCACAGGCTGTGCTTCTTCTAAGCCAGAGTTGATCATCTGGATGGAACAAGGGAGAACGCTATTAATCAGTGATCAGAAGTGTTGCAACAAAACAAGGACAGTTAGCCCTTCTGCTGATGAACTGTTGGACTCGAAGAAAACAGGCAAGTTGCCATGTTTTGGTAAGATGGAGATAAGGTCATGAATTATTGAATTTTCCTTGCTTTGTTTCGTGATCTTCCTGGAGAGTTGGTTGACCTAGTTAGTAAGAAACGTTCTAATTTAGAATGTTAATTTTTCTTACTCAAAGGGGTAGCAAATAAGAGAACGTATTACTTTTCTAAAGAGAGAAAAATGTATGTGTATGTATCCCTGTGGGAAAAAAACACCTCCATTACACATTGTGTCCACTTGAATACAGAGAAATGAAATCCATCCAATTACGTACAATATTTTTTATTGTACAGATGTTTAAACTTGAGAGGTCTTATTTCTTTTGAAGGAAAAACATTTGAAATATCTTAACACTTTTCATACTTAAGGAAATATTTCACCTTTTTAGTATGTTAATGCTTTCCTAAGCCCATGGGAGTCAAAGTAACTGCTGTGACCAAAGGGGGAATTGAACCTGAGTTGCAAGCACAAAAGGTCACGAACCAGAGCTCGAGAGATTCAGAGAAGCCTTTATTCCTTCGTGAACTTGGGCACCGTTGGGGCCCATTTTCTAGATGGGGAAAATGGCCGTCAGTTACAGAGGGAATTTTGGTTTTACAGGGTACAATGATGTAATCATTGGGAGCTATGTACGTGCAGTTTTGACTGTCAAGGGCTAGTTGAACAGGTTAAAGCTTTAATTTAGGAAGGTAGTTGTAAAAAGGTTGAAACTCATTGTCTGGGGAGATAAGAGTCCAGATCCCAGGGATGAATACTCAAATCTTGCCCATTGGTATTTGCTGTGTTTCCGTTTGAGGACTAATTAGCCATAGAGGAAGGTCATGGTTTAGGGCCCAGCATTCAATATCCACCCGTGTCCCCCAGGGCCCATTTTTCCTTGGCTGGTTTCCCCTCTCTCCTCCTGAGTCACACCTCTACATTTTTCTTTGGAGAGCTGTCTTTTAGGAATATTATTTTCCATAACCCTTCACTGGGAATGTGTCCAAGCTCACCAAGAGGATAAAAGAGGGCTAAGAATGTCAAGGCAGATGCTCACCTATTGAGCATAAGGCCCTGGGTTCAGTAAGGCACTGTCTATTCTAAACAGTGTTGCGTACCTATCATAGGACTATATTAGTGTTACTTAGTCCAGTGAAAACACACACACACACACACACACACACACACACACAAACAGTCCTTACACTCTAGATGTTTATTGTCTTACTGATGTGGTAGTCAAGTTTGTTACATTGAACTATTGATTTAATCAACTATAAAATAAGACTGCATATAACTTGATAAAATAATAAGTAGCTATGATAGTGCTACAGGGATTCAGAGGAGAAAGGGCAAAGGAGAAACAATATCCCAAGAGGACTTCAAAGGAATTAGGATTTAAATGGCAAAAAATGGGCAGATTTGGTTAATGAAAGAAGAATTGGCTGGAGTCCTACATGAGCTGAAGCTTGAAGGTGGAAGAGATCCCTTACATTCACAAAAGAGGGAACACCCCATGCCTGTAGCTTGAAATAACTCTTGGGACACAGTGGGAAGGAACACATAAGAAGGTAAGAAGGCCACAGAGCATGAGAATACTTCTCTAGGGGAAGGACTCTCAGCTCAAAAGACTTAAAAACAGATGGAAAGTCGCCGGGAGGGACCTGAGGGACCTGGGCTCTGTTATCCAGCACCGTCGGTCAGTTAAGGAAAAACAGCTCTGAAATAGGCTGGCCTAGGCAAAGGTCTGCCCTAGGGTCGGGAATAGTGTGATAGCTCCATTTCCTGTCATAACCTTTATGCTTTTACTTTGGGAACAGTAGTGATTGTGCTTTTAATAAAAGTATCTTCTAATGCAAAGTTCTTTAGAAAAGGAAACAATTTCTACAGTGTTTTTATGAATCAGCCACTTTGACATTCCTAAAGAAGATATTTTCTACTTGCCTTTCTTCCAGAAAATTTTTCTTGATATCTAATCAGGGACCCTATGCCTTCCTAACTGTGCTGTATACTTCTGAATTAAGGAAATACTGTGATGACACAGTAGGATTCTTAGAGCAGCTCGTTTTTGTCTTAAACTTCTGCTTACCTGCTGAGGGTCATCTATAGGTTCACAAGACGAATTAGCTCATTATTTTCATGCTCAGCCATTTCTTAACATATGGTGAAAGGAATATAAAGGTTGCATATAATTTACCTGCAGGAGGAAGATTCACGAAATCAAGGAGATCCACTTCCTTTTCCACTATGCCTGACCTGAAGACAGTTCTTGTTTCTCAAGAACTCTCGAGTAGAGGTCTCACTGATGATAACGATTTTTGTTTTCCTTTCCAGATAACCAGGGGACTCTCAGAACAAAAGAGCAAGAAAGCCATTTAAATGGTCTTCAGAATCAGGACCTGTGTGCTACCTTATCAGAAAGGGCCACCTTACAATCTCCAAGCCTCCAAGAAAAAGAATTTCCAAATAAAATGCTCGAAGTCCCAGAGTCTAATCATGACAAGAAAAATCCGAGGCATAAGCCTCTGGATGTCCCACTAGACATGGAAATTCCTCCAGGGCCAAGGTTGTATTCCTGCTTTGTCTGCGGGAAAGCCTTCCAGATAAAGAACGCCTTGGTAGAGCACCTTGGTAGCCACTCCAGGAACGCTAAAAGAACCTCTCGAAGTCCAGAATACAAAAACAAATCCAGAGGGAAATCGGAACTCGCGTGGACCCGGATGTTCGGCTGTAAGCAGCGGTTCCAGTGCAGTGAGTGCGAGAAGAGCTTTCACCTGAGGTGCAGCCTCATCAGTCACCAGCTGGTCCACAGTGGGCAGCGGCCCTTCGCGTGCCCCGAGTGTGGCAAGACCTTCCGCTACAAGGCCAACTTGAAGAAGCACCTGTGTTTGCACAAAGGTGAGCGGCCCTTTCGCTGTGGGGACTGCGGCCAGGGCTTCGTCCAGCAGTGCCAGCTCTCGGAGCACCGCCGGCTGCACAGTGGGGAGAGGCCTTTCCGGTGTTCCCAGTGCGGCCAGGGCTTCCGCCTGCGGAGAAGCCTGCAGGCGCACCTTTGCCAGCACGGCGGCCAGAAGCCCTTCGGCTGCCCCGAGTGCGGCAGGGCCTTTGCCCGGAAGGCCGCCCTACAGGCCCACCAGAGGACGCACGGCGGGGAGAAGCCGTTCTCCTGCGAGGCCTGCGGGAGGAAGTTCGTGCACAAGACCAAGCTCGCCGAGCACGTGCGGGTCCACACGGGCGAGAAGCCCTTCTCGTGCCCCGAGTGCAAGAAGAGCTTCCGCCTGAAGAGGAGCCTGAAAGCCCACGGACTCCAGCACCGGGGGCAGAAGCCCTTCCAGTGTCCCGAGTGCGGCCGGAGCTTCTTCTGGAGGAACGCCATGAGGGCCCACCAGCGCCTGCACAGCGAGGAGAAGCCCTTCTTCTGCGCCGAGTGCGGCAAGAGGTTCACCCGGCCCTCCAAGCTGGCGCGCCACGCGGGGGTGCACGCCAGGCAGCGGGAGTTCGCCTGCGGCCAGTGCAGGAAGACCTTCCCGCTGCGCTCCAGGCTCACGCAGCACCTCAAGAGCCACAGCGCCGAGAAGCCCTTCTCCTGCGCGGACTGTGGCCGCGGCTTCCGCCGCCGCTCACACCTCAGTGAGCACGCCAGGGTTCACGGTGGGCAGGAGCCCTTCCAGTGTCCCGAGTGCGACAAGCGCTTCTTCTGGAAGGCCTCCATGCGGTTCCACCAGCGCATACACAGGGACGAGCGGCCCTACGCCTGCAGCCAGTGCAGCAAGACCTACGCTCAGCAGTCCCAGCTCACGGAACACCTGCGTGTCCACAGCGGGGAGAAGCCCTACCAGTGTCCCCAGTGTGACCGGAGTTTCCGTCTGAAAGGAAATTTGAAGAGCCACCTTCTGCAGCACAGTGGCACAAAGCCATTCTCGTGCATGAAGTGTGGCAAAAGCTTCACGCAGCAGTACCGGCTCACGGAACACACGCGTGTGCACAGTGGGGAGAAGCCCTTCCAGTGTCCCGAGTGTGACAAGAGCTACTGCATCCGGGGAAGTTTGAAGGTCCATCTGCACACGCACAGGGGAGAGAAGCCCTTCCGGTGTCCCCAGTGTGGCCAGGGCTTCCTCCAGAGGAGAAGTTTGAAGACCCATCTGCATCATCACAACCAAGAGAGGCCCTTTTCTTGTGAGGAGTGTGGAAGGAGCTTCACGTACATGGGGGCACTCAACACCCACATTGCCATGCACGCCAGGGAAAAGCCCCCCATTCTCTAGGGCAGACCACACAACCCTTGGTGACAGCTCAGTTGTCTCTAGTTTGGCAGAGCAAAGAATTCACAGATTGGCTATAGGCACCCTGGCCAGATGCATAGTCAGCAGGACCCCATGGCTTTTGGACAAAAATTCCAGATAATCTAGGCAAAGAGAGAAAGATTGCCAGTCATGGCAGAACAGGTCATGGACATGGAACCCAGGGCCTGCATGTTAGGCAAGCACTCTACCACTGAGCTACATTCCAGCCCTAAGAAACATGTTATACCAATCTGCTACTTCAGCAGTTTCTGTGTCATCTGAGTGTGTAATTCCTTCATTTTTAGAAACCAGCTTTTCCGTTGATGGGCCTCCATATTTAAATTCTCATTGAAATGTTCAGTTTTCTCTCTTAGTAAATTTTCATTTTCTCTCAAATGATGGAGGGGTATCTGTTTCTTTGGAGGCATGGGGTTCTCTGTATTGCTAAAATAAATGCCATTGTTCACCATCCCGTGTGAGGCTTATGTTTTACCCCCCACTTATGTATAACCCACATTCCATTGTTCCTTCTGGTGTGATTTAAATCATCCAAAAATCCATTATTTTGAGCAATAAGCATTATTACTTGTCTAAACCCTCTGCCTTTTCAACAGTTACGTCGATTCTTAATGAAATTTGCTTAATTGTCTCTGAGGTAAATACCAAAGGAAAATTTTTGTCAGTCCCTATGATCATTCCAGTTTTTGCTCTGCAGCTTAATCTTTTACTGTAAGTTAATTTCCCTAGGCCATTCTAGCAAACTTTCACAAATATATGGGACTCTCAAATCTCTTAACGTTATTCCTAAGAAAACTTACAACTTTCCTTCCTTAGGAAATCACAAAATGTGGTTCCTTAATTAGAATCAGAATCAGCCAGGAACGGTATTACAAGACTCAGTGTCTAACCAAAGAGAAAACCAACCTGTGGTTGCTACAGCCCTTTGGGTGCAAGCCTCTTGAGCTGATCGTGACTTTTTGCAAAAAAAAAAAAAAAAAAAAAAAAATACATTAACTGGGGTTAGGAGTGTTGCTCATTGGTAGGACCCTTGTCTAGCATGTGTGAGGCCCTGGGTTCTGTCCCCTCCACAAAAACAAACAAACAAAAATCATGACAGGGCACATGTGGACCAGAATTCAGCATTCATTTACCTTTTCAATGTTCCTTTTGTGAGGTTGGGCCCCACAAATCCCTGGGGTGATTGTAGGGTTACCTCTTGGAAAAGGATTGGCTTCTGAAGCATTAGCCACAATTGCATGAAGGGCTAAAACTCCAATTGGGCTGGAATTTTCCTGATCCTAAATGTATAGTTCTCATTTAACAATGGGCCTCTCATTTGTCACACTTTACAAGTGATTAGATCAAACCAGGTCCAAAACAACTTGATGTCTCCATGAACTGAGCTCTCCTCACTAAGGCCCACAGACATCTGGCAACTGTCTTTTCAAGAAATAGAATCCTTGGCAGCATGGTGGTTCATAGGTCACAAAACTAATTCTATCAGTTCTACTCAAGCAGAACTAAAGCTGTCACATTTTCAAAGGTATATATAAGAAGGACATCCTATTTGGTTGCTCTGTGGGCTCCAAAGTCCTTTATTATCTTGGCATCGTACAAATTCTGGTACTTTTTAAGTCATCTGATGATGAGGCTGAAATATGAGTATGGGCTATTTTCTCTGTTACTCCAATATGCCCATCAGTTTCTGTGTCTCCTTTCTGGTGGTGAAGGCTTCAGCAATAAAATCATACTCTTGCAGGTATAAAACCAGTAAGAAGGTAACCTTGAGTACATCTGGTATAACTGCTTCTGAATCACACTGGCCAACATGTGATTGATATGACAATTAGCTTCACACATTATGATCACCAGAAGAAGAAAACAAGAACTTCTGTAGGAGAACAATGACAATGAATAAATAAATTCACATTCCTGCCAGGTGAAAAAAATCAGTAGTCAAGATGAAACAGTATTGAAAAGAACACACTTATCAGTCAAAAGAGTGTTTTAAAAAATGCATTTATAAGATTAACAACCACATACAATAAAGGGATGATATAGAAGGACTTTCCAAAAAAAAAAAAAAAAATAGCCCTGGCTATTCATTTTCTTTTCTGAAATTGACAGTTGTCAATTCAGACTGTCACTATAACTCTTCTACTTTTTATATCTGTCAACCCAGAGTTAAAGGGAGAAATTGTTTGTACTTTCTCTGGTTTTCCCAACTTTCGTATATCCCAATTTATGTCTCCAGGGGCTGGAAGTGTGTGTGCTCAACGAGTTCAAGGCCCTGGGTTCAATCCCCAGCACACAAACTATTTTGTGTTTTCCTAAAATTAAGAACATTCATATTTATGATTTTTGTTGGGTGGGGTGTTTCACAGGCTCCCATTTGACATGTTCAGTTGTCAGTGCCCTGCACTGTAGACTTTTGCATCTTAGGACAGCTGATAATACCAAGTGCTACTGAGAATGTGGAGCGATGGAACTCATTGCTGGTGGGAAGGCAAAACAGTAATGCTACTTTGGAAAATGGTTTGTTCATTTCTTATAAAGTTAAACATACCCTCCTGGGTATCTATCCTAGGCAAATTAAAACTTACATTCATACAAAAACCTGTACATGGATGTTTGCAGCAACTCTCCTCATAATTACCAAAATCTAGAAGAACCCAGATGTCCTTCAATGGGTGATGGATACATCCATGGTGTAAATGCTACAGGTAGCACTGAGTAAAAAATGTGGATGATTCCCAAAGGCATTATGCTGAGTAGAAATATGTAACCTAAGTTTCAAATGTTACATACTTTGAATCCATCTATGTGACATTCTGAACGGTAAGACTATTGGGACAGAAACAAATCATTCCTTATTGGGAGTTATACGGGAAAGTAAGTGAAACAAAGATGGTACAAGGGCATTTTTGTGGTATGATGAAACTTAATAGCTGAAGAATGGTCTTGGTTAGGTACCCTCAAACTTGTATTATAATTTATAGCACTATGCACCAAAAGGGGTCAATTTAACTGTATAGTTTTTAATTAAATGATTTTAAACAGTAAAATGTGTATATTTCACTACTCCATAGCAAATATCACTACCCACTTATCCTACATACAGAGGCTACTGTACTTCTCTCACATGCACCCTCATCCCTGCCCCCCTTACGTTTCTTCAGATTGACTCCTAGCTCCTCCGGATAGAATCTGAGGTTGATGCCTGCAGATTCCTACCATCTTCCTCTCTCTTCTTCAGTTTCTCCCTGTCTTATTCCCTTCCTGTGTCACTCCATCTGTCGCCTTTTCTAAAAATTGTGGATGGTGAAGTGTTATGGAAAATAATATTCCTGCAACGTAGTCCCCAAAGAACAATGGAGAGAGGTGCGGCTCAGGAGGAGCGAGGGGAAACTAGCCACGGAACAATGGGCCCTGGGGGAAAGGGGCGGATACTGAATGCTGGGCCCTAAACCATGACTTCTCCCATGGCTAATTATTCCTAAATGGAAGCACAGCAAATACCAATGGGCAAGATTTGAGTACCCATCCCTCGGGATCTGGACTCTTATCGCCCCAGGCAATACCGAGTTTCAACCGTTTTACAACCACCCTCCTAAATTAAAGTTTTAACCTGTTCAACTAGCCCCTGACGGTCAAAACTGCACCTACACAGCTCCCAAATGATTACATCATTGTACCCTATGAAACCAAAATCCCTTCTGTAACTGAGGGTCATCTTTCCCATCTGGAAAATGGGCCCAAACCGCGCCTAAGTCCATGAGGAATAAAGACTTCTCTGAATCCGACGAGGTTTGCTTTCTGTCTTTTTGCGCTTACAGATGGATCTTTTATTTTATATACTTACGGTGCGGAGGATCCAACCCAGCGCCTCACACGCGCTAGGCAAGCGCTCCACCGCTGCGCCACAACCCCAGCCCTATCGCCCTGCTTTTGTCTCTTTGTTTCTCACTCCCCGTTTCATCCCCTCTGTCTCTCTGTCCCTCTGTCCCACCGAAGATGCTGTGCGCGCCCTCCCTCGCCCCGCGGGCAGCTCCCCGAGGCCTGGGCGGCAGCGCCCACCTACCTGCCCCCCGAGGGCATTCTCTGGCCTGCGCCCGGGGCGCCACGAGCCCTCAACCCCGAGGCACACGACTCGTGGACCGGCGCCCAGCCCCTCGCCCTGCCCGGGACCAGCCTGCGCGCGCGCACCGCAGCGTCCCGGCAGGTGGACCCCTTGCGCAGGGCCAGCCTGCTCCGAGGGTCGCCCTTTCCCGGCCGCCTACTCCTCCCGGTCTGCCCCTCCCAAGTCCCGCTTGATCCACAGATGGTCCCCGGAGCCCAGGGCTTGGCTGCAGACCCGACGCTCCTGTCTGCGTCTGTGATGCGTCCGCGGCCCCTGCCTTCTCTCTCCATTTGCATCTTCCTCCAGTTCTTTCAGGGGGTCTGCGACGGAGTCCCTCCCTGGGAGACCCCCGGAGCGTCCGGGGTGGCAGCAGAGACGCGCGTTCTGCGGCCGCCGGCCCGGGAGGCCTGGCTGGGGGCCGACGGCGGTCGGCGCCCGCTCCTCCGGCCGCAGGGGGCGCTGCGGGCGGCGCCGAGTCCCAGCGTGCAGCGCGCGGCCGGGCGGCGGGGGCGCGGAGAGTCCGCGGAGCTGCCAGGACTCTGCGCGTCGCCGGGGCCCCAGGCCGGGGTACCCCAGGCCCGCGAGACGGCGAGCGCCATGGGCGAGCCGGCTCCGGTAAGGGGCTGCGGCGCGCGGGCGCGGGTTTCGGGCTCAGGTGGGTGGCGCCCGCGGATGGCGAGGGCGGCGAGCGGCTCGCCGGGTGCCGTGCCGAGTCCCGGAGCCACCCCGGCGCCCCGAACCCCGAAGCCGCAGAGCGCGGGCCACCGGGCTGCGGGGAGCGGGCGGAGAGGGTCCGGGCCGACCTGGGTGCTGCACCGGCCGCGACTTCGCGTCGTGGCACCGAATGCAGAGCTAGTGTTCCCAGGATGCAAGACCCTGGGCGGTTCGAATGAAGCCTGGCGGCCGCGGATGCAGAACCGCGAGAGCGTTCGCTGGCCTCGGAGGAGCGAGCGGATGGCAGCGGCTGCGGAGCGCGCGTTGCTGTTCTAGGTTTTGTGGGAGCCACGGTTTGGAGGGGGTGGCTGATTTTTGGTTATGTTTGTCTAACTTTTCTGTTGACTCTTCTTGCTGATTATTAAATGATTGAGATTATTATTAAACAATTTTTCTAGGTACGAAAGATATTGAACACTTAGAATTTTAAATGAGTGTCAGATATGGCGTTCCCATAGATGAAAAAACTAAGTATAATACAGATTTATTTATAAAATCGCTGCAGTTTACCAAATGACAGTAACATATTTGCAAAAGTAGATAAAGTTCAGTTGGAAAAATAACAGTACGCATATATTCTACCAACCCCAGTGGATGCCTGAAAGGGGGGGCAATATCAACTCTATAATGACTGTGCCATCTGAACTAAGCCCTTATTGCACACAGCGACTGTAACTTTTACAGTTTAAGCAGTGACAGCAAAACTAGGGTTAAGTTTCTTTTTCCCTTACAACTTCACGGATTCAAAAATGAGTTTCTGAGGCTGGCTTTGAACTTGCTATCCTCCTACCGCAGCCTCCTGAGCATGCTTGGAATCACAGGAGTGCCTCAGGTCGTCTTTTTTTTTTTTTTTTTTTTTTTAAGGGAGCCCATTACAGCTTTTCTTTGGTAGTCCTAACACTTTGGAACCAATATTAAGTAAAGTAAGAGTTACTTGAACACAAGAACTGTGATACTGCAACAGTTCATCTGATAATAGAAGTGAGAGTAATCGGCAAATAGCATGGATTTGCTGGACAAAAGGATGATTCCTATCTTGGGTTCAGATTTCAGCAGGCTGCTCAGAATAGCACACAATTTAAAATTTATAAATTTTTATTTCTGAAATTTTCCATTTAATATTTTCAAACTGGGAAGTAAACCCTCAAATAAAGGAAAACAAATAAAGGTAAAAAAAATTGTATGATTCTGAAAAAAAAAAAGAGCAAAGAAATCCCTTTCAGATGACACTGCAAATCTGTAGAATTAATACAGTGTTGTTTTGTGCAGGACTGACAGTAGTAGAAACAGAACAGTGAGCCCAGAAGCTGACTGTATGCTATGGTGAATAGCTGACCCCCACCCAAGTCCATGTCCTGCCTGGAACCTCAGATTGTGACCTTCTTTGTAAATACAAGCTTGTAATTGATTGATTAAGATGAAGTCATGCTACAGCAGGCCCTTAATCCAATACAAAGTGTGTCCACATAAAAAGAGACAAGCGCAGCGCTGTGGCCTTGCAGAGTGGGAACACCCAGGGTGAAGAGCTAGCTCCCAGTGGATGCTGAAAGGAAGGTAGAAACAGATTCTCCCTAGAGCCTTAGAGAGAGCCTGGCACTGTGGACTCCTTGATTTCAGACCTCTAGCCACCAGAACTATAAGAGAATAAATTTTTGTTGTTTGAAGCCACTCAGTTTGTGCTGCTTTGTTACAGTGGCCATAGGAAGAAATACACAGACCTTCAAAAGTAGTAGTTGGATGATTGACTTTTACATTTGAAAAAAAAATTATTAGATTACTGCCTCATACCTCATAAAACTTAAATTCTAGGTACATTAAAAATCTAGAGCTGGGTGAGGTGTCCATGGTCCTAGCACTTGGGAGGCTGAGGTGGGAGGATCACTTCAGCCCAGAGGTCCAAGACCAGCTCGGGCAACATAGTGAGACCCCATCTCAAAAAAATCTAGACAAGGGGCTGGGGATTAGAGTGCTTGCCTCACAAGCACAAGGCCCTGGGTTCAATCCCCAGCACCGCAGGGGGAACAAAAAATCTAGACAAAAAGCAAAACTTGAGCTTTTGGGAAGGCAATGTGGTGTATCTTTATGAATTCAGTGTAGAAAAGAATTTCTTGAACAAGACACAAAAAGAAGCCAAGTGTGGTGGTGAATACCTGTAATCCTGTTGGCTCAGGAGGCTGAGGCAGGAGGATTGTGAATTCAAAGCCAGCCTTAGAAACTTAACAAGGCCCTGAGCAACTCAGTGAGACCCTGTCTCTAAATAAAATACAACAAAGTGCTGGGCATGTGGCTCAGTGATTAAGCACCCCTGAATTCAATTCCCATTTGCCCCCCCCCCCGGGGGAAAAAAAAGAGACTTTTAAAAAGATTTACATATTTGCATTAAAATTGAAAATTTCATACAACATAAAAGAGCATAAAAAAATTAAGAGGTGAACCAAAGACCAGTGGAAATTATTTGTAACCTGTATCATCAACAGTCAATATACAAATTGTATAAAGAATACTAGAAATGAAATTATAAGTGACCCAATAAAAATGTGAGCAAAGGGTATGACCAGTAACTTCAGAGAACTGAATAGAAATGATCTGTGGGAAAAACAAACAGGTTAAAACATTGACATATTAATATAATGGACTACTACACAAAATTAAAATACATTAGCTATATATATGCATTCATATACATATATACGTACATATACACAAATCTCAGAATGTTGAATGGAAATGCAAGTTGCATTATAAAGCACTTATGTATAAGATATACAAATAAATACTATATATCACTTGTGGATGCTTATGGGTTTTTAACTTTGAAATATGAACGGAGAAGCTTCCACATTCATCGTGTTGGCCTCCTCAGAGGGAATTCAGCTGGAGTGAGCATAAGAACAATATGGACTGAGACAGACATCATTACCCTGTGTACATGTATGATTACACAAATGGTGTGAATCTACATCGTGTACAACCATAGAAATGAAAAGTTACACCCCGTTTGTTTACAATGAATCAAAATGTAGTCTGTAAAAAAAAAAAAAAAAGAACAATATGGAAGAGTGGTATTGGCTAAATCATATTGTTTTATTGTGTGCATGTACAAATATGTAACAACCACCCCATTATCGTTATGCACAACTATTATGTACCAATAAAAAATGTGGGAAAAGGGGCTGGGGATATAGCTCAGCTCAGTTGGTAGCACACTTGCCTTGTAAGCACGAGGCCCTGTGTTCAATCCCCAGCACCAAAAAAAAAAAAAAAAAAAAAGTGGGGAAAAAAAGAACAATAATGAAAATAGGAATCAAGAAAATTTAAGTTTCATCTGTCATGTTCTGTTTATTTCATTAAGAGAAAAGATGAAGAAAAATAATTAAATTTTGATGAATATTAGCATAAATTGAAAATTTTAAAAGTAATAAGCAAGGAAGTCCTTTTGAGAATTTTTAGAAAATACTTTTAAAGTAAGTAATCAGGTGAGAATAAGTGTATTTAACAGAAATAAAAACATACATTCAGTTATGTCATGCATTTCTAAAAATTCTAATGCTATGTGAAATTGTGTAGTAAAATCATAGCTGGCTGTCTCTCCCTGTGGTGGTGGCCTGTGTTCTTCCTTGAATGTGTATTCCTGCTTTACCCTCAAAGGTGTCTCTCCCTCTCTCTCTTTTTGAATATTTTTTTTTAGATGTTGATATACCTTTTTTAAATTCACTTATTTATACGCAGTGCTGAGAATCGAACCCAGTGCCTCACACATACTAGGCAAGCACTCTCCCACTGAGCCACACCCCCAGCTCCAAGGTGGACATTTTTGACACCAGTTATAGATGGGCTCATCACACAAGGCAATCTGAGGAAGCCGGTAGGCGTGCAAAGGATGTTTGTGTGCATTTGCTTATCTCAGCTCTGTGCACTGTTCACATGTGCAAGGTTCCTCACCCTTGCCACTGTGGACATCTTGTGCCGGATGATTTTCTGTGTGAAGACTGTCTTGTGCATTGTAGGGTGTTTGGGGGCATCCTTGGCCCGTACCCTCTAAGTGCCAATAGCACCCCTCTTTATGACAATCAAAAGTGTCTGCAGATTTTGCCCAGTATCCCCTTGGGGACAAAATTGTCCTGATCAAGAACCTCTAACCTTGTTATTTCTCACAAGCAAATTCTCTAATATATAGTCACAATGGAACAAATTCATACAAGTGTTATAGCAGAAATGTCTCATTAATTAAAAGTAATGGATCTTATTTAAATGTAAAGAAATAATTCATTTTAAAAACTCTGAATGTCATATTTAATATAACAATATGAACATAAATTAATAATAATGGAAACAAGTATACTTTAATATCCGTAGGAAATAAACCTATGAAAATAACAATTGAAGTTAAACTGAGTTTAAAGAAAATGGTTCAGTGAGATGCAGTATGTATAGTTACATAACGAGAGCCTTTTAAACTAACAAAATACATAGCTCTAATTAAGAACCATTGATTTTCAAGTCAGCCATAATAAACATAAATATTAATTTTAGGCTGGGGATGTAGTTCAGTGATAGAGTGCTTACCTAGTTTATGCAAAGTGCTGTTTGATCCCTAGCACCACCCCAAGAAAGTTTTAAAACTGAAGATGATGAGCTGCAGCTGTAGCTCAGCAGTACAGCGCTTCCCTAGCATGCATGAGACCCTGAGTTCGCTCCCCAGCACCACAAAAAATAAAGAATAAACAGAACTGAAGATGTTTATACCTTTTGACTTGGTAGTTCTCATTTTTAGACATTATCCTACAAAAACGAAAGCACTAATAGATAAGGAAGCACATGAGGGCATTGTTTCTAAGAGAATGGAGACAGTGGGATTTGTCCCATCATTGGGGTACGCTAACTCGTAGAACACAATGAGTTTACTCAAAACGAGTTTGCCTCTTTGTCTTGACCTGGGAAGATGGCCATGACATACCAGGTGAGTGAAGCTGAACTGTGGTTTGTTCCCACTGCATACCACAGGCACCGTACCTAGCTTGAGTGGGCGGGAAGAAGGTGTTGGAGGAACTGTGGTCGTGAACAGGGACCCACGTGACTGCAGGGGGAAGAGGAGTTCCCAGAGAAGAGGCTGCTGGCAGACAGAACAGTTGTCCACTGCACGGTCTTTTAATTTAATGAGAAGGAGCTGGAGTCGTCTTGAAGCACTCACAACTGTGTGTTATGTGTTATTTCAGTTCCCTCTGACCTTTGAGGATGTCGCCATTTGTTTCTCGGAGCAGGAATGGTGGAGTCTGGAGGCATGGCAGAAGGCGCTCTACAAGCACGTCATGATAGCCAATTACGAGACTCTCCTCTCCCTAGGTAAGAAGCGGTCAGCTGTGGGGGTAACTTTTGGAACCAGGTCCCATGAGGTGTCTCTTGGTGTTCCTCTTTGTCAGGTAGGGAGAGTCCTCACAGGTTAACTCAGAAAGTCTTTTCACCCCATATTTTTTGCATACTTCTGTAAGCATTACGAGTCCTCACTGGGGTAGACATTGCTATGTAAGAATATTTCTGACAACACATACAGGTGACCAGAGGTGATTAAATACATGTCAACACTTTCACATCATAATTTAGTCTCGGGTTGCCAAGATTTTCCACCTAGGAACACACCTGGCTCACACCCATAAATACCTGTGTATCCTTCCTAGGAATGGCCTCCTCATAATCTTCCCACAGAGTCAAAGCTGTCAGGAGGCTGATGGTCTTCCCTGCAGTGAGATTCTGGCAGGGTGCACACTGAGGTGTTTAAGAGTAGCTGATTCTGTGCAGTTTCAGTAATGAATAGTCTCTTGTGTCTTTTTCCTTATTTAGTCTTTATATTTACTCTTCACTTTTTTGGGGTGGGGTGGGATGGGGTGGAGATTAAACCCAAGGCCTCCCACATGCTAGGCAAATGTGCTACCAGAGCTACAACCTCTGCCTCCTTATATTTCTTCTTATTTATCAAGTAAGAGTTTTTAAAAATCAGTCTGTTGTTAGGCCTGGGGTTGTACCTCAGTGTTAGAGCACTTGCTGAGCACATGTAAGGCCCTGGGTTCCATCTACAGCACCACAGGGCGATAGGGCTGGGGTTGTGGCTCAGTGGTAGAGCACTTGCCTAATGTGTGAGGCACTGGGTTTAATTCCCAGCACCACGTATAATTAAATGAATAAAATAAAGGTCTATCAACATCTAAACATTTTTTTTTAAAAAAGATAACAAAATCATGCTGAATTTTAATTTGCTTCACTGTTAAGCCATGACTTTTTTAGATTCAGATCTTTAATTACTTTCTTCTTTACTCAAGCTTGCATCATCCTTATGCCTCTGATTATCCCTCCTCTTAACCATACAGTCCATTTGAATGAATCTTTCTGTCAGTTCTCCTCAAAATAATCTATGCATCTAAAGCAATTCCAGCCTAGATTCCAGTAGGGCTTTTTATGGTCTGTAAGCGGATCCTAAAGAACACGGTGGAACAAAGGACCAAGAACAACCAAGACAGTTTTTCGGAACAAGATGGAAGGTGATTGTTCTCTCAGATTGTGAGATTTCTATACAGTATACGTTAGAGGGAAACATCTGATAGTGCCCGTGGCGTCAGGATGTGAAGCAAATGAGGCTGTAATCAGCACAACCACTCCAGAGAGCACTTTGGTGACATAGGATAAAGTCGAAAACATACGTGATACTGCCCTCCACGTGGAGGAAAGTAAATGCCTGTGATGTGCTGGCGTGAGACGAGGCAGGCGGAGAGGCGTTCATACACAGACGGCGTCAAGTGAGTGCTGAAAACGTTTAAAGAGGAAGGAAGCAAGTTCAAATGATATGGTAACGTTTGTAGAGTGTTTAAAATCAGCAACTATAACATTTATCTATCTGTACATGTTTAGAAAATAAAAATGCCATAGCTCAGTAGTAGGAGGCCTACTTATATATGATCTCTGGGGCTAATTTCCAGCATCACAAAAGCATAAAAAGTAAGAAAGTAAAAATAAAGCACGAGAATGATAAATAGCAAATTTAGGGTTGTGCTTACTGGATCCAGGGGCTTAAATTATACAGTGTCTCTTGGCTCTGGAAACCCTGAAGCAAGTACGTCAACATGGTAAGATTTGGCAAAGTTAGGTACACCCAGGCTTTTCATATTTTTCTTCTTTTCATGTGTTAGAAAGATTTTTAATTAAAAAAAAAAACATTGTTTCCTAAAACATTTTTTGATGAAATTTTTGCCTCAGCCAACTTGCTTTAAAATTGAGCTCCTCACCTTGTGCAGTGATCTACACCTGTAATCCCAGCGACTCGGGAAGATAATGCAGGAGGATCACAAATTTGAGGCCAGCCTCAGCAACTTAGCGAAATCCTGTCTCAAAAAATAAAAAGGGCAGGGGATGTGGCTTACTGGTTTGTAGAGCACCCAGCACCCAGTGAATAAATAAATATTTAATAAAATTGAACCCTGAGATTGACTGTTAGTAAATGACTATTAAGAATATTGGGGAGATTGCTCACTGTCAGGCGCCTATCATCGCCATTTGCCTGCCTCTTGCCTGTCCATCGCCTGTCTTACTCCTATCCATCAACCAACGCTCGAGGTTCACCTCCCGATCGTCCGACAGCAGTCAGCAAACTGATCACCAACCACCAGTGGAGCACTAGCTGCCTGCTGCAGCCTGGAAGTTCACTGTTACAGTACCTGCAGGTTTGATTACATGTGGCTGCCACCATTTCGGGACAACAACCAGGCCCCGTAGGACCCCTGGCCGGACTCACTGAGCCCCGGCTTCAGGATACCTCAGCCCGACCGATCACTCCCTGCCTCTGGGGCCCTCACGTCGACTGACTGCTCCCTGCCACCAGGACCTCCAGACCAACTGACTGCGCCCTATCACCGGGACCCCAGACCAACTGATTGCACCCGGCCTCCAGGATCCCACAAACACTCCAAACACACCGGACCTCCAGGACCCCTGCCTTACCAACCACATCCCGTCTCCAGGACCTCCAGCTGACCATGTTCACCCCTGAGCTGCAGCTCCCCATTTGCCAACACATTTCAAAGCCAGAGTGGCCATGTTGGATAATCCTGGAAGCCCTAGCTCCAATCTTTGGGTGGGGCAAATCCCATCCTGTGACACCTGCTGGAGGCTTGAAGCTCATTGTCAGGTACCTCTCATGCATCAGGCTATTGAAACTGGGAGGTTTCATTAGTATATGACTGTTAAACTGTAGATTTTCTTTTTTCTCCTTATTGAAAAATTTTAAGTTTTTATTTCTTTACTTTTCTTGCTCTCTTTTCTTTTTGTTTACCTGTTCCCGCAGAGTCTCTTTCTCCCTTTTTTGCCTGCTACCATCCAATTTCTTTTGATTACACTCTCACCCTTTCTATTTTCTAGAACTTCTGTATATTCTTTTCTTATCCCATTAACAGCCACATTCTACATCCCTCTGCATCCTCTTTGTCCTCCATTAGAAATTGCAGACCTTATTGCAAACCTGTTTGTTTTACCAAAGATAATATTTTAACTCATTTTGTTTATTTTGACAATTTTGTTATTGTCCCCATAGGAGCTATTTGGTCTAGGATTGCATAGTGTCTGATTTGGGCACTGCTAATATTGATCTCCCCGTAAAGAAAGGGTTTTGGAAACCTATAGGGCCACTATAAGCCTATAGGGGGAAATCTGCAATACCCCAGATCTGCAGTGCTAGAGGGGAAGATACATGAACAACATGAAAAAACAAGGGAAGAAAATGATCCAAACAAATCTAGATTCTATATTAATAGAATCCAATGACAGTATGTTAGAAGACATGTCAGAAAAGGACTTCAGATTACACATGATTAAGATGATTCACGAAGCAAAGGATGAGATAAGAGAGCAAATGCAGGCAATGAATGATAATACCAATAAGCTGAAAGAGCAACTGCAGGAAGCAAAAGATCATTTCAACAAAGAGATAGAGATTCTCAAAAAAAAACCAAACGGAAATCCTTGAAATGAAGGAAACAATAAACCAAATAAAAAACTCAATGGAAAGCATCACCAACAGACTAGACCACTTGGAAGACAGAACCTCAGACAATGAAGACAAAATATTGAATCTTGAAAATAAAGTTGCCCAAACAGAGAAGATGGTAAGAAATCATGAACAGAATCTTCAATAACTATGGGACATCATGAAAAGACCAAATTTAAGAATTATTGGGATTGAGGAAGGCACAGAGATACAAACCAAAGGAATGAACAACCTATTCAATGAAATATCAGAAAATTTCCCAAGCCTGAAGAATGAAATGGAAAATCAAATACAAGAGGCTTACCGAACACCAAATGCACAGAATCACAACAGATCCACACCAAGGCACATTATAATGAAAATGCCTAACATTGAAAATAAAGATAGGATTTTGAAGGCCATGAGAGAAAAGCATCAGATTACATATAGGGGGAGACCAATACGCACAGCAGCCGACTTCTCAACCCAGACTCTAAAAGCTAGAAGGTCCTGGACCAACATATTTCAAGCTCTGAAGGAACATGGTTGCCAACCAAGAATCCTCTACCCAGCAAAACTAACCTTCAGATTTGAAGATGAAATAAAATCCTTCCATGATAAACAAAAGTTAAAAGAATTTACAAATAGAAATCCTGCACTACAGAATGTTCTCAACAAAATATTCCATGAGGAAGAAATGAAAAACAACAATGTAGGTCAGCAAAGGGAGGAACTACCTTAGAGAAAAACCACTCAAAGGAGAAACCAAGCCTACTAAAAACCAAAAATAAGCCAAATGACTAGGAATACAAATCATTTCTCAATAATAACCCTAACGTTAATGGCCTAAACTCATCAATCAAAAGACACAGACTGGCAGAATGGATTAAAAAGAAAGACCCAATAATATGCTGCCTGCAAGAGACTCATCTCGAAGAAAAAGACATCCACAGACTAAAGATGAAAGGATGGGAAAAAACCTACCACGCACATGGACTCAGTAAAAAAGCGGGGGTTTCCATCCTTATATCAGATAAAGTGAACTTCAAGCCAAAGTTAGTCAGAAAGGATAAAGAAGGACATTTCATACTGCTTAAGGGAACCATAAATCAGGAAGACATAATGATAGTAAATATTTATGCCCCCAACAATGGTGCATCCCTGTACATCAAACAAATCCTTCTCAATTTCAGAAATCACATAGACCACAACACAATAATTCTGGGCAACTTTAACGCACCGCTGTCACCACTAGATAGATCTTCCAAACAAAATCCAACCAAAGAAACCATAGAACTCAATAACACAATCAATAACCTAGACTTAAGAGACATATATAGAATATTCCATCCATCAACAAGCGGATTCACTTTCTTCTTAGCAGCACATGGAACCTTCTCAAAAATAGACCATATGTTATGCCACAAAGCAGCCCTTAGGAAATGCAAAAAATAGAGATACTGCCTTGTGTTCTATCAGATCATAATGGACTGAGAGTAGAAATCAATGACAAAATAAAAAAGGGAAATTACTCCAACAGTTGGAGACTAAATAATATGCTATTGAATGAAACATGGATAACAAAAAACATCAGGGAGGAGATTAAAAAATTCTTAGAGGTCAATGACAACGATGATACAACATACCAAAATCTCTGGGACACTATGAAAGCGGTACTAAGAGGAAAATTCATTGCATGCAGTGCAGTGCATTCCAGAAAAGAAGGAAAAGTCAACAACTAAATGACCTAACATTACAGCTCAAAGCCCTAGAAAAAGAACAGAATAACAGCAAAAGTTGTAGAAGACAGGAAATACTGAAAATCAGAGCTGAAATCAATGAAATTGAAACAAAAGAAACTATTCAAAAAATTGACTAAACAAAAAGTTGGTTCTTTGAGAAAGTAAACAAAATAGACATACCCTTAGCCACACTAACAAAGAGAAGGAGAGAGAAGACTCTAATTACTAAAGTACATGATGCAAAAGGAAATATCACAACAGACACCACTGAGATACAGAACATAATGAGAAGCTACTTTGAAAATCTGTATTCCAACAAAATAGAAAATACTGAAGACATTGACAAATTTCTAGAGACATATGCTCCTCCCATACTGAACCAGGAGGACGTACATGATTTAAACAGATCAATATCAAGCAATGAAATAGAAGAAGCCATTAAAAAACTACCATCCAAGAAAAGCCCAGGACCAGACGGATTCTCAGCCGAGTTCTACAAGACCTTCAAAGAAGAACTCATTCCAATACTTCTCAAAGTATTCCAGGAAATAGAAAAGGAGGGTACCCTACCGAACTCATTATTATGAAGCTAATTTCACCCTCATACCCAAACCAGGAAAAGACACATCAAGGAAAGAAAATTTTAGACCAATATCCTTGATAAATATAGATGCAAAGATCCTTAATAAAATATTGGCAAACCGTATCCAAACACATATTAAGAAAATTGTGCACCATGATCAAGTGGGGTTCATCCCTGGAATGCAAGGATGGTTCAACATTCGTTAATCAATAAACCTAATCCATCATGTCAATAGACTTAAGGATAAGAATCATATGGTTATTTCAATTGACACAGAAAAAGTGTTCGTCAAAATACAACACCCCTTCATGCTCAAAACACTAGAAAAAATAGAGATAGTAGGAACATACCTGAACATTGTAAAGGCTATTTATGCTAAGCCCATGGCCAACATCATTCTTAATGGAGAAAAACTGAAACCATTCCCTTTAAAAACGGGAACAAGACAGGGATGTCCTCTTTCACCACTTCTATTCAACATTGTCCTCAAAACTCTAGCAAGAGCAATTAGGCAGACTAAAGAAATTAAAGGGATACAAATAGGAAAAGAAGAACTTATGCTGTCACTATTTGCGGATGACATGATTCTATATTTAGAGGATCCAAAAACCTCCTCCAGAAAACTTCTAGACCTCATCAATGAACTCAGCAAAATAGCAGGCTATAAAATCAACACGCATAAATCTACAGCATTTTTAAATGCAAGTGATGAAACAGCTGAAAGGGAAATGAGGAAAACAACTCCATTTGCAATAGCCTCAAAAAAAATAAAATACTAGGGCATGAATCTAACCAAAGAGGTAAAAGATCTCTACAATGAAAACTACAAAACATTGAAGAAAGAAATTGAGGAAGACCTTAGAAGATGGAAAGATCTCCCATGTTCTTGGATAGGCAGAATTAATATTGTCAAAATGGCCATACTACCAAAAGTGCTATACAGATTCAATGCAATTCCAATTAAAATCCCAATGATGTACCTCACAGAAATAGAGCAAGCAATCTTGAAATTCATCTGAAGAATAAGAAACCCAGAATAGCTAAAGCAATCCTTAGCAGGAAGAATCAAATAGGGGGTATCGCCATACCAGAACTTCAACTATACTACAAAGCAATAGTAAGAAAAACAGCCTGGTATTGGCACCAAAATAGACAGGTAGATCAATGGTACAGAATAGAAGACACGGACACAAACCCAAATAAATACAATTTTCTAATACTAGACAAAGGTGCCAAAAATATGCAATGGAATGAAGATAGCCTCTTCAACAAATGGTGCTGGGAAAACTGGAAATCCATATGCAACAGAATGAAACTAAACCCCTATCTCTCACCCTGCACAAAACTCAACTCACAATGGATCAAGGACCTTGAAATCAGACCAGAGACCCTGCATCTTATAGAAGAGAAAGTAGGTCCAAATCTTCAACTTGTTGGCTTAGGATCAGACTTCCTTAACAGGACTCCCATAGCACAAGAAATAAAAGCAAGAATCAATAATTGGGATAGATTCAAACTAAATTGTTTTCTCTCAGCAAAGGAAACTATCAGCAATGTGAAGAGAGAGCCTACAGGGTGGGAGAATATCTTTGCCACTCATACTTCAGATAGAGCACTAATTTCCAAAATATATAAAGAACTCAAATACTTTACACTAAGAATACAAATAACCCAATCAACAAATGGCCTAAGGATATGAAGAGACGCTTCACAGAAGATCTACAAGCAATAAACAAACATATGAAAAAATGTTCACCATCTTTAGTAATAAGAGCAATGCAAATCAAAACTACACCAAGATTCCATCTCACCCCAATTAGAATGGCGATTATCAAGAATACGAGCAACAACAGGTGTTGGCGAGGATGTGAGGAGAAAGGTACACTCATACATTGCTGGTGGGGTTGCAAATTAGTGCAGCCACTCTTGAAAGCAGAGTGGAGATTCCTTAGAAAACTTGGAATGGACCTACCATTTGACCCAGCTATCCCACTCCTCGGCCTATACCCAAAGGACTTAAAATCAGCATACTACAGAGATATAGCCACATCAATGTCCACAGCTGCTCAATTCACAATAGCCAGACTATGGAACCAACCTAGATGCCCTTCAATTGATGAATGGATAAAGAAACTGGGGTATATATATACAATGGAATATTACTCAGCTATAAAGAATAATAAAATTATGGCATTTTCAGGCAAATGGATGAAATTGGAGAATATCATGCTAAGTGAGATAAGCCAATCTCAAAAATCCAAAAGAGGAATGATCTCACTGATAAGTGTATGATGACACGTAATGGGGGGTGGGAGGGGGGCAAGAATGGAGGTAGGAGGGACTGTATAGAGGGAAAAGAGAGGTGGGAGGGGTGGGGGGAAGGAAAAAAATAACGGAATGAATCAAACATCATTACTCTATGTAAATATATGAATATGCAAATGGTATGCTGTTACTCCATGTACAAACAGAAACGACATGTATCCCATTTGTTTACAATAAAAATAAATTAAAAACAAAAAGAATATTGGGTCTGGGTGTGTGGCTCAGTGGTAGAGTGCTTGCCTAGTATGTGTGAGGCACTGGTTTTGACCCTCAGCACTGCATATAAGTAAAATAAAGGTATTATGTCCATCTACAACTAAGAACATTTAAAAAAAGGAATATTGTATGGGAGTGGTATTGGTCAGATTATATTGTTATGTGCATGTACAAAGATGTAACATCAAATCCCATCATTATGTACAGTTATAATGTACCAATAAATGTGGAAAGAAAGGAAAAAAGAACATTGAATCATTTGCCATTTTGTTTTTGGACCAAATACAATGCTACACACATGGCAACCCCAATAAAATTAAAACAGCCCAGCTGATCTAATAGGTTTGGACAGACTAGGACACCCATTAGATGGGCGGGCAGTTTTGCTTCTCTTCATGTAAACCGGTGCCCTATCTCATACATTGTCCAGAGGCGAATTTCGAGAAATCTAGAAACAGTGTGCTCTAAGTACAAACTGCCTTGTCTGACTTCTACAGATGATAGACTTCCCAAGCCAGAACTGATATCCTGGATTGAACAAGGAGGAGCGCCCTTCAAGAGTCGGGGAGAATCACAGAAACCCGGAAACAAGATTCACTCTGCGGATACGCATTTCGATCCACATATTGAGGGAGAGCCGTTTGGAGGTGAGTATTAAGAAATCAAGTGCTGACCTTAAGATACTGCGTTCAGATTTCTTCGTTTGCTTCTCTGATCTTGTCTTCCTGTTTGGTTGAGCTGTGGCTTGTATCTCACATATTCTATAGAAAGGCAGTAAAACATAGTAGTTAGGAGTGTGGGCTTTGGGGCCTGAGTGTGCTTCTTGCCTTTTCTGGGTGACCTTGGGCAGGTTATTGAGTTTTTCAATATTTTAATTCCTGATCTAGAAAATGAAGGTAATGAAAATATAATTTTGGGATTCTTGGGTTTTTTTTTGTTTTTTAAGCCAGGGTCTCACCGTGTTGCCCAGGCTTGATCTTGAACTCCTGGATTCATGCTAACCTCCCACCTCAGCCTCCCAAGTGTCTGGGACTACTGGCATGTTCCACAACACCATCTCAATTTGGGATCCTTAAATGTCAGTATTAGACTGCTGAATGAAAATGTCAAATAGGGGCATTACTCCCAGAAATCTTGTCAGATAGTTTAAGTTTTTAGCTGCTGCGCTTTTTTTTTTTGGGGGGGCGGGTAGTACTAGGGATTGAACAAAGGGGTGCTTTACCACTGAGTTGCATCCCCAGCTCTTAATTTTCCAAGTTGCTTAGAGCCTCACTAAATTGCTGAGACTGGTCTTGAACTTGTGATCCTCTTGCCTCAGCCTCCTGAGTCACTGGGATTACAGGTATATACATCTCTGCACCTGGCTAGCTGCTGCCTTTTGGAGAGTAAATGGTGTTTATTTAACAAATTATTTCACTTTTTATTATCTATTATTAATTTTTCAATGAACCGCTTTAAAACATTGGTAGGGGCTAATGCAATTCAGTAGTCAAGCACATACTCTGAGTTTAATTCCCAGGGTTTGAAACACACACACACACACACACACACACACACAGAGGCATGAGTAGGGGCAAGGGAAGAAGAAGCAGAGCTGATCCTTGCTGCCTGGTCTTGGGGACAGAGAAGCACACAGATGACATAGAGCACTAGTATTAGTCAGGGCTCTGTTAGGAACTTACTGTCATCATCACCTTGTGACTTCAGGCATGTTTGTACATAAAATGGGTTAAGTCTGATGATCCCAAATGTGTAAGCATGGTCAGCAGGTACAGAGGACGTGATGTGCTGGCACCATGCTTATCACCTCGTGCACGTACCTCATCACATTCATAATGCTCTTACATATGTGTTATCATTTCCCTGTTTTTACAGGATAAGGAGCAAAGCCAAAAGAGTTTAGTTTCAGCAGACTTGTCACCAAACTCCTTTAGGTCATGAAATGGAAGCACAGGACATTGTTGGGTAATTTAGTGGAAGCAGGGTTCTCAAGCCACCCTGATCACTATTATGGATCATTTTAGTCATTAGTCATGCCATGGATGAGAAGACTGAATTTTTTGTTTTCAATTTCAGGAAGCCAGGAAGCTGTCAAATCAGGAGAAACTAAATGTCCTTTCCAATTTGATCCTCTTCAGAGCCAGTATTCCTTTGGACTGTGTTTAGGAGAAAGGGAAGATGTTTCCTTCCAGCCTGACCATGGCATTACCCTCATGAATCCAAAGACCCACGACACCCTGGCTCTAGCTGCAGTGGTCCTCAGCTCCAGCGAGTCTGTGCAAAGAGAAGAAACCCCAAGTCACAGAGCTCTGGGTCACCCTGGCTTGCAGGAAGCCCCCTCCTGGCAGAGCACCCAGCACCTTTGCCCTGTCTGCGGAGAAAGGTTTTGGCAGAAGAACCACTTAGTGAAGCACCAGAAAAACCACTCCAAGGATGCATCAAGTAGGGCCTGGAAGAAGTTCAACAAACCAGCTGATGCACAGGAGCAGGGAAATGTTGCCTGGAAACAGAGGCACTTCCGGTGTCCTGAGTGTGGGAAGAGCTTCCGCCTCAGGCAGTATTTGCTGAGACATCTGGCTGCCCATACCAGGGAGAGCCCATTCCAGTGCCCTGAATGCAAAATGTGCTTCTGTCATGAGCAGACCCTTCTCCACCACCACCTCGGGCACAAGGGGGAGATGCCTTCCCAGTACCACAAATGCAACAAGAGCTACTTCTCCACGAACAGTGTGAAGGCTCCCCGGTCCCAGCACAGAGGGGAGAGGCCAGCCTCCTGGAGAAGTGGCATTGGTGTACACTCAGGACAAAAGCCAGGAGGTGGCCTGGACTGTGAGGAGCACTGCCCCTGGGGGGACTCAAAGGCTCAGCAGTGGGACCACAGCCACAGTGGGGAGAGGCCCTGGTCCTGCATGGAATGTGGCAGGCGCTTCCTCTCAAGGTCTAAGCTGGTCACCCACTTCGGAGTGCACGCGGGAGAAAAGCCCTTCCAGTGTCCAGAGTGCAAGAAGCGCTTCCGTCTGAGTGGCCTGCTGAGGGTCCACCAGCGCATGCACAGTAGGGAGCGACCATTCTCCTGCAGGAAGTGCGGCAAGGGCTTTACCAACCCGTGCAAACTCACAGAGCACACCCGAGTCCACAGCAGCGAGAAGCCTTTCTGGTGTGCGGAGTGTGGCAGGACCTTCTGCCAGAGGGGCCAGCTGCTGAGGCACCAGCAGCTGCACACAGATGAGAAGCCCTTTCAGTGCCCAGAGTGCGAGATGAGCTTCCGCCTGAAGAGCATGCTGAGAGCCCACCAGCTGCGGCATGGTGGGCAGAGGCCCTTCGCCTGCAGCGAGTGTGGCAGAGGCTTCACGCACCAGTGCAAGCTCCGCGAGCACCTGAGAGTGCACAGCGGTGAGCGGCCCTTCCAGTGCCCGGAGTGCAGCAAGAGCTTCCGCCTGAAAGGCATCCTGAAGGCGCACCAGCGCACCCACAGCACGGAGCGGCCCTTCTCGTGCACCGAGTGCGGCAAGGGCTTCACGCGGCAGTCCAAGCTCACCGAGCACTTCCGCGTGCACAGCGGCGAGCGGCCCTTCCAGTGCCCGCAGTGCGACAGGAGCTTCCGCCTGAAGGGGCAGCTGCTCAGCCACCAGCGCCTACACACGGGAGAGAGACCCTTCCAGTGCCCGGAGTGCGACAAGTGCTATCGCGTGAAGGCCGACCTGAAGGCGCACCGGCTGCTGCACAGCGGGGAGATGCCATTCACGTGCGAATGTGGCAAGGGCTTCGCCAAGCAGTCGAAGCTGGTGGAGCACATCAGGACACACACCGGGGAGAAGCCTTTCCAGTGTCCAAAATGTGACAAGAGTTTCCGCTTGAAGGCACAGCTGCTCAGCCACCAAGGCCTGCACACAGGGGAGAGACCTTTCCACTGCCCTGAGTGCGATAAAAACTTCCGGGAGAGGGGACACATGCTCCGGCATCAGCGCATCCACAGGCCTGAGAGGCCCTTTGCCTGTGGCGACTGCGGGAAGGGCTTCATTTATAGGTCTAAGCTGGCGGAGCACCTCAGAGTGCACGAGAAGTCCTGCCGCACTCCAAGGGAGCCTGACACCAAGAAAAGGCGTAGCCAGCTGTTCGCCATGATAGAGGCTGATTGGAGTTGAAGCGGGTTGGGACCCCAGAGCAGTGAGCAGAGCTGATGTTGCCCCGAAATACTCAGCAACATGGGCTAAACCCACCAGTAGACAAATTTTAAGAACAGGGTCCTACTCTGAGCAAGAATGTAATACAGGTTAGGAATATGGGAGACCATAAAGGATTTTCTCTTCCAAAACATCAGTTGGCTGGAGATGGAGCTCAGTGGTAGTATTGGCGTAGCATGTGTGAGGTCCAGGGTCCAATCCCTGGAACCTGGAGCAAAGAAAAGAAAAAAGAAAAAGAAAACCATCAATTATATATTTCCTATCCATAGATAAAAAGAGATATTTGTTCTCACCTTCTTAGGTAGTAATTTCCAAATGCTAAGCTAGCTCTATAAGATGCCAGCTTTAATTAAGATGTAAGAAAATCCCTCTAGTACTATCCTCTGAGAGGATGGGGTATCTAGTAAATGTCATTTCTACTTTTTACATTTTTCAGAATATGATTCAAACTGTGGGTTAAGTCCAGGAATTTTATTGCTGGCTTGATATGCGCTTGGATTTGATTTTGGGTTATTTATTTTGAAACTGTTAGCCATAAGATGAATTCTCTGAATCTTTTGTCTGTTTATGTGAATGCTGAAGGTCTCAGTAATTATACATGGTTCCTCCTAAGGAAATACTGATGATTTTAGCAAACTTGTGGCTAATCTGAGAAGAAACAAAAAACTAAAGGTGCTGAAAAGTTTAGTCAGGAGTTAGATCCTTGAGAATTCCAAAAGAGATGCTCCTTGAAACTGAGAGAGTGAGTAAGCATCCCAAGAGTAAATATTTGAGCAGTTGATTAAAGGCTGATTTATGACAAAGTAATGAAGTTAAACAGCTAAACCAGGAAGCATTATAAGCAACAACAGTTTACGGAGTTTCCAAACAAATGTTGACAGTAATACAAATATGTCCAGGAAGAAGGTGAGGGCTACACTGTTTGCCATGTTAGACGAAAGTCATGCGAATGCCAAGTGTACATACTTAGGGCAGAGTCATACTCTATACAAAGAATTCAAGTGTACATACTTAGGGACAGAGTCGTACTCTATACAAAGAATTCAAGTGTACTTACTTAGGGACAGAGTCGTACTCTATACAAAGAATTCCTAATTTTCAGAGGGCTGACCTGAAATTCTGAGGGATGGCAGAAAATTAGATTTATCAGTAGACTGTAGTAGACTTTACTCCAAAACAATGTTTCACAAATGATTTTCTTTGGAACCCTAGCTTCAAAGATATTTTGTGGAGATGAATTATATGGTCAGTTACACAAAGATCCTAATTGAATAACTGTTGCTGCATTCTAAATGTGAATGAATACACAAATATTATCAAACTTTTTTGTGTGTGTGCTGGGGATTAAACCCAGCTCTACCAATGAGCTGTATTGTCTTTTTTTTTTTTTTTTTTTTTGTAGCATTTTATTTTGGGACTGGGTCTCACTAAGTTACTAAGGGTTTCCTCAAGTTACTGAGTCTGACCTCGACCTCAAACTACTTACAATTCCCTTGCCTTGGCCTCCCGAGTCACTGTGATTGCAGGCATGCACCACCATGCCCAGAAAATTATCCTGCATTTGAAGAAAAAAAATTTTTTTACCTGAAAAAGAAAGACCAAGATATATATTTATATATATAAATATATATATAATTTAATTCAGGAACAAAAGCTAATTAACTTTTATTTATTTATATTTCTAATTTATTTTTTGGTGGTACTAGGGATTGAACCCAAGGCCTAGCACATGCTAGGCAAACACTAGCACTGAGCTAACCTCTAACCCCTTTTTAAATTTTATTTTGAGATGATCTTGCTAAGTTGCTGAGGTTGACCTTGAACTTGCAATCTTTCTGCATCAGCCTCCTGAGTATTTGAGATTATAGGCATGTGCTGTCATAACTGGACAAAAGTTAAATTTTAACAAGACCTATTCAGAAAAGCTGGAGAAGCTATTTTTTTTTGAGGGGGGGAGGGGTGCTGGGGATCGAACCCAGGGCCTTGTGCTTGCAAGGCAAGCACTCTACTGACTGAGCTATCTCCCCAGCCCCTGGAGAAGCTATCTTTATCATAAAACCAAAATATAGTTTTATGAAAAAGGAAACGTCTAGAAATAAAAAGTCCTAAGGAGTTTTTAAAACTGTGATTGTTAAAATCTTTAAAATCTCAGTAGAATTAGTTGGTTCTCCCAAAAAGTAGAACAGAAGATCCAGTAGCTGGAAAACAAGAGAATAAGTAGAAGATGAATTGTGCAGATGCTAGTTATGCCATTTTTTTTTTTAACTGAGAATTCGATCCTCTTTTCCCTTCAGTTTTTTAAGATTGCATGTATGTGCATATGTGATGGAAAGGGGAAGTGGGTGAAATAAATGAAAGTGAAAAAAGTGTACCCCCACAAAAACCCAACGTGATCACCTTTTTGCATTTATATAAAAACATTTGTGTAATAACAAGGAAATTTTGAAATTTAAAAAGTAACATAGAAAAATGAATTTTAAAATTCACTGTCCCAGAGGGGCCTGAAGACTCCCTTTAATTCTTTTTAGAATGTATAGAACATAAAATCTTTATAAATTAGGTACATAAAATATATAGAAAAATTTTAAATTCTACATCCCTTCAGAATTCTAAGATGCAAATAGGGGTTTTTCTCAAACTCTAATTTCAGAGAAGGAAACAATAACCACAATAAGTGCCTCACCCACAGTCTCAGACCTGGTTAGGGACCATGCTGAGACTCTCTGCAGGTCTGATTTCAGAGAAGGGATTCCTGTCATTGCACTTAATTTGGAAATCCAGGAAATAGTGTTCTGTGGATAAGAAGTGCCAGGTGCTCAGACACCAAAGACCAACACAGTTACCTAGGCCAGTTACTTTGTTGCAGAAGTAGGGTTGGTCTCAGGAGGGAAATGTCCAAATATGAAAGAAAAGCACAAGGGGGGGGGGATGGAGAAAATCATGTAAGCCCTGGTGACTCCTGGCATCATCTGGAAGAAACAGAAGGTTAATGAAGGAGATTCTCTGTTTAGGAAAGAAAAGTAATTCAAAAACCAATGCGAACCATTTATGATTTGGGGACTTAGGAATGAAATGGACACTTCCTGCAGATTGGATGCAATTCGTTGCCTCGTTCTACCAAGACAGTTTTTGAGGGAGGTTCCTGTACCCTAAATTAGGCAGTTTGGAGTTATTAAATAGATAAAAATGCAGAAACTTAGGTGTAATTGACAAAAGGCAGTTTGCAGATGTTTTAAAGTGAAATGGGGACAAACCACTATAACAGAGACTAGAGGACTTCTTAACTGCCACCCCGCTCTGTGAGAACAGTCCCCGGAGAAAACACTGCCTGATGAGAATCTGCCAGGGAGTGTACAGAAAGGCCAGGCTCACAAAATAGGTGAATGAAAGGTTGTTGAGGGAAAGGCAAATTTCTGAAGGAAAGTGCATTTTTGGTGTATTGATAGGATAGAAAGGTAGCTTCTCATCATAACTATTTGGATGTCTATTAGATGTCTCAAATTCAACATTTCTAAAACCAAATTCCCATTTTCCCTCCCTTACACTATTCCTTCTATCATCAGTGAAAGGAAACTCTACCTTCTATTTTCTGAGGTCAAAATGGTATTGTCTTTAACTTCTCTTTTTCTTTCAAAACTCTCACCTCATCTATTGGATCTTGGCAGCTTCTTCATCTTCAACATATATTCAGTTTTCCCCTTCTCACCATTCCCTCCAAGACGCCTCGTTCAAGTCAGCAACATGTATGTACTTCCGAGGCTCAAGCAGCACTCAGAGAAATTGGAGGCTTGCCCTCAGACAGTAAAGTCATATTTCAAGCAGCTGCTTGGGTCTGGGTGCCAAAGGGTGGCCACAGTGGTCTCGGGAAATCTTACAAGGTGAGATTCGTTATGTTAGCCTTTGGCATCCATCCATCCCATTTGAAAGATCTAATGGAATGCTTCAACAAGATCCCTGCAATGAAGACCTTCTTAGACTGACGGCCTTTTCCCACTCCCACCAAGTGTTGACACTGAGTGATTCAACACCCCTTTGGAGGGCAGTGAAGGTTCCTGGTACATATTTGCATGGAACAAGGCAGCAGTATGGATGCCCCTGGTGTGATCACTCAAAATAAGTCTGGGATAAAGTAGTCCGAGGAGAAACAAATACATGGTGTCAAGGCAGAAAAGCGTTTGAGAATTAGGTAATGGTCACCAGTGACAGAACGGGGATCAGAACTAAGAAAGCACACAACAGGCCAGTCGGCAGTCACTGGCTCCGTGAAGGCCTGAGACCTGCTTGTGGCCAGTAGCACCTCCAGCATGAACTAAGGAGGACTTTAAGACACCTGCTGAAGGATGCAGAATCTTATCACCGTACCCCACCAAGGTCCTCAGAGGAAAGATGGAAGAGCCCAAATCTTTCCTGAACCTTGGAAAACCACCATCGTGAATAAGTGAGTGATGGAGGAGTGGATGAAATGGTGAGTTGGCGGTGGAACGACAATTCCACTTTGAAGGCAGTACAAAGTAGCAAAAATCGAGACACAAAAAGACGCTGGCCTTGATCCAATTTCCTCAGTTGCATACAATTTCAGATCCGATCTTGTGTGACCCAAAGAGGAGGAGATCAGAACTGTGGTTATTTCCATCTTCTGCGCCAGGAGAGTCCCAGCGAGATTCCGACGCGGTTTGGGGCAGCGTGGGCTCTTGGCGCGTCTTGCCCGCAGGCGGCGCTCTAGGAGCCTCACCCAAGCAGCATCTACGCGCAGGAGGCAAAGTTCCCAAGACCGGAGTGGCTCCATGGCAACGGCCTCCAGGGGGGTGGGTCCAGGGCGCAGGCCCCGCCCACGGAAGCGGCTCCAGCTTCGCGAGCATCTCCCCTGCGGCTCCAGTGACACCTCTCTGACTCAGCGGTTCCGTGTGGGTCTCAGGCCCTTGCTGGACAGGCGCGGGAGGGCGCAAGCGATGCAGAGTCTTCAGGTGCCACCGGAAAACTGAAAATGAGAGAACATTCCTAACTATTGAGGCCAGCACTACTGTCATATCAAAACCAAAGATAAAATAAGAAAACTAAAGACCAGTGTCTTTTGTCAACATAGATGCAAAAACTTAGTAAAATTTTAGCCAGTCAAGCTCAACAATATGTAAAAATAATAATACGTCATAAGTGAGATCTCAGGAATGCAGTGGTTAAACTTTTCAGAATCAACATAATCCATAGTAACAAATTTAAAAAGAAAAACCATAAGATCTATTTCTGTTAAAAAACAAAAAAACAAAAAAACAAAAAAAACTCTCAGGAAATCAGGACTAGAGAGTAACTTCTTCAACTTCACAAAAGGCATCTACTAAAAATGTAGGGTCAGTATCAGATATAGTGGGAAAGGCTGAACAAGGAGCAAGGCAAGATATGTCCACTCTCCTCAATACTCCTCAACATTACATACAGGTTCTGGCCAGTGAAAGAAGGAAAGAAAAATATGAAAGGAATTCACAACGAAGAAGAAATAAACTATTTGCAAATGACATGATTGATAGAGAAATAGAATCTACCATTGGAATCACAGCAAAGCTACTCAACCAATGTGAGTTTAGCTATGCTGCAGGATACAAGGTCAGTGTACAAAAATCAATGGCACTTCTGTTTACTTGCATTGAGTAATTGAAATTTAACATTTTAAAAATTTCCCTTAAAATAGCACAAAACATGTATTGCAAAATACATGTAGAACTAGGCACTGCAAACTTGTTGGCACATAGTGGGTGTTTAATAAATATTGAATGAATAAAGTGGTAGAGTCTAAATTCAAAGCCATGCAGCCTGACTCCAGAGCAGCTGCTTCACAACAAATACAATAAATAGTTTTTGTTTCTAATATGAGGTTCTGGTTTTATTTGTTTTATTTTGCTTGCTTAGTTTCTTTAAATCCCAATAGTGTTAGTAACAGTACCAAATATCTGGTATATTCTATCATTTGGTGACAGTGCAATTGAGTTCCAAGAGAATAATTTTATTTCAAATCTTAAAATATTTTCTTAAGGGACTGAGGATGTAGTTCAGTGGTCGTAGGGGCATTTGCCTAGCATGAGTGAGGCCCTGGGTTTAAGCACCCAGCACCACTACAAAAAATAAAAATCTTAAGAATTACTTTACCTTTGAATAAAAGAAAGAATAGCTAAGACCATTGGTATAACCAAAAAAAAAAAAAAAAATGACTGGACTGGTTACCTATTTCTGCAAACTTTCGTAAATAAGTTCTCATCACAGGCAAACCTCTGCAGAAATGTCAGGTTGGCCACCACTGTATGTGTGAATACTGCCCTTATGGAAGTTAGTACGCAAAGTTACTGGAAGACGCAGTAGCTCATACACCATTTTATTATAAAACATGATAATAGAATCTGAGTACAGTGTTTATGCTTCTTAACTCTAGAATGGAGTTAAACATAACAGACATTCTCAGGTAGATGCTTGAGTAGCTGGAGTGTGGGTTTAGGACCTCATTTCAGTCTGTAATCATGAATCAAGGTTCATGGGATGTTCTCTCAGAAGACAATGTAACAGCGTGGTAAAATGATCATGATGTGATATTAAGTTTAAAATGTAAGGCATAAAATTATACATAGATTGTATTTTACAGTTACATGGTTTTTGTTTTTTGATGGAGGGTTTCTCTGTGTTGCCCAGACTGGCCTTGAAGTCCTGGGCTCAAGCACAATCCTTCTGCCTCAACCTTCCCAGTAGAGGGAAACACAGGCATGCACCACCATGCCAGTCAAAAGCAGAGATTTCTGAAAATTAATACACTTTTGGAGCTTTTCCCGTTTGTACTGAAAAGGAACTGAATCATAATCAAGGGAAGGTAGGACCATTCCTAAGATCTCCAGCACATACAAGAAATTGTTTCAGCCTTGGATAGGATGGACTAAAAACCCATGGCCGCAGGTTGTGCAGCTGTCTGTCTCAGTGTAGTTTTCCAACCATATAAGCTCAGTTTGTGATGGCAGACACAGGCGTCAAGATGGTCATAGATTCATCTAGAGACAATCTAGATGGGGACAATTACTTCCCTGTAGGCCATTCCCCAAGGACTGTGCAGGAGTAGAGGAAAACACATGTTCAAATTGACCTATAAACCTAGCTTAATAGTGTTAAATGGCAGCCCAGGGGTCAAGTCGGGGGGAGTTCACTTATATGAATGAAGTTTCCAAACTAGGAGCCAGTTCTATTAACAGTCGGTCTCTATATAATTATAACTAGTTATGGAGATCTTGATTAAAGTAATCTTCTCTCTCTACTGTGGTCCTCCTCCCAGTGATTTCCCAGTCTGCTGTACCCATAACCAAATTCGATGAGATTTAGAGATGAAGAACAAGGAGCTTCCCAACTTGTTAAAGTCATATTTTACTTTTGAATGAACTTCTACTGTTGTAATCTAAATGATCTTATTATTTTTCATTTCTGGTACTGGGCATTGAACCCAGGGGCACTTTCCCACTGAGCTATATCCCCAACCCTTTTTATTTTTTATTTTGAGTCTCACTAAGTTGCTGAGGCTGGCTTCAAACTTGCAGTCTTCTTGACTCAGCCTCCCAAGTCACCCAAATGCTTTTAAAAAGTGTTATCACTATAACTTCACAATATGCGTATGTGTGTGTGTGTGTGTGTGTGTGTACACATAGTTGGCACTTTGACGGTTTCCTCCATATCTGTTATCAGCAAATCTGTTATTGCAATTGGTTGCCCCACATCTGGGCAAATGAAGCCTTCATTCTTCTCAGTTTAGTAAAAATTCATAGTAAACTATGAAGACAGACAAAAATTCTGATTGGGCTCCATCTTTTTTTAGAGTTCTTTAAAATAATACTGAATTGTTACTCTACACTCATCTCACTGTAACAAATCAATTAGTGTATACTCTGGTGTTAAAGTTAGTTGTGGTATGTCTTTGTGCTCTACAAAATTAACATAGAACCACTGGATTCATAATAAAAATTTTATTAAAATTTCCTATTTCTAACATCTTTTGAGTGACCTCTTTCCTTTCTTTCTCAATAATCTATATACACAAAAGACCACTACTGGACTCTTGGATTTTATTGTTTTTTTTTTTCTTTAAGCTTGTTTGTTTTTCCCTATTTGTCTTCTATAACTCAGGCATATATGCCCAGGTGTTAAAAAAAAAAAAAAAAAAATCTGAAACCCTAATATGCCCCACAGATTTCTGACTTACAAACTTAGTTTTCTTCTCCAAAACAGCCGAGAGAGAAAGCCTCAGGGCTACATCTAGATCTCTGTAAACCACTAGATTGCCTATCTGGTATTACTCATTTTTTGAAGAAATTCACTGAAAGAATAAGTAACATGGGCGAAGTTTAGACAAGAATCTGAACGCGTGCTGATAGTTGAAATCCCTATGACCAGGAAAGACGTGCACTTCCCCCCCCCCTTTTTTTGTACTGGGGATTAATTAAACCCAGGGGTGCTTAACCACTGAACCACACCCTCAACTCAAGATTTTTTAAATTTGAGACAGGGTCTCAAATTGTGTCACCAGCTGCAAACTTTACATGTGGGAAAAATCTGAGACGAGAAACCAGGAAGCCCACGACCTTGTGGGAGTCTCGGGGGGCGGCCCTCTGTTTTTCCCACAAGAGACAGGCCCGTGCTCCTCGGCTTTGGTCTTCAGCTTCTCCGGGCCGGGCGGGCTGGGCCAAGAGCCCAGCTCCCACAGCTCCCCTAAGGCCACGTGTTCTTCCTGCCGCGCGGGTTGGGGGAGGTCCAGCCGGCACAGCCCACCCACCCGGCATTTCCCAGGCCCCGCCCCTCCACGCCCACCACGCCGCCGGCCAATCGCGTCCTGAAACATTGCAAGGCCCCGCCCCCTCGAGCTCGGCCGGCCGCCTTTGTTCTCCCCTGCTGGGTCTCTCCGCCTGTGCGCTCCGCGCAAACCGAGTGGCAGCCGTTGATTGGTGGCCGCCGCGTAGCCAATCGGAAGGGGGCACCTCACGTTAGGGCTCGGAGTTTTAAACGCGCGTCTGGGGCGCACCGGGGGCGGCGCGGAGGCTGCGCGGGGAGTGGGCCAGGACGCAGGCCCGGCGCAGCGGCCAGCGCGTCCGGCCTCGCGCGGGGATTGGCCTACCGGCGGCTTCCCCGCCCCGGCCAGTTGCTGGGAGGACTTCCTGGAGCGCTTTCTGCGCCCCGCGTCGTTGGGGAGGGCCGCGCTGCGCTGCCGTCGCCATGAGGCTCCGGAAAGCCTGCTTGCTCGTCTTGCTCTTGGCGCTGGCGCAGCTGCTGGACGCGGCCAGCGCCGGGGGAGCGGACGAAGGTGAGCGGGGCCTGGCTCGGGAGGGCGCCGTGCGTCCGCGAGGCTGGGAACCGTGGGGAGCCCGGGTAGTACGACCTGGTGACCCGTCGGGCTCCACGCAGATCCCTGCAGAACTAGTGACGGGCGTCGCTCGCGGTGCGAACTTGCGGGGCTTTCAGGGGAAGGGCAGGGGCGCTGGACAGCTTTGGGGATCCCTGAGTGGAGACGACCAGGAGGCCGGGGCTTGGGCCTCATGAGCTCCGACTCGCTGGAAGTCCCTGCCACCGAGGCTGGGGCGCAGAAAAGGGTACAGACAGACTTCTTTGCAAGACTCCTTCGTTTTCATTAGCTCAGATTTTCTTAGGTCCAAGCTGATTGTTCTCCGCCCTGGAAGGAGGATCGTGGTGGAACTTATCAAAACTTACCAGACGCACACGCCCAGAGACTGTGAGGGGAGAGGGGCCCACTGTGTCCAAACAGGTTTTAGAGAAGATGCGAGGGCGGGAAGATTCGTGGGAGCTCGCAGGGCAGCCGCAGGCAGCAGGCATATTCTTAAAGATGGTGTCTGTAGATTTGGAAATAATTAATGCACAGGTTCTGGTTTGAAGGTGAAAGGGAGGTTTGCGTCTCATGTATGTAGGAGACCCTATCCCTTCTCTCAGCATTTATTCAGCACCTACTATGTGCCAGTCTGTGGCTGCGTTCGAGGAGTCAAGCCTAAGGTGTGTGGTCCCCACCCTCAGAACCCATATTCTGCTAAGGACAGGGTACAACACCTCACCATGCTCCTGCATTTTTCTTTGAAATCAGCTACCTGGAAACGTAAGAGAACTTTGAAAACTAAGAAAGTATTAGTTACAGTTGCAGTTCCTAGAGAGCTGGGCATCCAGTGTTGGTCTTAAACTTTTCCTTTGTGTCCTTTCTCCTGACCACTAGCTTTCTACCTACTAAGTTTATTCCAATATAAATAACCCCACTTTAACAATATTAGTGTGTAGGGGAAATGTGAACTTTATACTTTTTTCAAATAATTGAGTAACTTCTGTGTAGGTCAGATTCAAAGTCTTTGCCCAGTAGAAAAGGAAGTAAAACCCAGAACTCGGTGAAAAAAACACCTGCTGAAAGGAACCAGGTATCGATACTGCCCACAGGTGTGTCTTGGCACTTTTATCCAAATCACTTGGGTGTTTATTTAAATATGAGGCAGGGCTAGGCCTTCGAGTCTATATTTTAAACAAGTTTTTCACTTTTTCATAGGCAGAATAAACTTTGGACATTTTTTGGAACATAGCTGGAAAGTACGAGAGCATTCTCTTTGTTTTGATCCACTGGTTTTGGACTTCAAGGACTTTTGGGACCACCAGGTTTATAATGGGGTCGTAGGTCACTAGAGCTGTATTGTCCCTGGGAAGAGTTACTTCTGGGGTGAACTAGGTATCCCTGGGGTGTTCTGATCAAGGGCAGCCCTCCCAGGGCATCTTCTCAGGAGTAGGGCTCCTAGCCTTCTCTTTGACTCAGCCTATCACATATGACATGGTCAACAGATTTATTTCAGATCTCTGCTAACTCCTACCTCTGATGTTCCAAGTCTTTTGTTTGTTTTGTTTTGTTGTACTGGGGTTTGAACCCAGGAGTGCTTTACCACTGAGCTACAATTCCATACCTTTTTTTAAATTTTGAGAAAGGATCTCACTAAGTTACTAAAGCTGGCCTCGAACTTGTGATCCTCCTGCTTCAGCCTCCCAAATTGCTGGAATTACAGCCATGCACCCTTATGCCAGACTCCAAGTCTTTAGGCCTTTCTTTGGTTTCTTGTTACATGTTAGGTTCAGTGATATCTGGACACCTAAATGCACCCTCCCCCAGGGTGGTTGCTAAGTAGGCCTTAAGCCCTATGGTCTAAGCCTCAGGTGGCAGGGCTTTCCATGTCTTGGATTAGAAGTTGCCTGGACTCTTCCAGCTAAAATAGGAAAGAAAACCCTACGTGGTGGTGCTTGAGTGTAATCCCAGCCACCAGAAGGCTGAGGCAGAGGATTAAAAGTTTGAAGCGAGGGCTGGGGATACAGCTCAGTTGGTAGAGTACTTACCTTGCGTGTGCAAGGCCCCGGGTTCAATCCCTAGCACCAAAAAAAAAAAAAAAAAAAGTTTGAGGCCAACTTCAGCAATTCAGTGAAACTCTGTCCCAAAATAAGAAATAAAAAGTGTGTGTGTAGTTCAGTAGTAAAACACCCTTGGGTTCAATCCCAGTAGTCCCTACCTCCCTGAAAAAGGAAAAATATTTTTGCTTACTTTTATTTAGGACTGATTACATTCTTTTTTTCCTTTTTTTTTTTTTTTTTTTTATTGAAAACAAATGGGATAATGGGATACAGGGCTGATTACATTTAAAAGTGGAAAATTACTTGTGTATTGTGCTAGGAAGTTGATACTCTCTGCCTTCCTATTCTAAGAAGTCATTTTCAGAGTCTTAAAAAAGTGGAAGACCAAAATGATTTCACCTGAATACTGTATTGGGAAGAAAGTCTGACAGTACAGCATACCAGTTAGGTGACCAGAGTTCCTTGTGCCTTAGTTTCCTCATCTGTAGAGTTCAGGTAGCATACTTCCCTCAGGGAGTAAAATAATGTCTTTTAAGAGTTTGGCACAGTGCCTGGCACATAGTTAATCTCAACAGTAATCCTTAATCTGATAACAATTCTGTCCTTTTCTCATTCACCATAAACTGTTAAGTGTTGACTTGATGGTAGTTCGTCCAGCTGTTAACAGGTGTGTCCCTGGTGGGAACTGGAATTGACCAGCTGAGGAGGTAGAGAGACAGCATCCTTATGGTAGCTGCCTGTATCTGGGCTGGGCAGGGGAAGGGTGCAGAGTTGTCCTCAACTGTGTTCCTGTGTTCAGTAGGGGATTTCAGCCACCTGGTTAGATCCCCACATTTCCAGAGTGGCTTTCTCCTGTGGGGTGAGCAATGTGGAGATGAATGTAAGAGGCTTCATTTGCCTCAGGCTAGAAAACTCCTTCAGGTGGTGCTGGAAACTTTTGATGGATGTTCCATCCTAGAATGTCCAACTTTAAAAAAGTGAAACCCAGAGAAAAATAGTCTCCCCATTAAGTTATCATGTGTTTAGCTTGCAGGGTTGTGTAGGTTTCTAATAGATGGGAGATTTAGTCAGCTTTTTTGTTGCTGTAACTAAAAGATCCAATAAAAGCAATTTTAGAGGAGGAAAAGTTTATTTGGGGGCTCACGGTTTCAGAGGTCTCAGTCCATAGACAGCTGGAAATGAGGCAGAACATCGTGGAGGAAGAGTGTGGTGGAGGGAGGCAACTCAACATGCTGATCAGAAAGCCAGGCTCTGCTCACCAGATATGAAATACATACTCCAAAGGCATGGCCTCGGTGACCCGCCTTTTCTAGCCACACCCTCCCCACCTTCAGTTACCACCTGTGTAATCCCATTTGAGTTCCCAGCAGGGGAATCAATGCACAGATTGGGTTAAGACTCTGATAACCCAATCATTTCTCTAAACCTTCATGCATTTTTCTCATCCAAACCATAACCAAAGCTGGTCCCCAAAAGCTCATGCCCATCTCATGGTGGAAAATACATTTAGTTAATTTCCAAGAGTCCCCGTAGTCTCAGCAGTTCCAAGATTGCCCAAAAGTTGGAGTCCAAAGTGTCCTCTGAGATTCACATCATGAGCTCCTGTAAAGATCATAAACAGTTTACAAGTGTCCGGTGTAGAAAGGTACAGAGTAAACACTTCCATTCAGAAAAGTAAAAGGGACGGAACCAAAGCAGGACCGAAGCCCAGCTGGGCAGACGTGTTATGTAGTTCCGTGTCGGCCTCTGGGGCACGTGGCAGCATGACGTTCTTTCCCAAGGGCTTACGTAGCTCCTCGCCTGTGAATCTGCTGGTTGCAGTCCACAGCCCTCTCTGTTGTCTCTGCTCAATTCCCACAGCTTTGCTTGGCAGACAGACTATGTTACTGGCTTTTCTTAATCCCGTGGTCTCCACTGCAGCTTCGGCTTCCTCCTCATGTCTCCATGCTTGGATTTCTCAGGAGCTGTCCATAGGGACTCAAACCCTGATGCACTTGCCTGGCCTTCCAGGCCTTCCTTTGAAATCTTGGTGGAAGCCTCCATGACCCCCTAACTCCACCATCCTGCATGCCTGAACAACCAGCACCACATGGTTGATGCCAAAGTCTGCTGCCATCTCCAGCATAGTAAAGCCTTTAGGGACCCTGGCTGCAGCAGTCTGAGTGCCTGGGTGGCTGAGCACACTGAAAAAACTTCCTAGGCCCCCATGTGCAAGTAGGGTGCCCTACTGGTCTCAAGAGAATGTTTACATGGGCTGGGGATATAGCTCAGTGGGTAGAGTGCTTGCCTTGCAAGCACAAGGCCCTGGGTTCAATCTCCAGCACCACAAAAAAGAGAATGTTTACATTTACTCCCTTGAATTTGAGATGGGTGTGATCTTGCCAATTCCTGAGAGACCTTCAAGCCATCTTTTATTGTCTCTGGACACTTTTTATCATTTCCTCAGCGGCAGTAATGTTTTTAATAACTACAACTTTCTAGGCCCCACTTTTACTCCACTTTTCAAATCCAAGTTTTTCAACTCTCTCTGCTCTGCTTTCCACTCCTTAATATCACAGTAAACTTGGATAAAAGCCACCAGCAACGTTCATGCTGCCACCTGAAAACTATACTGCCTAGAAACTTCTGCCAGATTAAGACGTCCCTTGCTTTTAAAATCAGCCTCACAGAACATGTCAGGCCATGGGCAAAATGTAGACAACTTCTTAGCCAGAACATAGCAGGAATGCCTCTAGTCCAAGTTCTAATAGGATCCTTTTCCTCTGAAAACTCACGAGCCCATTCTTTACTGTCCACAGTCAGATCAGCTTTGCCTGGTAAGATCCACTTACAGCATTCTAAAGCTTTACCAGCTTGCATGCCTAAACTTTCCAAAGTTCCTCCCACAAATTCTAAACTCTAAAAGCTTCTAAACCAGATGGTCAGGTTAGTCACAGCAGTAACCCCACTTCTGGTACCAATTTCTGTTTTAGCTTTTTTTGTTGCTGTGATTCAAACATCCAATAAGAACAATTTTACAGGAGGAAAAGTATGGGGGGCGCCTCACAATTTCAGAGGTCTCGGTCCATGAATAGCTGGTTCCATTCCTTGGGGCTTGAGGTAAGGCAGAACATCATGGCAGGAGAGTGTGGTGGAGGGAAACGGCTTACAAGATGATCAGGAAGCAGACGTCTCCACTGCCAGATACAAATATATACTCGTAGCCACGCCCCAATTCCCACCTCCAGCCACACCTGCCACTTCAGTTCCCACTCAGTTAATCCCTGTCGGGATTAATTCACTGATTCTGTTAAGACTCTCACACCTAACATTTCCCCTCTGAACCTTCCTGCATTGTCTCACGTGAGCTTTTGGGGGACACCTCACAGCCAAACCTTAACAATGGGGTCATAGACCCAGGGTTGTCAGGATATAGCTCAGCGGTAGAGCACTTGCTAGTGTGCGTGAGACCTGGGTTCTGTTCCTGGTCTCTTCTCAACTTGCAGAGAAACAACTAGGGTTTTCTGTGAGTTTAGAGGAATGGAAAGAAGGTCATGCCTTAATTCGGTGGAGAGTGCTCAATTATGTAGGGCATGTTCCATCATTTTGTTTGTTATTCTTTAAAAGGAAAAGACAGTTCATTGTTTCTTTTTTATTTTATTAGAGTCGGGGTCTCGCTGAGTTACATAGGGCCTTGCTAAGATGCTGAGGCTGGGTTTGAACTTGTGATCCTCCTGCCTCAGCCTCCCAAGTCCCTGGGATTACAGGTGTACACCACCACGCCTGGCTCAGCTCATCATTTTTGAATGTTAAGAAATAGGTTGCCTTGTTGGAATGTGCTGACCCACTAGGAGTGTTGAGTCTGCCTCAGGCTGAGCATAGCAAGAAAACATCCGTGCAGGTCCTTTTTGTAAAATTCACCCTGGAAGAGACTTGCCGATGTGCAGACTATGCAGTTCTGCTTCCTGTCCTCCCGTGGCTCCTAGCTTGAGGAGAGGAAGTTCCCTCATAATGCCTTCTCTCCATCGATAAGCTAGGAAGTTCCATTCTGTCACGGGGCTGAGCAGCCAGGCAGTGCGGGGTGGGATGGTGCCCACTGGGCAGAGAAGCTCCAGAACCTCCCTGCCTTAAGCCTCCAGGTCACTAGGGGGACACTCAAGTGAGAGCCGTTCAGGTGTTCAGCGAGCTTTTTGGAAACCACTGTGACTGGTGTGCCGCTGGTCAGCCCTGTCAGTCCTCCGTGCTTCCCCTCTGAGGGGCTCCCGAAGTACCTGCAGCAGTGAGCCCTGGGAGCCAGTGTTAAATTCCAGGACCCCGAGGGCATGAGGTCCATGATGCAGGAGGACCAGGCGGTGTCATGTGGGCTGCCAGTCACATCTGGGAGGAACTCGGTCTGAGGTGCACGTAAAGGAACAAGAGCGGGCCACCAGCCCTATCATTGACAGGGGGACCGCGTCAGTCTGTGGCTTCAGAGCAAGATGTGTATTTGGACCTCGTGAGTTTCTTTCAGAGAAACGTGTCAGTAGGCCAGGCTTAATTTTCTGAGCCTCACAGAGCAGAGATTCCTTCCTTTCCCCGCGCCTCCTCAGTGGTCTAGAAAAACTTGAATAGCAGGCCCGGAAAACCCTGGGAATTCAGCCTCCAGGGTGAGGAGGCTGCCCTCTCCCTGGGGGAACTGTCCACAGGCTCGTTGCCTACATGCTGCAGTGAGCCCAGGCTGCCCTGCCTCTGCGCCCCTGGAACCTGGCCTCTCGCATTGAGCCAGCTGGTGCTTTGCTGACGGTGCCGAGTGGCTCTCGCTGCCCAGGAAGGAGAGCTGTGGCCAAGAGAATTGCAAAGCTAGCTTGGTTTCTGCTCCTGAAAGCGTAGGGCTTTTAGAGGGTTCCTGAGCCTCCCACAAAAGAGGAACACGGGCCTACATGGGGAAAGCAGTGTGGCGAGGGTGAAGATGGGGGTGGGTTTCTGTTGGCTTGCTTTTTTTCTTGGTACCGGGATTGAACTCAGGGTTTAGAGACAGGGTCTTACTGAGTTGCTTAGTGCCTCTCTGTTGCTGAGACTGGCTTTGAACTTGAGATCCCCCTGCCTCAGCCTCCCAACCTGCTGGAATTATAGGCATGCGCCACCTTTTGTTGGTTTTTTGTAATTAGTTTTTAGATTGGTAGTTTTGTTTGCTCTTTAAACCCAGGGGTACTTTATCATAAGCTGTATCCCTGGTTGGTCGGTCTGTCTGTCTCTCTCTCTTTTTTTTTTTCTAAGAGTCTTGTTAGGCTGCTGAGGCTGGCCTCAACCTGCCATCCTCCTGCCTCAACCCCCTGAGTAGCTGGGATTACAGACATGTACCATCTTGCCCGGAAAGATTATAGATTTTAATAATAATGATGAGAGCTTCACCACGCTCCCAGAATGTCTGAGTGCACTGGAGAAATGGAGTGATGGCCCCGCTGTTCCAGCTGCAGAGCCAACACTGGCTTAGTAGAGGCAACGGGACCCAGGAGTCCCAGTCTCCTGAGGGTGGCTCGCAGGCCATGAGTGCACCCTCATCCCCAAGCAGCTAGCAGTGTTGATTGAGCTCCCGAGAAGCAACTCCAGAAAATATCGGCCCCTAGAAATATTCTGGCCTTGGAGTTAACGAAATTATTGTGCTGGTTGCATTCAGTTCTGTTTGCTGCTGTGACGGCAGCTGGAGAAACTGGTCAATAAGAACTGCGGGGGGCTGGGCTGAGGCTCTACAGTGGAGCACTTGCCTAGCACGTGTGAGACACAGGGTTTGATCCTCAGCACCACATATGAATAGATAAAATAAAGACACGCTGTCCATCTACCACTACGAGAAAACCTAAAAATTAAAAAAACGGGTTCTACAAACACTTGAATCTATACTGTAGTTTGGCAAAAAAATCAAACTTGAGGGCTGGGGTTGTGGCTTAGTAGTGGAGCACTGCCTAGCATGTGTGAGGCACTGGGTTCGATTCTCAGCACTGCACATAAATAAAATAAAGGTCCATCAACAACTAAAATATATGTACATATAAATACCTTTTTAAAAAAATCCAACTTGACAGATTCTACTCAGTTTCCTGCATTCCAAGAAGAAACTTTGCTTCCAAACAGAAGTGTAATTTTTTTTAAAATGCATATTGACCCCATAAATTTCTGAGTTTGTCATCACAAAATATTTTCCACCTGGGTACTATGCGGAGGTGACTTTGTAAGTACAACATGATTCCTCACCTTCTTCCGCTTCAGCCTTTCCTTGAAGGATGGTAAAAGCCGTGGAAATATGTTTATGACTACAAGGTAAGATTCCACCCCTTCAGAAGCAGAAGTCGTCCTCCAGAGTGGAAAGGCGAGAATGAGTCCTTGTTCCCCGTTTCTACTATTGGGGGCCAGGCAGGTACTTTGTTCACAGGAGGTCACACCAAGGCCCTGTTGGTGGACAGCAGAGCAAGGCAGAGGCTGCCAGCCAAGCCTTTCTGAGGCATTTGCTCTGTAAGTTCTTTATTTTTTGGCCTGGGAAGTACTGGGGATCAAATCCAGAGCCTTGCTCATGAAAAGCAGCACCCCAGCCCTGAGCTCTGCCCCCCCAGCCCTTGCTCTTTAAATTCTAGGACAGGTTTTCAAGCACCTGTAGCCACAGCCTCCCTTACATGCAGACCCAGAGCAGAATTGCTGGGGCGAGGGACCACACAGGACTCGTGACACATTTTGAGGCTTTGGGTTCTAAGAAAGTTTTGAAGACAAGAATCATCAATTTCCTAACCAGTATTTTCCACTCAGATTCTTCTGAAAGAGAAAATGCTATTGAGGATGAAGAGGAGGAGGATGAAGATGAGGAGGAGGAAGACGACTTGGAAGTTAAGGAGGAAAACGGTGTCTTGGTCCTGAACGATGCGAACTTTGATAGCTTCGTGGCTGATAAAGACACGGTGCTGCTGGAGTTCTACGCGCCCTGGTGAGGATCGCGTTCTGCTTCCTCTGCAGCAGGCGCTCCCCTCGGGCCGTCCAGGGCCCGGTGGGGTGCAGGGGTCTGGCCAAGGAGCTGGGGCTTTTTTTTTTTTTTTTTTTTTTAGTTGTAAATGGACTTAATGCCTTATTTTATTTATTTATTTATGTTTATGTGGTGCTGAGACTTGAACCCAGTGCCCCACACCTGCTGGGCAAACGCACTACCACTGAGCCACAGCCCCAGACTGAGGAACGCCAACTTCTGGTGTAGGAACACAGAGCTGGGGGCTCGGTTCTGCCAGTTGGCATTGAGCAGCCTGGAGCCCGCCCTCAGGGAGGGCACCTCCTGGGTTCTGCTGGCTGCCCTAAGTGCAGGCTGTTGGCTGTGGGGGATGTGGGGGATTTTTTAACATACACAGGCTCTGGGGGAAAGAGTCACCCCACTTCCTTTCCTGTCTCACCCCTCCTAGTGTCGTCCCTGCTGACTCTTGTCTTCCTTTCGCTCTCGTCCCTTCTCTGCTGTTTTGTAACTCATGACCCCTTCTGTTGTTTCCCTCTGTCCCCCACCTCCCTGTTTCATTCTGAGAGAAAATAACCATGGTGCCCATGCTGTCCGCCCAGTGCCTGGCAGGTACATGCTACAGTAGGTTTTTTTTTTTTCTTTTGGTTGCAAGATCCCTGAACTTTTAAAATGTGAGAACCCCAAAGAGCTTTTTAAGTCATGTAGACTTTAGAAAACCCCACTTTATACTCAGTGTGTGTCTTACTTAAGGGATTCTGACTTCACAGACCCCTGAAAGGGTCCACTGGACCAAACTTAAGAGACTTATACTGTTGTCCTTTGGACTCCCAGGGAACTGATCCAGCCTCCACCATCCCTTGCGGACACCACAATACACAGACGCTCAGGTTCCTTCAGAAAGTGATGCGACTGCATGCGACTATGCGTACCTCTTGTATTTGGGGGGTTGTTCTGCACATGGTGCTGGGCTGGAACCCAGGACCTCACACATGCTAGGCAAGTGCTCTACCCCAGCCTTTTGTCTTTTAGTTCTGAGACAGTTTCACTAAGTTGCCCAACCTTTGATCATCCTGCCTCACCTCCTGAGTAGCTGGAATCACAGATGTGTACATCATCTCCATATTATTTATAATACGTAACACAAAGTAAGTGCTGTGTCCATAGTTGTTCTGCACCATTCAGGGATAGTGACAAGACATGTCGTACGTGCTCAGTACAGGTGCGAGGGTTTTTGTTTTTGATCCACAGTTGGATGAACTCATGGATGTGCACCATGTGGATGTGGAGGGCTGACTGTAAACAGAAGGAACCCTTTAGGTCGAGGGTATTTGGAATTCAAGCCTGGATGTGCTCGACTTAGAGCCTGTTGGGCCCCCCTGTGGTGTTATGTGGCGTCGTTCCGCTTCACTGCAGATATTTCCTTAAGCCCCCGTTTTTTGGGGTGGTGTTGGGTTCGCACCTGCATGTGTGCAGTGACCTGTTCCTCCTTCCCTAAATCTAACCCTTAGGTGTGGACATTGCAAGCAGTTTGCTCCAGAATATGAAAAGATTGCTAGTACCTTGAAGAGTAACGATCCTCCCATTGCTGTTGCTAAGATCGACGCCACCTCGGCGTCCATGCTGGCCAGTAGGTTTGATGTGAGTGGCTATCCCACCATCAAGATCCTGAAGAAGGGCCAGGCTGTCGACTATGATGGCTCCAGGACCCAGGAAGGTGAGCTGGTACCTGAGCAGCGTGAGGGGAGCAGACACTGGGGTGGTCCAAAGAAAGGAAAGGCGAGTGCCCCAGACTGGCTCCCGCAGAGCACCAGCTGCTGGAGTGTCAGTGGCTGAGGTTGGTGGGAGGGTGTTTTCACTTCCAGACACGGCAGCCGAGATCTGGAGCAGGAGCATTAGAGATGACACCAGCGGCCTCGGCCCAGTGGTGTTCCAGAGCAGTGGCTCTTGGTGTTCAGGAGGGCTCGCTCAGACAGACGGCTAGTAAGTTCAAGGTAGGCCAAGTAATTGGCACCTCTTAGAGGCACCCAGGGCTTGCCTGTGCTGTGGTGCAAAGCCATGTGCAGAGAGCACTGTCGCAGGAGTCCCTGACTGCACCTGCTTTCAGGCCTGTTGGGTTCCTGCTTGCTCACATGAGGCACCTTGAAGTTTTATCAAATGAATAAACAGATAAAAAAAAAATGTGGTTTCCTTAGCAGGGGATACTACTACTGTTTTTTTTGTTTTGTTTTGTTTTTTCTTTTTTTTGGTGTGGTGGTGCTGGGGATTGAACCCAGAAACATTCTGCCTCTGAGCTACATCCTTAGCCTGTTTCAGCCAAATTGCTATGATTGCATGCCTGTGCCACCTTACCCAGGGGTATATCATATCTCCCTTGTAATCAGTTTTTTTTTTTTTTTTTTTTAAAGATGCTGCCACGGGGCTGGGGAGATAGCTCAGTCAGTAGAATGCTTGTCTTGCAAGCACAAGGCTCTGGGTTCAATCCCCAGCACCCAAAAAAAAAAAAAAAAAAAAGATGCTGCCGCATTTTCCATTCAGCACGTGGAATGGTGGAGAGAATGATTGAACAGGGTTCAGAGGTTGGGGGGTTTTTATATGATACAGGGGCGGGAACCCAAGGCTCTTGATTTTTGCACACATTTTGTCATGCATGTAATACACTAGTGTTAGATATGTATGAATAAGTATATATAAAGCCTGTACACATTAAGGGAACTTTCCAAAATTCTATTAGGCATGTTTGACCAAAACCAGTTGGTACATAGTCCAGGAGAAAAGGAGATCAGGCATCCAGTAGGTCTTCTGCCTTCTAGAGGAGAGGAGGCTCAGGTGGTGTATGTAGCGGTGGAAACGTCCCACATGCTCAGCCTTTTTTTTTTTTTTCCCTATTTCAGAAATCGTTGCCAGGGTCAGAGAAGTCTCCCAGCCCAACTGGACACCTCCCCCGGAAGTCACACTTGTGTTGACAAAAGATAACTTTGATGAAGTTGTGAATGATGCAGACATAATTCTGGTGGAATTTTATGCCCCATGGTGAGATGGAGGTCTTAAGTTTTATGTTACTGTTTATGTTTATGTCACTGATTATTCAGCACCCTGCTGGGCTTGGGTGGAGGGTGCAGTGCAGGTGGAGGCAAAGGCACCAGGTCTTCTAGAAGAGGGGAGGTCGTAAGGGTACCACCAGGGGCGTGGTCGCAGAAGGAAGCAGGTAATCTTTCTTAGGGAAAAGGGAACCCAAAGGAAAGTAGATACCAGAAAGAAAGTGGGAGAGGGTTCAGGCAGCAGATCTGTGAGGTCCCCAAAAGCTCGTGGACCAAAGTGGCTGTTGTCGACAGGCTTCATGGGAGTGGGGAGGAGGTATGACCAATTGCAAGGATAACCCAGGAGGTAGGATGGGGGTGACAAAGTGGGCAGAGCAAATTGGAGGG